>NC_085841.1:67810323-68436573 GCF_035594765.1 Anolis carolinensis
TGTGAAAACTGACAGCACTGGATTTGGGGTGAATATGATTCCCCCCCCCCCCATGTAAACATGCTTCACCATGTGGCCATTTGTTCCAACAGAGTGCCTGTGCAAACTTTATATTGGTTAGAACATTGCTATTATAATCTACGTTTAGATTTCTAAAATATTGAAAATACATGACAACTGATGGTATGTTGCTAGGGGTGGGGCAAATCAATCTGGTTCATGTTTTTTTTTCTGTACATTAATCTGAACTATCCAACATGCTGAATTTGTTCTAAAGATACAGTTCATCACTTTGAATAGCTCCCATAAAGCCTGAAATAGTTTTGACAATGGAAATTCGACACTGCAGGCACCAACAAAGTGGTGAAATGCATCACATTTTGGTCCTCCTCCCTTCCCATGTTTCTTGTGTTGAATTCTGTGGGTGGCTGCTTCTCAGCTCAAACTGTAATAAATGTGAAATGCGATTGATCAATACTACAAATGGGTGATTAGTGTTCAGTGGGTACCAAACATTAGTGTATGAATTCTCTCTGACTCAGTGTAGCTGAAGGAAGGCAAAGGAAACAAGAAAATAAATTGACTGGACTAATGAAATCAGATTAATTTTTGCAAAGTCCAGTGAAACATAGAAAACAAGGCTTACAAAACAAGAAAGTAACTTCGGCAAGTCTTTCAAAAACCCAAGAAACAGAGAGGACTTTGACATCTAAGATAGATTGATGTCTCATTGGGTAGTATTTTGTATTCATTATCATTTATGCTCCCTCCCCCCTTTATTTTATTTTATTTTTGATTTTACCATTGCAAGTTGCCTAAAATGCCTTATTCTGAGACAAAGGCAAGGAAAACCTAAATAAATAGTTGAATAGAGAAAAGTTCTTTAGATACTTTTTCCGGGGGGGGGGGGGGATTTTGAGTACCAGAACAAGAAACAGTCAAACTCTGAATTATCTTTCAGCAGAAACAAAATAATTCCTGGGTATGAATGTCAATACAAATTCTCCCAAGTGATGTATTTCTTTTGGGAATGGACACATTTATATATTTTCTAACAAGACAAGGCTACACATAACTTCCATGTAATTTAGTAGTTTCCATCCTCTGGTCTTCTAGGTCACTGCTTCTTTAACTGTGGATTCTGATCCCAAATTGGGTCCCTATAGCTCAATTTTGGGGTCCTGAATAATTTGGTAATAGCAAACCTGTTGACAACAAAGTTCAGTGTTTACAGGGGATTCTACAAAAAACAAAATGCTTTATCTGTATTTCATAAAAAGAGGAAACTGGCCTGTTTAGTAAAACTTGCAAATGCTGATTTATAAACAGTATTTTTTAAAATTTATACCTATTGTATATATCTATATACCTAGGGTCAGGTATATAGTTATTTGGGCAGAAAGGGGTCACGAGTGGAAACAGTTTAAGTAGCCCTGCTCTAGATTTTTGAGACTTCAACTTCCAGAAGGCCCAGTCAACCTGGCCAACCATCACAAATTCTAGGAACTGAAGTCCAAAACACTGGGAAGATGAAAGACATCTGCCTTATGAGAACTGTTAGATGGATGGTCTGTAAGGAAATACCATTGTTGCACATGTTTTATGTGGTATGCAAAGTAGAATGGACATGGGAATAGCCAAAGGAATATCCAAAGGAAGTGTAGCCTGCTTTGGGTCAATATTTCCCCTGTGTAGGGTACAATCAATGGAAATCCCTACTCATCTGAAATATGCTTTCTCCCTCTAGTTGCCAGACAGGTTTTCCCAACTCTAGAAGAATACGCGATTGTAGTAAAGGAAGTGTAGACTTTGAAAGCACCAAATTCCTCTTCAGTTGGGATTTTGTATAAAGTTCAAATTCACTTTCCAAGTTATCATATACTCCAGGTGCTATGGGAGAGCTACTTTTGGTTAGCATTTTCTGAATTACAGTGCTATACTTGCTGAAGAACACACTGAAAATGTCAGGAAAACAGTGTTGCAAAGGATGCAAGGGCTCCATGGCCTTATTTTTATCCTGGAAATTCTGTGAGCAGTAAAACACTTCTTGCTTCATTCGGGGGTCGGGGGTGGGAGGGTTCATGCTTCAAAAAAACCAGTTATGTTTGATCTTATTAAGGCAAAAACATATTGTTTGATGTTATCAGGTATCAGAAAAATCATCATGATCCAGTAATTTTGATCTCACTATTGATCTTTTGGTATATTTTCTCACTTAACAGCTTTAGCAAGGTATGACCATATCATCACATGGGGCTTGGGTTCTGTTCTATGATGCTTCCAGGACAGAGCCCATCACATGATACAGGGCTACTTCTGGCTGAGCTCCATCCTGGAAGTGTTGCCGGATGGAGCCCAAGCCCCATGTGATAGTCATACCTGAGACCACAGATGCCTAACCGTGTTCTCATTAGCTAGGGACAGCATGGCGGGAGCCGAGCTGTGACGGTTTCTCCCATGTGATGGAGAAGGGGGCTATGTGGGCTATGCAGGGCACTTAACGCTATTTTCGCCTGCTGCCTGATGCTACTCGACAGATTCCCGTGCTGTCCCTTGGCTTAAGGACCTCAATATGATGTGTTCATTAGATCAGCAGAACTCTTAACCGCCTTTCTGTGTTAGATTATCAACAACAAAGCTGAGAACTTCTTTCAGACAAATGGATGTTCAGAAACAGGAGAGACTCATTCAATGAATGATTATTTCTGCAAGCCCAAGAACAAGCCACGAGAGTAAAAAATTAAATCCACCCAGCGGAAAAGTGTTCTTACCATACATCAAGGGAACCACTGACCACATAGGGAAGCTGATGAAGAAACACAACCTACCAACTATCTACAGACCCACTAAGAAAATGCACCAAATGCTATGTTCAGCAAAGGACAAGAAGGATCCTCTCACCTCTGCAGGAGTCTACCGTATACCGTGCAGCTGTGGACAAGTCTACATAGGGACCACCAAACGCAGCATTGTCCAAACACGAATCAAGGAGCATGAAAGGCACTGCAGACTAATTCAACCAGAGAAGTTAGCCATAGCAGAACATTTGATGAACCAGCTTGGACACAGCATAAATGCTGGACCACTCTAACAATGTCAGACTACACAGAGAAGCCATTGAAATCCACAAGCATGTGGGCAATTTCAACAGAAAGGAGGAAACCATGAAAATGAACAAATGAACAAAATCTGGCTACCAGTATTTAAAAAGTTTAAAATCAAGTCAGTAAATAAAGAACAACACTTGGAAAATAGGGGAATTCCAGGCATGAAACAATCAGGGCCAGCTAACACCTCCCAAAGGATTTCCCCAGGCAGGAAGCAGCCGGGCTTTGAAGCTGAAAGGCCATTCAATGCTAATTGAGGTGACTAATCACAACATTCACACTTGCCTCAAGCAGACAAGAGTTCTTTCTCCCACCCTGGACATTCCACAGTTATATCAACCCCACTTGCCTAGTTTCCAGCAGACCTCACAACCTCTGAGGATGCCTGCCATAGATGTGGGTGAAATGTCAGGAGATAATGCTTCTGAAAAATGGCATACAGCCCAGAAAACTCACAGCAACCCAGTGATTCCAGTCATGAAAGTTTTTGACAACACAATGATTTATTATGTTAAATACTGTGTGTGTGTGTGTGTGTGTGTGTGTGTATACACAAACACACACACACACCTACACACAATATAGTAGTAAAGTAGATCTAGTTGTTTTTTCAGTGTAATATCAAGCAGGATAGGAAACTTCATAGTGAAGGTGAGCACTGAATGTACAGTAGAGTCTCGCTTATCCAACCTTTGCTCATTCAACATTCTGTATTATCCAAAGCAGTCTGCCTCCTGCCCAGATCCATAGCTATTTCTCTAGGCAGCAGCATGCAGCGGGCCAACAAGCCCAACAACAACACAAGTGCAGCCATGCTACCAAACAAGTGGTGCTTAATTTGTAAAATCATAATGTAATGTGACGTTTAATTGGCTTTTTCCTTAATCCCTCCTTTTTATATAACATTTTTGCTTATCCAATGTTCTACCAGCTGTTTTATGTTGGATAAGTGAGACTCTACTGTAATTCTAATTTAATATCCCATGGAGCACCAGAAATAAGGAGGTTTAATGGCCTCCTTTAGATCCACGCTTCCAAGTCAGACTGTAGTGTGTGTTGATGAAATCTGCATACCGATGACAAATTTGGATGCATCCCCAAAAATATGCGCAGTTGATGACTGCACATAGAAAAATGCACATTTCAAATGCAGCAATGATGTTTAGGAAGCATCCCCAGGAATGAAATTGACTTTGGATTTTTGCTCTGTAACATCCATGTAACATCTGACCATCCAGACAACAGCAGATTAAACTAGGTCTCCATTTTAGTAGCTGGAAGTACTAGTTTGGCAGTCTGTTGTATGTTTGTGGGGCCACTTGAGGTTCACAGATACATCCATTTTCTGAAATTAGTGCCACAACCAATGTGCTTAACCTAGGGCCTTTCTACACTGGACTAATTTGCATGAAATGTGTGTTTTAAATGCCAATTTCATGTAACTTTGGAGGCCATACTGGGGGGGGGGGGGGAACCCTCACCATTTTGGTGAGTGAGTGGCCAGATATTTATTTTATTTTATTTATGTACCACTCTCCTCCCCCAGGGGGACTCAGAGTGGTCTACTCATGCTGAACCAGCATCAGCACAGGTGGGCAAAGCTACCTAACTCCCTGTCCTCCTTAGCGCCCTTTCCTGGATTCAAAAAGATTTTAAAAGTCTCTTTACTGATCCCATAAGATCCTAAGGTTCAGTGTTATGTCTAAATGACATGACGGAGTTCTGGAGAAAGGAGAGGGGAAATTTCCTGTAGAGATCTGTGTGTCATTTTGGACCCCTTCTACACTGTCATATAATCCAAATTATCAACATAGATAAACCAGATTATCTGCTTTGAACTGGATTATATGGCTAAGCCAGGAAAGGGGTCAAGGTAGGGGAGGATGGCACTGCCATCCTTGCTCTATGGATTGCTTGAGCAGTCAAAGGTAAGATCACCGTGGAGACTGCTGCTGAGATCATGGGTGGTGATCTCAAGAGCAATTTCCACAGGCTCTTCACCTCTAAAGATGCAGACCTTACTGAATGTTCAGGATCTTTGGAGGTGTTAACCATGAATAAACCTGGATTTCCAGGTTTATTCTTGGTTGATGTGCATTATGTTGAGGCATCATTTGGATACCTCATGATAATGCACTCCCTAAACCACATTTTAGTGCAGTGTAGATGGGGCCTCGTTCGGCTTCTGTTTGTATGAGGAAAAACACAGAAACATGCAAAATACAGCACCCCGACTGATCTTTCTCAGCTCTAATTCCTCAGAGATTTCACTTTCTAGCCTTTAAGTTTATAATTATACTTTATTTATTTATTTTTAAAAAATAGGTCCTGCTTGTCCTATTACCTCTTTTTCAGTCTGCTAATTGGCAGTTTGAGTATTACTTGAGGATCTTTATGAAAGTACATTTCAAAGATGGAGTTTGGTGGAAAAAAAAGTGTTCCAGGTTCCAAAGAACTCCCATGTAGTTTATTAATGTAGAAAAGGGGGGATCCACAATATTTTTCAGTCCCCAAAGTCAATCCATAAGGGGTTCGGATCTAAGCATACAGCAGTTAGGAGGATATTGCTGCTATGATTCTTTTTTCAAAACAAGAACAGCAGTAATATGAAATGGTGGTATTTTCAATTACATTAAAAGCAAGTAGGTAGAGTGGAGTGGGAAGGGGAGGGGAGAGGAAAGTGGAAGGGGGGGGGAACAGAAGAGCATATGCAAAAATGATGAGTGAGAGTTTGTGGAAAACAAAATAAAACTCCGCTGTCCAATAAACTGTATGTTTTATCATTTGGTATTTATCACAGAAAAGCAACACAAATGAAATGGCCTGACCTTTTCACTGGAAGAAGCAAAACTCTGACAGCAGTTAATAGTTACAGCTAACAGTTGTGCAATTTAAAGTCTGCTATATAATGTTCAGGGCTGCTCCAAAAAATTGGAAGGCTTTTTGCAGGAGGTTTTCTTCTTTTCTTTTTCTGGAAGAAGTCGGTATTCTCTGTTTGATAGTGGATGGACTAGGGATGTGCAAAGCTTTGAAGCTCCATTTTATAATTTGGAGATTTGGATTATTCGTAAATATCAATCTCTGAATTATTAATCAGAAAGGACCTCTCTGAAGCATTTATGAATTGAAACACAAGCCTTCAAAACTTTCAGAGAGATTTGTTATTCCTTAGCGTTTTTTTTAAAAAAAGTAACACTCCATCCAATGTAATTGTCTATGGTGGAAAGGGGCGAGGGCTGGGGTGGGAGGGGGAGGGCAGCTGCATACTGTATTTTCCCTTATCAGCCAATCAGAAGAAGAAAGACAAATCACATTGCTTTCTGCAAAGCTGGTCTTGTATACTGCCTTCAGCATCTCCTCTGTGTCTTTTGTGATATTTGCAGAAGAGAGAAAGGCATGTTTTTTTGAGGTCCATTCTGTTTCTGTGTGTGTCTTAAAACTTAAACTGATAATAGCTTTTTGAGAATTCAGTTTCTTTTTGTCCCTTCTAGCTTATAACCTTCCTCTGTTGAAATTCTATCCAACAACCCCAAACTGTAGCCCTGTTCTTCCAGTGAGCAGAATTCTGAGAAATGTAGCTTGGGAAGGCAATTATTCCAGACCTGTTAGATGGGGCACTGAGAGACAAAAGCATTTATTCTGGGGGCCCATCATTGTTCTGTTCATCAGTTTAACCTAATGGACACAACAGTGGCACTTGTGCAATCCTATATGGCAGTGAATTGAGTTGGATAGCTCTTCCAATTAATTGCTTCTGTGGTCCCTGGCACATTCATTTAATTCAGGCTATGTGTTGCTGGTCTCCCACAAAACATAGCCTGACTTAAATGAATGTTTGACTAAAAAAAGTTCTTGTTGATCCCATGGTTTTATTCTAGCTAGGACTAACAAGTGAGGTTTAAGCCCCAGCTTTCATCTCTGCAGTCTTCAGACTCTAGAGTACTACTTTTTTTCTGGTTGATTGGTCCAGGTAGCTTACCAACATTTCTGGCTGATGGTTGCTGTTTTCCCACGGCAGCTGTTGCAGTTACTGCAGATGTAGAAATCCACATTTTGCCTAAGAGGCCATTCCCTCCTTTCCCTATTCTCCTCAGAGGAACCCCCTCAGTGACTGCAAAGCAGAAAAAGAAGAAAGGGAAGAACAGTATACTACAGCATGCTGAAGTGGGCATAATTTTAAACTCGGGTCCTTAATGCCCTTAAGTGCCTCAACCCAGCCTTTTATGTTGCATGAGATCCTCTCATGACACCACCAAAAGTACAAAGAAGAACAATAACTTCTCTTTTGGGGGCTGTTGCTGTTGCTCAGCCTCAAGCCATTGAGGAAGCCTCTGAGATATCACTACCAATGCTATTTCAAATTCCCACCAGTAGTCCCAGCAGGTACAAGTCAGTGGAACTTGTGAAGGAGGAGGTGTAGGTGCTGGTGGTGGGAGTGTCTGTGTCTGGGGTGAATTTGCATCCACTGCAATGCCAAAGTGAACCAGGGAAAAGATGTCAAGCATCTCTCAACTAGTGATGAGGCACCACCCCACATGGGTTGGGGATGAGTCTGGAACTGGGGGTGGCAGTAGCAGCAGTTGTAGTTCCCCCATTGTTGGGAGTGTGAGGGATAAGAAGCAGTCCACCCTTGATAAGTTGGGCACGTTCAGGGGCAGGAACAGAATGGGTGTGAGATTACCCAGTGGATAGAAGAGTTAATGGTTCTGGATGACAAGGCCTTCCACATGGTGGAGAGGACAGGGTTTTGTTGCTTTCTCAGGCACTGGCTCCCCACTACAAGATCCACTTCCACACCACATTCTCCCACACTGTGATTCTCTGCATGTACTGTCATTGCAGGGACCTGGTGGAGAACTTGATGGACAGTGCTGGCCAAACCATGATCTCAAGGAATATTCTCATTTCCCCCCACAGAAGTAACAGCCTCAGATGCCACCAAAAAGTCTCCCTCCTCATCCTCAGAGACTTCACAGGCCTCAACAGCTTAAGAGTATTGCTGGTGGCTGCCTGCTTGCTGCTTTGCCTTCCACTCGGATTACTTGATTTCCCGCAACTGTCTGGGAGCAGGAGGCTGCCTAGGAATTCACAAAAAGTGTTCTAGGGGTCCTCCTGGACTTCACTGGGGCAGCTCCAGAGGAGTTAAACTCCACAGTATATGGTATGTGCAGATCCAGCCTTTGATCATTCAACCATGTTTCTGGTGTTAAATTTCTACCTCCTTTCTTTTTCCAGATAGCATTCTCATCTTAAAGAAAAATGTATGAATCCTGTGCAGTCATAGCTTGGCCACTCAAGCTTCTCTAAGTTCTGGATACAATTTGGTCTTGCTTATTTTGGGTAAAGGTCTGACTATGTTGAATCTTAATAGAGGACATTGCTGAAAATAAAATAGTCTTAAACAAATTACATTAATCAGTAATATACCTAAATCATTATATATTATCTATTATTATTTTTCAAATACTATACATCTACAAAGTTTTTGGGTTTTTTAGTCATTTTAGGTGCATTTATATAGTGTTGATAATGGTGAACTTATAAACAGTTGAATCCATGTCTCTCTAAGGAATCGGAGCAGTAAGGAGGGCAGTCAATCTGTAACTCTGGCTTGCTTGATGTTTTTTCAGAATCAGAATTGTGTAACAACAGTTGTTCAGAAACTTGAGATTAATGGAGGCATCTGCAATTTCATCCACAATGAAGTCAAGAAGGCAATTTTGCTTTCAGCTGTAAGTATAAGGAGCCTGCTAAATCGCCTCCACTCTGTGCTTCACCTTCTAAAATGCTCCTGGGTTGTAAAAACACCCTGTTAACCTATGGAAAGATATGATGGTAGTTTGGATGTTTATGAAAGAAACAGAAAAAAAGAAATATCAAATCTAGCATGATGTGTTGATGTAAGTAGGCCTCTAACACCAGTCAGATGGAATCACAAAGCCTGAGGAATGGAAAACCAAACAGAAAAAGCCACAACACATTTTGTTACACATTTCTTTGATCCGTTCAACCTTCTTTGAGATCTTTTAAAAAAATGTATATACATACTTGATACAATTGGCTTATTTGTTATACTGATTTCTTTTAAAAATGCCAAACTAACAATGCCCACCTTTTTTTCCTGTGGCTAAGAGTTGATAGTAGCTATTTCAGGACCTGCACATCTGGTGCCTCGTAAAGGGATCTGCCAGAGCTATCAGAAATGTTTAAAACAGTGTTTAGACCAAATACCCACAATCAATTCAGGTGCTGAGAAAGTGAACCCAATTAAAATTAACGGTGGGGCCAAACTCTAGCAGATGTTCAATTATCTCTACTGTCTGTATAGAGGCGATCAAGAGGGCATGCTACTGGGTAAAGATACCCTCAAGCCTTCCAACAGATTTTCTTCTTTAAAGAAATTGGTCAAGCTGTAGGCACTTTCGCCCTGCTAAACAGCCTCTTCCCTGTCATTGGTTTATGTTTGGAAGGCCCTAATAAGATGTCTACATGTGTATAAAAAGTGATTTTAGAGTTAAAAAACACACATTGACTAAGGCCAAAAATCCTGCATGAAAAGACATAGCCACAGTACTGCTAGGAATTGGCCACTGAAATTAAGTAATGTGCTTCATAGATTTCAATGGTTGCATTCTGACTGAGCCTCAATCCATCTCATTGTAAACCAAGGTTTTTCCCACACACTTTCCACACCATGCTGACGATATGTATGGTATGGACATGGTATACAGATTCAGAATTAAAAATAAAAAATTAGCTTCATTGAAGTGGATGTGTACTCACAATATTCCTTATCTTGCAGCCTTTTTCTTGTTTGTTTTTAAAATATAAGGTGCATTTTATGACAAATAAGACAGCCAGATTCTGTATGTCAGTGATAAAAACATGCTGCTTTAATACAAGAGTTAAGATTGTGTCATGCTGACTCAAGGTTCTCAAAACAAGAACCTTGAAAGCTGATGCCTTAATAATATGCCTTACAATCAATAGTGATGCTGTGCAATACTGCAAATGATGTTAACTTATAACTTACCTTCTATGCACTCACATCTTTCTTTCAGAAGAGGAGGAAGAGGAAGAGGAATAGGAAGCAGATGAGGAGGTGTTTGGGACCAGCAAGATGGTTCACATTTTATTCTCTGATATTGACAGGAAAACAGCAATACATAAGGTAGCCCAATATTTGAAAAGATCTTAGAAGGTAGTTTTATATTTGAAGGCACCCTAATATTTGAAGGCACTATCCTCTCCAGATCCAGTTTAAAGATATTTTTCACTAAATCATTGGAAGGGGGAAAGTATTGAAAGTGATATTCAACAGTTGGCACCTGGATAGAAGGCAGAGCAAACAGATGAATCATTGTGTTACACTCATCTATATAATGGTGAGATATACTATAGTTCTTTATAAATTATAGCAATTAGGTTCACATATAGATTAGCACAGTGCTACTCAAAGTAGTGGTTCATGTCCTCAGAAAGTTTCCAGAAAATTAAGAAACCCCTATAACCAAAAGTCACAAAACTGTGACTTGTCCTTGGGACATAATGAAACAAGTACTACAAACACCACCCCTGGTATCAAAGAGCCTGAGAAGCAAATATCATGCACACATTTGATTTATTCATCTGTTTTTAAACATAATCCCCCCCCTTTTTAAATCATGCATAAGTGGCCATCCTTGGTGAAAATGCAAAGCTGTGCTTGTCTTTTATAACAATTTTGAATATTAAATCAACCATCTTTTCTTGAAAAGGTTTCATGACAGTTTTATTATTTCCTTATCAGATTGTATATAGAAATATCCATACCAGCAACTCCTCTTCCCTGTGTATCGGAGGGTTAAACTGCATGCTACATGAAATGAGTAATGTGCAGTGAAAGGCTTTTTACTTCTTCATTCTAAAATAAGTTCCTCTAGTCTAGACATTTGTCAATGCAGGAATCTCCAGTTAAAGTGCCATGGTCCAGGACTCAGACTTCAAAGAAGAGGGTGAGCTTTCAGATTAACTTGTGGAATGGCAGCATCAAAACTCACCCAAGACTGATCAAACCCTGCACAACCAGTAAAGCTGTACAACCAGATGAGGAGGCATGGCCCTCAAGCCCTCCGTCTGGATGTAAAGAAAAGACAACAGAACAAAAATGGTCAACGAGAATTCTTGCCAAGCAAAAGGAGAAGTTGACAACTCTTTTTTGGCACTTGGACTCTTTACCTGGCTTTTGGCTTATCTCCTGCACTTCTCTTTCCAAGCACATCCTTCCAGGCAGTTGTATCTAATGTAAAATTATTCCGTCTCTATCCAGTGGAGACCAGCAAATTTGATTTCCTTCCTGCAGCACCTTGCACTGGACACTGGAAAGATCTAGGGGTCTCATTCTGATTAGGTTTGTGAGACTCTTACAAACTTATTCTTCCAAGTTGCTATTAAATACAATCCATCTTTTACCAGAATTTTTCTTTCAAGGAATCACAGACCACAATCCATGAAACCAAATTTTTCCCAATGACCCCACTTCTACAACCAGGTTTTGAATTTGCAACATTGGTTATGTATTCAATTTAGTATATATTGTGTTTGTCCTTTTAAATTTGCTGCTAATAAACATGAAAGTTACAGACAGATTGAGCAAATGAGACTATCAGAAATATGTAGTGCAAATACAACAATAATAAGCAATGTTATATAAATATCATTACAAAATATAATGAATAATATATACAGCCTGTACAAATAATGATGACTGGAATTCTGCAATGAAAAAAAAGTTAATCTACATGGAACACTACCTAAATCATACCAGGGTGAAAAAAATATAAAGGACTGGATAGCAGTTCACTGTATTCCATAAGAAAGTGACGTTATATAGAACAATATCTAAAGTCATAATGAGATAAAAGGAACTCCCTCAAGATAAATGTAGCCTATAGTTAGCAAAATATAAACGAATCTGTAGCTTCTTATCTAGAGCTATCTATCTATCTAACTATCTGTCTTCTATATGATAAAGTTGAATGTTGGTATGCATGCATTAGGTATGTGCGATCCAGAAAAAAAATAGTTCTAAACTCTGTTTGAAAGTAGGGGGCGCTGGTACTTTGTTTCTAAAGTCATTTCTGAATGTCGAAGGCAAAAAGTTCAAAACTTTCCAAAACTTCCGAATATTCATATGTACCTTGTTAATGGCGGGCGCGCATGTGAATGAAGGGAAACATTACTGTCAATGGGGAAACTTGAGGGGATTTTCTCTCCATCATTTTTGAGCTATTCTGATCAAACTTGCTACAGTGGTAGAACACATTTACCACGGTTAGCTCACTAAATTTCAGAATGTTTGACTTATCCTCCAATTTTTGGTGAATTTTCAAAGTTTTTATAAAAAAAACATTTTTAATAATAACAAAAAATCTGTTCCTGGTTTGAAAGTGTTAGTTTCTGTTTCATTGGGTTGTCTTTACTTTGAAAGTCATTGTTCTACTTCAGAAACTTTGTTTTTGTGGCTGAAACTTTGTTAAATTGGTGGAGACTCAACAAACCATAATGTGCTATTTATATGAAAATGTCCCTTATGCAGATGGTTTTGGCAGTGTAATAAAGCTTTGCCATGTTTTTTATAACAGAACCAATTAGGAAATGGCATTTATCACCCAGGAACAGAAATCATAGTACACCATCCAACCACTCCAGGCAGATTGCCATCAGCCTCTGAATAAGGAAATCTGTTTCTGGTTTGAAAGTGTTATTTCCTGTTTGATTGGATTTCCTGGGGCTGAGAGTGTGTGACTTGCCCAAGGTCACCTGGTGGGTTTCCATGACTGACTGGGGAATCAAGCCACAATTGTAGTCCAATTCTCAAACCTCCCTCCCTCTCTCTTGCTGTCTCTCTCTCTAAACTTCTCTTACCTTCTAAGAATTCACAGATGAAAACATCAAAGTTTGATCAAGATGGTCAATTTTATTAATAAGGAAAGAGTGAGGTCAAAAGGGGGTGGGGAATGTTAAGAGGAGAGAGGAACTGGGACATCTGGGAAATGTAGTTTTAAAGCAGGCGTGCTCCTCCGTTACTATTGGGGAAACTTAAAGCTATTGGGGTGAAACCTGTTACAATGGCAGAACATGTTTATCACTCTTTGCCCATCAAGTTTCATAATGTTTTACTTATCCATGGAATTTTAGGGAATTATTAAAGCTTTTTAAAACAACTTTTTAAAAAAGATCCTCTCTGCCCCCCCCCCCTTCCATCTGAGAGGCACAGGTTTAGCTTGGCTTCCCTAGTATTGACACACAACTACAGGTTTATATATGATTATTTCCTTAACTCCTCTTGGCAGATTCCATGATTGTATATATTATAATTATTAGACTGTCTCTCAATGCCACAGAGAGCTACTCCAGCCCAATGCAGTCTGGGAATTGTAGTTTAGTGCAGGTATGTGACTTCTCGCTTCCCATTAAATTACTATAAATGGGGAAAATTCAGAGGCTCCTGTCCCTCATTTTTAAAGATATTGGGGTGAAACTTGCTACACTGGCAAAACATATCTATCACTCTTTGCCTATCAAGTTTCATAATGTTTCACCCACCCACTGATTTTTTTTGGAAATTTTCAAAGTTTTTTAAAGCAACATTTTTTTTTTTTAAAAAAAGCCTACAAGAATGATGCCTCCACCTCCCCCCTCCCTCCTGCGTCAGCCCTAATTGGCTGAGAGGCATGCCAGCATGTTTGGCATAATCTCTCAGCAGGGCTTGGTCACAGCTACATCCGAAGACATCCGAGATGTAAGAAACTATGGCTTCTTTTGATTCAAATTCTTAATTTTGGGAAGGCAATGAGAAGGTGGGTTGGAACTTGCTCCAAAAAAGTGCTTTAGATCCGAATTAGATCCGAATTTAACGAGCATATGAACAAATCGCACAAGCTTATTATGTATGTATGCAGTGGCGGTCAGTGTGGCGATGTATTTTTCTGGCCAGGCCTCCAACTTCCATAGAGCACTGCAACCACCACGAATGATGGGGGAGGATGAACCATGGACGATGGGATTTGCAGTACCTTCATCTACTTCCAGAGATCACTGCGACCCTCATGAATTATGAACTTTGACCAAATTTTGAACATAGACCCCACATGACCAACTAAACATACTTGAGGGAATTGGGGGTAATTGAACCTGCGTGGATCATAATAAACTGTGGCATGTTCTTGGTGGTATGGGGATACCAAGTCACATTATTTGTCTCCTGAGAAATCTGTATAAAGACCAAGTAGCCACAGTAAAAAAAAACCACGGAACAACAGACTGGTTCAAAATTGGGAAAGGAGTACGGCAGGGCTGTATACTTTCACCCTACCTATTCAAGTTGTACGCATAACACATCATGCGACGTGTGGGGCTTGACAAATCCAAGGGCGGAGTTAAAATTGCTGGAAGAAACATTATCAACCTTAGATGTGCAGATGATACCACTCTGATGGCTGAAAGCGAGGAGGAGCTGATGAGCCTTATCACCAAGGTGAAAGAAGAAAGTGCAAAAGCTGGGTTGCAGACCGATTGACAACTGGCAAATGGAGAAAACGTGGAGGCAGTGACAGACTTTATATTTCTAGGTGCGAAGATCACTGCAGATGCAGACTGCAGCCAGGAAATCAGAAGACATTTACTTCTTGGGAGGAGAGCAATGGCCAACCTCGATAAAATAGTGAAAAGCAACCAAGGTCCCCATAGTTAAAGCAATGTTATTCCCCATAGTAACCTATGGATGCGAGAGCTGGACCATAAGGAAAGCTGAGCGGAGGAAGATAGATGCTTTTGAACTTTGGTGCTGGAGGAAAATCCTGAGAGTGCCTTGGAGCGCAAGAAGATCCAACCAGTCCATCCTCCAGGAAATAATGCCCATTTGGAGGCAAAAGCTGGACCTTAAGGAAGGATGAGCAAAGGAAGATCTACGCTTTTAAATTGTGATGTTGGAGGAAAGTTCTGAAAGTGCCTTAGACCACAAGAAGATCAAAGCAGTCCATACTCCAGGAAATAAAGCCTGACTGCTCACTGGAGGGAAGGATATTAGAGGCAAAGATGAAGTATTTTGGCCACATCATGAGAAGTCAGGTAAGCTTGGAAAAGATCATGATGCTGGGGAACATGGAAGGAAAATGGAAGAGAGGCCGACCAAGGGCAAGGTGGATGGATGGTATCCTTGAAGTGACTGGCTTGAACTTGAAGCCAGTCTGGGGGCGGCGACAGTCGACAGGGAGCTCTGGCGTGGACTGGTGCATGAGGTCACGAAGAGTCGGAAACGACTGTATGAATGAAGAAGAACCTGATTTCAGAGAGTTGTAGTTTACCCACATCCAGAGGAACTGTGACCCTCCACCAACTATGGATGGGGACCAACCTTGGCACACAGACCCAACATATCCAACTATGAATGCTGGCGGGGTTTGGAGGTGATTGATCTTGAATTCGTGGAGTTGTAGTTCACCCTTATCCAGAGAGCACTGAATCCAGTCAATGATAGATCTGGACCAAACTTGGCACAACATGGCCACAACATGGTCAACTTTGAATACTGGTGGGGTTTAGGGAGGATTGACCTATGATTTTGGGAATTGTAGTTCATCCACATCCTTATGCATTTTCTAATGGGAGCATTCATAAAAAAACAAAAGGAAAGAGCATTACAAGTGACCTAATTGATATTACCTAACATCCAAAAACAAACAATGCCTTTTTCAAATAACCGAGGCATTACCAGGTACACAAGCTAATCTATATATATAAAATAAAAGTGAAATCGGAGTATGTATCAGCGTTTTGATTGGCCTGGCGGAATATGTGCTCGCGATTTGATTGGCCGCCACTATCCCAGGCCACTGAGACCAACAGGAATGACGGATCTGCACTAAACTTGGCACACTTCATCCCCACGATGCACTTTATGACCTGCTGCCATTTGGGGGAGGATGGACCACAGATGATGGGATTTGCAGTACTTTCAAACACTTTAACTCCCACAGACTACTGCAATGTCCACCAATGATAGAAATGGACCAAACTTGGCACACAGAACTCCTGTGGACCCCTTTATGTCCTGATGTATATTGGGGCAGGATGGACCAAGGATGATGGAATTTGCAGTACCTTCCCTTACTTCTTGAGACCACAGCAACTGCCACAAATCACAGAACTGAACCAAACCAGGCACACATATCCCAAATGACACACTTCACATGCTGCAGCAGTTTGACGGAGGGTGGACCAAGGATTATGGGATTTGCAGTACATTCATCCAATTCACCTCCCACAAACCACTATGATGCCCATGAATGACAAAACTGTATCAAACTTGACACGCAGGTGCAGGGTAGCCCACTTTACATCCTGGTGCAGTTTGGGGGAGGAGGGACCGTGGATGATGGGACTTACACTATCTTCACTTACTTCCTGGGACTACTGTGACCCCCACCAATGACTGATCAAGACCAAACTTGGCATATAGAGCCACCATGGCCCACTCTACATCTTGGTGAGATTTGAAAGAGCTTGGACCTTGGATGATGGGACTTGTAGTATATTCATTCACTTCCCGAAACCACTGTCACCCCATCAATGTCTCATCAAGACCAAACTTCAAACAAACAACACCCATGACTCACTCTACACCCAGGTGCAGTTTGGAGGACGATGGGACTTCCAATACCTTCACTCACTTCCTGAGAGCACCGCGACCCGCACAAATGACTGATCAAGACCAAACATGGTACATGGAGCCCTCATGACCTACTCTACATACTGGGTCTGTTTGGAGGGGGGTGGACACTGGACGATGGGACTTGCATATGGGAGTTGGAGCTCACCCGCACCCACTGAACCCAGCTGACATTGGATATAGGCTACACTTGGAACACAGGCAAACAATGCCTTTCTCAAATGACCCGGGCATCGCCGGGTCTCCAAGCTAGTATATAATAAAAGTGAATGTTTGTATGTATCTTTGTGTGCAGTGGCTGGGCGGACAATGGGGGTGCAGCGATGTATTTTTCTGGCCAGACCTCCAACTTCCATAGAGCGCTGCAGCCCCCATGAAAGATGGACCTGGATCAAAAATAGCACACAGACTCCCCGCCATGACCAATGAAACATACTGGAGGAGTTTGGAGGGAGGATGGGCCATGGATGATTGGATTTGCAGTAATTTCATCTGCTTTAGATCTGACTTCAACAGACCATTGCAACTCCCCCAAATGACGGACCTGAACCAATCTTGGCACACAGATGCTCTTTGACCCACTTTATGCACTGGAGCAGTTTGGGGAGGTTGGACCACAGATGATGGGATTTGCAGTACCTTCATCTGATTCAGCTCCAACTTCCACAGACCACTGCAACCACCACAAATGATGGATCTGAACCAAACTTGGGACACACACCCCCATGATGCATTTTATGTCCTGGAGAGGTTTGGGAGAGGATGGAGCATGGATGATGGGAATTGCAGTACCTTCACTCACTTCTAGAGACCATTGTGACACCCACAAATGATGCACCAGAGCCAAATTTGGAACACTGACTCCTCATGGTGCACTTTATATCTTGGTCATGTTTGGGGGAAGATGGACCATGGACAATGGGGCATGCAGAACCTCCAAACATATTCAGAGACTACTGCTTTGAACCAAACTTGGCCCAACATGGCCAGCTGGTCAGTTTGGGGAAGACTAACCCACAATTTTAGTAGAATTGTAGTTCACCGACATCCTTATGCATTTTCTAATGGGAGCTTTCACAAAAATCAGAAGCAAAGACTGACTTTTAAAAAATAAATAGCATTACATATTATCTTCACACGCTTCCACAGACCACTGTGACCCCCAAAAAAGATGGACCTGGACAAAACTTGGCACATAGATCCCCCATGACCAATTTTTCCTCCTGGTGCAGTTTTGGGGAGGATGGACCATTGTTGGTGGGATTTGCAGTACCTTCATCCATATCCAGAGACTACTAAAAAACCCATCAGCCATGGATCTGCACCAAACTCAGGACACATACCCTCCAAGGCCTACTTTATGCACTGATGAAGTTTGGGGAAGGATGGACCTTGGACGATGGGATTTTCAGTACCACCACCCCTTCCAGAGACTACTACTAACTCCCTCAGCCATTGACCTCCACCACTTTCTAATGAGTCCATTCATAACATCCAAAAACAGACTGCCTTTATCAAATGACCCAGGCATTGTCGGGTACCCAAGCTAGTATTAAATAAACTCTAAATGCTAACTAGTCAGATTAGATACTATGAGAAAACATGTGAATGCTACCAGATTTGTAACAGTCATTGACAGGAAATCTGGATGGTCATAAGAAAGACAATATTTAATAATTGTCAGATGATCATTTCTAGGATCAATGGAATAATTTCATTACTCGTTTTCCTCAATAAATATGTGTCAATGTATATATAACATAATATAAATATAATAACATATTTAAAAATATAGTCCATACAATAATGCTTACAATAATACAAACACATTTAGGATGACTGGAGTCCACAATTGCAGTTCACCCCACACTGTAATATGGACTGGTAAAATAGTTTAATGCAAACACCAAACTGATCAATATAAACATATTTTTTCAAAATCATTTTTATTCCTGCGGTGCCAGGAGATGTCACAAAATAGCCCCAGAGGACAACATTTACCCACCTTTGACCTAAAAGAATTCAGGTTCAACTGTAAAGGTCAAAGTCACATTTTTTCATCTGAAGATCTATTTTAGTTTTGCTATTGTGATGAGTCATTGAAGTTAAATTAGTTCACTGATGCACACTTGCTGTAAATTTAGAATAAGAATCAATAATCCAAAAATCTTTACTATCAATTGCTAGATCCAATAATAACAAAAGCTTTTGGAATAATATAGACCATCTGTAATTCAAAATGAGATTTAATTTGAGAAAGAATTAAAAACTGACCAGGCTTTCAATGCTAGAACAACCTAAGCATGTGATACTGTAATAAAGAAAATAGTTGAACATATATAGAATTGATTTCTTTTCAGAAGAAAGATTCAGAATCAGTCCCAAGGAAAAGAGAAAGGAAGGACAATGAATGACCGAATGAAGGAATTTGGGGTTCTGTCATTATTTTATTTTTAAGGAATTAAGGATTGTTCAACTCTTTCCAAGGAAACAAGCCTGCTAGTCTTTACGTTGTGAAACTTTAAACCTTTATGTTGTGAAATTAAAAGGTTTTATCTGATATAAGCTTTTGTATACTACAGCTCACTTCATAAAATGTCAAATAGAATGAATTAGTCTTTTAAATGCCTCAAAACTCTGTTGCTTTTGTTCGATCTTTGTCACTTTTTATAATCTGGAGAATGAATGAAATACGCTTTTGAAATATTATTGCTCATGTTATCATTGCTGTTTACTTCTCAGCAAACATTTCTAAATTTTCAAACTTCTAATGAGCCATTTAGTGAAAGAAACCACTTTAAATGGGCAAAAATATATCCTTCAATCACAGTCTTTTTTATGTCATGAAATATCACTCCGTTATAGTAGTTTGAGGATCACTACTAGTAATGAACAACATAATACAGAAGTAAAGACAAACCTTAATTTGTTGCTGATATTCAAACAAAATATAATCATTCATATGAATGCTGAAAGCATAATATAATGGCATATGATATGACTCTCTTACAAAACAATAGCTTGTTTTTGAATATATAAATAGTAAATTCAGTTTGCATTCTTTATACACAGATAAGACACTCCTGGGTGGCTGTCTTAAGTAATTCAGGTATGTGAAGAGGGAATTAAAACTGCCACAGCCTAATGTCTTTCCTTATAGTGACTCTATCAAGGTAATCACTTGGGTCTCGTCTCCAAGAAACCTGTGAAAGTGTTGATGGGTGGAGATGCTCAAGAAATGTGTCAGTCTGAATTCCAGGAAGAACTCACACAAGCCACATTTTCTCTGCATTGATATGGAGATGACTGTCTATTTTTCCTTTAGTGCTTATGCTTATATGCATTTATGAGTTGGTTCAAAGGGTGTTTGAAAAATTTTCCCTTGCCATAATAATGGCTACTACAAAAGGCACCTATGAAGTATCCTATTTACTCTTGCATAATGCTAAACATTTTAGTGAAAAAAATCAACCAAAAAATGACCTGGGTCCATTTATATATAGATCAATGTGAATACTATATCTTAATTCATATATATATATATATATATATATATATATATATATATATATGAAATCACCCCCTTCTCTAAATAGAGTGAGGAAAGTCAAGAGCTTAATATGTTTTAGGAAAAATGAAAATAATTACCAAGCGTCTTCTCCTTTCTCTGGTGTGAAAGAATTTTTGAATGTTTGTGTGATGAAATAGTAGTGGCAGTGGCCAGAGGTGGTTGACCACCCTTGAGGTGGCATTGGTACTTTCCCCTCTTTTGTGCAATCATCTTCATCTTATCCATATCAAAATCCATAATTTTGATCTCAAAATGTATCCTTCTTGATGTATACATGAGGATTCAGAATGTCATTGCATTCATCCTAAATCCACCTATATGTATTTATTTCAGTAAAGGTTTACTAAGACCCTAACAAACCACAATGAAGTTACATACAGAAGCACCTTTTCATGTCTAGTTTTCCATGATATATGAGGATATTTGATTATTTTCTATACTAGTGGTTCTCTCCAGGTGTTTTGGCCTACAATTCCCAGAAATCCCCTCCAGTTTACCAGTTTACATCTGGGGACCCTCAGGTTGAGAACCACTGCTCTATATTTTTTATAAACTGTGCTATTATTACATAAGTTGATTAACTTTACAACCCCTGAGGGCACAGGGAATACAGTCAGAGTACAATAACATCATCCGGCATGCTATAGCAGATTTACAACAACATTAAAGAAGTTGAACATGGAACAAGAAGTTGTTACACCTGTAGAAAAAGGTGTACACCAAAGTGAGCCCATATCACTTAACCCTTTTTCTGCTGCTCTGGAAAGTGTAATAGGAGGCTGTAACTGTTCTGACAAAAGTATAGTCATTGATGGGTGCAGGTTTAATCACCTGTGCTTCGCTGACGATGTAGTTTTATTCATGCATACATTCTCAGAAGCCTCGAGCATGCCTAGTGAGCTTTGTAGCAGAAGTCAGTCAGTGGAATTAAAGATGAACACACAAAAGACAAAAGTACTTTGAAACAACTTTGCAGATGGTATGCAGCAACAGTAGATGGCATTGACACTGAAAATGTAGAATAAGTCTACCTCAGACGGCTGTTAACATCAAGGGATGAACTGACGCTGGAGTTGAACAGACACAGAAAAACAGGATGGGCTGTTTACAATTCCATTAAAGCTGCTGTGGAATCAACCTGAAGTACATTTCTATGAGCTCAATTATTCGACACGACCATGTTACCTGCTCTATGTTCTGGTGCAGAGGTATGGACAATGATGAAGGCTCTCTCAGAACAACTACAGGTTGTGCATACCTCCCTTGAAAAACAGCTCATTGGGATGTTCTCCGAAAACAGAGAGAGCACGGACAATGAGGATTTTTGAAAAATATCAAAAGTGAAAGATCCTTTACACCACATTGCCCAATTCAAACATTGCTTTGCAGGTCACATGATGTGCAGAACAGATAGGCACTGGAGCAATGCCATGGCATTGCATGGTACCCACAGGGATGGACAAGATCTCTTGGTCGTCCTCCCATCCGATGGTTTGATTCATTCTGTATGGTGTATAAAGTGAGAGATTAACACGGTTGTACAATGGTACACTGGACAACTTGTGCTCAAAATAGATACGAATGGAGGTGATTAGAGAAGATGTTGTGATCCGTACAAAACTTGAGGAATGGATAATCTAAATGACTAAGTGACTTTACAGTCCCACTCCCTACAAAATGTCAACACACAAGATTCTGGATGGCAACATTGGGCTATACTGAGCAGCACTCTAACTCACACAAGAAAATGGACACAGCAATATTGGAATACATTGCAAAGCTGGCGCAATCCAACCAGTTATCTCATAGCACCACTTTTTATAATCAAGCTATAATGAAGATGCATTTCACTCATGGAACAAGCAGTATTCATCTGAGCTGCCTTTTGGCCCAATTAGGCTGTCTTCCAGACTAGGAGGAGTAACCTTAAAGATTACTTTAAACCTCATCTCATGCTGACTAGAGAGATGTGCACCTGTGTGTGACATACATTTATGCCTCCACAAGGAAGTTGATGCATTCATGGCTTTTACATCTTTGACAGAAATTTTTGGTACCAGAGGTGGAAATAGCATGGGAAAATAAGGATATGTAAACAAAAATATTTTGAATCTTCTAGTGACCACTTGAAAGCTTCTTCCAAAATGCATCCCAGTATCACTTTTTCTTTGAGCAGCCTTCACGTCCATTATGATTTCTATTCTGGTGGCAAAACTGATAGATTGATGAGTTTTCAACATGCCAGGGAATCTGGGGAGACAGGCTGGCCTGTTTTCTCTTTCTCTTTGCTCTTCATACATGCTCAGTAAGTGCTGTTTACCTTGTCAATTGTACATAAGCACACATAGGTATAATAGGACCACCTAGATTAGAATCTCATTCTCTCTTATATCAAGCTTTATTGCTGTGTTTATTGTTGCATGCTGCTGCATAGCAATACTGAAAATCTGTCTGGTTCCAGTCCTCTTTCACCATCCTCCCAATTACAATCCCTCCCCCCCTCCAAGGAACTACAAAACTTCCGGCTAAACAGAAGACAAGAAAAGGCAGTGGGCTGGCCGGCAAAAAATGATTTTGTAAAAAGAATACTTTATATTTCTAAATTCCAAACCTTACAAGAGAAAATAGTGAAGCTCAATGGTTTTATGACAAAAATGAGAGTTTTCCAAAGCTCTGCATGAACTACCCTACTATAACATATAATCTAAAGGAACCTGCTTGGCAGGGCTCTTATGTCTGCCTTTTATTATCTGGAGATAAGTTGTACCCTGCATAAAGCATACTAGAGTATCTGATCAGAGAACAGTTTTAGGTCTCCAACAGCTACAACTGTGCTAATAATTTGGAAGTAGACACTTAAGCAAAGCATCAATGCTATGGTGATTTAGCCCGACTCTTCCTTCTCTCTCAGCATCCCCAGCTCTCTCTATAGTTCAGAAACTAAAATTGCTTTTCCTATAATACAAAATTTGGAAGAGTATTTGGGTTGCACATGCATATATTACCTAATGCAGCAGTAGTGCTTTGAAGTGCTTGCCTCATATATGAATATAGCAAGGCCTTGTAAGAAGAGCTCTGGATAAAGAGATATAGGTCATATGGAAACAGAAGATTCTGTCTGTTGGGAGAGCAGTGCTTGCATACAGAAAATTCGCCACATAACTATTTGACCCTCTCTCTGTAATATATGTGTGGTTACAGGGAACAGGAAGCCTCTAATCATCTTTCATAATAAATTTTTGCCTCCTTCCTCTATGGCTACTTTATATTAACTTGGAATGTGTGTCTCTAAGATTATTACTGCACTCATTCATATCTATTAATACTGAAATCCTGTTCTCTATGAAAACAGGAACCCACTGCCATTGCCTTTCTTCCTGTCACACGGTCCCCATAATAGTGATCTATTAACACAGATCATGCAATTTGATTATATTGCACCACCCATATCATTCCTTCTTACCCATGCATTGCCCTTCTTAGCAAAGGTCCCCTTTTAATTGGAAGAACTGTGCAATTTCAAGTTTTGGCTCAATGTCACAAGAATCTGCCATTCTGTTTTCATGGGTATTGCATTTCACAGTACAGCATTACTGCTTTTCTTGTTTCTCATACATGTGTTCATCCCTCTGTACTTCCTATCATAATAAATATATTATCAACTCCCATGGATGACAATGGATTGAAATCCCAGCTTTATACAAATTAATGCTGTTGGGAGTGATGTAGTGTTCAGTGCCAAACCTGGTTATGGTGTGCTGGCACCACAACAGTAGAAATCCAAGGGTTCCAATTGTTGAAAATGTTTGGCCATATGAATCCAGTGATCACATCCCAGTTAAAGGTATGCACCCACTTTCAAAAGTCAATTTTTGTTAACAAATCAATGCTGTTAGCATGGCTGAACACCACACTTCATAGCAGTGGAATAAGTTGCCTGTGGTGGAGTCTCCTTCTTTGGATGTTTTTAAGCAGACACTGGATGGCCATCTGTTGGGAGTTACTGCAAGGCAGGAAGGAGTTGTACTGGATTGCTTTTGTGGTTTCTTCCAACTCTATGATTCCATGATTCTATGAAGCTGTAATTTTTGAAAAAGATGTATGCAATATATCCCACATGAAGGGAATGTTTTTACAACAAACAAAAAACCCAGAATAGTGCCAGGAAATAACTGTACAATTGCACAGTCAAATTACATTATTTTTAAAGGTAGGTAAATGTATTTTTGTGTGTATTTTTGTTAATCCTCATAAGTCGTATAAAATGCATTAAATTCGTACTTACAAGCTGATATCCGACAAGTGGGTGTGGCCAATGCCAAAAACTTAAGGATACCCAATACTTTTTCGTTTTCATTTTGTAAATCTCAGAAGCCTCACAAAGTCAGTTTTATTTTCAGCACAAGGAAGCAAAGCAAAGCCAAAAAGGCTGCCTTTCTTTAAATAAATGCCTCTCACCATTAGGAGAGGAAAAGCAGAGTTCCCTGTGAAAGAAAGCACAGACCTCTGGGAAATGTAGTTTGGAAAGAGGAGCCAGGTGCCAGAGAATGCAAAAGGGGCTGCCCTAAACTAGATTTCCCAGGATTCCGCTCGCATTAGAAAGTCCCAATCAGGGGAAGGGAGAGATTTTTCCCTCCATAGCAGCAACTAGCCAGAGTTCCAATGAATGGTTGAATCTCCAAAGAGGAGAACTGACTGATACTTCTAGTAGTAATAATAATAACAATCAACTTAAATCAGCTGAGAGAAATCCCTAAAATAATGGCCCTTGGGGGTTCTTTCCAATTCAATAGGGGAAGCATATTAATTAGTCAATTAGTTAATTATTAATTAGTTAATGGATGACCATCTGTTGGGAGAGTTTTGCTGGTGCCCTTCTGCCTGGAAGAAGGGAGTTGGACTACATGGCCCTTGGGGGTCCCTCCAACTCTAGGATTCTATGAAAATGAAGATATGAAAATGAGATAGCTTTTGTGGCTTTTCAAAAATGTTTTTGTCAAAACTTAAATTAATTCCTAAAATCAGTAGATGTATGAATATTTCTGAAAGTTAGGGGAATGATCCCCTGTTATCATGTGTCACTCTATAAAAAATTCAAGGAGATAGCTCTTGCAATTTTTTAAAAAATGTTGTTTTTAAAAATTTTGAAAATTCCCCAAAAATCTATTGATAAGTGAAACATTCTGAAATGTGATGGCCTAACCGTGGTAAATGTATTCTACCATTGTAGCAAGTTTCACCTCAGTAGCTGTAAAAATGAGGAAGAACGGAGCCCCTGAAGTTTTCCCAATTAAAATAATTATACACAATTACTATAATGAAAAAGTAATAAAATTTTGTAACTCTCATTATAGTAACAAAATTTTCACTAACTATACTTTAAAAAAACTTTAGAAACAAAATGCCAGCACCCCCAAATTTTGTAATGACTTTTGAAACATTTTAATCGATCACACATGTCTAGTAAATGATGCAGAAGAGGAAACTAATGGCAATACTCGTTTTCTTCATCTGCTTGTCTGAAGTTGAAAGAACATACATTGGGAACAAGGAAATGGAGTAGAGAAAAGTTATGCCCACAACATGCCCACACCACCACATGAATTCTCCCCCACATCTCAGCAGCACTGCTAGTGGCATTGCTGGAATGATGCACTATTTGGATCCTATTCATGGGTTTCTCCTGTGAATTAAAACAACAGCATAGCCAAACAATGGTGGGAACAAATGTCATTAATATTCAATGACACTATGTGTTAAGCAACATGACCATGTGCTGTTAAACAATCATAAATGCACATCCCAAATCTCATACAATTATGCCCTAAGCCAGGGGTCCTCAAACTTTTTAATCCGAGGACCCGTCCACAATCCTTCAGACTGTTGAGGGGCCGGATTATCATTTGAAAAAAAATACAAACAAATCCCGATGCACACTGCACATGTCTTATTTGTAGTGCAAAAACAACAACAACAACAACAACAACAACAATGAAAGAACAATACAATATTTAAAAATAAAAATAATTTTAACCAACATACATTTATCAGGATTTCAATGGGAAGTGTGCTCCTGCTTCTGGCCAATGAGATTGTCGTTAATTAGGGTTGTTGTTGTTGTTGTTGTTTTGTGCCTTCAAGTCATTTCAGACTTTGGGCGAGCCTAAGTCTAAAATGTATTTATTTATTATTTATTTATTTACTCCATTTATTTACTACATTTGTATCACAGCCTTCTCACCCCAAAGGGGACTCAGAGTGGCTTACAAATTATATGTACATACAATATATTATATTATTAGCATAGCACAATATTAGCATTATATATTACTTTATTGAACTATACCACTATACTGTAATATTATTAGTAATATTATATGTAATATAGAATATATAATTAATATTATTATATGGTATTATTATTAGTGTTATATTGTATTACATTATAATATTATTATCAATATTATATGTATATACAATATATTATATCATAAAACTGAGGGCGGGGGCCAGGTAAATGACCTCGGAGGGCCGCATCCGGCCCCCGGGCCTTAGTTTGGGGACCCCTGCCCTAAGCCATGTGGAGTTGAGAGGCCTGGTAAGGTCTTCTTTCTTTCATAACAACTGGTTGAGTATAAGAGGAACTGGGGTTAATCAAATAATGGTTCAACTTGTCCAGAGTCTTGCATGTCATCTTACGGAAGTACAGTGGGCTGCCAAATGCCTCTGGAAAACCCGCAAGCTGGATGGCAATGTGACAATTTTCTAGACTGCAGTGGAATAAAAGAGGGGAGGGGAGATTCTGATGGATAACTTATTGAGCTATTGGGTTCAAATTGGGAATGTTTTCCAAAAGAAGAGCAGATAAAAAGGATATTTATTTATTTATTTATTTATTTATTTATTTATTTACTTACCACACTTGTACCCAATCCTTCTCACCTCAAAGGGGCTCACTAGGTTATTCACTAAATGACTTTGCAAGTGGAAGATCCTGAAGTAAGTTTCGTAGATCTTCACTTTAGGTTTAAAAACATGTGGTTGAATAACTGAAAATCTGGAACCATTTAGAGCAGGCTAAATCAGACTAGATGAGCTTTTGATATGCATTCTCATGCATTCATCAACTAATAAAATATGTAGGCCAAATATGAGAATTTCAACATTGCAGCCAAATCACCTTTCAGAGAAGTTTTTGAGCCATAATCTTTATTTTGGGCAGGGCCAAAAATCATAATGTTTAATGTAAAGCTCTTATTGCCAGTTACAAAACTAGGAGAAACGTTTCAACCATGTGGAATTGGGAGAAAACTACACAAAAATGAGAAATTACTGAACAATAGTGTCACAGTGATGGTTTGAATGAAAAGTAATGCCTCCACCTTCATTACTTGCGTTTGGATGGGAATATTTTAATAAATCAAACACAGAAATAATCCTTAGAATATGCTCTTTAACTACCTCTATTCACTTTTCTACATAATCACCAGACAACTGGATACATTTCTGCCAACGATGAACAAGTTTTCTGAAGCCGTCACGGAAGAAGTCAACACTCTGTTTCCGCAACCAGCGTCTCACAGTACCCATCGTGCACAGATATTCCGATAGCCAAGGAAAGCAATAATGTGACCTACATGTTCTTGTGAAATGCCGATTATGCTTGAAATTTCTCTCTGAGTGATATGACGATCGTCCTGAATCAATCTGTCAACCTCAGTGGTTGCTGTCACAAGACGTCCAACTCTTTGTTTGTCACGCAAGTCAGATGTTCCCACCTCAACATCTTTAAACTTACCCACCCAACAATGCACAGTACTCACATCAACACAATCACCATAAACAGCTTGCATTCTCTGATGAATCTCCTTTGGGGTGACACTTTCTGCTGTCAAGAATTCAATGACTGTACATTGCTTAAGTCACATTGACCAACCGTCTGCACAGGATTCCATACTTCGCATTTTAACAACACAACTGTTCAATGCTAAAGCTTCCCACCAAATGGAAATGTAGAGGGGAGTCTACTGAACATAGGGTGGCCTATGTTGGTTCATATTAAAATGCTAAACAAATTAATTTCTCCCATGTACACCACAGGCTATAGAGCCATTAACAACAAGTTTGCAGACCTGGAGATAGATGTGAATAGAGCCAATGGCCATCCATTGCCTGTGGTGTTCTCAGAACTGGTCCAATATTGTAGCCATATATCACTTACAAGTATGTCACATCATCATAGGATATATAGCATGTAAGTGTGTAGAAAGATCCAAAATTACAGCAGATGGTTTGGCAGCTTGGAATCAATCTATTTGGAGAATAAAGAATGCTTGTTAGAGTAAAGTAGTAAACACTGAAAAGAAGACAACAAGCAGCATATTATATGTAGATTAATGAAGAAGGAGAATCCATTGAATGCATTATTCCAAGATTAATTCCAGTCTGTTTTGGGGACTGAAATGGCCTTGGTCACCCTTGCAAATGTCCTACATTTGGAAATGGATGGGCTGTGCATTCCTGTTTTGGTCAGCGATATTTCCTACCAGTAAAAGTGGTTCTGTCCTGAATGCAGCACAATTCAACATACTGAATGATGCAATAGAAACAATGCTTATCAAATTTGAAGATGACACCAAACTGGGGGAAATAGCTAATACTCCAGATGACAGGATCAGAATCCAAAATGATTCTAAGAGACTAGAGAACTGAGACAGAACTAAAAAAATGAATTTCAACATGGAGAAATGTAAGATACTACACTTTGGCCAAAAATTTGAAATGCGCAGATATAGAATAGGTGTCATCTGGCTTGACAACAATACATGCATAAAGTACCCTTTGGGTTTGATCACTTAACCAATTACAGATCCATCCAATGGTAGTATTGCCTAATCCACATATGACTATTTTGCTTGCAAGAAGGTCGTGGGGGTCTTTGTCAAAGGCCTTACTGAAATAAAGATATGCTACATCCACAACATTCCCTGCATCTACCAAGCTTGTAACTCTATTGAAAAAGAGGTAAGATTAGTTTGGCATGACTTGTTTTTGAGAAATCCATGTTGACTTTTAATAATCACAGCATTCCTTTCTAAGTGATTGCCGACTGCCTCCTTAATGATCTGCTCCCGAATCTTTCCTGGTATTGATGTTAGTCTGACTGGGCGGTAATTGTTTGGGTCCTCTTTTTCCCCTTCTAGAAGATAAACACAACATTTGCCCTACTCCAGTCTGCTGGGACTTCTCCTGTTCTCCAAGAATTCTCAAAGATTATTGCCAGTGGTTCTGTGAACTTACAGGGATCTGCCACTGTTTCTTTGCTGAGACTTTCTTCTAATGATTTTCCTGTGGGTCACCATCAGTTTACCACCATCCTCTCTTGTGTTTCTGTAACTATCCTTGTACTGTAAAATAGGAGTACCCATTTCCAACCTGGTGGTAGTGCATTGCTTTTGCAGCAAAATCTATGTTTCAAAGACATTTTCTCTAGAAATATCTAAGAAGGAGTTTCTATGCATGCGGAGCAATACATGGGAGGATCTATCCCTGACTCCTGTCAAAATATAGTCTCTCTATTCCTTCACTTTCTTAAACGTAATTGTCTTCATTCGCTTCTGTTGAAATAACCCACTGCCTCACTGTTTTTCTTTCCATGCCAACTGCTTCTTTTTTGTTGTCCTCTGCCTTTTTCTTCATCTCCATGACTGCAGCCTCTATCAAGACCCCCCACTGCTATAAAACAATCTACTCTGTTTTCCTTCAAAACCTTTCTCCATCTCATTTTCCTTTTTCCTTCTCTTCGACCTTCTGCTTGATCCATGAACTAGTGGTGAGTTCTACAAATGCATGCATATGCACACTGCATGCAGAATTATCCCTTGACCAATTGATTAACTGTATTACATATTATCCTTTGCTGCTTCTCAGGTGACCAAATCAAGATAGACATCCTATGAAAAGTTGTAGCATCAGCTGTGAGGTAAAACACTTCTCAGAATGAGCTCAAAGATTCTGAAACAAAGCAGTCTGATTTATTCTACTTTGAAACACTTTTATTTTCTTAATCCCATGTGTTTTCCAACATGATATTTAATCCATCAGACATTTTGTAAAGTTTAATGTTTATATTCTCAAGCCACTGATTTATGATTATGAATATAGGCTGATATCATTGTACACCTAGACCTTACAATTCCCATAAATTCTGCATTCTCATAAGCAGACTGACTCTGTAAAAGCTTTTATGATAAAATAAGGTTGAGGACAGAGGCAGCTGGCATTTAAATTAGCCAAGTGAAAGAAAGTATTCTTATTCATTCACCAGATGCTTTTATTCATATATAATTTTTTAAATTAATAATTTCATAATACTATGCAGACCACGATGTTTTGCTCACTGACCTTAACAAGCTTTGACATCTTTTTTATTACTTCCAGAGAGTACAGTACATTTTGCCAACTTCCATTTTGATTAAACATTCTAACGGGGGAGGGAAGAAACCAGTCAGAAAGTTGTGAAAACTTAAATAAGTTGTTTTGCCATCATTTAGGATTTTGAAGGAAATGTAATGTATGTGTTCATGTACGTATATGTGTATGTATGTACGGTATGTATGCATGCCTTTAATATATCTGTTTCATCTCAGGGGCCCTGAGGCAACATATATGTGATGACTCATGGGCCATGTAGTCCCGTTCCTAGCGCTGTTGTGACAGATGAAGAGGAAAACTTAGGTTTCCCACCGTTTCAGCCAGAGATGGAGCCCCTGCACCTGCAGGAGATTTGCCTCCCAGAAGTTGCCCAAACAAGCCCTGAGCCAAAATCTCCCCCTTTTTCTCGCCGTGATTATTATCAACAACAGAAGGGAGCTCAACAGGCTAATCGCAGAAGCCTGAGAATCGCCGCCAAACAAATGGTTGATTAAGCCTGCTTCCCATGGGAATCTTTAGGGAGTCATGCATCTGGACTCAGAGAATGGCTTTCGGTTCTGGTTCCCCAGAGAATTGTTCTCTGGCGGGAAAATGAGACCCTACTTAGGTGTTTTGCCCACGTAGGAATCTTGCGGAGTCAATTCGTCAGCTCCGGGAGTAGGTTGTGTGTGGACTACGCTGCTCCCGCGTTCAAGTTCTTGTTCCCGTTTCCAGCCTTGCTTTTGCCTTCCAGGACCTTGTTTTGCTTCCTGGATCTCGCCACGAATTCACCACGGATCTTGTTTTTGCTCCTCGTTTCTTGTTGCCTTGAATCAAGCCTTGTGTTCCAAGAATCAAGTTTACTTCCTAGCCTTGCTTAAGTTTCATGGACTAAAGGACCTTGTCATCTCCCCTCACTTTGCTTGGCAAAGTGAGTGTTTCGGTTACTGGATTACAACTTTGGACCTTAATATTTTATATTGGACATTGTTTTCCTGGACTATAATTGACCTTTCCTGAAAGGTCTTCTTCTGAACTATATTCTACACTTATTTTTATTGACTTTACATATTTCCTTAATAAAGATATTAGATAGATTCTGGCCTCTGTGTATGGTTATTGGTGCTCTGCAGCCTGGGTCTTGACAGTTTGACTCCGCCACCCTAAGCACCAATCAACCTCGGCCAGAATGTCTACCGGAGCCGGACCGGGTGACCAACCACTCAGCTACACCATTTCCAAGGATGTAGTGGACAGAATCCGTGATATGCTCCATACGCAGGAGGGGGAAATACGGGGCTTGAAGGAACGCGGAACCCGTCTCCCTGCCCTGGCGTTGCCAACCAAGTTTTCTGGAGAAGCTTCCAAGGTTCATGTTTTCCGTCGCCAATGCCAGGCATACCTAGAAGCCCGTAATGCCGAGTTTCCCCAAGAAGACATCAAGGTGGCGTGGATTTACAGTCTCCTAGACGGGCCAGCGGCCAACTGGGCGACAGCGCTGTTCGATCAAGCCTCCCCACACTTAAGTTCCGCGCAAAACTTCTTGGATCACCTTAAGGCAACTTGGGGGATCGAGGACAATTTAGAGGCGGCCGGCCACAAACTCCGGCGCCTTTCCCAAGGGGACAGGCCCTTGTCCCAGTACATAGCCGAGTTCCGAGTGCTGGCTCACAACACCGGTTGGAATGACATAGCCCTCAGAGGACAGTTTCGGGAGGGTCTCAACATCGAGATGTTGGAAGAAATCTCCAAGGTGGACCCTCCAAACTCTCTTGAAAGACTCATTGATCAATGTTTACGAGCTGAAGTCATGCTTGCCAACAGAAAGCAGTGGACCCGAGGCCAGAGTGGAAGAGCTGGAGCAAAACCTCCCGCTCCCGCCGGCATCCAGCTGCATCCAGTGTGGAGACCCCCGCCACCAGCCCCATACCCCAGAGGAAGCGAGGAGGTGCCGATGCAGTTGGGCAATGTGCGTCCCAGACTAGATGTTGCCGAAAAGGCCCGCCGCCAACGTTTAAACCTCTGTTGGTACTGCAGAAACGGGGGCCACTTTGCCAGAGAGTGTCCAGCCAAAGGAAAGCCCGCCGCTCGACTGGCGGCGGCGTCCTCCGTGGAGACGGAGACGGCTGAGGCAGCTGGCGCAAAGCCGGCGGGGGAAGCCAGCGACCGGGCGTAGAGAGGCTCGCCAACCCGGTCAAAAACCCCACTCAAGAGCCGCCAACCGGGGTCCTATTTCTCCTAGTGGTCACCTTGTGGTCAGCGAAAAAAGGACCCGTCATGATCCATGCCATGATAGACTCAGGAGCGACAAACAATTTCATTGATAGAGAGTATGCCGACTCTCTGGGATTACAGTATCATGATTTCAAGAACGCCCGGGTGGTGCAAGCCATAGATGGCCGCCCCCTAAAGACAGGTCCAGTAAGCCAATGGACTGAACCCACCAGAATGTGGATAAGGGAACATATGGAAGAGATTTCCTTCTTTGTTACCGAGGTTCCTCATTTCCCTGTGATTCTAGGGATCCCATGGCTGACACTCCACGACCCCAGCATCTCTTGGACCAACAGAGAACTGCAGTTTGCTTCTAAATATTGCCAAAACCATTGTCTTGTAGCCAAGGTCTGCCATGCCACAGACGCTGAATCCATCATCACCTTGCCCAAGAAATACTCAGACTTTTGGGATGTTTTCAGTGAGAAGGAAGCCGAGAAACTGCCCCCGCATAGGCCTTGACTTGGTGGAGGGGGCCCCGATCCCGCAAGGACATCTCTACTCCCTGACTGAACCAGAGCAAGAAGCTCTCAGGGAGTTCATAGAGTCAAACCTCCGCAAGGGGTTCATCAGACCCTCTCAATCCCCAGCCGCTTCCCCAGTGATGTTTGTGAAAAAGAAGTCAGGGGACCTACGCTTGGTGGTGGACTATAGAGCATTGAACAATATCACTAGGCGGAACCGTTATCCCCTGCCTTTGATCTCGGACCTATTAGATCGGCTTCGAGGGGCCAAGGTTTACACCAAGCTGGATCTTCGGGGGGCTTATAATCTAGTTCGCATCAGGGAGGGGGACGAGTGGAAAACCGCCTTCCAAACTAAATTCGGATTATTTGAGTCCCTGGTCATGAATTATGGTTTATGTGGAGCTCCCGCAATGTTCCAGCATTTTGTCAATGATATCTTTCAGGATTATCTAGATCGGTTCTTGATCATCTACCTGGACGATTTTTTGGTGTTTTCTAGATCACAATCGGAACATGAGAACCACGTCAGAATGGTGTTACAACGATTGCGGAATCATGGACTTTATGCCAAGCTGGAAAAATGCGCTTTTGATCTACAAGAGGTAGATTTTCTGGGATACCGTGTCTCGCCACTAGGGCTCTCCATGGACCCGGCAAAGGTTTCAGCAGTATTGGAATGGCGGGCGCCAACCAACAAGAAAGAGGTGCAGCGTTTCTTGGGGTTCGCGAACTATTACCGCAAGTTCATTCCAGACTTTGCCCGCTGGTCTGATCCAAACACCAGCTGCATCCGTGGGAAACAGCCCTTCCGCTGGACGGAACAAGCAGAGAAAGGGTTCCAGCAACTAAAGAAATTATTCACGTCCCAGCCAATCCTTCAGCACCCAGATCCTAAAACCCCTTTTGTTGTGCAGGCTGACGCCTCCGATGTGGCAATTGGGGCTGTACTCTTGCAACCAGTGGGAGGTCATCTTCACCCTTGTGCCTTTTACTCCCGTCAACTAACAGCCCCAGAGAGAAATTACACTATTTGGGAAAAAGAACTTTTGGCCATAAAGGCAGCCTTTGAAACTTGGAGACATTGGTTAGAAGGGGCCAAATTCCCCATTGAGGTCCATACTGATCATCGGAATCTAGAGCATCTAAGAACTGCCCGCAAGTTAAATCAGAGGCAACAGCGCTGGGCTCTATTCTTTGAACGTTTTGACTTCCAGATTCATTATGTAACCCCAGCTCAGACCAAACAAGCAGATGCTCTATCACGGAAACCAGAATACGCTGCAGGGCGCAGAGAGACCTTTGAATCCCAATTGCTGCAGCCCGAGAACTTTGCCACGCTCACAGTGGGGAACACCAAATCCACTCCAATTGAATCAACTCCCTCTTCTCCAGGGCCCCTTTGTGCTCAGGAAATCAGGGCCAGTCAACAGGCGGATGCCTGGGCTCAAGATCAACTTTGTCAAGGACTACAATTTCCCTTCTCGCTTAAGGATGGGTTACTTTGCTATAGAAATCACGTCTACATCCCTCCCGGACCGGGCAGGGAAAAGGCACTTCGTCTGTGTCATGACTGCAAGCCAGCAGGGCATTTCGGACTATTTAAAACCATGCATTTGATCCTAAGAGATTTCTGGTGGCCCAAGATCCGCAAGGATGTGGAAAATTATGTCAATACCTGCCCGGTATGCCAGCGTTCCAAGACAAGAAGGGAAAAGCCCTCAGGGCTACTGCATCCCCTTCCTACACCATCCCGTCCATGGGAAATAATTTCTGCGGATTTTATTACTGACCTACCACCTTCCTTTGGATTCACCACGATCCTAGTGGTGGTGGAACTTTTTACCAAATTAGCCCATTTCATTCCCTGCAATGGCCTCCCCACGGCCAAGGAGACTGCAGATTTATTCCTTCAGCATGTTTTCAGATTACATGGATTGCCCAAGAGTTTGGTCACTGACCGTGGGTCCCAATTCACCTCTCGTTTCTGGAAAGCACTACAAAAACTATTGGGCATAGACTCTCGTTTATCTTCGGCTCACCATCCCCAAACGGATGGGCAAACTGAGCGCACCAATGCCACTTTGGAACAATACCTTCGCTGTTATGTAAACTATCAGCAGGACAATTGGGCTTCCCTGTTGCCGCTGTCGGAGTTTGCCTACAACAATGGTGTCCAGGCTTCAACTAAAGAAACCCTGTTCTTTGCAAACTACGGCTTCCATCCACGTTTCTTTCCTTCTGTCATTGAAACCTCAGAAGTTCCCGCAGCAGAGGACTGGCTGCAAGAACTCACAGCGGTGCAACAACTTTTGCTCCAGCAACTAGATCAAGCCAAGGAGGACTATAAACGCCATGCTGACAATCATCGCCAGCCGGGGCCCGAAATCAAGGTAGGAGACCGGGTTTTTCTATCCACTCGCTTCTTGCCCTCCCACCGTCCCTGCCGGAAGTTAGATGCCCGTTTCATTGGTCCCTATCCAGTGGTGGCACAACTTAACCCCGTGACTTTCAAACTTCAACTTCCGCGCTCTATGCGCATTCATCCAGTGTTTCATCGCTCCCTGCTCCTTCCGGCGGATGGTGTGCGCCCTGATGCAGACCGGCCGGCCCCCGCTCCTGTTTTGGTGGATGGGGAGGAGGAGTTCGAGGTTCAGGACATTTTGGATTCTCACTTTCATCGCCGCCGCCTTCAGTATCTCATTGACTGGGTGGGTTTTGGCCCCGAAGAACGCTCTTGGGAAGACGCTTCCTCAGTCCATGCCCCCGATTTAACCCGCCGCTTCCATCAGACCTACCCCGCCAAGCCGCGGCCCCGCACCTCGGGGAGAGAGCCCATTTTTGAGAGGGGGCTTGAGGAGGGGGATAGTGTGATGACTCATGGGCCATGTAGTCCCGTTCCTAGCGCTGTTGTGACAGATGAAGAGGAAAACTTAGGTTTCCCACCGTTTCAGCCAGAGATGGAGCCCCTGCACCTGCAGGAGATTTGCCTCCCAGAAGTTGCCCAAACAAGCCCTGAGCCAAAATCTCCCCCTTTTTCTCGCCGTGATTATTATCAACAACAGAAGGGAGCTCAACAGGCTAATCGCAGAAACCTGAGAATCGCCGCCAAACAAATGGTTGATTAAGCCTGCTTCCCATGGGAATCTTTAGGGAGTCATGCATCTGGACTCAGAGAATGGCTTTCGGTTCTGGTTCCCCAGAGAATTGTTCTCTGGCAGGAAAACGAGACCCTACTTAGGTGTTTTGCCCACGTAGGAATCTTGCGGAGTCAATTCGTCAGCTCCGGGAGTAGGTTGTGTGTGGACTACGCTGCTCCCGCGTTCAAGTTCTTGTTCCCGTTTCCAGCCTTGCTTTTGCCTTCCAGGACCTTGTTTTGCTTCCTGGATCTCGCCACGAATTCACCACGGATCTTGTTTTTGCTCCTCATTTCTTGTTGCCTTGAATCAAGCCTTGTGTTCCAAGAATCAAGTTTACTTCCTAGCCTTGCTTAAGTTTCATGGACTAAAGGACCTTGTCATCTCCCCTCACTTTGCTTGGCAAAGTGAGTGTTTCGGTTACTGGATTACAACTTTGGACCTTAATATTTTATATTGGACATTGTTTTCCTGGACTATAATTGACCTTTCCTGAAAGGTCTTCTTCTGAACTATATTCTACACTTATTTTTATTGACTTTACATATTTCCTTAATAAAGATATTAGATAGATTCTGGCCTCTGTGTATGGTTATTGGTGCTCTGCAGCCTGGGTCTTGACAATATAAGAGATTTCAAAACTGGTCTTCATAGGGCTTAGCTTCCAGATCTTTTATAATTTTGGACATCCCAACTTGTCAGTCTCCAGAACTACACATCGAATAGCATGGAACACTATTTATTCTTTGATCTAGACATTATATTCATATAGATGCAACCCAGAATCATATTGGCTTTTTTAGCTGTCGCATCATTTGTTAAGCAACCAAAACTAAAGGGAGCTCACCAATGGTTCCTCTTCATCCTGGAAAGAAGTGACTAGTGGAGTGTCACAGAATTGGTTCTGGACTCAGTACTGCTCAACATTTATTTATTTATTTATTTATTTATTTATTCGTGATTAGATGAAGATTTAGAGGGTATGCTTAATTGCTTATCATGTTTGCAAATGGCACCAAATTAGGAGAGACAGCTAATACTCCATAGGACAGGATTAGAATTCACAATGACCTTAATAGACTAGGGAGCCAGTGCCGTATCCAGAAAAAAAATTCGGGAGGGGTTTTGAAAATTTGGGGGGGGGGGGTTGAAACCCTAGCACACACACACACACCCCGCTACAAACCTGTCAATATTATTTATTTATTTACAGTATTTATATTCCGCCCTTCTGTGACGCCCCTGGCTGCGAGAGCACTGGAAACCAATACACCGAGGCCAATAAACAGTCTAATATCTTTATTAAGGAATTACGAAATTAAAGCAAAAACAAGTAGAAAATATAGTCCATCAATAGACCTTTCAGGAAAGGTCAAATATAGTCCAGTAGTATTTTGTCCAATATATAATATTAGAGTTTAAAGTTTGTAATCCAAGACCGAAACGCACCCAAACTTCCAAGCAGTTTGAGTGGGGAAAATGTCCAAGACTTTCAATAGAGTTCAAAACAAGTCCAAAGGCAAGGAATTGGAACAGGGCTGGATACACGGCACGACAAGACAAGACTGGATTTGCGGCAAGACAAATCAAGGAACACGGCTTGGAAAGGCACATCAAGGCTGGAAGGCAGTGGACTTAAACGCAGTTCACACTTGGCTGGAAGCGAAGTTAATCCTCCAAACTAACACGTTGACTCCACGCTGGCTAGCCAGCGCACAGAACTTTTAAGGAACTTCAAATCTCTTCACAGAGCAGGTGTCTAAATGCTCCTTTCCCAAGGGAAAAGAGCTAAAACAACATCTTCACCAGATGCGATCCTCCCCGAGAGTTCTCAGGGGAAAATAGGTTAATCAGCAGATTCCCTTGCTGCTAATCACACGCTTTGTCTTTGTCCAGCTTTCTCCTGGCTGTTCGTTTGTACAAACATTCTCCTATCTAAGGGAGGAGAGCTGGGAAGAGAAGACTCCGTTCCAAGGTCCTTTTTAATGAGCACTGAACTGGAATTATCAATAGGGAACATCTGGAACAGGTCAGAGTCTTGCTGAATTGGCACTAAACCTGTTTCCTCATCGCTGTTGTCCACAATGGAGTCAGGTTCACGGCCCAAGGGTCCATGGGACATCACACCTTCTCACCCCAAAGGGGACTCAGGGCGGAGCACATTACACATATAGGCAAACATTCAATGCCTTTTAACATAGAACAAAGACAAGACAAACACAGGCTCCGAGCGGGCCTTGAACTCATGACCTCCTGGTCAGAGTGATTCATTGCAGCTGGTTGCAGCTGGCTTGCTCTCCAGCTTGCGCCACAGCCCACAAGATAGTGTTTGAGATAGTGCCTGGAGGGACTCTTAATGTTTTGCGTCTCATAGACTTAGCATGGGGATTTGGTTAACCAGTTAAAATTCATGAGTAAACCAGGTTTTTTTTATAACCTGAAAAATTTGGGGGAGGGGGAGTTTGAACCCCTAAACCCCCCCCCCCCTTGCTACAGGTCTGTAGGGAGCTGAGCCAAAAATAACAAAATGAATTTTAACAAGGACAAATGCAAGATACTACACTTAGACAGAAAAAAAGAAATGCAAAGATAACAGAATAGGTGATGCCTGGCTTGACAACACTACATGTGAAAAAGATCTTGGAGTCTTTGTGGACAACAAGTTAAACATGAGCCAACAGTGTGATGCAGCAGCTATAAACGCCAATGGGATTTTGGGCTACATCAAAAGGAGTTTAGTGTTGAGATCAAGGGAAGTCATGGTGCCTCTCTATTTCACTTTGGTTAGACCTCACCTGGATTACTGTGTTCAATTCTGGACATTACAGTTTAAAAGAGATATTGACAAGCTGGAAAATGCCCAGAGGAGGGCGACTAAAATGATCAAAGGACTGGAGACTATGCCCTATGGGAGTGTCTTAAAGAACTGGGTATGTTTAGCCCACAGAAGAGAAGGTAGACAGGAGAAATGATAGCCATCGATAAATATGTGAAAGGATGTCATAAGAAAGATAGAGCAGACATGTTTTCTGCTGCCCTTAATACTATGTTCACTGCATTTGACTAGTAGCTATTGCTTGAATATGTTTTAATGTATTATATGTTTTATGGATTTATGTTTATATGTTTTAAATGTATTTATGTGATTGTATTTTATTGTGTATTACTGGGCTTGGTCCCCATGTGAGCTGCCCCGAGTCCCTTCGGGGAGATGGGGCGGGATATAAGAATAAAGTTGTTTTGTTATTGTTGTTGTTATTTTATTATGACACAGCAAACAAAATAGATATGATGGATTTCGTTTCACAAAATCACAAGTCAAACACTTCCCAAGTGTCTAGGACTGTGTAATGTATTTTTAGATGATGCGTGTAAATCCCAGTAGGGTGGCCTTTTGCAGTTGACAGATTGTAATTTTGTCAATGTCTATTGTTTCCAAATGCCGGCTGAGATCGTTTGGCATGGCACCCAGTGTGCCCATCACCTGCACTGGTGTCTGCCAGAGTCGTTGAAGTTCAATCTTGAGGTCCTGATAGTGGCTGAGTTTTTCCAGTTGTTTTTCGTCAATGCGACTGTCACCTGGGATGGCAACATCAATTATCCAAACCCTTTTCCTTTCCACAACTGTGATGTCTGGTGTGTTGTGTTCCAGAACTTTGTCAGTCTGGATTCGGAAGTCCCACAGTATCTTTGCGTGCTCATTCTCCAATACTTTTGCAGGTTTGTGATGCCACCAATTCTTTGCTTCTTGGCTTGCTCATGGGCTGCAAGGATCAGTCCTTCTGTCTCCTTCTTCAGGGTCCCATTTGTGAGCCATAGCCAGGTCTTCTCCTTATCAGTTTTTCCTTCAATTTTGTCAAGGAACTTTCCATGCAGTGTTTTGTTGTGCCAGCTGTCAGCTCTAGTTTGTACTGATTCTTTGTCTGCTGTGCTTTGAGGACACAGCACCCCCCCCCCCCCACGTGCAGGTGCCACCTTGACGTGGTGGGTGGGCTTAACTGCTCCAATGATGACTGACGGCTGTGCTGGCGGTAGTGTAAGTACCGGCAGGTCCAACCAAGCCAGAGAGGCCTCAGCTGAGGAGCAGAACTAAGAGTACCTAACCCATTAGCATTATGGAGAATCAAACCAAAACGAAGTCTATACTGCCTCGGTCGTCGCCCAGGATAAAAAGGACCGTGGTGGATGCTGCTGATTCTGGACGTCCATCAACAAGTGGGCTACGGAATCAAAATACAAATGAACAGTCACAGAAGCGGCAGAAATATACAATGCCAGAAAACCACACAATTATTATTATTATTATTACTACTATTATTATTAGGACTCGGAGCAATGGCTTCAAATTACAGGAAAGGAGATTCCACCTGAACATTAGGAAGATCTTCCTGAGCCATTCAGCAGAGTGTGGTGGAAGCTCATTCCTTGGAGTCTCATAAACAGAGGCAGGATGGCCATCTCTAAGGGGTAATTTAATTGTGCTTTTCCTGCATGGCAGTGCGATGGACTAGATGACCCATGTGATCTCTTTCAACTCTATTATTCTATGATTGTATGATGAGTCACTAACCTACCTACAATCCAATAGAGAGGGACTGGAGAAGGCCCCCTGTTTTGAAGGATATCCTCTGAGAATTAATATCAGTGAAAAAAGTAGCAAAGCTTCAGTAAATAAAGACAACCAATGTGGAACTTTCTTATTTACTCATATAGGCAATGTGTTTGATATTCCCCTTCCAGCAAACCATCCTTATAGAAGTGTAATTTAAAAGATCTTTCCACATGATTATTTTTTAGCAAATTGCAATCCCAAAAATATTCTAATCTTTTGTAATATTGTATATAAGAAGCATGTTCTTTATTATTTACTGATTCCTTTTTCAATTGAAAAATATTAGGGAAAGCATAGAGAACAGCAATGTTAACCCTATGTAATGGTTATAGTGCAGCCAAATGTATTGAAATATTCTGGAGACACAGGGTTGCTGTGAAGACCCTACCTTATTCTATACCTCAGAGAAAATATAAATTAATTAAAATATAACACATCTATCAGTGTAAAAAAAGAGAAAATAATCCTACAACTGTTTTACTAAATGTAATAGTACTGGAAATATGTAATGTAAAACTATAATCATTTGTGTGTATATATTAGAAAAAAATAGAACTCCTTTGAGATAGAAAGATATGTAGAATTGGATTATATGTAAAATAAAAAATTAAGTCAAATTTATAATTATTATTTTTAAAAAGAGAAGACAGAGTTAGTATTCTAACTGGAAGTAACATTTCATTGTTTATTTGACCTAGTGTTATAGGTGTAGCATTTAGTGTTTCAATGTATTTTACTTTAACCTTTTGTCTTCTGTTAGCTGTATACTTGTTACTCTCTCTGTTTCTGTACAGTCTGATGGTTCCTTGATGTTGTCTAAAATGTATGTTAAATAATAATAATAGAACAAAAGGAAAAAAGAAATATTCTGGAGAGATAATTGATTATAGTTGTATAAGCATTGACAGTGAGACAAAGTGTGAGGACATTTCAAAATTGTATATAAAAAACACATTAGCTGTTTTTGTATGAGAGACAGAGAAGTTAATTTGATTCCAGGCCATAAAGCTGGCTCAGTATAAGCCTTAAATGTACTGAAATTCATCCCCAAATAATAATTTTTCCAGTGAAATGACTCACTTGTATTTCAGACAGACAAAATGGATGAGATGGTGAGACAATGTTTACAAGTACTCTTGCAGATTTAAAACTCTTGAGACAAAGTTTAATAATAACCCCATATTTTTGAAGCTCAAAATACGTTTCAGAATCATGTGAGTATTAGGTTATCCACATCAGCCAGGACATCTCCAACCTTTGTCACTGTGAACTCCTATAACTTAAAAGTTGTGTTAGGGTTTCTAAAAAAGGTAACACTTACAGTTTCAAAGTCAGAGCATTCTCTATCCATTGGGGCATCAAGGAAAGGCTTTTTTATTTTTATTTTTTTAAAAAAACTTTTTGTCACTCAATGGAGAAAGCAGTCCAAGAAGAAGGAAAACAGCAACAGCTTTCACTCCATCCTGGAGGAACTGAACAGAAGTGATTCAAATGTATTTCTATCAATAAATTCACACGGTGGACTCAGTGTAGACTCAATGTGATTTATAATCCTGTAAATCACCTTGAGTCTTACCTTTAGGAAGGGGAAAGTAGGATATCAATAAACAAATATGACAGAACCTGTTTTCTTATTGATTGCAATTGCTGTTGCTGTACTTTGCCTTCAAGTAATTTCTGATTTATGGCAACCCTAAGGAGACCTAGCATGCCCCCCCCCCCAAGAATATATTACAAGGGGATTTGTCATTGCCTTCCTCTGAGGCTGAGAGACTGTGACTTGCCTATGACATTAAGAAAGTTTAAAAAATCTAAGTAAGTTGCCATATGGTAGAGACTTCACAAAAATAAGCTCAATGGTGATCTGCAGTCATGATGCAATGTTTCTCATTGCAACTCACATCAGCAGAATATGCTGGGACTTAGTTAAGAAAAGATCTGAATTCTCCTGTCTTTAAAAATAATCATAGACTCATAGATTCAAAGAGTTGGAAGAGACCACAAGGGCAATTCAGCCAAACCTCCTGTCATGCAGGAACACATAATCAAAGCACCCCTTGAAAAGTGGCCATCCAGTTTCTGCTTAAAAGCCTCCAGAGAAGGAGGACCAATATTGGAAAATACACTGAATGTTAATTTCAGTGTATCTGTATGAGAATGAGTATACTCACACCATTTGTGAGAGAACGCACACACACACACATACATACATATTGTAAATTGAATATTCTGTCCCTTTAGGCAGAAGAAGGAGCCCCCGGAACCTGGTAAACATTGCCAAACTTTCTTTGGAAAAGTAGACTTTTTGCTGATTTGTAACGCAACAAACACAGTTTCTTATTAATTTTTTGTACATTTCCAGTGTTGGGAGATGCACTGCAATGCACCTAAAGATATGCATAGCTAGGGGGGGAAATAGAATTGATTTTGGATTAGAATCTGTTTAACATAATTATAACTTGAGTATTTCAATTCATTAGCAAACAGTAGAAACCCAACAAAATAAAACATTTTTGTGCATTTTGGCTTCAATCCTATTGCCACTTTCAACTAGAGCAGATGCATTAAATCAATTCTTGAATGATGCGGCAGCACTTTTAGAAATTCTATCGATTCAGTGGGACAGTCAATATGGGTGAGGTCATTGCATGAAATTATGAGAGCCTGGTTTCATCCAATTGAATTGAATGAGAGCCTGGTTTCATCCAATTGAATCTGCTACAACAATAGCAAAGCCATGTTTAACAAAAGGCAAGGAGCCAGTAGTTCAAGCAAGGTGAATCTTAAAGCAGGCCTCAGAAGATGTTCAAGAAGGGAGGCAAGTTGAATCTTAAGTCAAGCCAGCCAAGCAATCCTTTTTCATAAATCCACAACTGTAAAGGTCTTCACGAACTGTCTTCACTCTCCTAACCACACAGTGCAGCTGGGGTTATACATTGCAACACTCTTCCATGTGTTATAGTAGGTTGCTATATTCCTTTCCCTCAAATCTCAGCCTCTACTTTCTATAATATGTAAATTATTTTAATCATGCAAATTGCACTAAATTGCATTCTGATTAAGTAATATTGGATCACTGCTTTATTTTGTTATTCCACTGTTTTTCAACTTCATATCAGTTTTATAGTGTAAACCAGACCTGGGCAAACTTTTTGACACAGGGACTGCATTGTGTTTTAAAATCTGACAGATGGACTTCACTAGTGGCAGATAGATGGAGATGGATGTTCATGTGAACTAACTGAAAAAAAATGAAGAAATTACTATGCACACTGCACATATCTCTTTTTGTAGTGCAAAAAAAGGGAAAAGAAATAACAATGCAACATTCAAAATGAAGAACAATTTTAACCAACATAAACTTAACAGTATTTCAATGGAAGACCCCAGGGGTCATCCAGTACAACCCCCTTTTGCCATGCAGGAAAAGCACAAAGCACCAGTGACAGATGGCAATCACCTCTCAATAGTAGTAGTAGTAGTAATGATAATGATAATAATAATAATAGGAGCAAACCCAGGAGCCATCCAGTTCAACCCTCTTCTGCCATGTAGGAAAAGCACAATCAAAGCACCCTCAACAGATGGACACCCAGCCTTTGTAATAAATAATAATAATAATAATAATAATAATAATAATAATAATAATAATAATAGGAGCAACCACGGGAGACATCCAGTTTAACTTCGTTCTGCCATGCAGAAAAAGCACAATCAAAGCACTTCCAACATATGGCCACCCAACCTTTGTAGTAGTAGTAGTAGTATTAGTAGCAGTAGCAGCAATCTGCTGCTACCTCAGAGGACCCCTGCAGGGGCCACTTCTGGCCTGCGGGTCATAGTTTTTCCATACCTGATGTAAACTAATTGGAGAGAACTGGTATAAGATAAATGTTTAAGGGCTGGGCTTGAAATAAGAAGCTTTACATTCAAAATTGAATTGGCCATGTGATCATCGGATGGCATCATTTCTCAGTAACCCTAATTAAGGGATTTGTCATGAAATTTAGTAAGGAGAGAAGAAGCAGGTAAAGAATGCATGTATTTTTAGTGCAATGCAATTACAAGTACAGCAAAAATATTAAGGTTATCCCTATTTCTCTAAGGTTACCTTTTGCAAGCAGCAAAACATAGTTTTATGTCTGTGTGTCAAAACCCCCAGATAATTCTGAATATATCAGAGATTCTTGTTTTGGATTCTTCTCATTTCTATATTTCTCAGGCCACTGTGGAAAATGTGCCAGGTATACATTTACCCTAAGCATGTTCCTGCTACATTTTTTCACTTTGCTGAATGTTCTGGCCAGAAAGGTATTCTAGCATAACAGTAAAAAATGAGTCATTACTACCGGGAAAGAAAATGCCAGCATTTCACTTATCTCCTCATATAACCAAATGCTAGCTAGGCAGCTTTTAAAAATTTCTTTAAAATATCTCTTCTTTTGGGGAGCCTTCTTTTTAATTCAGCGAGGGGAAATTGCCAGTTTTGTGGCTTCCGTCTCACAGAAGTCATATGAACATTTAATGTGTCACTCAGTTCTCCTTAGGCCTCCCTGATTAGGGTAAACTAATTCATTATCGTGGGGGGAAACAGATTTGTATTACCTTGCTATACAAGAGAGTATATTATTCTAAATGGAGCAGAGCTACTACTCATACAAGTAATAAACAGATTTCACTCTTCCCAATAAATAGAGGAATTCATGTTGAGGCAAAAGGGGCATAATTCACCCTGACAACTGAGACAAGTAATATAGTGCATGCACTTATTGACAAAGCTGTTTTTTTAACTTAAAACAAAGTAGTTTCCATGGCAACTGCCACACTATGTAATCCCAATGCTGAAGAAAGGTAAGGAACTTGTTTTGTCAAGACAGAACAAATACATATGCTCAGTTTCAGGAGTTTTGTAAAAAATAAAATAAAATAAACATCAACTTCGGAAAGAATTGAGTGCATGCATGCTTCTTATTATATGAAGGACTCAAACTAAAAATACATAAGTGAAAATGTGAGTTTTAGAGCCCAGCTGTATTCTTTTACAAATACTCTATAGCCTCCAACAGATACACACACACACACACACACACACACACACACACACACACACACATATACATTTATTTTTAGATTTTTGAACATGCTCACCATTAGAACCCAAAACAATATTTTAAACATGACAATACATGGCAATATTTTAAACATGGGCCTCCTGGTGGGTTAAACCACTGAGCTGCTGAACTTGCTGACTGAAAAGTTGGCAATTTAAATCCGGGGAGCGGGGTGAGTTCCTGCTGTTGAGCCCAGCTTCTGCCAACCTAGCAGTTCGAAAACATGCAAATGTGAGTAGATCAATAGGTACCACTCTGGCGGAAAGGTAACGGTGCTCCATTCAGTCATGCCGGCCACATGACCTTGAAGGTGTCTACGGGCAATGCCGGCTCTTCGGCTTAGAAATGGAGATGAACACCAACCCGCAGAGTTGGACACAACTAGACTTAATGTCAGGAGAAACCTTTACCTTTACTATGACTACAACAATAGCATAATTAACATAGTTCATATTCTTGTTGTATAACATGTTAGTTATGACAGTTTTGAGATAAAGGATAAGATGTAATAAGTAATAGGTTTTTAAGATGGTGTCAAAATCTTTTAGCCAGAAGCTCAAGTGGTATTTTGGAACGCCTTGTAATGAATTGAAATTTGAAATGAATAAAATGGAAGGGAACCAATTGGAAATTGCCTTCTTTTATCTCAACTCTTGCCAATCTAGAAAAAATAAGTCATTTTTTTCAGCAAGTGCAATAGACTATACTAAAAAGGCTTTAGCCAGAGATAGACAGAATTCTTGGTCACAATTTAGAATATTTAGAATAATATGTAGGGCATATCTACACTGATGAGTTTGGTCAAATGGGCTCCAGGATCAGTGTCATGGTGGCCAAATGCCTCATGGAGCTGATCCAGAGTAATGCAGGGCAAAATGACTTTAATACAGGCTTGTCCCACATTAACCTAAGTTGGGAAATATTCTAAATTATGACCAAGAATTCTGTCTATCTCTGACTAAAGCCTTTTTGAAAAGTAAGGCTGGTTTCAAATCAGATCTGGCCATAACTGTTCTCACTGCCAGACCATGTCTTCTGGCCACTGGCAGTCCAGGAAATTGGGAAGGCAGTTGCTGTCCCCTCCTATCCTCCATGACATGGTGGGTTCTGACTGTGACATGGGCCCTACCTGCCTACTGTTGTTTGTAGTGACATCAACAGTGGTGACAGGGTGATCAGAAAAGGGACGGGGAGAGGATGGGACCTCCCTCATGGTTCTATCACCTCAGCCAATATCACTGAAGGTAATGATCAACAGGTAGGACACATGTCATGGCCAGAGACTGTCATACCACAGAGGATGGGAGAAGATGGTAAAAGTGGTTGTTCAGTGGGTGGTCAGGACCCCCTCACACCAATGCAGCATCTGGGAGAGTGCTTAGCTGACCCATACTGGGGAAGGATATTCCAGCATATGCCACACCAAAGTGGCCCTCATTTAGTGAGTAAGTATAGATCCACACTATTCGGCTAAGGTTCAGGCTATTTGGAAAATTGTATCTCCTGGTATAAATTTGCCTGGGTGCTGAGATCCACAGGAGAGGCCTTTCTCTTGATCCAACCACCATCACAAGCTCAGTTGGTGTAAACAAACGAGGGCCTTCTCAGTGGCTGCCTCTTGGCTTTGGAACTTCCTGCCTAAGGAAATCAGAATCGCCCCCTACCTGATGTCCTTCCAGCTGCTGTTTTACAGGCAGGTTTTTAAAGAAGAAAGTTTTTAAGATCAAGCTAAGAGATGCTGTGTTTTATGTAGTTTAATAGATTTTAATGGTTTTATTGGTTTAAACTTTGTATTTTATATATCTATGTTTAATTCTATTTTAATGCTTATATATGTTAGGGTTTAATTCACACATTGTTATGTTTTTAAATATTAGCTGCTTTGAGTCTTTTTTTAGCAGAGAAAATAATAATAATAATAATAATAATAATAATAATAATAATAATAATAATGTGCATGGATGACCTGAAGCTGTATGGGAAAACGGAAACTGAAATCCAGTCTCTGACTAACACTATCCGAATTTTTAGCACTGATATCAGCATGGAATTTGGCTTGGACAAATGTTCGACAGTGGCATTGAAGAAGGGAAAAATCATTGACAGTGAGGGCATAAATATGCCTAATGGTCAAACAATAAAGTGTCACCAGCCAGAGGTCTATAAATATCTGGGAATATTACAGCTGGACAACATCAAGCATGAATATGTGAAGACTGTGGTCAGTAAAGAATACACACAAAGAGTCAGAAAAATTCTCAAAAGCAAGCTCAATGGAGGCAACACCATCAAGGCCATAAACACCTGGGCCATACCTGTCATGAGATATACTGCTGGCATCATAAACTGGACACAAGTGGAACTGGACAATTTGGACAGAAAAACAAGAAAACTCATGACCATTCATCATTCACTGCACCCTCGCAGTGATGTTGACCGGCTATATCTGCCTAAAAGATCAGGGGGCAGAGGACTCTTACAAGTTAAACAAGCAGTCAAAGAAGAAGAACATGCCCTGGCAGAATATGTAAAGCAAAGTGAAGAACCTGATTTGACTGAAGTAAAAAATCTGAAACTCCTCAAAGCACAGCAGACAAAAAACCAATACAAGAAAACCACACTGCAAACTAGAGCTGACAGCTGGCACAACAAAACATTGCATGGAAAGTTCCTTGACAAAATTGAAGGAAAAGCTGATAAGGAGAAGACCTGGCTATGGCTCACAAATGGGACCCTGAAGAAGGAGACAGAAGGACTGATCCTTGCAGCCCAGGAGCAAGCCATTAGAACAAATGCCATTAAGGCCAAATCAGCTGATGATCCAAAATGCAGACTGTGAAAGGAAACCGACGAAACCATTGATCATATCCTCAGCTGCTGTAAGAAAATTGCACAGACAGACTACAAACAGAGGGACAACTATGTGGCCCAAATGATTCATTGGAACTTATGCCTCAAGTACCACCTTCCAGCAGCAAAGAACTGGTGGGATCAAAAACCTGCAAAAGTATTGGAAAATGAGCACGCAAAGATACTGTGGGACTTCTGAATCCAGACTGACAAAGTTCTGGAACACAACACATCAGACATTACAGTTGTGGAAAAGAAAAAGGTTTGGATCATTGATGTTGCCATCCCAGGTGACAGTCTCATTGACGAAAAACAACAGGAAAAACTCAGCCGCTATCAGGACCTCAAGATTGAACTTCAAAGACTCTGGTAGAAACCAGTGCAGGTGGTCCTGGTGGTGACCGTGCCAAAAGATCTCTGCTGGCATTTGGAAACAATAGACATTAACAAAATTACGATCTGCCAACTGCAAATGGCCACCCTGCTGGGATCTGCACACATCATCCGAAAATACATCACACAGTCCTAGACATTTGGGAAGTGTTCGACTTGTGATTTTGTGATATGAAATCCAGCATATCTATCTTGTTTGCTGTGTCATAATAAAATAATAATTATGCGGTTTTCTGGCATTGTATATTTCTGCCGCTTCTGTGACTGTTCATTTGTATTTTGATTCCGTAGCTCACTTGTCGATTGATGTCCAGAATCAGCAGCAACCACTATGGTCCTGTTTATCCTGGGTGACAACCGAGCCAGTATAGACTTCGTTTTGGTTTGATTCTCCATAATGCTAATGGGTTAGGTGCTCTTAGTTCTACTCCTCAGCTGAGACCTCTCTGGCTTGGTTGGACCTGCCGGTACACTACCACCAGCACAGCTCTCAGTCATCATTGGAGTAGTTAAGCCCCCCTCCACCACATCAAGGTGGCACCTGCATATCTATCTTGTTTGCTGTGTCATACAATAAATAATAATAGTTAAGCCTATGACAAACTGAAAGATCAGAAAAATTTTGTCAGTACTGAGCCATCATCAATCTAGCAACATTTAATAATTGAAATTAGAGGCCCATGTCTTAGCTTCTCATTTTCTCTATCCATAATTCAGAGTATTGGCAGAGAATTCAAAGTTCCTCTCCTTAAACTGCTAATCCCAATTTTGTAGGATGAAACCATGGCAGCTGAAATTGAATAATATCATGAGAATTCTGTATTATTGATGAGGGGCTCTTTCATGCATCATAATTATAGACCATGACTCTACTTTGACTCTCATGACTGTATCCTCTTGAATCCTTGGATCTTTTGCAGATACCTTTCTCTAAACAGTAAATCCCAGGATTTGTTCATATGGAACCACAGCAGTTAAAATGCAACAGTTGGTTCGTATTTCTATAATTCTGTAAAGGGAAAGGGCCCCTAGATTCAAAACCTCTATATCAGCTACTGGTACTGAAAAGAAAGAGTCCACTGAAACAAATGGGACTGTTTTTATAACACAAATTCTAGGAGTTCATATTCACTCCAGTTCATATAGGGCTTAACTCCCCCCCCCCCCCACACACAACCACCACCACACTAGAGTTCTAGTCTAAACTGGGAAGCCCACATGTCAATAAAAATACTTGCCAGGGTAGGGGAGGGGGGTTGATACATTTCTTTGTTCTGTATTTCATTGTGAACATGATATCATTTTATGAGTGAGAGTTATACATATATCCTAAACTGGGTAGATCTGCTGCATAGAATTTCCTCCCACAAATTGCTATCTAGTTAATATTTGTGCATTTCATCTTGCATTACAAACAAACTGAAATACCTTTAGACCTTAAAAATTATACTTCTCCCTGAAATCTATGTTTCGCAATACAGTTTGGGGTGTGTGTGTGTGTGCAAAATTGATACATTTCAAGACCTTTTCAGGAAAAATGTTTATACATTCTTTAAAAACATACACAAACATACATAGACATTTTGTGAAGACTAAAATAATTTGTGATCTGCTATAGAAACAGAATAAAACAATTACTTGTCAGGAAAATTAGAAGATGAGCAAAAATGATATTCATCTCCCCATGAATGCAGAACTATAAATTTGGATCACCTGTAGTTCAGACCCAGATGGAATTTGGAGGCTTTCAGAATTCTTTCAGAATTAATGATCCTAGGGCCTAGGCCAGGTATGAGCAAACTTTCTAACTTTGGGCCCGTATAGTGAGCCAGAATGGGTTGGAATGGGCCGGCATGGACCAGCAGGGAGTTCTCCATCTTCTTTTTGTCCTACTCCTCTGCAGCCGCTGCCTTCCTCAATAGTAAGTTCCCCTTGAAAAGAAAAAGAATAAGAGCAGAAGGGAAGGGAAGGAGAGCCTGCAGGGTATGTCAAATCCTCCTCTTGGCAAGCGGCTGCCCAGGGCTCTCTTTTTTCTTTCCTTCCTGCTCCTTCTTTGGGCAACAGCCTGGGCTGCCTCCTGAAGGCCCCTTACTTGGGGCCAGTGCATCTTCCTGGAGTGACTTTCCAAGGGGGAACTTGCTCTTGAAAAAGGTAGCAGAAGAGGAAGCAGAGGTGGAGGAGAAGCCACCCTCCTCATCACCAGGGGCGGAGGCTGGGAAGAAGGGGAGCCTGCTGGCAAAGAGCAGGAGGCCAGGAAGGCCAGGAAGATGCTCTGCCTAGGGCTGTGCTGAGGCCATGTGTAACTACTCTGGCCCTCCTCTCAGCATGAGGATGCGGTGGACCAGTGAGAGAAAAGTGAGAGAAAGAGGAGGGCTTGAGAAAAGAGCTCAGAGGGCCGCATCTGGCCCCCAGGCATTGGTTTTTCCATAACTGGCCTATGTTGCACCACTAGGTTGCAGAGACACCTTAAAACCACACTGGAGCCCCAGGCTATAAGTAATACAAGCTGTTTATTGAAGATAATATATAAGCATTAACAAATCAAAGTTCAAAGTCACTAAAACAAGGTTATAGTTCACAAGGTATGAAGCACTTAGAAATCTCAAAGCCAGGGTCCATAGAAATAACACAAGAATAAACTTCAATCAAGGTAGTCAAAATTACTCCAGGAATCATGGTCATGAACTCGAACAAGAACAGGATCATGAACTGGAACAGGAGATTCAAAATGCAAGGCTTTCAGAAACATGACATGATAATCCAAAATACCCAGGAACAGGAACAAGAACTGGTACAAGGCTTATAGGAACTTGGCATGAAAATCCAAAGATACAAGGCATGAAAACCCACAGGAACTTGGCATGAAAGTCCAAAGGAAACATGAAACAAGAGTCCATGAAGCAGGATCCAACGTATTGATGAGCAAAGTTAACACCTCTGAGCTCACTCTCAGAAGTGGTTCCTCTTAAAACTAGAATCAAGGCCCTTTTCTGTGGGAAGTTTTTTCAAAACCCTTTCTCATTAGTAAATGTTTGCTCCTTCTCAAAATCTCCCTTTCTTTTCTCTGTTGACATATTGCTTTCTTTCTGTCAACCTCATTACTCTTATCAAGACTGAAATCTTGATAAGAGTAATGCCTGCCAAGGGATAACTCGACCTTGACTCTCCCAAGGAATGCGGTTCAAGCTGTTTGCTCCTGCTCCCAGAATCCTCAGGAGCAGCGGACTCATCTAACTCTGGCTGTATAGAATCATCTACATCTGGCTGCATGGGAATCCTAGGCCCCAAACCCAGGCTCATCTAACAGCTCAGATGCAGGCTTGGAATACAACAGCCTAGGCCACACAAGACTCTATAGACAATCATCTTTCCAAAACAGCTATATGTGGTCCTAGGACCTACTTTTGTTGTTCCGCAGATAATCCCCAAGCCATACAAAATACCCAAAATGTACGAAAACACATGAAATAGCCCACTCCATCTCACAAATAACTTGCTGTTTTGTAGTGTGCCTTCAAATTTCTGACTTATGGAAACTCTAAGGCAGTGGTTCTCAACCTGTGGGTCCCCAGATGTTTTGGCCTTCAACTCCCAGAAATCCTAACATCTGGCAAATTGGCTGGAATTTCTGGGAGTTGTAGGCCAAAACACCTGGGGACCCACAGGTTGAGAACCACTGCTCTAAGGCAAACATATGACAATGGGGTTTACGGACAAGTGGGGAATCAAACCATCGTCTCCAGAGCTATAGTCCAAGTTAAAACAGAGGCATTTGTACAACCCCAAAATCCCTCAGTTTTCCTATTTGGTCCCTCTCAAAATGAAGATAAGAAATGATAACACTTAACCTCCTGTTGGGCCCCATGCAGTTCCCCATTTTTTTTTTCAAAATGGAGGAACATACTTTCAGAAATGTTGACCCAGGGTGTATGCAGCTCTATCTTTTAACCACAGAACTCTCCCTGCTCATAGCCTGTCCATGTTATAAGAAGGGGAAAACGTGGTTCTCATTTCCCCTGCACACATACATAGGGATATAAAAGAAAGGACATTTCAAAAGTGAGCAACTAGTTAACCTTGAAAGAAGAATCCATGATAGTACAGAAGAAGAAAAAGGAAGGAGGGAAGGAAGGAAGGAAGGAAGGAAGGAAGGAAGGAAGGAAGGAAGGATAGATAGATTTTTTTTAACTCTTATACACATCTAGACATCCAGAGAAACCTCATTTTATTTGGGGCTTTAACTGCCTACGCAATGTAGATCAAATTCAGAGAAAAGATCCTATAGCACATCATAAAATAATAATGCCCCAAAGAATATAAAAGTTGAAACTTGAAGAGTGATTGAAAAAAAGGTACTAACAAGGCAATCATTTTAACCATAAAATACTATTTCTTTAAAACTTTTTGAAAATAGTAATTTTGATAATAGTTTCCTGAGAAGAAAGTTTTAAAGACATAATCGCAAACCAAAGAGGGAAATAAAGTGGCAATAACTCGGAGCTTTTGGACTGTCTTATAAAAATTAACCTAAAATACTTCTAACAAGTGATATGTAAAGTGACTGACCAAAGATAAGGACCATGGGCATAAATATGTCATTTTCTCCTAAAATTCAAAAAGGCCTTAGGTTCTGCAGTAAGGTGATATTTGTCTACTGAAGATTGCACTCCTTTTAATGTATTAAATTATGTATGTATCACTGTGGAAGCAGTTTCCAAATTAAAATAGTTCCTTTAGGCCAAAGCCTCTCAAAGTTCTTAAAGGAAACCATTATAAGTTTCTTTTCTTTCTTTTCATTTTTTTTTAAATATCCAAATATTTTTGAATACTTAAGCATTAGTTTACTGCTTTAAAAATAAAGAAGATTATAACAGCCATTGTTATTAGTATGGAAACATTACAGAGTTAATAGGATTAGCGGAGAAGAATCAGAGCATTTAGTCTTTTGAAAGCACTCGATTAAGCTAAGAATAGATTGTTAAAGCTGGATATGTGACTAGAAAGGATATTATGGTCTGGTGTATGCTCTTCCCACTGTTTTCTGTTTTAGTGGTGTTTCCCCGCTAGAACTGGAAGTATCCTCAAGAGGAAATAGCTTGAGACAGGCAAGCTTGTTGAAATTCATTTTATAGAGACTAATACAAACATCTACATTTAAGGCACACAATGTAAATGCACCTGTATAGGATAAGGGATATTTGGCACATGTGAAGAGAACCTTGAGGTTATTGTTGACTATAACTAAAAATGAGTCAGCAGTGTGATACTGAAGCAAAGAATAAAAGCATATTTTCCAATTTGAGGGACACAATAGTCCCCCTATATCAAGTGGTTCTCAACCTGTGGGTCCCCACGTGTTTTGATCTACAAATCCCAGAAATCCCAGCCAGTTTACCAGCTGTTAGGATTTCTGGAAGTTGATGACCAAAACATCTGGTTGAGAACCACTGTCTTATATTCTGTGCTGGCCTGGTCCCATCTTGAGGATTGCAACCTGTTCTGGGTTCCTCATAGTTGGAAATGGCAAAGGGCAAGGCATGCTTACATTAGGCTGGCTGAAGCTTTGTTGAACCCAAAACTTCAAGCCTAGGAATGATAATGATGATGATGATGATGACGACGACGACAATGACGATGATTATTATTATTTTATTTCTTACCCGCTTCTCCCCATGGCTCAAGGTGCGCCACAGCACAGTTAAAAACACACAAATACTATAAACATTTTACAAACACAAATTAAAATTCATTTCCATAAAAGATACAGATCAAAGCATTTCTGTAAAATACATATTAATCACACAAGACAGTGCTGAAATTATTTCAGATCATCTTTGCCTTGGCCTGATTTTTACCGGCATCATTGTTGTGTCCCTGTGTTGGTGGAGATTTAGTTCTGTTATAACTCAACTTCTATCTCTAATGTCCCCTAGTCCCATTTAATGTGTTGGGATATTTTTGCTGGTAGAATGATTTTATTCTTAAACCTAAACCCAGAGGCACTGTGACAAGTCCAAGGACCAATATTCTGCTTTTCAAAACCAGGTGTGTTTCAAACGCTAAATTATGTATGGGACTCCTTCTTCTACCTATGTCAAAAGCAAATAGTTGATCCTGGATGCTTCTAAGGGTTCTTCCAGACAGGCCCAAAAATGCAGGACCTGTTGCACTTTTATCTGAGACATCAAAACAACACAGAAATGATGCACCCGGAGATTGGGGGGGGGGGAGCAAGGAGTGATTCCCCCCCCCAGTCTCCTGCCATATCCTTTCTACTTGTCAAGAGGACTCAAGGAGTACCTTATGGTGGCTGGGTAACCTTTTAAACAATTTTATGGGGAAGTTTGGGGGGCTTCTGGGTGGCTGGGTGCCATCCCGGTAGTTACCAGGATGGCCTGGGAAAACCTGGGTTCTGGGCATTTTATGGGGACAAAAACCCACACAGAAGAGAGTTTTTTTAAAAAAAACAACAACAAAAAAACCCCGCTTTGGCACGGGTTTTACCCCTGTCTGGAAGCATCCTTAGAATGAAAATCCACCCTGGTGAGTGAATAAGAATGGAGGGGAAAAAACTTGGCAAACTCCAGAAACACCTTGGAGGAAGAGGGCAGTGGAGATCACTTTAAAGGACCATCCTGCCTCTGGCTACAGCTCTTCTGCCTCCCTCCCTTCCCCACTCCACCATGGTGAGTGAATAAGAACGGAGGGGAAAGAACTTGGCAAACTCCAGAAATAACTTGGAGGAAGAGGGCAGTGGAGCTCACTTTAAAGGACCATCCTGCCTCTGGCTACAGCTCTGCTGCCTCCCTCTCTCCCCCACTCCACCCCGGTGAGTGAATAAGAACGGAGGGGAAAGAATTTGGCAAACTCCAGAAACAACTTGGAGGAAGAGGGCAGTGGAGCTCACTTTAAGGGACCATCCTGCTTCTGGCTGCAGCCCTGCTGTCTCCCTTCCCCACTCCATGCCAGTGAGTGAGTAAGAACGGAGGGGAAAGAACTTTGTATAGCTTCTGCCCTATTGAGCTGCTGCCTGCTGAGCACTTTAAAAATCAGATGTTCGTCAAACACTTTGGGGAGACAGTGTTGTCATCATTAAAGCACTTTTAAGTGTAGAAGAAGCGCTAATAAGCACTTTCCAGTAGAACTGAACTGCTGTACTGCATTTTATGAACTAAACCGCTTACCACCTATATTACATCAAATATTTATTATGATAACATCAAATGCCTATTGCTGGACCCTCCTTTGGAATTAAGCACTATAGCACTTTGGCATTGAGGAGGTTACAACCACAGTCAACATCTGTAGTGATCAAATGTGTTAGTAGCTAGGGTATTAATTAAGGGTCAGGGAGGCTAATAGGAGGGTAGGAAGGGAGGGCAGTGGTTAGAGGCTATTGGGCCAGTGCAATTACCATCCACAGATAACAATACAAACAACACTGAAGCACTGGAGCACTTTTATAGGAGTTGGGGTAAAGAAATTAACATCTTAGCACCTTACGCTGAGTATACTACTGCTTCCAATCAGAACATCAATATAACCCTCAAAGGAGGTAGGAGTAGGAAGCAGCGGTAATAAGATCCTCACATGTGAAAGTGAGTCTACCACTATGGTAGACCATGTAGGGAGAGGGTGTGCATTTAGCAGCTGGGGGCCCCCCATCAAAGTTATCCAGGAGAGGGGGAGATACGGGAAAGGAAGGCATAATTTAATTCAGCCTAGGGTGAGAAATAGAGTGCTTGTAAATCTATAACGGCCTCCTGACATAGTAAAGTTGGGTGCCCAGGTTGGCGGACCCTCCAATCTGAAGGTGGTGCTGCTGAACGCCAGGTCTGTCAACGGTAAAGCTGCAATCATCCAGGACCTCATCCTGGATGAGCGGGCAGACCTGGTGTGCATAACAGAGACCTGGTTGGACGAGGCTGGGGAAATTAACCTCCCCCAGCTTTGTCCACCAGGATATACCGTGCAGCACCAACTGAGATCTGGAGGGAGGGATGGAGGGATTGCAGTGGTCTATAAGGAGTCCATCCCCCTGACCAGGTGCCCCATCCCACAGTCTACCTTGTTTGAGTGTGCTCATCTGAGGGTAGGGGGCCGGGACAGTTTAGGGATACTGCTAGTGTACCGACCACCCCACTGCACTACAGTCTCCCTGCCTGAGCTAGCCGGGGTGGTCTCGGGCCTGGCTTTGGAGTCCCAATGGCTCATTGTGCTGGGGGACTTCAATGTCCATGCCGAGGCCACTCCCTCCAGTGCAGCTCAGTACTTCATGGCTGCCATGGCAACCATGGGCTGTCCCAATGAGTATCTGGCCCTACCCACAGAGTAGGACACACACTTGACTTGGTTTTCTGCCAGGGATAGGAGGAAGGTGGCGGTGTGGAGGAGCTCACCATCACTCAGCCGAGGTGGCGGGAGTTTCCCGCCACCTCGGCTGGTGACCCTGTCAATGCTCTGGTCACCCTCTGGAACAAGGAGGTGGCTAGGGCAATAGACACGATCGCCTCAGAACGTCCCCTCTCGAGTACCCGAGCTAAACCATCTCCTTGGTTCACTGAGGAGCTGGCAGTGATGAAGCAAAATAAGAGGGGACTAGAGGGTGTGTGGCATTCAAAGACGAGCAAGCCAAACTGAACACGGCTATGTCCCCACCTTAGGGCATATGCCGTGGCAATAGATGATGCAAAGAACGTTTTCTTTGCAGCTAATATTGCATCCGCAAAGAACCGTTTGGCGGAGCTGTTCCGAGTTGTCAGAGGTTTGTTATATCCCGTCCCTCAAGACGGGATCCCTGACAACTCGGCAGCCCGCTATGAAACATTTGCTCGGTTCTTTGCGGACAAAGTCGCTTTGATCCGTTCTGGCTTTGACACCATATTAACGGCAGTCTCCGAGGATGTAGCACAAGCACTTGCTTGTCCTATTTTGATGGATTTGTTTCAATTGGTTCAGCCTGAGTACATAAACAAGGTGCTTGGAGAGGTGAGGGCTACCACATGCATCCTAGACCCCTGCCCATCCTGGCTGGTGAGAGAATCCAGAGGGGGGATTGGCTGAGTGGGTGAAGGCATATTTCCAGCGAGCCTTAAATTGGCTGTAATCAAATTGCTGTTGAAAAAGCCATCACTGGACCCTACTCAATTGGATAACTATTGGCCTATTTCCAATACCTCCTTTTTGGGCAAGGCCGTGGAACATGTGGTGACCGCATAACTCCAGGCATTCTTGGATGATACTGATTTTCTGGATCCGGCACAGTCTGGCTTCAGGCCAGGGCATGGTACTGAGACAGCCTTGGTCGCCTTAGTCGATGATCTTCGCCGGGAACTGGACAGGGGGAGTGTGTCCCTGCTGGTTCTGCTGGATCTCTCAGCGGCCTTCGATACCATCGATCACGGTATCCTTCAGGGATGCCTTGCCAGGATGGGGCTCAGAGGTACTGTTCTGCAGTGGCTCCGGTCCTTCCTGAAGGGTGGTTCCCAGATGGCGTCACTGGGGGACACCTGCTCGGCCCCACAACCATTGTCTTGTGGGCTCCCACAGGGTTCAGTACTGTCCTCCATGTTGTTCAACATATACATGAAGCCACTGGGAGAGATTATCTGGAGTTTCGGAGTGCGGTGTCATCCGTACACAGATGATGTCCAACTCTGTTACTCCTTTCCACCTGTCACTAAGGAGGCTGTCCAGGTCCTGAACCGGTGTTTGGCCATTGTGTGTGACTAGATGAGGGCAAACAAATTGAAACTGAATCCAGATAAGATGGAGGTCCTCCTGGTCAGTCATACGGCGGAACAGGGAATAGGGTTACAGCCTGTGTGGGATGGGGTCGCACTCCCCCTGAAGACACAGGTTCGCAGTCTGGGGGTTCTCCTGGACTCATCGCTGAGCCTGGAACCCCAGGTCTCGGCGGTAGCCAGGGGAGCCTTCGCACAACTCAGACTTGTGCGCCAGCTTCGCCCATTCCTTGGGAAGTCTGACTTGGCCATGGTGGTCCACACGCTGGTTACATCCCGTACATTTATATATAAAAATTAATGTGGTATAATAAAACAGAACAATACAATCTCTAAAATCAGAACACTAAATAAAGAACAACACTCTGAAAACAGGGGAATGCCACACAGGAAACTATCAGGGCCAGCTAACATCTCCCAACAAAGTATTCCCATCATCAAAGTCTGGCAAATCCTCTGTTTTCTCAGGGCCACAGACAGTAGAAGCACATAAAATATCGCACACAACACCACTCTGAAAACAAGGGAATTCCAGACAGGAAACAATCATGGCCAGCTAACACCTCCTAACAAAAAATTCACTCAGGGAGGAAACAGCCAGGCTTTAAAGCTGCAAGGCCATTACATCCTAATCAGTTTTCCTAATTGCAGCATTCATACTTGCCTTCAACTGACAAAAAAAAACCAATCAGAAATATTGTATATTCACAAGCTTTAGGAAATAATATCCCCTGATGGTGCAGCGTGTTAAAGCGCTGAGCTGCTGAACTTCTGGACCGAAAGGCCGCAGGTTTGAATTGGGGGAGCGGAGAGAGCCCCCACTGTTAGCCCCAGCTTTTGCCAACCCAGAAGTTCAAAAACATGCAAATGTGAGTGCATCAATAGGTACTGCTCCGGTGGGAAGGTAACGCCGCTCCATGCAGTCATCCCACATGACCTTGGAGGAGTCTACAGACAACGCTGGCTCTTCGGCTTAGAAATGGAGATGAGCACCAACCCCCAGAGTCGGACATGACTGGACTTAATGTCAGGGGAAAACGTTTACCCTTTACCTTAACTACCACCAATTCCTCGATACTTTATTTCCCATACCAGCAACGCGTGGCCGGGCACCGCTACTATTTTTATATTGTTTTAATTGGATTTTCATTGCTATGTTTTAATTATGTGTAGGCATCGAATTGTTGCCAATTGTGTATGCCATCCTGAGTCTCTTCCGGTGAGAAGGGCAGGAAATAAATGTTGGAAATAAATAAATAATAAAATCCACTTTGGGAGAGGGGGCAAAAAGGGGAAGTCTGGAGGCTCTAAGTTCTCAAAAGCAGCCTAAAAGGTGTACTTTGGTACCTTTGTTATGAACAATACATCTTTTGCAGAGGATTGTCCCATTAGTCTCATGTATCATGGGTTTCCTATATCTTTTTATGGGTCCAACTTACACCAGGGCAGATGCATCTTATACTATCCAATTATATCCATGGTGCAGCCTCTGGACCCCAACTTTCTGGCCCGTTGAGCTCCCCTCCCACAATCTCATAAAGTTCCCTTCCATTTAAAAAGTGCACCTTTTTCAAGCGAATTGCTCCAACACAATGCAAAAAACCCTCCACATATATTAAATTTATAACAAAATGCCCAGCTATGGTTGTAGAAATTTGATAACTACCTATATTCCTCAATAAGCCTTCCCAAAATGATAACAGGAAGGGAGACAATGCCACTTTCTCTCATCGTTTAGAGAAAGATTGTGGAAAATATAAAGATGTGGGATTATTGTGGTGTGTCTATGTGTGTATGTAGAGTATGAGAGGATATGGGGGAAATTGGCCTCTGGTCACCATGTAGTTGCACATCCCATTTTAAATCCTGTCTTATCTCCAAAGCTGAGGTTGAAGTTTTCTCCATTTTTCATGAAACTCAGCATATTCAGAACATGAGAGAACAGCAAACAGAGTAACAGTAAAGTATACATTTTGTGTCATTGCTGTGGTGCAAAGGGAGGAGAGAAAGAAACATGATATAGATATATTGTATATCCATCGTAGATGCAATGCAGTGCTTCTTGTCTTTCTCAACTGCTGAGTATGCCTGTCCTGTCTGGCACAAGTCTGCCCATGTGAAGCAGGTGGACATAGCACTGAACGAAACATGCAGAATAATCACAGGATGCCTTACACCTACACCTATTGATAAACTCTACAAGTTAGCTGGCATTGCCCCTCCTGACGTGCGACGGGAAGTTGCTGCTAACAGTGAAAGAAATAAGGTCGAACATTGTGAAAGCCGTCCACTGCATGACTATCAGCCTCCTCCCACCAGACTCAAATCAAGGAAGGGCTTAATGAGAACCACCACTCCTATTGATGTTCCCCCAGCAACAGCAAGGGTGTCCCTCTGGGCAGCTAAACCAGGCAAACCCAACTGGATGGCCCCCCATGAGGGTCTTCCTCCAGGGGCAAACCAAGAATTGGCAACTTGGAAGTCCCTGAACAGACTCAGAAGCGGAGTGGGCAGATCAAAAGACAACTTGGCAAGGTGGCACTACCTGGAGGAACCCTCCACCTTGTGTGATTGTAGAGCAGAACAAACAACTCCGCATATGTATGCTTGCCCACAATGCCCTGCCTCTTGCATGGAGGAGGAGTTGTTCAAAGCCACGGACAATGAGGTTGCTGTTGCCCACTTTTGGTCTAAAACTATTTAGCTGCTTGTGATTTCCTTTATTTTATCACTTTTAAACTTATTTTTTATGCAATGCTTTTGACACAAAATAAATAAATCAATCGTAGAAAATATTATGTATACATTTTAAAGAGTTATAACTACATCAGCTGTAACAGCTGTAACAGAAGTGTATTTTTCTAAAATTATCAAAATTTTGACAAACGTATTGTATTTTTCATAAAAACTTGGCAGAAGTGCACATAAAACTGGAGATGGAATGTGCTTAAATTAATAGTGATTGGCCTTTTTAGCACTGCAAGTGAAGAAAACCCATGAACCCTTAAAATCTCTTTGCTGAATCAGCATAATTTATATCAGTCAATTAACTTCATCTTGCTTAAGTATTTCCTCAGATTCAGAACAACCCATGCGAGCAAATTCCAAATATGCCCATTTACATGACTATACATCATTTTTATGTTTCTTTTGCTCTGAACATCTTTGGCCAATTTAGGGCCTCGTATGACTCAATAACTTGTTGCTTGCCATTTCAACAGCTATATGATCTTAGTAAACATTCCTTTCTAGAAATACATTTCTCGAATTATCCTGTATCTTTTCCTCTCTATCCAAAATATTTCACTGGGATGAGGAAACATAATATATTCTTGAAAATCCTGTAGTAAACGTTACTCCTGAAACAGAAATCCTGCCATCCAGAAGCATGGGACACTCAGTGCCTACAAGAAAAGAGAAATTTTAATTGGAAGTCAGTACAGAGGCTCAAATAGTACTAGATAAGAAAGAATAAGAAAAATGTGTTATTTATACATGTGTTATTTATTAATTTTAAAAATAGCCACATTAAACTTTCAACTATCTGCACTGGCCATTCAGCTGGTCTTACTTTGAAGGTCTGTAATGACATCAGCAGAGGCACTGATGCACAACTAATAATAATAATGATACTTTATTTTTCTATCTTGCCACCATCTCCCCAGGGGGACTCGGAGTGGCTAACATAGGGCAGAGCCCAACACAGAACAAAGAATAACAAATTAAAACACATATCAATAACCTAAAACAATAGTTCAACAATCAAGTGAAATAATCAGTTAAAAACATACCATATAATAAAACATAGAATGACCAAGCAAGTAAAGGCAATGATATTAACATCACCACTATGGATAAAAGGGTATGATTGCAAGAAATACGTAATTCCAAGGGCTTTTAATAAAGTGCATAGACAAGTGTCAGGAAGACGACTGGAATAATGCGGGGTAGGATAAATAGGAAGGAAAATAAAGTGCTGGAAAGTATGCATCAGTTTGAATTGATTGTTATTTAAACACATGCTGGCAGTACCATGTCTTCAGCTGTTTGATAAAGACAGACAGGGTTGGGGCCAGTCTAATCTCCCTAGGAAGGGAGTTCCAGAGCCGAGGGGCCACTACAGAGAAGGCCCTCTCCCTCGTTCCAGCAAGCCAAGCCTGTGATAGTGATGGGAACGAGAGGAGGGCCTCCCCTGAAGATCTAAGAGATCGTGCAGGCTCATAGGGAGAAAGGTGGTCGTAAAGGTAAACGGGTCCCAAACCATTTTACCTGCACCTTGAATTGGGACCGGAAAATGATCAGCAGCCAATGGAGCTCCTTGAACAGGGGAGTTGATCGCTCCCTGTAAGTTGCTCTGGTTAGCAGTAGGCTGCTGATCATTGGACTAGTTGTAGTTTCCGGGCCATCTTCAAGAGCAGCCCCACGTAGAGTGCATTGCAATAATCCATCCTGGAGGTAACTAAGGCATGGACCACCATGGCCAAGTCAGACTTCACGAGGTACAGTTGCAGCTGGCACACAAGTTTTAGTTGTGCAAAGGCCCTCCTGGCCACTGCCGATACCTGAGCATCAAGCGTCAGCGATGAGTCCACGAGGACCCCCAAACTAGGGACCTGTGTCTTCAGGGGGAATGCGACCCCATCGAGCACTATCTCACATCATCATTGTGTTAAGAATATCTATTGTTTTAGTTAACTTTAAACCTAATATTATCTGACGTTTCCTGTAAATGTGAATTACCTCATTTCTGTCACAGGAAAGTTGGGAGAATCTTTATAAAAGCACACAAAATCCAGAGGCAATGATTATTTACAGCGTGGGAGTTCCTAGACCTGAGTTTAATAATGTGCCTTTCTTTCATTGTGGTAAAAAAAGAATCACATTGTATCAAATCATTTGTTGCTATGGGTTATTATGGTACTATCATTTGTTCCATGGGCAGCAATACTCTAGCATACTTTTAAAAACACAACAGTGTACATAAATCAAAAGTTCTTCACAATAAGCAGGCACTAATTGATACTAATTCTGAATTAGAATGGGATTCCTATGGCATTACGCATTATGGTCACATGAATGCCAAAAGAATTTCTTCTGATGGATGAGGCAACTGTGTACACTAAAGAAAACAATAACAGCTTACCACCATTGTGTAAAGTGTTGGCCAAGAATCAGTGGAGTTCTCTGTATCAGCTCTTTCTACATCCCTGTTCCTTAACAGTAGCAATTTGTTATGACAGACTTCCCTATTCAGCAAGACCACAAAGAATCAGTCATTTGTCAATAGGCATTCATGCAATTACATACTAATACATTCACTTAAGCCAAACTGAATAGTGCCACTGAAAATTAATCTTCCTGGATCGACTACTTGATGTACTAACTGCAACACTTAAAGTTGTATCCTACGTATTTCAAGAACATCGACTTGAGTTTTGTGTGCAAACTCTCCCCAATCCTTTTTTTATGTCATGGAAAACATCATCAGCTAGAAACTGAGATGTTAATATCAATTTTAAACAGCTACTAAGGAACTAAGCAGCTACTTAGGATAAAATATTTCCAAAACCTCAGGTAAGCAGTGAAGATATTTTAATTAGGCCCATCACTATTCCAGAGAGATGTCAGTGAAAGTTTGGGGTGCATAGGATTCAATTACCCTGTGTTCCCAGATAAGCCCTTTAAATAAGTGGCTAGGGCAGAGTTTAGAAACATTCATTTTTTGGACTACAAATAAGAGTGCCTAAGTTGTCCAGTGGGTAAACCAGCTGGGAAATACTGGGGGCTGTAATCTAAAAAAAAAAAAGGTTATGGGGTGTTCTAAAGTTATTTGGATATCATGTCAATATTCTGCTTTACAATTTAGGGACTTCTCCAGGTGCTTCTCAATATCACCCATTTCATAGCACTATATGGCTACAGGGAAAGTGGGGTCTTTCAGCTGAAAGTTGAGTTGAGGGGATTTTGACTAAGCTTGATTGAAAACTATGAACTCCACAATGGCAAAAAGTATATTTATTTATCTTGTGCAGTTTGAATCTGTTATAGTGCAACATATTAATTATATCACCAAAATAGAATCCCTACCACCACCACCACCACAAAACCATTGGTGGTTCACATGTAAGTGAAACTTGTGAACCTATTTCAGGATTTTGAAAACAATATCCAGGTTGCTGAACCTATTTGGTAATACAGTAGAGTGTGGCTGCTCCTAAAGTTATCTTAAAGCGTGGATGAAATCTTGGAACATATTCTCTGCCACAGTGACATGGAAACCACTAGCCATCACAAATATTATTTCATGTACAGAATTATTTAAAATATTACATAGAGTTACCTCCAGGCTTTGTATATAATAAGATATGAAACCTAAATACACCTCATTATACACAAAGATATTTCATTATGTATGTATATAAAACAGCATATATTCCAAAATCTGAAAAAAAAAACTCAAATCCAAAACATTTCTAGCACCAAGCATTTTGGATAGAAGATACTCAACCTGTATTAAAGTTGTAAACATAGGGCACTGGCCACTTAATTCAGGGTGAAATTAAATCAGCATAAATGGGAGCATAGATAACAGTGCAAACTCTGGAACTTGTTTGGGACCTGGATGGTTCTTGCATGCAACACATCTGCTAGCCTTGAAGTAGTTCTGGGAACTGCAATATCCACAGTCATGGAGAGCACATTTTTCCCCCAGCTCCCCCTGTTTGAATGTACATGTGCAGATCAGCAGACTGCTTTTCAATTTACATACCATGGAATTCTTTTCATCATGCAATGTAGTTTACATTAGAGTACCCTGATGCACATTGAGGGCTTAATTCTGGATTAAGTTAAGGGCTCTATTTTGGACTATCCCTCAACTTTGCTTGTGTCTGATTAAAGCCCTTAAGGAAGTTACAACATGGTTTTGCAATATCTGTTGTATAGCAGCCATTGCACTTTCAAATTGACTTCACGGTGTATTAATGATCAGTGCAGATGTGCCCTGAGTTTCTGAATCCATATGCAGCTTTGAAAGGAGAAAATTAACTATAAAGACTGATCCATGTAATTTGCTTTTTATTTACTCATTAAAATATTTATATCTCACCCAGGGCCGGCCCAAGGTAATTTTAAAGTGTAGGCAAACAGAATTTTGCCCCCCCCCCCCACCAATCACTGAAAAATAAAAGAATGGATAAGCAAAAATGTTGGATAATAAGGAGGGATTAAGGAAAAGCCTAAATAAAGAACAACTCTCTGAAAATGGGAATTCCAGACAGGAAACAATCAGGGCCAGCTAACACCTCCCAACCAAGGATGCCCCCAGGGAGGAAGCAGCCAGGCTTTGAATCTGCAAGGCCATTACATGCTAATCAAGCTGGCCAATTGCAACATTCACACTAGCCTCAAACAGACAAGAACTCTTTATTCCACCCTGGACTTTCAACAGATATATAAAACCCACTTACCTAGCTTCCAACAGACCTCAAAACCTCTGAGGATGTCTGCCATAGGTGTGGGCCTGGCTCCGGAGGCAGGCCTGGCCCTGGAGGCAGGCCTGGCCCTGGGCCAGGCCCCAAAAGCTGGGCGCAGGCCCCAGAGGTGGCCACACACCCCGAAGGTGAGCAGGCCCAGACCAAAGCTGAGAGGAGGCGGGGGGTGCATGCCCGGGTGCTCACGCATGCGTGCATGCGTGCACACCCCCACCTCCTTTCAGCTTTGGCCTTGGCCCGCTTGGCTTCGGCCTGCCAAGAGGGCCGAGATGAAGGTGAGAGGAGGCAGGGGTGCGCATGCATGCATGCGCATGCACCCCGGAGCGCCTCAACTGCGCCCCCTACAGAATGGCACCACAGGCAAGTGCCTGGTTCACCTCATGGTTGAACCACCTCGGACCTCACCCTATATCAAAGCATTTAAAGAAAAAATTAAGAATAACATATGAACAACCTGAAGCACATTAAATCATGGGATAATTTAAAACTAGCTAACACAGTTCAAAATATTTATATTTTTGAAATAGTCAAAGTAATTGTATCCCAAAGGCTGCAATAAACTGTACAGTTTTATGTGGGTCCAATTGAAACCAATATCAATGCCAATGTGGTCTATGAAGGTATATTCCATGACAAGGATGTCACTGCAGAAATGTTCCCCATATTCTTCCACAATTTGCTATTCCACTGATAGGATACAATGCTTATAAATACGTACTACAACATACTTAAAGCAAGTATTGATTTCAACATAATTTCAAATCACTTTAGGAATAATTGTGCGTGTCAAATTGATGTGCCCAATTATTCACAATGGTCAGCTTGTTTTGGAAAGCTTTTGGGGCAGGTAAGAAACAATAACTAAAAATACATGAAATATCTATTATTTATTTGTTTGTTTGTTTACAGCATTTCTACCCTGACTTTCTCAATCCCGTAGGGAACTCAAGGCAGCTTTACACATTCAATGCCTTAAAAACAGTGTACAATTAAAAGAGAATTATAAAATGCATTAAAACAATTAACCACTGAGAAGGCTCTGTCTCTCGTCCCTGTCAATCTTGGCAGGACCAAGAGCAGGGCCTTCCTAGACAATCTCAAACTCTGAGATGGATCATAGAGGGAGATACATTCAGACAGGTAAGCTAGGCCAGAACCGTTTAGGGCTTTATAGGTTAAATCCAGCACTTTGAATTGTGCTTGGTAGCATTTATTTCGGTAGCAGATTGACAGCGAGTGGAGCTGATGTAACAGTGGGGTTGTATGCTCACTGTGCCCCACTCCAGTGAGCAATCTGGCTGCTGCCCATTGGAGCATTTGAAGCTTCTGAGCAGTTTTCAAAGGCAATCCCACATAGAGTGCGTTACAGTGGTCTATTTGGGATGTAATCAGAACGTGGACTACTGTGGCCAAGTCTATGGCCATAACTACTACAGAAATCCTATATAACATAAAAAATAACTCAGTTGTAATCTCAATGGCACAACACAGTGATTCTTAACTGTAGTCATGTAGATTTCAAGCTATGATGACCAAGTTATTATATCATTTATTTTGTGTCAAAAGTATTGCATAAGAAATAAGTTTAAAAGCGATAAAATAAAGGAATCACAAATAGCTAAATAGTTTTAGACCAAAAGTGGGCAACAGCAATTGAATTGTCCATAGCTTTGAATAACCCCTCCTCCGTGAATGAGGCAGGGCATTGTGGGCAAGCATACATATGAGGAGTTGTTTGTTCTGCTCCACAGTCACACAAGGTGGAGGATGCCTCCAGGTAGTGCCATCTTGCATTAACAGCACTGATTAGATCTTGTCAACTCCAAGCCAGTTTCCATGATAGAGTCTATCCCTGAGGAATATAGTCTTCCTTTTTTCTTACTGTCTTCCACTTTGTTGTTTTGTGTCAAATATTTTCCAACTAATAGCAACCTTAAGATGAATCTATCATAGGACTGTGAGCGTGTGACTTGCCTAAGGTCACTCAGTGAGTTTTCATGGGATTCAAATCCCATTCTGAAGAATCATAATTCAGTATTCAAATCACTATGCCACATTGGTTCCTGCCTTCTACCTTACCAAATATCATTTTCTTTTTCTAGTGTTTCGTGTCTTCTCATGAGTTGTCCAAAGTACAACAGTGTCAGCTTAGTCATTTTAACTTCTAGAGAGGTCAAGCTTGATTTTCTCCAGGGCCCTCTATTTGTTTGTTTAGCAGTTGATTATATCCATAGAACTCTTTGCCAGCACCACAGTTCAAATGAGTACATTTTCTTTCTATCCGCTTTCTTTTCCGAAATATACTGGGGATGATTTGCAGCCAGATATATGACTGTTGCACTGTTGTACAAGCCTGTGCAGGGCTGTGGATGAATAGATGATTTGAAGATTTCTTATTCATAGGGTCACAATAAGTCAAAGTTGACTTCATGGCAGTCAACAAAAAGAAATATTATTTTGGGTTCTGCTCTCAGCTAAGGTGTTAATTTAGTTCTGTTTAAGTAGCATGTTTAGGAGTCAGTGTAAGTAGCAATTTTTCCAGTCCAACGTAGCTGAGTTTAGCTGTTTCTCCTTTTTTGCCATCTGCTCCTCAATGATAGGATTTCTCATGCATTGTTTAGACAGCATTTTATAAAGTAATTGTGCTATTTCTGTAATCATACTAAAGTGCTATATTTGTATGATCAAGCACATTCTTTTTAATAGTAGCCATAGTCTACTCTGACTACTCTGACTTTACAACAAAACAGAACAGAGAAACCATTGGAAGGTTATTAGTCTATTCTAAAGATTGTAGTGAAGTATAATGTGTATATTACAGCTGTTTGGGAACTCTGCATAGTTACAATTTGTTTATTTATTATTTATGTCCGGTATTTCTACCCCGCCCTTCTCCCCTAGGGGACTCAGGGCGGCTTACAAATTGGCAACACAGTGCGATCACATCAACAATACAATACAAAAGGCATTAAAAACTAAAAACATTTAAAACATCGTAAAAACCAATATACAATAATAAAACATTACCATGCACCGAGGTAATGTCTTTTCATTCACTAGACCTTGTTAATCCAGAGTCTTAAAAACTGTCCGTGCCAAGCTCGAAAGTTCATTCATTGAACACTTGAGCACATAGCCATGTCTTTAGTTTTTTTCTGAACCCTAGAAGGGAAGGAGCCTGCCGGATATCACTGGGGAGGGAGTTCCACAGCCAAGGAGCCACCACCGAGAAGGCTCTGTCTCTCGTCCCCACCAGCTGCGCCTGTGAAGCAGGTGGGATCGAGAGCAGGGCCTTCCCAGATGATCTTAAAGTTCTTATGGCCTCATAGGAGGAGATACGTTCGGATAGGTAAATTGGACCGGAGCCGTTTAGGGCTTTGTAGGTCAAAACCAGCACTTTGAATTGGGCTCGGTAGCATATCGGCAGCCAATGGAACTGTTTTAACAGGGGGTAGTATGCTCCCTGTAGGCCGCTTCCATTATTAACCTGGCTGCTGCCCGTTGTACTAGCTGGAGCTTCCAGGCCGTCTTCAAAGGCAGCCCCACGTAGAGCACGTTGCAGTAATCCAAGCGGGATGTAATCAGAGCATGGACCACCATGGCCAAGTCAGACCTCCCAAGGAACGGGTGCAACTGGCGCACAAGGCGGAGTTGTGCGAATGCTCCCCTAGCCACCGCCGAGACCTGGGGCTCCAAGCTCAGCTATGAGTCCAGGATCACACCCAGACTGCAAACCTGTGTCTTCAGGGGGAGTGCGACCCCGTCCAACACAAGCTGTAACCCTATTCCCTGTTCAGCCTTGCGACTGACCAGGAGGACCTCTGTCTTGTCTGGATTCAATTTCAATTTGTTGGCCCTCATCCAGTCCGACAGACACCGGTTCAGGACCTGAATAGCCTCCTTAGTGACAGGTGAGAAGGAGTGACAGAGCTGGACATCATCTGCGTACAGATGACATCTCACCCCGGAACTCCAGATGATCTCTCCCAGTGGCTTCATGTAGATGTTAAACAACATGGGGGACAGTATTTAACCCTGCGGGACCCCACAAGCCAATGGTTGTGGGGCCGAGCAGGTGTCCCCCAGTGACACCATCTGGGTGCGGCCCTTCAGGAAGGACCGGAGCCACTGCAGAACATTACCTCTGAGACCCATCCTGGCAAGGCACCCCAGAAGGATACCGTGATCGATGGTATCGAAGGCCGCTGAGAGGTCCAGCAGAACCAGCAGGGACACACTCCCCCTGTCCAGCTCGCGGCGTAGATCATCGACTAAGGCGACCAAAGCTGTCTCAGTACCATGCACTGGCCTGAAGCCAGACTGTGCCGGATCTAGAAAATCAGTGTCAACCAAGAATGCCTGGAGTTGCGCGGCCACCACACGTTCCACAACCTTGCCCAAAAAGGGAGAGATTGGACATAGGCCGATAGTTGTCCAATTGAGTGGGGTCCAGTGATGGCTTCTTCAACAGCGGTTTGATAACAGCCAATTTAAGGTTCACTGGAACAATGCCTTCCCGAAGGGAGGCATTCACCACCACCTTCACCCACTCGGCCAATCCCCCTTTGACTCCACTCACCAGCCAGGATGGGCAGGGGTCTAGGATTCATGTGGTAGCCCTCGCCTCTCCAAGCACCTTGTCCACATCCTCTTGCTCAACCAATTGAAATGAATCCATCAAAATAGGACAAACAGGTGCCCATGTTACATCCTCGGAGACTGCCGTTAACATGGTGTCAAAGCCAGAGCGGATAAGAGCGACTTTGTCCGCAAAGAACCTAGCAAATGCTTCACAGTGGGCATCCGAGCTGTCAGGGATCCCATCTTGAGAGATGGGATTTAACAAACCTTTGACAACTCGGAACAGCTCCGCCAGATGGTTCTTTGGGGCGCAATAGTAGCTGCAAAGTAAGCATTCTTTGCAGCATCTATTGCCGCGGCATACGCCTTTAAATAAAGACGCAGGCGTGTTCGATCTGATTCGTTCCACTTTGAGCACTCCCTGACCACCTTTATTTTACAAAGTAAAATAATACAATTATAGCAATAAATAACACTTACATGACCTGATCAAGGGGACGGGAACCATAAACCCAATATATTAAAATGTATCATTTTAGGCTAGAGAAATCTTGTGCAATATATTCAGGCCCAGAAATCGGCGGTATTCCAATGAAATTATTCAAAAACCTGCCGACATCACCAGGTCTTCAGTTCCTTACAGAAATTGGATAATGTAGGGGATTGCCTTATTTCTTTTGGCAGTGCATTCCAGAGCCGAGGGGCCACTGCCGAGAAGGCTCGTTCCCTCATCCCCACCAGCCGCACTTGAGACGGTGGTGGGAGCACGAGAAGAGCCTCCCCAGATTATCTCAAGGTCCGCACTGGCTCATAGGAAGAGATCACGGAGATAGGTAGGGCCCAAGCAGTATAGGGCTTTATAGGTCAAAACCTTCACCTTGAATTGGCAGTTTATCGGCAGCCAGTGGAGCTGCTTTAATAGGGTGTGCTCCCTATAGCCGGCTCCAGTTAGAAATCTGGCTGCTGATCTTTGAACCAGTTGAAGTTTCCGGGCCATCTTCAGGGTCAGCCCCACGTATATGCAGAACATTGAGATCAATTGAAAGTAGAGGGAAAAGGTTAGTGGAGGATTTGTATACAGTAGATGGATACCCTGTAGAACAAAAAGAAATTCAGAATTGGATAGGATCAGGGAATTGGATTCAAAGTTGGGCTATAAGATGGGAAATTTTTAGACTGAGGGGAAAAATTAGAGCATAGGACAGTTCATTTGAGAAGGTGATTAGGAAATGTTTGAGAGAGGAAAAGAAGATGGCAGGAGATCTGTACGAACAAATTATAATGGTAAAAGAAGAAATAATAGAGGAAATTTTCCAAACATGGAGAATGGACATGGAAATTGAGAGGGAAGATATACAAAGAGAAATACCGTATATACTCAAGTATAAGCTGACCCAAATATAAGCCGAGGCACCTAATTTTACCACAAAAAACTGAGAAAACATTGACTCAAGTATAAGCCGAGAGCAGTATTTCAGAAATAAAAATAGATACCCATAAAATTACATTAATTGTAGGTTAAATCAGTAGGTTAAATGTTTTTGAATATTTACATAAAGCTCAAATTTAAGATAAGACTGTCCAATTCTGATCAAATCATTATTCTCATCTTCTTCAATGTAAATGTGCTTATGTATCCTTTTAATAATAATAGAGTAAAATAATACATGTAATAATAATAATAATAAATAAATACAGGAAAATAATACTTGTAAATAAATAGAGTAAAATAATAAATGCAATAATAATAATAATAATAATAATAATAATAATAATAATAATGGGAAAAAGAAGAAGAAGAAGAAGAAGAAGAAGAAGAAGAAGAAGAAGATCGGAGTGAATTAATAAATGTATTATCTATAATAATAAAAATAGAGTAAAATAAATGTAATAGTAGCAACAATAATAGAGAAAAATAATAAATGTAATAATATCAATAATAATAGAGAAAAATAATAAATGTACCACATATTCTTGAGTATAAGCTGACCCAAATATAAGCCAACCAGGACCCTTACCCGAGTATAAGCCGAGGGGGGCTTTTTCAGTCCTAAAAAAAAGGCTGAAATGGTGCGGCAGCATGGCGACCGGTCGTGTGCCTTGAGAGCTCTCGGGCACTAGACCCTTCTGCGACCGTTAAAGGGGCTGTGTACCCCCCAACTCCGGGCGGATTGAGACTCGGAGGCAGCGAAACACCGCATCCTCTGCCAGGAGATCCCGAGGACGCTCTCCCTCAAGGGGGGCGCCCAGAAGGTTTGGCAAGGAGCGGTGGCAGCCGGTCGAAGGGGATAGACGGGTCGTAAGAAGCCCGATAACGGTCGCCGGCCGCACTTCCCCGAAATGGGAAATATCTAACAAGAACAGGAAAAAGAAAAAGGATCGGCGCACAGTGTCCACGGTTCTGGTGCTTGATACTAAAGCAGCTGGGCGAGAAGAAATAAAGAACGAAGACTGGCATAAAGTGCAAGGTACTCCATCCCCCTCCAACCCCCTCCCTAAATGAATCCCTACAGTGGATAAGAGGAGAGAGCCTGAAGGGGAGAAGAAAGGACGGGAGGGAGGAGAGCCACAATAAAACTTGTTAAATTAATACAAGGAAACGCGGACCAAAATTGGGGAAAGAAGGACGGGTCAAAGATGAATAAGGTCGGACTCAAAGTGTTAAAAGGGAGGCTGTAAGACATCGAAAAGGCATCGAAGGACTTTAAACCTACTTGGAGGAAGGCCAGGTGGCCAGGTGGGAGGCGGAGAGGCGAAGGTTCGACCTTGAGCTGGTTTGTTTAGTCTGCCAGAAGGCTGACGTCACGGAGAGTTTGAGCCCCGGATGAGAGAGAGAAAGCCGGAAAGAGATAAGCGGAAGCGGAAAGAATAACGAAGGGAGTCAACAGGAAATGAGGGAATACCCGGAACTCCGTAGCAGCCATACCATAGAGTCCGGGGAGGACTGGAGGTACTGAGTGGTGTGTCAAAAGTAGAGAAGGAACGAAGAGTGAAGGTGGAAGGCGGAAGGAATGTTCATCAAGGACGAGAAGCAGACGAACGGGCGGAGAGGGTGAGGAAGGACGACCCGGGAGGGAGTCGGAGGTTGCGAGGCAAGGACGAGAAGCAGACGAGAAACAGATGGAGCGGACGGAGTGACAGACGGTGAAAGAGGAAGAGAAGAAGCGGGGTGAGAAGCGAGGACGAGAAGCAGACGAGGCGGGGAGAGAGGGAAAGGAGACGGAGGCAGACGGAGGCAGATGAGCAACATAAGAAACCAACAAGACGTGAGACTGGACTGGATATAAGAATAAGAGAAACAAGGAGGGAATAGTAAGAACTTTTATAGACTCTTATGGACAGATAAAATACTGGGAAAATATAACAGAACATTAGAAAGTTAAGGGGGGGGAAGAATAGAGGAGATAAAGAGAGACTATAAAGAGGGGGGAAAGGAGCTCCTCCTCTATATAGATATAACTATACAGCCTCTCTCAACTTTAGTGAAACCCCAACATGTGTTGATAGGGTGTTGATAGGGTATCCTCCTTCAATAGTTAAATTGTGACCTTTGGGCAAAGAGGTTCAGTGTCTTATTTAGATAGACTCTTCTACGATAATAGAACCCCTAAAACTATACAGTAATTACATAAAACAAACGTGAAGTATTGTTATGCTTTAACTCCTCATTGCTCACCATTGTATTAGAATCCTTCGACAAAAGAAGAACAAAACTGATACCACACCATAAGAAGATGGCCACCCCAAAAACAAAGATGGAAGACAAGAAACCACTCCCAAGAAGAGGATCAATTCCAGAGGAAGTGAATCTGAAAGACGTGATGAGAGAACTTCAGAGGATTGTGGACAATCAGAAAGCGTTTCAGGACCAAATGTTAACGATGAAGAAAGATCTAACCGAAGAATTTGTAGAAGTGAGAAAAGAAATGAAGGGGCTGCAGGAAGATATAAAAGGGATAAAAGAGGACAGTAAAAAATTAGAAATGACGCAAGAAGCTATGAAATCTAAATTAGAAAAATTGGAGATAAAGAGTGCTAAACTGGAAGAGAGACAGGAAAAATTAGAAAGAAAGGAATTGGAATACCAAGTAAGAATTAGAAGCATAATAGAAGAACCAAAAGAAAACATAAAACAAATAGTAACACAAATCCTGGCAGACCTATTACAAATACAGGATGAAGAAATGGAAGATAATCTAGAGAGAGTATTCAGGGTAACTACAAACTTCTCAAAAAGAAATAAAGTGGCAAGAGACGTGGTGGTTCAGTTTGAGAAAAGAAAGACTAGAGAAGAAGTGTTGAAGATGAGCAAGAAAAACACTATCCGTTTCAAAGGAGTAAAAGTAACAATTCTCAAAGAACAAGCTCCAAGTACGATGCAAAAACGGAAGAAATACCTTTTCCTCACTGAAGAACTTAAAAAACGTCAAATCAGATTTAGATGGGAACGGAAAGAAGGCATTATGGCCACTTACAAACAAGAACAATATTGGATAACAACGGAAGACAAAGCTATGGAATTTTACAATAGGATTATGAAGGAAAAAACAAAACCCAATCCAAACATCAGCCCTTTGGAAGAAGAACGAGAAAAGAAAAGAGCCAGAGCCACCTCACCAGAAAAGTATTCTACCAATCAAGAAACACAACCACCAAACCTAATCGACCTAGAAGAACAAGAAGGGAAAGAAAGTTAGAAACAGAATATGGAAATAAAATGTCACTCTAATAATATTAATGGAATAAATTCACCCAATAAAAGAAGTAGACTATTTAATCACTTAAGAAAGTCGAGGTTTGATTTAATCGCCCTCCAAGAAACGCATATCTGCCAGAGACAGGAAACTCTATTAAGCCAAAAAAGTTTAGGTATAGAATTTCTCTCCTCTGCTAAGGAAAAAAAAAGGGGGGTAGCCCTATACATAAACGAGAAATTAAAACCAGTACCAGCCTTTAAAGATGAGGACGGTAGAATGGTAGGAGCAAAAATTTGGCTGGAGAATCAGGCAATCCTAATTTGCAATATATATGCACCAAATGGCACAAAAACGACTTTCCTAAAAAACTTAAGAAAGAAAATAGACGAGCAAGAATTCGATGAATTAATAATTTTGGGGGACTTCAATGGAATAATTAATCCAGAAATAGACAAAAAAGGGAATCCAACAAACAAACAAAGGAATAAACTAACAGGTAAATTACCAATAAAATTTATAAAGGCACTTCAAGATTGGGACTTATATGATGTATGGAGATACCATCACGTTAAAGAGAGGGACTACACTTACTTTTCAAATAGACATTCTACATGGACGAGAATCGATATGGCCTGGATGACACCCCCACTGATCCCCAAAGTAGAAAAAATCAAAATCGCCCCCCGATACATTTCAGATCATGGCCCAATAGAATTTACAATTAACAGGACCCAGAAGAAATTTAATTGGAGATTAAATGAAAATCTCATTAAGACAGAAGAAGACATCAACAAAAATAAAAAAATCCTCAAAGAATATTTTGAAATAAACAATACAACAGATGTCCCCTTACAAGTGATTTGGGATGCGAGTAAAGCATACATGCGGGGGCATTTTATCCAACAAAGTATTTTGAAAAACAAAATAAAAAGGGAGAAAAGGACTAAGTTATTAGAAGAAATTAACATAAACGAGAAAAAATTAAAACGGGAACCAACAAATGGGAAATTAATAAAAGATTTGGAATTATTAAGAAATCAAATGATCTCAATAGATTTAGAAGAAACAGCCAAAAAATTGAAATTTCTGAAACAGAAAAATTTTCAAAATGCCAACAAACCGGGAAAATGGCTGGCCTGGAAAATCAAAAAGAAAAAACAGGGAAATACCATATTGGAAATAAACTCAGATGGAAATAGATTTACAACAGAACAGGAGATAGCGGCCCAATTTAACAAATTTTATGCTAAATTATACTCGAAAGATCATATCAGGAAAGATAAAATAGGGGAATTCCTCAGTAAACAAAAAATGGCTAAAATATCGGAGAAACAAAGGGAACTATTAAATAGAGAAATATCGGAGAAGGAGATTCTAAAAGCAATAAACAGTATGGAGAATAACAAAGCACCCGGCCCGGACGGATTAAACGCGCTCTACTATAAGACGTTTGCAGAAGAAATGATCCCATTTCTAAAGGAAATTATGAATGATGTCTTAAACAATAAAGAACTGCCAAACTCTTGGCGCTATGCAACGATCACGGTAATTCCAAAAGAGGGACAAGATTTGAAGAATGTGAAAAATTATAGACCTATCTCCTTGTTAAATTCGGACTATAAAATATTCACAAGTATACTTGCAGACAGATTTAAGACATTTTTGAAGGAATGGATAGGAGAGGAGCAAACGGGATTCTTGCCCCAAAGGCAAATGAGGGATAATGTGAGGGAAATTATAAACATAATTGAGCACTATGAATGTACAAAAAAGGAAGAATTGGCTCTATTAACAATTGACATGGAAAAAGCATTCGACAATTTGAATTGGGATTTTTTCAAACTACTGATTAAAGAATTGGATATGGGATACAAATTCTCCAACGCAATTAACCAAATTTACGACAAACAAGAAGCTAAAATAAAAATAAATACATCAGAATCCAAAAACTTCTCGATCCAGAAAGGGACTAGGCAGGGTTGTCCCCTATCCCCTCTCCTATTCATTTTTTCCAATAGAAATCTTACTAAATGAAATTAGAAAGGATCATCAATTAAAAGGTACCAATATTAGGAAGTGCAATTATAAAATTAGAGCATTCGCCGATGATTTGATCTGCATAATAGAGGACCCAATCAGAACAATAAAATTATGGCTAGCAAAATTTAAAGAATTTGAAGAATTCTCAGGACTAAAAATAAACTTAGAGAAAACCATGATACTAACTAAAAACTTAACGAACACTAGACAGAAGAGACTAACAGAGGTAACGGGAATCCAAATTAGAAAAAAGATTAGATATCTGGGCATAACTATAACAGCGAAAAATTCCCAACTTTTGGAGAATAATTATGACACCAAATGGAAAGAAATTAAAAGGGATCTAGAAAAATGGAAACATCTCAAACTTTCGCTATTAGGGAGAATATCAGTTATAAAAATGTCCATACTCCCAAAAATGATCTTCCTTTTTCAAAATATCCCAATTATAAGAAGCACTCAAAGATTCAAAAACTGGAACAAAGACCTGAGCAAATTTATTTGGGGGGGAAAGAAACCTAGAATTAAAAGGACGCACTTGATAGATGAGAAAAAAAGAGGGGGTTTAGGTTTACCTAATCTCCAGCTCTATCACGATGCATGTGGGTTAACCTGGATCAAAGATTGGGCAACATTGAAAAAAACCAAAATTTTGACATTAGAAGGGGCAGATTTACGATCAGGGTGGCATGCATACCTTTGGTATGGCAAAAAATCAATAGAAAAAAACTTTGGGAACCACTTTATTCGGTCTTCACTAATAAAAATCTGGGAGAAATACAAAAGGAGATTCCATTTAAAAACACCTCTATGGATATCACCATTAGAAGCCTGTGAAAGAAAAGAATTAGGAAGAGACAACTGGCCAAAATACAAAGATATTCTAATAAGGATGAATAATAACTACCAAATGAAGAGTAAGGAAGATGTAAGCAAGCAGTTTCCAAATATAGGCTGGTTTCAATATATCCAGCTAAAGGAATATTATACCAAAGACAAGAAACTAGGATTTGAGGATCAGGAAGGATATTGGGAAAAGATCATGAAACTAGAAAAAAAGGTGATATCCAAAGTATATAAAAAGCTACTAGAATGGGAAACAGAAACGACCTTGATCAAAGAGTGCATGTTGAAATGGGCAAAAAACTTGGGAAAATCAATACAATTGGCAGAATGGGAAAAATGTTGGAATACAAGACTAAAACACACGTACGCAATAGATCTGAAAGAAAATTGGATAAAATTGTTTTATAGGTGGTATTGGACACCACAAAAAATGGCTAAATTCAACAAAAATGCTTCAAATAAGTGTTGGAAATGTGGGATAGAAGTGGGAACGTTCTACCACTGCTGGTGGACATGTAAAAAAGTGAAAGTCTATTGGAAAGAGGTACACTGGAGAATTCAAAAGATGTTGCAAGTTAGGATTGATCTGAATCCAAAATACTTCCTCCTGGGAATGTTAGATATAGATAAAGATAAAAATAAGGAAGTTCTATTTAATTACCTAATAACTGCAGCTAGAATGAATCTAGCCAAATGTTGGAAAGACAAAGAAGTCCCTGAGATAAGAGGCTGGATAAGCAAAATTTGGGAGATTATGAATATGGATATATTAACCTTTTGGCTACAAAATGCTAGTGGCAGACCGATGAAACAGACGAATTGGGAATTGGTCAAAAACTACCTAAAGGAAGAAAAATATAATATAATTATTTGATATGCCAAAGGAGACAAGACAGATGAAACATGGTAATATGTAAATAAACATGGTTATTTTTTCTACTTCAGAGTCACCAGATAGAATTGGTTGGGAAAAACCAAATACAGTTCAAGATTACATATTGGATAAGATACTGTGTAAAGATGGAAGTCAAATTTTATTTCAATTTTCTCTCTATTTTTATTATTATTATTGTTTTTTTTTTGTTTTTGTTTTTTTTTCTTTTTGGGTATATTTTGTCTCTATCTTATCACTACTTTGTCACTTCCCCAAACCCCTATCCCTCCATGTCACCACTATTTTCTTCCTATCATACTGTATGTTAAAAACACCAATAAAATTGCTAAAAAAAAGGCTGAAAAACTAGGCTTATACTCGAGTATATACAGTAAGTAATATAGCTAAAGAAAAGTACAATGTATTAAGGGAAGTAAAAAGGAAAGTGTTACAAAAATGGTACAGAACTCCTGCACAACTATCATGTTTTTTACCAGGGATGAAGGATAGGTGTTGGCATGGTTGTGAACAAAGAGGGATGTTCAATCATATGATATGGGAGTGTGATTGAGTGCAAGAATACTGGAGAATGATTGAAGGAGAAATCAATAGAATGCTAAATCTACAAATAGTAATAGTTAATAGAAATGTACTACATGTAAGGATAACAGAAGTGAAGAATATACAAAAAGAAAAAATGGTTGAAAAATTAATAGCATGTGTACAAATTGTTTTAGTGAGGAGTTGGAAAGATAAAACAAAATGGACTCTGACAAATTGGTATAAGTATATAGTTGATATGTTAAATGTAGAAATCACAAATTGCAAATGGAATAATGTAGATAAAATTGAAAAGATTGCAATAATCAAGGGGATGTGGGAACCAGTTAAGAACTATTTAGGGAACGTACTAAGATGTGGAGTGGAAAAATTAAGATTGAGATTTCAAAGGTAACTTCTGTAGTTTGTTGTATAAAGTGTATGTACAAGGAGGGGAGGGTGGGAGGGTGGGAGTGGGATAAAATGACAAAACAACAATAAAAACAAATTTAAAAATAGAAAGAAAACATAGCTCTGCAGACAAGCAAATGAACAGGCTGAAAATATCAAGTAATGGAATCTGGTCGATTTTCTTTCTGGTTATCAAGGTGGTGCAACCTTCCAATTGGCTCCTGTGTCAGAATATTAAGCCCCATCAATGAAATTGTTGCTACAACCAGGTATTGGGTGTCAACCACAATTGTCAAAATTGCTATATGGAAACAAGATGAATTTAGGGATCATAATGAAGTATCAGGAGGCAGCAATGAGTAGAAGACTATATAAAACCAGGATAGTAGGGAGGGGTCCTTATTCAGATATACACATTTGCATTTATCTTCCATTCTCCTGTGCACATGGCCCAAAAATCATAATTTTGGGCTCATTTCAGAAATATAGGGCTTTCAAAGCAGAACAAATTGAACTGCACAAGTGATAAATTCAGAATTAAAGGTTCTGTTTTGTACTCATATGCAATGTGATTCTAGGTATAAGGGGAACTATGTCCTTTTATATCATATTAACCAATGTTGATTATAGTTACATAATTTATAGTGCTGAATCATCCCCATAATACCTAGAACAGAAAGCACATCACTCTGTAATAGATTACATTGATTGGTTTTGTTAGCAGATGTGAGAGAGCATCATTGCTCATTATATAGTAGGCTTAATTGGTTTTCTCCTGAATTACGTAGACAATATTCTCTTAATCTGCTCACACAGAGGGTACTTAAATTCAAAATCCCTGACTTATTGTTTAATTGTTAACATTTTTCAGATAGTAGTAGTTTTACTCTGGGATTGATTTACAAACGGGGGAAATGCTTTGTCCTTTATGAAAAATATTTTAATGGATGTAAAGGTCACTGGAATATAGTCAATGCTACAATGTCTTCTCCTTGAAAGTTGAAGAATAAAATTGTGTTCTGTGGAATGTATAAGAAAACCCATAGTTCATATCAGTTAAATGGTAAAGTATGGCTTGGTCATTCCAGTGACCTTTACATCTGTTAAAATATATTACATAAAGGACAAAGCATTTTCCCCTGTTTGAAAAACAACCCCAGAACAAAACTAGTGTTTGAAAAATGTTAACAATTAAACAGTAAGTCAAGGATTTTGAATTTAAGTATTGAATTTAGTATCTGAGTAACTGATCTTTCCCATTCTCATTTCTATAACAATAATAATGTTATTGTATTGTTGTGTGCTTTCAAGTCATTTCCCTAGGGCTATTTTATCATGAGGTTTTCTTGACAAGAACTGCTCACATATTGTTTATTATTATCTTCCTCTTAAACTGAGATGGTATGACTTCCCCAAGGTCACACAGTAGGTTTTTATGGCTAAGCCATTTTGAACGCCAATTTCCCAGAGTCCTAGTCTACAATGATTCCCTACTGAAATCAAACTTTTAAAATGTAATTTGAGGACAGAAAGTTGTTGAAACATCTGAAATCAAATTGAAGCAAAAAAAAAAAATCTTTAAAAAGAAAAAAAAAAGAACCTGATTGGAATCAATATAATATTCTTGCATTCAGATGGCCCTCTGGTGTTCTGCACTGGAGATCACTTAAGCATTTCTCATCTGTCCTAGGTAACTGAATATTTAAATGTAACCTTAGAGCTTTTTTGGGACCCACAAGACAATCAGTAAGCTAAATAAAGAGGGAAGGTATGGAGATGGGACAATAAAGGACAGAGAAGAGGAAAACATTTTTTTCTAGTGAAGTAGGTAAGAAATTGGGTTCCTCAAAATTCACAGCTGCGCATCTTAAAATAAAGAAATAATTGTGATCAAGAAAACCTCTTAATTGAACACATTCTTTGGTATCTTTGCATTACTCAACCTATGAAAAAAAGGCATCCTAAGAAAGGAGAAGATCCTTTTAAAATGTTATTGCTCGGCCTTGGAATATGAGTACATTAGCCTGTAGAGTTAAGCAAAACAAATAGTGTGTGGGTCTGTGTGTTTGTTTGAGCTTACATCTATCTCTAATTATCTTCCTATAATCTACCTATCTATCATTTCAACAAGGATATTTCTGCAAAGAACATTTTGTTCTGATATCACACTGTCATGGCACACCGTGGCGGGGGGGGGGGGGGTTGGGGGAAGGAAAACTATATGTTTGGCTACCCAGTGGCTATCGGTATACCCTCTGATGTACTTCAGTTCTTAAAATAAAGACTCTTGAGACTGGATAAAATTAACCAAATAAGTTTACTGAAACAAAGGCAAAGTTAACTTCAGTCAGGATTCTTGAAAGGCGAATCAAAATAATATATTACAGAGATGAGGTTTGTTGATTGAATTTAGTTACACTGGAAATAAACGCTTGACTATATTTGTGTAGTATGAGGTAAAATACTTGAATATAATTGTGGTAAGTCACTTGGTTATTAATACAATACAGAATCAAGATAGCAAAGTACAAAACTATAATGAAGTACACTATGTTATAATGGTTATGAGGTAAAATACTCCAAACAAAAACGATATGATACTATTTTGTTGGAAAGTGCAGGCTATATTGTCTATAAAGTGAAGTAATTGGCTATAATGGCAAGGTACAAATTATAATAACTATAAGGTATGTACTAGGCTATTGAGGTAAGGTATAAACTATAATGGTAAAATAATCTAAGCTATGTTGGTAAAGTACTTGGCTGTTGATGGTAAGGCATTGGAATATAATGGATATATGGTAAAGTACGTGCTATAGAATGCCTGTTTGGATTTCCAGGCCAAGAAACCCAGACAATTTCTGGCCTTCTTCTTTGAAACTCTGACACAGAATGCCAAAAGGGAGGGAAAAACCTCTCAGTTAAGCTCTGAGGCAGCAGGGCTAAACCAACTCGGCCAAGCCTCTAGGGGGGTTTTAGGCTCCACCCCTAAAACTAAGTGCAAATGGAAAAGTCCACACCAAAGGCAGAATTAAACCAGGAAATGAACAGAAGAGGGAAAAGCTAGGCAAGACATCACACTAACATTATCCAGATTCTTGTAAGAGAAGAGAACCTGAGTTGACAGTGAATACCAAATAGCCTGACCACATTTCCAAAGAAGCATGTAAGTTCCCATCCCTCTTTTTGAAGTCTAAGGCCCTTTCCACACAGCTGAATAAAACACCACATTTTCTGCTTTGAACTGGACTATATGGCAGTGTGGACTCAGATAACCCAGTTCAAAGCAGATATTTTGGGATTTTCTGCCTTGATATTCTGGGTTATATGGCTGTGTGGAAGGGCCTAAAGTGGCTATGGTTTACCACGAAATAACCAGAGCTGAAACAATTGTGTCTGGTGTGCCCACTAAAGCTTATTTTAACAGTTCCTGTTATGTCTGCTAAAGCTTATTCTGTGTAGGTTTTATTTCGGCATGTTTTGTGTGTGGCTCAGCTCATGATGGTAAGGGAATTCCAGACAGCACTTAAATGGTCAAAGATGCTACTTGTCATGTTCTGTTCAACACGTTGGATGAGGAAACCTGAGCATGATTCTAAAGAAGGAAAGTAGGAGGTGGAAGCATCATTTTATGTTGGCGAACATTAATACCCTGGAATTACTTGTAATAACCATGGTAACAAGCTCTGAGGTAATGACAGTTACTCATATTTCCATAGAAACAGGATTTTAAAAGTGGAAATTACCTTTAATTTATTTCTGTTCCTTCCAGTGACAAAAGCATAATGTGCATTTTCACACACCAAATATACACATATTTGGGCTGCCAAACTGTCTAGAAGTAATTCAAAAATATAAAAAGGCATTTGAAAGAAGGGCTTGCTATTTTAATGCTTATTATAAGTCAATTGAACAAATAAGCTTATAAAATGACAATTTTATTTTTTTAAATAAAAAGTTACTAGGCATTGATATGACCAACAAACAAGAAAACAAAGCAAGCAAGTAAGCAAGCAAATATACCAATAAAATCCTACAATGACAATTTATGGCGGAGGAATTCTGTCCACCCACCTGCACCTCCACTAGTCTCTTTTTATAGAGGTTGAGAAGATGCATTGAATGTTGAGGAGAAGTGAGAATTTACCATATATACTTGGGTATAAGTTAGGTTACTACAGAGAATACCATTGCTTTAACTATGCGGACCTTCGTTGCCAGTGTGATGTCTTTGCTCTTCACTATTTTATCGAGGTTGGCCATTGCTCTCCTCCCAAGAAGTAAAGGGCTTCTGATTTCCTGGCTGCAGTCTTCATCTGCAGTGATCTTTGCACTTAGAAATATAAAGTCTATCATTGCCTCCCCATTTTCTCCCTCTATTTGTCAGTTATCAATCAGTCTGGTTGCCATAATCTTGGTTTTCTTGATGTTTAACTGCAACCCAGCTTTTGCACTTTCTTCTTTCACCTTGGTGATAAGGCTCCTCAGCTTCTCCTCACTTTCAGCCATCAGAGTGGTATCATCTGCATATGTAAGGTTGTTAATGCTTCTTCCAGCAATTTTAACTCCAGCCTTGGATTTGCCTCTCTTAAGGCATACTCCGTGGCAATGTGCGCAGCCAGAAAGGCTTTCTCGACTACGCGCATTGCGTCTGCAACTAATAAACCAAGAGATTTGTTTCAGGTGGTCAGGGAGCTCCTCCATCCCCCTGAGGGGGAGGGGCCTTCTGATCACCTGACAACCCAATGTGGCGAGTTCGCACATCATTTTGCAGACAAAGTTGCTCGAATTCGCTCCGACTTAGACGCTGACATTAGTGCAGAACCAGGGGATGTAACCGAGGCACCTGTCTGTCAGATTTTTTTGGATTCGTTTCAACTTGTTCAGCCTGATGACGTTGACAAGGTTCTTGGAGCAGTGAGGGCGACCACTTGCATCCTAGATCCTTGCCCATCTTGGCTTATCAAACTCGCCGGTGGGGGGCTGGCTGATTGGTTTATGGGTATCATCAATGCCTTTTTGCAGCAAGGGCATGTTCCATCTTGCCTTAAAAAGGCAATTGTGAGGCCCATTTTAAAGAAGGTGACTTTAGATTCATTATTATTGAACAACTACCGGCCAATCTCCAACCTCCCATTTTTGGCAAGGTCCTGGAGAGAGTGGTTGCTTCTGGTTGAGACCGATTATCTGGATTCGTCACAGTCTGGCTTCAGACCTGGTCATGGGACTGAAACGGCTTTGGTCGCCTTGGTGGATGACCTCCGCAGAGAACTAGATAGGGGGGGGGTGCATCCTTCTGGTTCTCCTGGACATCTCAGTGGCTTTCGATACCATCGACCATGGTATCCTTCTGGGGCGGCTCTTGGGAATGGGTCTTGGGGGCATTGCTCTGCAATGGCTCCGCTCCTTCCTGGAGGGTCGTTCCCAGATGGTGAAGCTGGGGGACACCTGCTCGGACCCCTGGCCTTTGACCTGTGGGGTCCCGCGAGGTTCCATTCTCTCCCCCATGCTTTTTCAACATCTACATGAAACCGCTGGGAGAGGTCATCCGGGGTTTTGGAGTTCGGTGCCATCTCTACGCAGATGACACCCAATTCTACTACTCTTTTCCACCAAACTCCAAGGAAGCTGCTCAGACCCTAAACCGGTGCCTGGCAGCTGTGTCGAACTGGATGACGGCTAACAAGTTGAAGCTTAATCCAGACAAGACAGAGGCCCTCCTGGTCAGTCGTGGGACCAATTGGGGTATTGGGTGGCAACCTGTGCTCGACGGGGTTGCACTCCCCCTGAAGGCGCAGGTCTGCAGTCTGGGGGTCCTCCTGGATTCATCTCTGACGCTTGATGCCCAGGTGTCGGCGGTGGCCGGGAGGGCCTTTGCACATTTAAAACTTGTGCGCCAGCTGCAACCATGCCTCGAGAAGTCTGATTTGGCCACGGTGGTCCATGCCTTAGTTACATCCAGACTGGATTACTGCAATGCTCTCTATGTGGGGCTGCCCCTGAAGACAGCCCGGAAACTCCAACTGGTTCAAAGATCGGCAGCCAGATTTCTAAAGGGAGCTGGCTATAGGAAGCACACAATGCCCCTATTAAAGCAGCTCCACTGGCTGCCGATAAACTGCCGGGCCCAATTCAAGGTGCAGGTTTTGACCTATAAAGCCCTACACGGCTCGGGCCCTACCTATCTCCGTGATCACATCTCCTCCTATGAGCCAGTGCGAACCTTGAGATCTTCCGGGGAGGCTCTTCTCACGCTCCCACCACCATCTCAAGTGCGGCTGGTGGGGACGAGGGGACGAGCCTGCTCGGCAGTGGCCCCCCGGCTCTGGAATGCATTGCCAAAAGAGATCAGGCAATCCCCTACATTATCCAATTTCTGTAAGGAACTGAAGACCTGGTGGTGTCGGCATGTTTTTGAGTAATTATATTGGACTACCGCCGATTTCTGAGCCTGAATATATTGCACAAAATTTCCCTAGCCTAAAATGATACATTTTAATATATTGGGTCCCCTTGATCTGGTCATGTAAGTGTGAGTCCCATCCGGGAGATAGGGCGGTATATAAATAAAGTTATTATTATTATTATTATTATTATTATTATTATTATTATTATTATTATTATTATTATTATTATTGTCAAGCCCCGCATGTCGCATGATGTGTTCTGCGTACAAGTTGAAAAGGTAGGCTGAAAGTATACAGCCCTGCCATACTCCTTTCCCTATCTTGAACCAGTCTGTTGTTCTGTGTTCTGTTCTTACTGTAGCTACTTGGTCTTTATACAGAGTTATCAGGAGACAGACAAGGTGACTTGGTATCCCCATGCCACCAAGAACTTGCCACAAATTATTATGATCCACATGAGCCCTATCTATACTGCCATATAATTTGGCATAGGAAATAGATTTTCCTGGAGCCAGGAAGCTACCGAACTTTGAAAGTATGGGGGCTGTGGGGATTGCCTCCTGGGATCAGTATCCATGATCTCCTCATTGATCCTGTGGCTCAAAGCTTAGCTTAGCTCTGTTATGATGCTAAATGACACCAGGAAACCTTGGAGAGGGAAGGGGGAATTCCATCTTCAAGGACCTATTAGCAGCCACATGAAGCTCAACCAAGCCTTGAATCTTTGGTAAGAAGGCCTTTTCTTTTCTTTTCTTGATCAAAATGGGGAGCGGAGGGTGCTGATGCCCCTGCCTACTCATACTGATTGCAAATCAGCATGGGTGGTATCTGGCCACCCTCTGTTGTCTGACCACACAATGCAACAGGAATTGGCATTTTGGGCAGTCTAAAGGGGCCCTGAGAGTATGCTGACTCCCTGAGATGGTTCCAAATGCAATTGCCACTTAGCAGGAGGTGCCTCAGCTGAGAAAAAATCTCTCCACAAACTCAATTCAGAGTTTTCTATCTTGAGTAGCAAGGTCTGAATGGGAGGGCGCTTCCAGACAGCACCAAATTGCGGATTTCCTATGAGGGGAAAAAAACCTGAGAGCAGTTCCACACACAGACCTGTAGGTTCCAGGACTTGTGCCTGCAAAGTCCGTACTTACTGCTGTGTTCCAGGATTTAGAAGCCTGCAAGATGGCTACTGTGGGATGTCCACCAGAAATTCCACCTTTTTAAAAAAAATGCTTAAATGCACTGATGTGAACATGTGCATCATTTGTATGAGTTTTGCTTTCAAAAACAAATGTTTTTGCCATGTAATCAACTTTCTCCATGATTTTACAATAGAAGCAATGAGGAACCAACATTTATACCAAAAAAGAAAATGGGTTCCATGGAACTACAAAGACAAGTATCCACTATTACAATAATACAGAAATCATTAAACCTAAATTTAAGTCAATACATCAATATGAAAACAGATACAAAGGGCGTTGTTAAATAATCAAACAAAGGACTGTTACATTCACAGTAAAAACAATATTTTTCTCTTGAAGGATGAATGTACTCCTCTTCTCATAAACAATAAATGTTCTTTAGTTCTTTGATTGTTCCACATACACAAATTGAGTCCTCTTCTTATATATAATGATTGTTCTTGTTTCTTTATTATGGATAGTAGACTGCAAAACCACAACTGGTTTCAATTCAAAAAAGTCTTCATCAGGTGGATTGTAGTCCTTTTTTCAGTTGTTTTTTGAGGTTTTTTTAAAAAAATGTGGATCCTATAGGGAACATATATAGTGGCTACCAGTTATTTACAATACATATAGTTACATGAGACATACACGATACACAACAAAGTCCTTTGTTTGATTGTTTAACAACGCCTTTTGTATCTGTTTTCATATTGATGTATTGAATTAAATTTAGGTTTAATAATTTCTGTATTATTGTAATAGTGAACCAACATTTATAACCTGGGAAAATCACCCCATTTTTCAAGGCACAAATAACCACCAAAGCTGTCTTGATACATGGACATGCAGCCTCTGAATAATGATAATAATGATGAAATTATGTTCCTAGTCTGAAAGTGTGAGTTCCTGTTTAATGGTATGGACCTTAACTTGAAAGTACTTGTTGTACTCCACAAACTTTGTTTGTGTGCCCCAAACATTGATAAATGAGTGGATGGCAATGTCCCTCCTGCCACAACAAAGTTTTTGCCTGGTAACCAACTTTTGCTCAGGTTTTTACAATCGAAGCAATAAGGAACAGACATTTATAACCCAGGAACTAACCAACATAAAAAAATCCTGTATTTTCTGAGTGCAGGGACATACAGAGATTCAAAGATCTGAATCTTCTGGCCAGAATTAGGATATTCTCGCGTTTCTTTATCTCGCAGGTTTTCGGCTTTGTAGTTATTCCTCCCATGTTTTCAGCTGATGTTATCTAGCCACCTCCATTTTTAACTGGGAGCTCTTGGGATAAAGTTACTGTGTGGATGGGCCCGGAGTTGTACTCATACATGCTTGAATACAAGCAGAAGTTTCCCTGCTATCAGGGACCATGACAAAGTAACCTGACAAATCTGCTCAGATGCAGCACCTGTATCTGTGGATGCTCAGGTCATTTCCTTAATCTTTCTGCAACCATAGGGATGCTAAAGCTCTCTAGCTATTGAATGATTTCCTGATGTGAAAATATTCCTTAGAAGCAGTAAAATATACATCCTCAAACAAGTCAGTTGAAGCACATGATTTTATATTGCCCAGAAAACGGAATCAAACACCTTCTGGATTCTTGGGAGAATGAATATGATCGCTGTTCTTAAATTTCCTCTGCATGTTTGAATAAGCATCTGATCTAAATATCTCTGCATACTACTAGATGTAATTGGGGAGAGAAACTTACTGATATAAGACCCAGCCCATGTTAGGAAAGAGATATTTTATCTTGATAATTCCTACAGCATTTTATAAACTGCATGTGTTTATGCAGTAATGAATGAATGAATGAATATATATATATATATATATATATATATATATATATATATATATATATATATATCTCTCTCTCTCTCTCTCTCTCTCTCTCTCTCTCTCTCTCTCTGCCCATATTTCATTGTAGAGGAAACAAATGAAACCAAGTCTGTGGAGGCTTGTATTTAATCACAAAATGTGCAACATTTGGCTGTGGTGAATTAGCTATTTGTCTTCCTAATGCAATGCCCCAAGAGAACTGGAGGCACAGTGGACACATTCACAGCTTTGTGTCTGCATGCCCTCAAGGGACCTTGGATGAATTCAGAAGGGGGGCACAGAGCCCAGCTCCATGGGTCTGGGTTTATATCTTTGTCACCGTGATCCCAATGGAAAGTATTACCATATCAATCAGAAATGACACACCGTTAGGGTCACAAGGAAAATGAATGAGGCACAAAAAGAACAATTTGTCACAGGGCTCCCTCTGATAGTGCTGTAGTTCTCTTACAGCTATTATCATATGAGTTGTAGTCACTCTCCTCTGCACATTTCACAGGGTTGGTTGTGCCAAAGTCACTCATGTGCAAGGTAAGAATGAGGGAATAATTGTCAGATTTCAATAATGGGGTGGTTTTTTTTAAAAACCAAAGGAAATCATTTAATAGACTCCTTTCTCTTATTAACAAAAATATCAGTCAATGCAGACCATTGCTAAAATATCATTAATATTTGAAGCTCTTTAGATAAGAAGTCATCAGCTGTATTAATCTTTTTAATCTGCTTGACACTGGTTAGATTATCTCTATTCTATTTTATTCTGCTAGGCCATAATTAAATTCCATTCATATATCATGACATTACAAAATAATTCTGGCTCAAATTATGCAAACATAACCTCACATTTCTTGTGCATCTTCCACCATTTAGGTTGGCATCCCACCCCTGCAATTTCATCTTTGATTTGCTGACGCTTTGTCCTTAGAGACTGATTTCCATTGTGTGAGTCTGTAATTTCACAATTTAGCAAACCCACAGAATAACTATGAAAATTAGCTATCAGAACTCCCCAGATTTAATTTGATTTATCTTTAAATTGTCAAATACTGCAGGGAATTGTTAATCTGTGTAACATTAAATGACAATGAAATGAGATAATTGTCCACCACATCTCTTTTTAAAAAGCTATATTCAAGAATTAATACTTAGTTCTCCTCCTATGTAAATCTTAAATGTAGAAAAGGATGAGAAAAAGCTGTCACTTTTTTCTTCCTCATTTAAAAATGTTATATCTGAAGTTCTTTCTCTACTTAATATGAAGCATTTTTATATTCCAAATATAATATTATCAGTGTTAAACACAGAGAACTTTTGGTATGGGTATACCGAATCACCTTGTCTGTCTCCTGAGAAATCTGTATAAAGACCAAGTAGCCACAGTAAGAACAGACCACGGAACAACAGACTGGTTCAAAATTGGGAAAGGAGTACAGCAGGGCTGTATACTTTCACCCTAACTATTCAACTTGTACGCAGAACACATCATGCGACGTGCGGGGCTTGACGAATCCAAGGCCGGAGTTAAAATTGCTGGAAGAAACATTACCAACCTTAGGTATGCAGATGATACCACTCTGATGGCTGAAAGTGAGGAGGAGCTGAGGAGCCTTATCACCAAGGTGAAAGAAGAAAGTGCAAAAGCCAGGCTGCAGTTAAACATCAAGAAAATCAAGATCATGGCAACCAGACTGATTGATGACTGGCAAATAGAGGGAGAAAACGTGGAGACAGTGACAGACTTTATATTTCTAGGCATGAAGATCACTGCAGATGCAGACTGCAGCCAGGAAATCAGAAGACGTTTACTTCTTGGGAGGAGAGCAATGGCCAACCTCGACAAAATAGGGAAAAGCAGAGACATCACACTCACAACGAAGGTCCGCATAGTTAAAGCAATGGTATTCCCCATAGTAACCTATGGATGTGAGAGCTGGACCATAAGGAAGGCTGAGATAGATGCCTTTGAAATTTGGTGCTGGAGGAAAATCCTGAGAGTGCCTTGGACTGCAAGAAGATCCAAGCAGTCCATCCTCCAGGAAATAATGCCCATTTGGAGGCAAAGTTGAAGTATTTTGGCCACATCATGAGAAGACAGGAAAGCTTGGAAAAGATCATGATGCTGGGGAAAATGGAAGGAAAAAGGAAGAGAGGCCGACCAAGGGCAAGATGGGTGGACGGTATCCTTGAAGTGACTGGCTTGAACTCGAAGGAACTGGGGGAGGCGACGGCCAACAGGGAGCTCTTGCGTAGACTGGTCCATGAGGTCATGAAGAGTCGAAAACGACTAAATGAATGAAGAAGAAAAAGAAGACTTTTCAAAAACAGAAATGGGAACTTTAAATCAGAACTAATATTGCTGAATACACAGGGATTTAAATAAAATAATGTAATAAAATTTAATTTATTACATTAACTCATTACAGCATTTAAAAAGTATACTTATGTTACTCGTGATGATGAGAATAGTTAATTGTTTCCATTAGTTGCTGAATTACTCCCTACTTTCCTTTTACTTTCAGTTTTTTGGAGGAAATCCCTTTAGACTGATATGAGAATGGCACCCCTCCCCCTACATACACACAACAGCTTCAAAAAATTTTTGTGTCAAAATGCCTCTTAAATGTATGTAAAAGCTACACTATTAAAGTAACATTGTTATATTGCCTTAAAATGTAACTTTGTCAAATCCCATTATTCAAAAAGTAATCGAATGAATGTAACAGTCTTCCTTCCAACTCCTAGACTGAAACTCAGACTCCTAAGAGCCCGGACTCCTAAGAGCCCAAGGCTTTGGGTGGACAATTTGATGGGTTTGAATTTTAAATCTCAATTATTCCTTCCTGGACAGGGAGAAATATCAGAATTTTGTTAATTTCTCATTCAAAACAAATTAAGTGAAAATTCCTACCCATCTTATATTTTGCGGAAGAGACTAGTTTGGTGATTCGGGGGTTAGTTTTAAGATCTGGAAAGGGGAAAGCTGAAGCCCCTGTGTGCTATATAATTAATTATAGTGCTACAATTCCAGTTTAACTGTCCTGTCTGCAACCTGTTGCATCCTGTGATTTATAGTTTAGTAAAGCACTAATGGTCTCTGCTTAAGACTTCTAAACATCATAAACTGTAAATCCTGTAATTCTATAGAATGGAATAAAGGCAATTAAAATGGAATAACAGTGCTATATTTGTGTAGCGTTTAAAGGCCTCAGGAGAGTTTATTCAAGATATGCTCTCAAGATATGTTCAGTGTCAGCTAAAAAGTTATACTAAGTGTCAACACAAGGTCCGAACTGCATAATGAGATTTTATGTCACATTTTGCCAAAGACAATGTGTTTTTGTTCTCTTGTCTTCACTACTTTGCCTAAATCCCCATTGGGGAGATGGTGGCGGGGTATAAATAAAGTTTTATTATTATTATTATATTATTATAAATCCAGCTATTGCATTTCTTTCATTTCTATTTGTCAACTGAAAATAAAGGAGCTGCATTGAGATTGTCAAAGCTCTTCACAATGACTTAGTAAAATATTGGTATGAAAGAAAATTTGCTAGAAAGGAAAATGAGGAAACCAGTAGAGTAGCATATCAATTTTGGCAATGCATTTTTCCCAGTGTACTGAAAGCATCAGATAGGAAACAGCACTACCATTCTTCATTTTATTTTGAAATATGTTGGCATAATGATTTCTCATCTATTCTCTCTCTCTCTCTCTCTCTCTGTAAGAGTTTGCTCTTTATTCTCTAATAGCTTTTCTGCATGAAATCCATCAGTGGGCCCAAGCTCTCATCTAGATAAAGGGTGGTAAAGTTATCAAATAGCAAAGCACAAAAGACAACGGTGCTCAATAAATATTTTTATTCTCCATTTGAAAAGAGAGCAGCACCATGCACCTGTATCCCAATGTGACAACTCTCTTTTTTGTTCCAATTAATTTTTTATTCCACAGACCATGGTAGTTATTGTTCCCAAAGGACAATAGAAATTTTGGTGAGATCACCTATGCAGCCCCATTGATTGGCTAACTGTTCACTCATGTATCTTTTCATTCATCCATTAACTGTCATTTAGAAATAAGAGATATGTTTACCATAGACGCTTCTTGATTGGTCTAATCAGAGTCGGCCCAAGGTAATTTTCAAGTGTAGGCAAAACAGAATTTTGGTGCCCCCGCCCAAACCAATCTCTGAGAAAGAAAAGGTAGAAAATAGAGGTGAATAGAATGCATAACAGAGTTCCGCATGCTAAACATGCCCAGCTCTTTAAACCGCTCCTCATAGGGGTTGGTGTCCAAACCCTTGATCATTTCAGTCACTCTCCTCTAGACATATTCACGTTATCATTTTTTATTATCATTATCATTATTATTAATATAAGACAGACAATCCAGTTCAAAGCAGGTAAAGTGGGTTATTTGTTTGAGGCAATTCTTCCACATTCTAGTCCCCAAGGCAGAAGACAACAAGATTGCTCCCTCCTCCAAATTTTGCCCTCTCACATAACTACACATCACCATCATGTCTCCTCTCAACCTTATCTTCCGCATGCTAAACATGCCCAGCTCTTTAAACCACTGCTCATAGGGGTTGTTGTCCAAACCCTTGATCATTTCAGTCACTCTCCTCTAGACATATTCATGTTATCATTTCTTATTATCATTATCATTATTATTAATATAAGACAGACAATCCAGTTCAAAGCAGGTAAAGTGGGTTATTTGTTTGAGGCAATTCTTCCACGTTCTAGTCCCCAAGGCAGAAGACAACAAGCTTGCTCCCTCCTCTAGATTTTGCCCTCTCACATAACTACATATCGCCATCATGTCTCCTCTCAACCTTATCTTCCACATGCTAAACATGCCCAGCTCTTTAAACCACTCCTCATAGGGGTTGTTCTTCAAACCCTTGATCATTTGGGTCACTGTCCTCTAGACATATTCATGTTATCATTTCTTATTATCATTATTCTTATTATTCTTATTATTCTTATTATTCTTATTATTCTTATTATTCTTATTATTCTTATTATTATTATCAGACAGACAATCCAGTTCAAAGAAAATAATGTGGGTAATTTGTTTGAAGCCATTCTTCCACGTTGTTCTCCAAACCTTTGATTATTTCAGTCACTCCCCCCTAGACATATTCATGTTATCATTTATTATTATTATTATTATTATTATTATTATTATTATTATTATTATTATTATCATTATCAGAATTATAGTCAATTATTGTAAATAGTGCATCTGGCTAAAAACCCTCATTACCTGCTTTAAACTGGATTGTCTGAGTCCACACTGTGCCATATATCCCAGTTCAAAGCAGTTGAAGGTGAAAAACATTGGGCGGTTCCACACAGGCAGTATAATCCAGTGTAAAGCTATCTTAAGGTCAGGGTATCTACAAAACCTGAGGTCAAAATGTGTAGCGCACCGCTCGTGAAGACAGGGCTTGCACTGAAGCATTTGGTGAAAGAAACTGCAAGCTTGGCCAGAAGGTGAACAAACACCTCCGTCTTGGAGAGGAAACCATAGTATTCCCATGGGAACTTTGCTTCTCTCTCTCTCTCTCTCTCTCTCTCTCTCTCTCTCTCTCTCTCTCTCTCTCTCTCTCTCTCTCTCTCTTTCTCTCTCTCTTTTTTTGCTGTGTCATGCCTTGCTCTAGTGCTGATCCCAATCAGGCAAGCTGCTGACCATCAGAACAATCTGCCAAATGAGGTAAGAAAAAAATGTTCCTGTTTTCAGATTGATCCACAGTCACTGGATCTTTAGGGCCACCCTCCCAATCACCAACTAGTTTCTGGGGTAACTCTGTAGGCACTCTGCAGGGAAACACCGTTCTTTAATCCACATCCTCACTCAATTACTTCAAAAAATGAATTTTTCAAGATGCTGCCCCAACCATATGATTCTCCATACACTTGAAGAGTTGCTTTTGCAAGGGTGCTTCAGACAACTTTAAAAAAGTTATTTCTTTTGGAATTGTGTCATCATCCCCAATGAAACAGTTTCATAAAGGAAATACTTCCGCTACTAAGTTCTGTCTTGTCTCCCCCACCCACGCGTGATCCTGCGACTCATTTTGGGAAATAGCAGTTGTTTCCAGGGATATGAAGGGCCAGATGTGAACTTCCTCCAGGTGATTATATCTCCAGAAACCATCAGGCTGCTTTCTGTAGTGGAAAATGTAAACATTTCACATGGCTCCTAGGGACATGTAGGTTGAATATTTTTCCCCTCTAAAGTTCCCTGGAATTGTTCTCATTAACACACACACACACACACACACACACACTATTGTGGCACAAGACGCAAATATGGTATTCTGGTTTTTTTTAGTCTATCACCCTGCATTTGTGCTTTTGTTTTTTCAGCTGCATATATCAAAACCAAATAATATACATGAAAAATAAATTTTAACAAATTTGAGTACTTTTCTTTCATTGGCTTGCTTTATTAAATTAAATCATCTGTTTGCTTCACAGGTACCTATTCCATTTGTCTTCTCTGAACATTTCAATATTCAAGAAATCCAAGTTCTGCATCCAAGATGCATTCTAAAACCTATATACTTTATATAGGCAATGGAAATGTGATTCATCTTTATTCTGCGCAACTATTGTATGTTTGTTTACACAGTATCGATCTTTGGGGTGAAGAGCAAGCATTTTCTTAAACCCTTTCTCCCACTAGACTGGCGAATATGTAGATCACATATGAACAATATACCAGAATCACGATGTCATTAATAATATTAATACTTGCAATTAACTCAGGCAGGGGGGAATCTTTTGGCTCCACTGGCTGCCTTTTATTTTCCGGTCCCAATTCAAGGTGTATACCATCACATATAAAGCCCTAAACGGTTTGGGACCCACCTACCTTCGTGACCGTATCTCCTACCACAAGCCTACACGATCCCTTCGCTCATCAGGGGAAGCTCTCCTGTCCCCACTCCCGATATCCCAGACCCGCCTTGTGGGAACAAGGGAGAGGGCCTTTTCTGCTGTGGCCCCCCGATTGTGGAATTCTCTGCCCGCGGAGATTAGGCAAGCCCCCACACTAGCAGCTTTCAAGAAAGACTTGAAAACATGGCTCTTTCGCTGCGCTTTTGGAGAGTAACCATTTTATATTTCTTTTCCGTTGCTCCCCCTAATATCTATCCTCCAGAATACCCCACTCCCTTATGACCCTGTTCGCTGTGGTTTTTATTTTTATGTCTTTCTCACCCTGAGTTTTAACTTAATGTTCATGTGGTCTGCCCTTGTTTTTACTGTCTCCTTGTTTTATTTTGTAATGGATATTATTTACTGTATTGTTTATTGTATTGTGTTGTGCTGTTCTTTTATATGCTGTTTACATTGTATTGTTTTGGGCGTGGCCCCATGTAAGCCGCCCCGAATCCCCATTGGGGAGATGGTGGCGGGGTATAAATAAAGTTTTATTATTATTATTATTTTGAAATCCCACCACTGCCACCAAATTGCAAAGATGTTATTATATATTTTATATCAGCTGCCACCATTTATTAAAGATGTTTTATTTAAAAGCTGCCACCAGATGTTAAGGATGTTTTATTTAAAAGCTGCCACCAGATGTTAAGGATGTTTTATTTAAATAAATAAAGGATTATTTATTTAAAATATAGAAGATGTATTTATTTATTTATTTATTTACAACATTTATATCCCGCCCTTCTCACCCGAGGGGACTCAGGGCGGCTTACAAAAATTGGCAAAATTTAATGCCCAAAATACAATCATAAAAACAAAGCAATAACAGATCTATTAATAACATTGTTAAAACACATTATAAAACCTTAAAAATGTATATATAATTAATTCCATTCGTCCGAGATCCTCATTCTACATCCTTAAATCAGTCCATGTCAACTTTGCCATTTACTCATCAAAAGCTTGGGCGCATAACCATGTTTTCACGGCCCTTCTGAATCCCAGCAGGGTAAGAGCCTGTCGGATATCTCCAGGGAGGGCGTTCCACAGCCGGGGAGCCACCACCGAGAAGGCCCTGTCCCTCATTCCCACCAGCCGCGCCTGTGAGACAGGTGGGACCGAGAGCAGGGCCTCTCCAGATGATCTTAGTGATCTTACTGGTTCATAGGAGGAGATACGTTCGGACAAGTAGATTGGGCCAGAACCGTTTAGGGCAGGGGTCCTCAAACCTTTTAAGTGGAGGGCCGGTTCATGGTCCCTCAGATTGTTGAGGGGCCGAATTATCATTTGGAAAAAAATGAACAAATTTTACACTGCACATGTCTTATTTGTAGTGCGAACACCCCCCAACAATTATTTATTTGTTTGCTTACTACATTTATACCCCACCCTCTCTCACCCTGAAGGGGACTCAGAGTGGCTTACAAGTTGTATGTACATACAATATATTATATTATTAGCACAGCACAATATTAGCATTATATATTACTATATTGTACTATACCACACCACTATACTGTAATATTATTGGTAATATTACATTTAATATATAATATATAATATATAATTAATATTATTATATTATACAATATTATTATATTGTCTTATTATTATTATCAGCCACCCTGAATCCCCTATTGGGTGAGAAGGGCGGGGGTAGAAATACTGTAATAAATAAATAAGTATTATATTGTATTACATTATAATATTACAGTAGAGTCTCACTTATCCAAGATAAACGGGCCGGCAGAACCTTGGAGAAGCAAAAATCTTGGATAATAAGGAGGGATTAAGAAAAGGGCCTATTAAACATAAAATTACATTATGATTATACAAATTAAGCACCAAAACATCATATTTTACAAGAAATTGACAGAAAAAGCAGTTCAATACACAGTAATGTTATGTAGTAATTACTGTATTTACAAATTTAGCACCAAAACATTGCAACATTTACTACAAAAATAATGACTACTAAAAGGCAGACTTGCCTTGGATAATACAGAACCTTGGATAAGTGAGCTTGGATAAGTGAGACTCTACTGTACTATCAATATTATATGTATACACAATATATTATATTATTACCATAGCACAATATTAGTAAATGAAAGAACAATACAATATTTAAAAAAAACAAAACAATTTTAACCAACATACTGTAAACCTATCAGGATTTCAATGGGAAGTGTGGGCCTGCTTCTGGCCAATGAGATAGTCAAGTTAAGTAGGACTGTTGTTGTTGTTGTGTGCCTTCAAGTCATTTCAGACTTTGGGTGAGCCTAAGTCTAAAACTGAGGGTGGGGGCCAGGTAAATGACCTTGGAGGGCCGCATCTGGCCCCCGGGCCTTAGTTTGGGGACCCCTGGTTTAGGGCTTTATAGGTCAAGACCAGCACTTGGAATTGGGCTCGGTAGCATATCGGCAGCCTGGTTGTTCAACCTCTGACAACTCGGAACAGCTCTGCCGGACGGTTCTTTGCGGACGCAATATTAGCTGCAAAGAAAACGTTCTTTGCAGCATCTATTGCCACGGCATATGCCCTAAGGTAGAGACATAGCTGTGTTCGGTTTGGCTTGCTCGGCTTCGAACGCCACACGCCCTCTAGTTCCCTCTTCTTTTGCTTCATCGCTGCCAACTCCTCAGTGAACCAAGGAGATGGTTTAGCTCGGGTACTTGAGAGGGGACGTTCTGGAGCAATCATGTCTATTGCCCTAGTCACCTCCTTATTCCAGAGGGTGACCAGAGCATCGACAGGATCACCAGCCGAGGTGGTGGGAAACTCCCCAAGAGCCATCAGGAATCCATCCGGATACATAAGCCTCCTGGGGCAGACCATTTTAGGTCCTCCACCCCTGCAGAGGTTGGGGGGTGCGGTGAGTTTAAACCTGATCAAGTGATGGTCGGTCCATGGCAAAGGAGTGATGGTGAGCTCCTCCACACGGCCACCTTCCTCCCATCCCTGGCAGAAAACCAAGTCAAGTGTGTGCCCCGCTCTGTGGGTAGGGCCAGATACTAGTTGGGACAGCCCCATGGTTGCCATGGTTGCCATGAAGTCCTGAGCCGCCCCAGACAGAGTGGTCTTGGCATGGACATTGAAGTCCCCCAGCACAATGAGCCGTAGGGACTCCAATGCCAGGCCGGTACACTAACAGAATCCCTATTCTGTCCCGGTCACCTATCCTCAGATGAGCACACTCAAACAAGGTTGACTGCAGGATGGGGCACCTGGTCAGGGGGATGGACTCCTTATAGACCACCGCAACCCCTCCTCCCCTCCCTCCGGATCTTGGTTGGTGCTGTACGATATACCCTGGCGGACAAAGCTGGGTGAGATTGGCCCCCCCAGCCTCATCCAGCCAGGTCTCCGTTATGAATGCCAGGTCTGTCCGCTCATCGCTGCTTTTCCATTAACAGACCTGGCGTTCAGCAGCACCACCTTTAGACCGGAGGGATCACCAACCTGGGCACCCAAATTTACTGTGTCAGGAGGCTGTTTTAACTCTACAAGGACTCTTCTTCTTTTCCTAGGCCGAATTAATTTTTGCCTCCCTTTCCCGTATCTCCCCCTCCCCTGAATTACTTCTATAAGGGCCCCTCGGCTGTTGGACATCCACCCTCCCCCAACCTGGTCCATAATTACATTAACCCTGGGTTTTAGAGTGGCCAAAATTCCTATTTCAGCTGCGTCCTGCTTCCACCAAGTGCCCAGGTGCATTGACATAGCCAACCTTTAAACTATTTGTGCTATTTCCTGTGGCCAGTAGTTGTACTTATCACATAAGCTCTAATAACAAACCAAACCTTCCCACCCTCCAACCGCCCCTCCCCGCCCTCAACTATTACCCCAGTTGGTAAATTAGACCCATAGTAGATGTTATAATAGCAACTGTGATAGTACAAATAAAGTGCTGTAATACTTAATACTCAGTCCAAGGCTTAGTTCAGAGGGCCATTTCAGATCAGTAGGCGTCTGATGGAATATTGAATGAGGTAGAGCGGTTCAATTCGATTCAAAAAAGTACAGCAATCAAGTTTATCCCATAAAGTGCTGAATAGTTCTATTTCATAGAGTTCAGTAAAGTGCTTAATCAGTTCTATCTGATAGGTGCTTGGTAAAATATTTGATGGAGTAAATGCTTTATGGGCGGCAGTTCTATACAATAAATGCTTGATATAAATAAAGTGCTTAACCTGCAGTCAGTAAAGTGCTTGGTGCTAGGCGGTAAGTTCTGATAAATGTTGCAGTGGAGATGATACAGCAACAACAGGCCTAGTCCAGTAACACAGCGGAGGCAGGGGAGGGAAAAAAGCACACTATCCCCCCCCCCCCACAGGCCACTGCCACCGAGCGACGAGCAGGGGCCCAAAGCCAGCGTCGAACTCTCTTGCGGCAGCCTAGGCAGCAGCTGTTGGTCACAGCAGACGGCGTTGCCACTGGCTATTTAGCCACTGGCTACTTAGAGAGGAGACTTTTAAATCTTTATTTTTCTTCTTTCTTGTTTGCTTTTGATGATAATATAGCTTTCAGAGACTGAGATGTTAAAAAGAACAATAACACGTTTATTCAGGCACAAGCTTAATGGTTACAATAACTTCTTCAGAGACACTTAGATTAACAGTTGCTAAGCTGTATTGAGATGTTACAAACTTTAAAATTCCACTTCTTTCTATACTGCTTTAACTGCAGTCACCCTGTGAATTTTAGTCACAGACTATCTGTTCCTTATCGGGAAACAGACTATCTTAAAATAAGTCACCAAACTTATTTTAAACTGACTCAAAATCAAACATTTGAGTCTCCCTGATTCTACAACTGAGAATCAGTCTTCACTGTAATTCCTCTGATTACAGACTACCTTAAAATAAGTCACCAAACTTATTTTAAATTGACTCAAAATCAAACATTTGAGCCACCCTGATCCCTTCACTGAGGATCAGCCTTCTCTGCACCTCAGAAGGGCACAGACTCTAAAATCAACCTTCCTTGTGGTTCTCTGACCACAGACTGATCTGTTTTTAAAACATTCCCTACTTTTCCTCCAAACGGCGGTTGGCTCCACCCTCATTACTATGGCAACCTGCCTCAGAATGCTGAGCTGGCTACCATCCCCCACGCACTGGTGACTCTAATACTTACCCTTTTAAACCTAGTTAACCATGACTTTTAAAACAAATTAAACATGACATATGTAAACTAAAAAATTCACACTTCTTTAAAATACTTATTATTGTTGTTGAATAAATGCGCACTGTTTGATTGATAGAACTGTATTTGAAAGATATTTTAAGATTGTAGTAAATATATTCAGGCCTACACAGGGCATTTCTATTTTCCCTGTCTAAATAACATGACCCCCCACCCCAAACACACACACACACACACAACAAAGTTGGTAGGATAAAATAGAAGGTCACAGTAAAGTCCCCTTGTTATAATTGGCTGAAATCAAACCGATATCTTCCAAGGCTAGAATAATTAAATCCTTACCTTTAAGTAACCCAGAATCTTTGCTATGCCTGTAGATCAACACCAATTTGTGTTAGTCCTCAAAACAACAACAACACGATTAATAAAATTAACAGACCCAACTCAATAATTAATGGGATAAACATGGTTTCTATAGACAATGGAACTCCATCAACCCATGGGTTGAAAAGTGTCAATGATTAACTTCATGGATACTGCTATAGGGGGCATCATATATTGAATTTTGAATCTCCAAGACCTTGTAGACACAATGCTCTGGATGTGATAAGCAATGACTAATAGTAGGGGGAGTTATATCAGCATGATAAAACAGAATCTTATCCTGTTACCTTCTAGTCCTATAATAACTCTGAAGGGCATGTACAGAGAGCAATACCTCATTAGCCCAGTCCTTTAAGAATAATATGGACTTTGCCTGCTGCTGGTCTGTCTTTGACCACAGATAGAATCCTAGAATCATAGAACCATAGAGTTGGAAGAGACCTTATGGACCCTGCCAAGAAGCAGGAAAATCGCATTCAAAGCACCAGATTCTTAGGAGAACCTGGTTGTTCAAGAAGGTCACATGTCTAAAGCCTCCTTATCTTTCTTTGTAGTCACCATGAACGTACCCATCTGCAGAGTATTAAAAAAACTCAGCTAGTAGCACTGTGGCTTAAAACAGTAAGGCCTCCCATGATGGGGGGGGGCCTCCCTGACAAACATTTATTGTGGCTGCCTACTCTGTTGTATTAAGGTATCTATTTCTCAGTTTTCTCTTTTACTTAACAGGACTCTCAGATCTATTGATCGGGCCTGAATCAAATGCTCAATCTCAAATTCACCAATAAAGAGATAAATATACTAATATTCTACTAGTAGCTGGCACTTGGATGCAGGACCCATTTCGTAAAGGTGCTAATTACTTTGAATGCAGCACATGACATTGAACATATGTCATGTTTACGAATAAAGCTCTTCAGCAGGGAGATGGAATGACAGCACCCCTCTCCCCCATGGGTTGAACCGAGGACAAGCTTCCAAGATGGGAAAAGCCTATATACATCTCTATCTATGTACAATTGTCTGTTTTGTCAGTGTATAAATGGCATTGACTGTTTGCCACATATGAATGTTTTGTGATCTGCCCTGAGTCCCCTTCAGAGTGAGAAGGGTGGAATATAAATACTGTAAATAATAAATAAATAAATAAATAAATAAATAAATAAATAACATATGGAATCCTAATCCATTTACCAGTTTTCATCAAACCCTTGCTCTTAGTAGCTCAAAATCTCATGGATATGTTTGACAGCAGACAAAGTGCTGACTCAATACTTAACTAGCACCACCCTTATTCCTTTTCTGCAAATCTTGAACATTGTCAAATCAAATCATTTGTAATATACTATGGCTCACAGAGACCCGGCCATCAATGTAGCCTGTGCTGGGTCATTACTGCCATAGTAGCAGCAAAGTGGTGACTGTATCTCCACTTAGGGAAGAACTCCAAATCTGGAATAGTAGCAAAGATAGCAATTGCCTAAAAGGAAATACAGGTGCTATAATACAACTTTTGTGATGCCATACTGTATCTTTGCTTCTTATATCAACTGCAGAAGCTCAAATTACTTCCACTAGGACTACTCAGAATTGATGATCAAAGAGGAATGGTTCCTGTCTCTGTCCCTATTCATTTACATCCCTGTTACCTACAGGCCTCAATTCCACACAAGGCCAGCAATGATATCCCTTCTCCTGCTGATCCATAGAAATCCAGGGTGCTGAACCCATCCCCAAAATTCATCCTGCTCTTTCAAAGTTGAGGCTGAAGCCGAGAACAAATGTTCTGTCCCTTCTCCATGGAAGACACAGCTGCCAATAAAGATTTGTGATCTGTTATTTTACTTAACACTCATTCTGTGTAGAGAATTATATTGATTCTGCTTTTATACACATAATGAAGAACTGACCTTTCCCCTAAATTATTTGTGGACCATAGTTCATTGCTTCAGGGACAATGATGAAGCTCTTTGTAAAAAGTCATGTTTGAATGTTCTTTGAATTTCCAGTTATAGAAAGATGAGCGCTTTTTACAGATTGAAGCTATTAGATAACAGACTAAAGAAATTAAAGAAGGGAGATTTCTTTTAGATTTGGCTGTGCTAGAGTGGATTCTGAATTGTGTGCATATGTTGGGGGTGTGAGTACTTAATGAATCTGCTTTGACTCTGGAAGTATCTTTATATACTATTTAAGGGCCTGATATTGCCTTGCATAGAGAAGCATGCATGAGGAAAGTGCTTCGAACTGAACATTTCACTCCTCTTCTTGAGAGTTGCCTATGTTTCATTCTCCTTTCTTAGAAAGATTTTTTGACCTAACATCTGGAAGAGGCTTTCGAAAGATTTGGTGCACTTTTTATAACCTGGCATCCATTAAATCAGAATTGCTTTACTGGGACTACAATTGCTAGAATGTTTGCTTCATATGGGTGGGGCAAAAGCCATATGAAGCAGAGATATGGCAGGTACCAGTCTGAAGAAAGTTTTGCATAATCCAAAAATTTCAGTTTGCAAGCAGAAGAAGGGAATATCTGGAGCATTACATCAAGGATGGGAACTCTGAAACCTGCGGACTGCATATAGCTGAAGATGGAGAGCAAAAGCAAGAGACTAGCCCCCCGAACTCTATCTAAAAGGTGGCATATGAATAAGCCATATTTACTTGCATACATGTCAGTGGCAGGACCCCATCTTTTATATTGAACGTGCATCAGGGAATTCAGAGTTATGCCTGTTAGCTCTATTTCTTTTTCATCTAGATTCTTTCAGCAATTGGAACCACATGAAGTGTATTCAGGCAGTACTTCTGATCCTGATCATGTTTGATTTTTTTTAGTACAATGTGAAGAGTCTGAAATATTAAATAATTAATGAAATGCCAGCATGAGATTGGAGAGAAGCCGTAGTGGATACCTCCCATTGCTGCTTTTCCCTGCAGTCCCTTCAGGGACCTTGTTTGGGGTGCAGTTGAGCTGCCAGCCAATGGAAGCAATACTGAGTGCTCTGGTTGGCTGTCAGCTTCCCCTCCCACTTTGGCCAGAGGGTCCTAGATGATCAGTTTTCACAGTTGGAGCAAGACAGCCAGCAAGCTACATTCCTCCCTCCCCATGTTTTGGCTGATTTGTGTTCATATTTGTCCCAACTTTGTGAGGGTGGTTGGCATGCTCATGGATTCAGAAATGGGTGAGCAGTGGATATATGCCACTGTAATTAGATAGGGGTCCCCACAAGTGGGGCTCAGGGTTTGTGGCAAGGAACTGGTGGCTGTAATGCCACATTGGGGCTCTCCCCAGCTGGAACTTCACGGGATCCAGTAGTGGGCTGGATCGACAAGCTCATCAATCAACATGGGGGATTGGTCAATGCCTGGTTTCAGATCCATGCAGTTGCCAACCCTATTTATAGCTGTAGCCAAATAAAGATGTATCTTATTTCTTGCTATTTGATGCTGGCTGTCTGATCTGTGTTTTTATCTTTCAGAATGGAATGGAGCTTTCAGGACATGTCCAGAGAGGATAAATTGAGTTCCCTCTGATTATACATTTACTGATCACTCTAAAATTGTGTATGTATATGGAGGAGCTAAGCTTTATGTTTAAACTAAAACCTTTTTGTATTGTATTCAACAGATGTCAAGTAAAAAATCTCCAAACTGGGAGAAATTGGTTTTGCTATTTCTTTAATTTTTCTCCATGTAGAAAATTATTTGGATCACAGTGCCCCCCAACTGTCATTGGACTGCTGCTCCCAGCAGCCCTTGCCAGCATAGCTAATGATGACGAAGGCTGGGAATTGCCATCTAATGACATATAGGGAAGAGGATGTGATCTCTAGTCCTGACAAAACTCAGAAGCTTGAAACAGGAAGCACAAATTGTAGTAAAATCATTTTGATAAATAAACTGATGGAAGGCTTTGGGGGAGTACTTCGTCACTTTCAGGAGGAATAAATGTATTTAATTAAGGGTAATTTTTGTTTGGATTAATATAAATCATTTTAATGCCAAGGGTGTATTTTTGGTTGTTCTTTAAAACATGATTATGATCCATCATTCAAAGACAAGGCAGGAAGCTGATAATGTAATGAAGGCCTAGACTGGGGTTCCATATCCAGCGTTCTGATGATTGATCACTTAGGGATGTGCTTTTTCTGAAAGAATGATCTTGTTTATTAATAGTGTCCCTCATTGTCAGTGATAATTAATAGAGTATTGGAAATTAAAGGGGAAAAGAGGCTATGAAAGTATAAAAACAACTATCTTTTCCAATGCAATAAAATTAAGTATGCTTTCCATTTTTTTCTTCTTTTTTTCCTGAGCTTGGGAAATATTCTTGTGGGGTTTGATTTGTTTCTAAACTATCAGAGTTTTTCCAAGATAAATAGTTCAGATTGTTGCCTTCACATCAAGAGTTGCCTGGCTAAAATTCTAAGAACTTGTAATTCCTTCTAAAATGTGCAAATGCAATGGTGAATATAACCAGAGCAGAGCCAACTGCTTTTTCACTACTTCTGGAAAATAAAATGAATGTAGATGCATATAGAGTAGAGTCTCACTTATCCAACATAAACAGGCCGACAGAACGTTGGATAAGCGAATATGTTGGATAATAAAGAGAGATTAAGAAAAGCCTATTAAACCTCAAAATATGATTTTACAAATTAAGCACCTAAACATCATGTTATACAACAAGTTTGACAGAAAAAGTAGTTCATTACGCATTAATGCTATGTAGTAATTACTGTATTTACGAATTTAGCACCAAAATATCACAATGCATTGAAAAAATTGACTACAAAAATGTGTTGGATAATCCAGAATGTTGGATAAGTGAGTGTTGGATAAGTGAGACTCTACTGTACTTTCAAGATGAAACAGAAGAAAACACACTGAAGACAGGTCTTGCTTTTTGATTCCCCCCCCCCCCAATCCCCTTACCCTGCTACTGAATTCTTTCCCACTTGAGCAGTGGTTCTCAAACTGTGGGTCCCCAGATGTTTTGGCCTTCAACTCCCAGAAATCCTAACAGCTGGTAAACTTGTTGGGATTTCTGGGAGTTGTAGGCCAAAACACCTGGGGACCCACAGGTTGAGAACCACTTGAGGCTGTGAAGGAGCCTTTCCATGTCAGTGGGCCAATTGATCCATCGTGGTATTTTGAAGGATAAGACTCAAGTACCTGGTTAGCTACTGTAAACTTCACGTATAAATTAGATAAGGATTCATTGTCCTACTGACATGGATGTCCTCACCACTGTACGTTAGTGAGCAGGGCCCCACATTTGACACTCAGCAGAGTGGAGAATTTGTGGCCCTTTAAGTTGATTTGGAGGCCAACTCCCACTACCCCCAGCCATCATGGTGTACCAAAGCAAATTGAGAAATAATTAAAGGCTTTTAATTAAAAGCAACCATCCATCACTTTGTCAGAGGTGAATTCTTTTGACTGTTCAGAGTCCTCCAATGTCCTGAGTCTTCCTACCAGTATGGCAATGTACTACATCTCCAGTGTCTGCCTCTAATGGTGTATAAGAGGTACAACGTCTAACGGTGAAGTTTTCTAATGGGGAGGGGGAAAGCTTTTCCTGTCAGTATCTGCCTGCCAGATATACAGTGGTTAAAAGTGCAAGAACAATGCCTGTCAGACCAGAAGCTTTCCATTTTGGGACCAACACCTGAGATCGCAATTCTCGTGATGACACAGAGGCAGAAGAAGCAAAGCTTTGGAAATCTGCTTTTCTAAACATTTATTGCACAGGAGTTTTGTCCTCTAGTTACTTTATGTAAATCATATGAAAAGTACTTTAGTTCACTGAACTTTGATGCAATTCACAATGAGAGGCAGGTAAGGTGATGATGATGATGATGATGATGATGATGATGATGATTATTTCTCCTTCTACAAAACGGTCCACTCTGTTTGGACACCTAAAGACTCAATGATTTCATTCTGCTGCATGTGTAGGCCATGCCTTTTTCTAACTAAATCTGCTGGCTGAATTTGTCTGGCAGGTCTATTGTGCTTTTTACAGCTTTGTGGCTAGTAGAAATTCAACAAATGCCACTTTTTCTGACATGGGAATACATTTGTTGAATTTCTAGTTGTAATGCAGTTATTGCAGACAAAGGAGCCCTTCCAGAGGTGAAGAAATAGTGGCAATAATAATTTATATTTCTCGCAGAAATTATGCCTCCAAACCGCATTTAAAACTTAAGCCATCAATCCTCAGTCATTTCACCTCTATAAAGTGGCCCACTTTTTCATCTAGATTTTAAATCCCATTTTGTAATTTTTATATATATCCCAAATTGCAGTGCTAGTCATTCTATATTACTGGCTCCAAGGGGATTCTCAGAACAAGGGAACAGGCGTCATGGCAACTGCAAGAAAGGCATTTCCTGATGCTACAAACTCAGCATGCACTTCATATGACCAGCCTCATCGATTTAAATTGTCATTATGAAAAGTGTTCTTTGTATTTTGGCCCTGCAGTAGATTTCTGAAATCACAGCATTCAGCACAAACATCCTTCAGAATGGGAGAAAATTATTAAATGACAAAGAAAAATGAAAGCCAAGAATGCTACCTTGGAAAGCATCAGAATCACCCTGGATCTGATCCTAGATTCCAATAAGAAACTCCTGTCTGTTTTCCTTCAGGAGCTTTGGATGAAGCATCAAATCATTTGCTTGGATTACCTGGATTTGACTGATAGTACTGACTGGAGTAACCTTTTGAATCAGTTGTGGAATCTTGAGTCAACACTTGTATAAATTCTATGAAGTTGGGTCCCTGAATCCTAATTCAGTGCCCAAGACTGGAAATTTTGATTTGACTGAGGTATAGATGTGTTTGGACAGCACAGGGAGGTGGGGAATCAGATAACCACAAGAAAGAAGAACTCTTGTTATTGGAGTAAGAATGCTTTAGCAATAGTGAATAATCATCTAGATTTCAACACAATAAAAGTATAATAAAATTAAGTGATGGTATTGCTCAAGGGAGTTAAACTAGTGGAATGGGAAATCTTAGAGTGTCTTCAGTTTTGGGGACATATTTTGTAATTCAAGACTAAAAATCACTCATAGCTACCCGTGTACAGTCAACTCCATACTGGAAATGTCTTTTTATTCTTGTTGTAAATCTGGTATTTGGATCATTAGATATTTCTTAAATAAAACTTCTTGACTGGTTTTGAATTTTATGGTGTTTGCATTTTGGAAAGGCCTCTAGAGTAGATACATAGTCCAGACCTTATGAGTGAGTGAAAAACTGTATGGCAGAGATGGGCATAAAAGGACTTATGAGCTGTATATGGCCCATGAAATCAACTTTTGTGACTCTAAAACACCCTCATTCTTGAACCCCCCCCCCCATCCTCCCTTTTAAAAAATGCCAGCATTACTCATTCACTGGAGGGGAAATGTTGAAGTTTCAGCTTAAACTACTTTCAAAGAATAGTCTAGACAAAAACAAACTGCATATTCCAGAAGATTTCTATTTCTGCAAAAAAAAAAACCAAAAAAAAAACAACAACAACAAAAACCCCTGCTTACATTTGTTTTAACTCAGGGGTATCGAATTCATTTTCACCGAGAGCCACATCAGTCTTATGGTTGCCTTCAAAGGGCTATTTATAATTGTAAAACTATATAAATATGCTGACCTGGTGTTGAAAGCCTCGTGGGCCACATAAAATGATGTTGTGGACTGGAGTTAGCTCACAGATCATGCTTTTGATGTGTGCGTTTTAAGGAAGTATTAAGAAGAGGGTCCTTTAGAATGAATCAGAATGGATCATTGTCCTGGAAGGAAAAGCCATTATTATTCCTATTTTCCTTAGGGAAAGTAGTTCAGAATCATGCTAAAAAGAATCCTATTACATTCTTCTCATACCTTGGACCACATCTATTTCATTAATTGAGATATACATGGATAAAAATATCACACTCTCACTGAAAATGGCAGTCTTGTGTCATATTTTTCTCTGCACCCCCTTAATGTTTGGTACAAGTTACTTTATGTTCTGAAGTAATTATATTGACTCTTCGACTTCCGCCATGGTTTGCTCAGCAGCAGTGAAATTATATGGATCAGAAACAAGTAATTGCTTTTTTAATGATGTCTGAGCACAAGGTAAACTATACGTTACATGAGGAAGAACCCGACACAGAAGTTCCAATTTTGGTGACTTTTGTTTCAATGCATGCTTGCTTTTGTATCAGTACAGAATTTTTGATTCTCACATGGACTTTCCTTGAACCCATTCATACAGATTTTGCCTGGTCTTTTTTATTGCCACTTTTATAACTAATTAAACAGCAACTGTGTTCAGCCATGAATAAATTTATGCCATAGTACTTCCTCATAGTGGGGGAGGGAGAGGAGAAAAAGTAATGTCAACATAAAGTGATTTAGTTTCAGAGGTTTTGATCAAATTAAGTGGAGGATCAAATTAGCTGCCAACTGACAGATGAATTACAGGGAAGAAGGTGCTGTATTTGCAACAACTACTTTTCACGTGAAAAAAATTGCTTATGAGTGGGGGGAAGTCATACACAGCTGTAACAGCTGGGCATCCATATTTTTATCTCTGTTCTGTTTTGTAGTTGTTTTCCTTTCCTCCCCTATTGCATTTCTCCAGAAAACCTATTAAAATTTTATGTTTCTATATGAGTCTGTTGTGTCTCATTTCAGTCATCCTCATAGTGAAGTGCAGTTGCCCTGTTTATCTGACTCCCTGCAGGAAGATAGTGGTTTAAAAGAAAAAACAAGTTAGCAAAGATAACATCGAAAGAGTGTTTGCAGATGACCCCCTCCCCAAATGTTTCTCTTTGGTACAGGCTATTAACTTTCTCACATGCTTTTGTTACTTTATTTGCTAGTTGTCTTGTCATCAGAGTGGAAATGGGTAGGAATATATGAGAAATTTCTTCATCAGGGTTTTTAAATACAATGTACCGAATTCTGCATTTCCTAAAATGAACAGATGAAATGTACAGTTGGAATTTTACATGTTCCTGGGTTTGTGATGAACTTGGTGAAAGGAAAAAATGTGCTAGCCATCTTGTACATATTTGAAGAATTCCTGGAACAGTCTAGATATCTGATTAGTTGATGAGCTCCATAATCCTCAAGTGGGATGTTAGATAGACCATGTTGTTCATAGTCTTTCTCATTTTTTACATAGTCACCTCATAATCATAAGCGATAATAAATTCTCATATTCATTAATTCATGAGCATTGCTGCATTTGTTTGATTTTGTTTTTAAAAACTACATAAAGAAAACCTACATTAAAATTGTACTATATTTAACTTATTTATCAAAAATAGCATTTTATTTTAAAATATGTTTTGTATTCCAGTTGCTATTATATATGTGAAAATTCACTTGGTCCCCTTAAAAAAGAAGCCCAAAACAAAATTCAAACATTTTTGTTTTTAAGGCCTTCTGCATTTTATTGGAAGATGTATAATACCTATCATATAGAAATATGGAAGTGACATTTTCCCCACAATTGCATTATATGGGGAGATGTTATTTGCCTACCTTTTATGATGGGTGAGCCTGGCTTTACAAACTTTCAATTCTATATAAAAATTATTATTATTATTATTATTATTATTATTATTATTATTATTATTATTATTATTATTATTATTATATGACACAGCAAACAAGATCGATATGCTGGATTTCGTATCATAAAATCACAAGTCAAACACTTCCCAAGTGTCTAGGACTGTGTGATGTATTTTTGGATGATGCGCGCAGATCCCAGTAAGGTGGCCTTTTGCAGTTGGCAGATCGTAATTTTGGCAATGTCTATTGTTTCCAAATGCTGGCTGAGATCTTTTGGCACTGCACCCAATGTGCCAATCACCACCGGGACCACCTGTACTGGTTTCTGCCAGAGTCTTTGAAATTCAATCTTTAGGTCAATCTTTATGGAACTTAGATCTAATCACAGCTCCCCAGAGGTTCCCAAGGGAATCTCCTATCCATTATCCCCTCGAGATGCCAAACGCTGACTCCTTCGAAGCCTTTGTTTTTCTGATCTCTGGCGATGCAGATACTCCCTTTTGTTAAATGATACATTCCCTGGGGAACTCAGGACATCTGGTTCTACCACGGGAGTTATATTTTCAGTATCTCTCCCAATTAAGGAAGCATCCAAGCTATCAACAGCTGGGCTCTGTAATTGGAAGGAACTCTGCGAACTAGGTAAAAAGTCAGAATAAGCTTCATCCTGGTCAAAGTTCATTTCTGAATCAGGTTCAGAACCCAAAGGTGGCTGGGGTATGACAGTAGTGTAACTACCGTCATGTCCAACCAAGCCAGAGAGGTCTCAGCTGAGGAATGGAACTAAGAGTGCCTAACCCATTAGCATTATGGAGAATCAAACCAAAATGAAGTCTATACTGACTAGGTCGTCGCCCAGGATAAAAAGGACATCAGCGGATGATGCTGATTCTGGACATCCATCGACAAGTGGGCTACGGAATCAAAATACAAATGAACAGTCACAGAAGCGGCAGAAATATACAATACCAGAAAACTGCACAGTTATGAGATATTATTATTATTATTATTATTATTATTATTATTATTATTATTATCAACACAACGACGTTGTATGGCACAGCGAACAAGATAGATATGCTGGATTTCGTTTCGCAAAACCACAAGTCGAACACTTCCCAAGTGTCTAGGACTGTGTGATGTATTTTCTGATGATGTGTGCAGATCCCAGTAGGGTGGCCTTTTGCAGTTGGCAGATGGTGATTTTGTCAATGTCTATTGTTTCCAAATGCCGGCTGAGATCTTTTGGCACAGCACCCAGTGTGCCCATCACCACCGGGACCACCTGTACTGGTTTCTGCCAGAGTCTTTGAAGTTCAATCTTGAGGTCCTGATAGCGGCTGAGTTTTTCCTGTTGTTTTTCATCTATGCGACTGTCACCTGGGATGGCAACATCAATGATCCAAACCTTGTTCTTTTCCACAACTGTGATGTCTGGTGTGTTGTGTTCCAGAACTTTGTCAGTCTGGATTCGGAAGTCCCACAGTATCTTTGCATGTTCATTTTCCAATACTTTTGCAGGTTTGTGGTACTTGAGGCATAAGTTCCAATGAATCATTTGGGCCACATAGTTGTGCCTCTGTTTGTAGTCTGTCTGTGCGATTTTCTTACAGCAGCTGAGGATATGATCAATGGTTTCGTCGGTTTTACTTGCACAGTCTGCATTTCGGGTCATCAGCTGATTTTTCAATCTTGGCCTTAACACTATATCTGCCTAGAAGATCAGGGGGCAGAGGACTCTTACAAGTAAAGCAAGCAGTCAAAGAAGAAGAACATGCCCTGGCAGAATATGTCAAGCAAAGTGAAGAACCTGCTTTGATTGAAGTCAAAAATCAGAAACTCCTCAAAACACAGCAGACAAAAAACCAGTACAAGAAAACCGCACTACAAACTAGAGCTGACAGCTGGCACAACAAAACAATGCATGGAAAGTTCCTTGACAAAATTGAAGGAAAAGCTGATAAGGAGAAGACCTGGCTCTGGCTCACGAATGGGACCCTGAAGAAGGAGACAGAAGGCATCTGATCTAAGTTTCTTGATTTTCAACTCTAGCCTGACCTTCCACTTTGGTTTTCCAGTCGATTTTCTTTGGGGCTGCCTTGGTTGTAGGAGCCCAAGTTCTTCTGTTACTATCACTGCTGCACTGTAGGCAAACTGGTTTGTTTGTTCAATTGATGTTATTTGGACAGTGGAGAGTGCTGCATTCACATCTTTCATGAGAGGCGCCAGGTGTCTCTTGGGCACTGTTTTTAGAGTTGGGAGCCGCTGTCTTATTGTATTTGCTGCAGCATGAGCCATGATCTTATCCTTGAGCTCTTGTTGTCTTGCTGTCAAGGTTCCTGGTGGTTCAACAGATGTTTCAAGTGCTGGTTCCTCAAATTCTTGCAAAAGCGCCACACTTTCTTCTGGTTCAATCTGTTCCACCATTCCAAGTGTTGCTGGAGTCTCTGCTGCTGTCTGTGCTGTGGTCTGATGGTAATCTACTTTGCAAATTTTCTGGATTTCTTCGAGTTCAACTTCACTGAACACTTTGTTTCTGATTATGAATCTTCGTTGGTCAGCCAGTCGGGGTTCTGTTATCTGTGAGTCAGGGTACTCTTGTTTCCATAGCTGATGCATACTTTTTTGGTAGCCACGCCTTTGAGGTTCAGATTTGTAGTAGCATTTCATAATTGTGCGGTTTTCTGGCATTGTATATTTTTGCCGCTTCTGTGACTGTTCATTTGGGTTTTGATGATTCCGTAGCCCACTTGTCGATGGATGTCCAGAATCAGCAGCATCCACCGCGGTCCTTTTTATCCTGGGCGACGACCGAGCCAGTATAGACTTCGTTTGGGTTTGATTCTCCATAATGCTAATGGGTTAGGTGCTCTTGGTTGTGCTCCTCAGCTGAGGCCTCTCTGGCTTGGTTGGACCTGCCGGTAGTTACACTACCGCCAGCACAGCCCTCAGTCATCATTGGAGCAGCTAAGCCCCCCCACCACGTCAAGGTGGCACCTGCGGGGGGGATTATTATTATTATTATTATTATTATTATTATTATTATTATTATCCCACTTTATCTCCCTAAAGGGGAGTCAAAGCCGGTTGTGATAGATATAGTGGTGTTTTAATGGCTTCTTATGGATTCTGATTCATCTAAAGAAAATCCCATTTTGAATTTGTTACTGTGAGGTAGGCATTATGCTTTCCCCTGCTGCTTTGTTCTGAAGGAACCTGCAAATGTGGTTTTCAGTGCTGTAATTCCTTAAAATTGGCCACAAAATTATAGTAGGCTAGACTACAAGAAAACCTAAGTTTTAAGGTGTACTCTTCCTTTTACTTTTAAATGTTGAATTCCTTAAACAAATTCCTTTTTGTCTTTTAATGACATATTAATGGGAATCATTAGGTCTTTTCGCCAAATACCTTTCAGAAGTTGGTTCCAAAGAGGTATTCTGCCTGCCTGCAAAGGTTAGGTGTGGCTAAATATTTCAGCATTTTACAGGTTTGAGTCCAGGAAGATCAGGGAAGGAGTTGCATATGATTTGGGCAGAGCTTTAAAAATTCTTAATACTCTGATCCACCATAACCACTAGGCATGGGCGAATCATCAGAAAAAGTCATTTATCGTAATAAATTCATTATTCAAAATAGATCCGAAAAGGTTTCCAAGGTGGTTTGGCGCTTCGGAATTAACCTTCCAATTCGAAGCATTGGTGCCCATGCCTATATACCTTCGGATAACCTTCGAATATATGGGAAAGTGTTTTAATTCAACCAACCTTTGCTATTCAGGAGAGAAATCCCCTTCCCATTTTGGAGTGGTTGCTTTCTATGGGTCTCTTAAACCAGTGGAGGGAGCCTGGATCTTGTCTTCTCACGCTTAAACTCGGGCTTTCAAAAGTGGAGGAAGGATCTCTCTTGCAAACCACTTCGTCTTCCCGTGCTTAAACCAGGCTTGCAAAAGTGGAGGGAGGATCTCCCTTGTAAACCACTTCGTCTTCCCACGCTTAAACCAGGGGCTTGCAGAAGGGAGAGAGCCTGATAATTGCAGAGCTTCAATTCTGCAGGATCTCCCTTGCAAAACCCCTCTTGCCTTTGCCAGAAACTTTAAGTGAGGAAAGGGGGAAAAGGAGGGGGGGATCAATCCCAATGTGCTGGCAAAACCCCAAACTAGAACTCTCCACCCAACGGGCAGGGAAAACAAACTAACTATCACCCTGCTAAAGATTTTCTACAATTCCCCCTATCATTTAAATTACCCTGATATTATTATTATTATTATTATTATTATTATTATTATTATTATTATTATTATTATTATTATTATTGGCACCCCACTTTTCTCTCTAGATTTGAGACGGAAAGGGACTCACGTTAAATATATATATATATATATATATATATATATATATATATATATACTGGGAAGGGAAAAGGTTGCATTTTTTTTAGTAGTATTCCTGTGTACGTGACATGTGTAAGCCCCATCCACTCCTGAGCGCAGGAAGAATCCCACTCCTAGATCATCTTCTTATCCCAGATTATTTGGCAGTGTGGACATGTATTCTCCTCCTCCTTCTCTTCCTCCTCCTCCTCATTTTCAAGAGGAATCAGGCTGGATCTACACTGGCCTATATCCCAGGATCTTATCCCAGATTATATGGCCTTGAATTCTCCTTAAATACTTAGTGCTTTCTCTGCTCGGCAGAGGTGTCAACTTTGCAATTCAAGAGAGAAAGATCTGTGCCTTCGTGTTCTTGCATGCCGTGTTGCCGAGGACTTTCAAGCCAAGCTCCTGTCTTGTTTTACCTTGGAATCCAGTTGAATTCTCCTGTGTCCTTGCCGTGTGGATTACTATTACCTTGGACTATATTTTGGGGTTTGATCTTGCCCTCCAGCCTTGCCTCTTGTGGTTTGAATCCTGTGTGGACTACTCGTGATACTTCTTGTGGGACTAAGTGCAAGTTCCAGTTTGGACTACAACTTTGAGTGACTTCCTTGGACTCCTGCTTAAAGACTGATAAGTATACTAATCTGTGGATTTATCCATTCTATTGACTCTGAACCTTATTTGCTTGTGCATACTTATAATCTTCAATAAACAGCTTGATTGGATATATTCTGGGCTCTAGTGTGGTTTCAAGGTGCCTATGCAGCCTAGGGGTGTGACAATATGTAGATAAGATTAGCTAGAAATGTTTACAGAATGGTATAGCCATGGGTTGATTATGTAAAAGAATGACCCAAGACTTTTCATGGTACTCACCACACATTTCAAATACAAAAACCCACCAATTTAGAGGCTAAATTTTCTTTCAGTACTGGCAAAATAGTTTGTTGCCCTAAATGGCAGCAGGGTTGCTCTTGAGGTAGAAGATCCTGATAGATTGTGTGGGACACAGAGATCTAACCTTCCACATCTCACAACTGATCCTTTCACTTCAAAATCTAAAGCCAGGATCCTTTTAGGTAATTTATTTACGCTATGATAACCCCCAGTTGTGCCAGCATAAATTCTTTCTAAAGCAGTGGTTCTCACCCTTCCTAATGTCACTGCCCCTTAATTCAGTTTCTCATGTTGTAGTGACCCCCAACAATAAAATTATTTTAGTTGCTACTTCATAACTGTCATTTTGCTACTGTTATTAATCATAATGTAAATATCTGAAATGCAAACTTGACACAAATACCCAATATGCCCCAATTTGAATACTGGTGGGGTGGGGGAATTATTTTGTCATTTGGGAACTGTAGTGCTGGAATTTATAGTTCACCTACAATCAAAGAGCATACTGAATTCCACCAACTATGGAACTGAAACATACTTGGCACACAAAACTCCCATGGCCAACAGGAAATACTGGAAAGGTTTGGTGGGCATTGACTTGAGTTTTGGAATTGTAGTTCACTTACATCCAGAGAGCATTGTGGATTCAAAAAATGATGGATCTGGACCAAACTTGTCACAAATACTCAATATGCCCATATTTGAACACTGGTAGAGTTTTGGGGAAATAGATCTTGGCGTTTGGGAGTTGTAGTTACTGGGATTTATAGTTCACCTACAAAGAGCCCCTTGAAACCCCCCAATGATTGAATTGTGCCAGACTTCCCACACAGAATCCCAATGACCAACAGAAAATATGCTCTTTGGCAACCCTTCTACCCCTTAGGGTCCCGACCCCCAGGTTGAGAAACACTGTTTTAAAGTATTACAGAAGGAGGCATGTTATACCTCCTTGTGTAAGGCATTCACCTCAGGTACACAAGAGTAGTTGGATGCACTTGAGTGCAAGTCCACTCCTCAGCCACTGATTATTGATTAACCATCTAGGTTTGCCTGGGTACCATCTGGGGGTTGCATTTTGCCAGAGAAAAACCTGCTTCTATGCTAGGAGCAATAACAGTGAATCTTTCCTCACACTATCCCATGACTGACCACAATTACAAGGTTTAGGCATTGTCTAGGTGCTATTGTACACTTGGCAAAGAAAATGTTCTTGTTGCCCTCCAGATAAACAGTATATGGCTGGTGAAGATTTTATTCCCTGTCAGCACTCAAGTAATACCTTAGCTTGAAGCTGCATCCTCATTCTGCTCAATAATGGGACCATTCCTGGATTAGATATGTACAATAATATTTCATACAGCACTCATTAAAATTTCTCAGTGGGCAATTCCATTTATCTAAAATAATACAATGTATCTTTAGTTGTCAGTGGCACCACTAGATTGTTTCCTTGAGGAAAGATTCCTAGTTACAAATAGGTTTGCATTTATCATGTCAAATATAGCTACTCTGTCCAGTCAGAAGGACACAACATGAAAATTACTAGAAAAAAGCCTTAGCAAATGTCACACTCCTTAGCAAACATCACACAAAGGGCCTTTCCACACAGCCATATAACCCAGAATATCAAGGCAGATAATCTGCTTTGAACTGGGTTATCTGAGTCCACACTGCTATAAATTCCAGTTCAATGTGGATTTTATACAGCTGTGTGGAAGAAGCCAAAATTCAGTACTGTGTTTCTTGTTCACTTTGTTAATGAACTTAAAAGCAAAATGCATTTTATTGTGTTAATGTCTTTTCACACACACACCCATCAATATTCTCATTTTTAGACTGAACTTACTTAGATCTTCGATAATGTTTCCCTTCCCTTATCTTGTTGGAGTAGAAGTTCTTGGAAAGTGAGGAACTGTACACTGAAAAAAAACTAAGAGTTGCTATGAAATATTAAAAGTGAAGCATCAAATGAAGCGTAGAACATTAGTCGCAAAATACATTAACTTTAATTTTCTGTTGTTGTTTCTCTCGCCTCATATGCTGTTGTAGACAGAAAAAGCAGTGGTTTGTTCTCAATTATACCCATGCCCTTTCTGTAATTATAAGAATTGGGGAATGCTTAGTATCAGCAGATGGATTATTGACAGGGCTAAACTTGTTTAGACAGTGGAGCACTATATTTAATTCAACTTTTAGGATGTTTTTAAGATGTTTTTTTAAAGATGTTTTTTAAACTGTTGATTTTAGCCGGTTCTTGTAAGCCGCTCCGAGCCCTAGGGGAGTGGCGGCATATAAGTCTGAAAAATAAATAAATAAATAAATAAATGAACTTGCAAAGAATCCAGAGGAAAATAATGCACTCTTCTAAATGAATCTACTCTTCAAGATGTATGTTTTTACCTAGTGTGTGGTTTTAAATGTATAAAGAGCACTCCAAAGACAATAAAATGAAAGCAAAGTCTCCACTTAGGCACTTCCTTCATACACTTTTCTCTACTTGCAGTGTCAACAAGAGTGAAAATTGACTTCTGAATTAGGACTGGACCAAAAGTAAATCAATGCTCCTTTCCCCACAACTAACTAGCTAAAGTGATTTTAGGAGCAATTTAAAAGTATTTGGCTAAAAATTTTGCTTCAACTGAACTAAACTCCAGGAGCTCTATTTATGTTTTCTTGCAGTTTTATGGTGCAAGAAAACTGCAAGGAAATTCAGCTAGAAGTCACCTAAAATTCCCTACCACTTACAATCAGCCATTGTAATATGTTCCATAACGGTTCAGAATAATTGAAATTGGTCCCTTAACTCCTATCCCATGCCCATTCCTGGTCATTTTTCTTTTTCTTCCTTGACTTTGCTGTACTTTGTTACACTGACACTAAATTCACTTTAGGTATGTTAAGTACAAAGTACAGGTGGTCCTTGATTCCAAGAAAGAAGCTTAATAGTTTGATACACACTAGCTAGAATGATCTACCATGGCATATTCCATAATAAAGTAAGTGAAAATTGTGATATGTTGTCATGAACATGAAAAATTAAGCAGATGGTCATTAATGACTGGATTTATCAAATATTTGGAAGAGGGTGCCTTTAAGCCTTTTCCAGCTAAAGATGAGGTAAGCCAAGTTCCCTTGAAAAAAACAGTCTGTAGTTTTGGGTTTGGATGCAGAAGAAAGACAGAGATAGAATTTAGCTATGTGCCTTTGAATTAAGCATTGGCCAAAGCACAAGAGAGAAGGGTTGATTCTTCCTTTTTCTCTCACCTTTCCCATCACTTTGACACCCTGACCAACATGACTCCATCATTTTTTGGTCAGTGGCTGCTGATATGATGAAAACAGGAGGGGGTGGTGGTAAATATGGCCTTCCCATGTCCCTAGGCCACTCAAGCCTGGTGAATGCAGGATACTTATCCAGCGGTGGGGGACCTGGTTCAGCTCAGCCAGATGGTCCAGACAGTTAGAATTCCTTCCCACTGCAGTGGTTTGGAAACCATTAGTAAGAACCATCCTGGAGCCAATCCAGAGTTCAACACTCCAGATTGGCCCTCAAATAGTATACATGTAGTAGATTTGGTCTATGTTATCAGTTTAAAACTCTTTCCTTCCACTTGTATTCCATTCATAAAGAAGTGGAAATGTTATAGACTGCTTCCATTCACATCACTACAGGATTCATCCCATCAATTTCTCAACGTTAAAAAAACCTTTTTGCACATTTTTGAATATTTTAAAAATATTCTTTCCATCTCTAAGATGTGATTATACATGCCATGTGCTATTCAAAAACCTAATTGTATTTTGTCTCAACCTCAGAAAAATCCTGGATTCACCAATGGGCCCTTGCAGCAAACATGAGCTTTGTGTATATGATATGCCTTTCAGCCTGTGAACAGCTTGTACAGAAAGTGATTGACATTAGGAAAGCTCTTCCCTGGACAATTAATCAAGAGGGCTTTAGATTTAAGATGTTATCTCTTTCACAATTGTCTGGGATACTGTTTGAATGTTCCATTTGGTGTTTAAGAAATGGCATGAGGACAAAGGGTATTAAGCAGCCAGGCTGAATCACTCTGGAATTGCAACTGATGGTGTATTGATTTACAGAAAAGATTGCTGAAATATTGTTAAGAGATGAGAGCATAAAACCAGGATGGAAGCTAATTCCAAGCAAAACTAATGGGATGTGTAATGTTTTAGGAGATGAAATGACTTGCCGAGCTTGGTGGTAATCTTGTGGGAACATTTTCAGCTGGTCAATTCATTTTAATTCTTAAAATGTGCCTTTGGATTTGATTTGGCCTATTTGCAATAGATCCCATAGTATCTGATTGTGTTAAGTGTAAAATAGAGAAATTAATTCCATTTTTAAATGGCTTATTATCTCATCTGCTTTTCTCCCCCTCAGGGTAGAATCTGTCCTGATTCAGATGCCCTGGCTCAGATGAGTGTGTAGGGTTTTCTTCCTATTTTGTGCAGCTTAGATTCCCTGCCCGACAAAAAATCGCTTTTGGTTTTCTTTTGTAATTTAATTTGCTGCTTTGAATCTGTTACATGCATGCACAAATATTTATATTTATGTGGAGAGGAGGGAAGGAGAGCTTGGTGCTGCCAGACTCCATCTTGACCAGCCTCCGTCTCGGCATCCTGGGGTCAGCACAGAGATACCGGCATTTGTTTCTTCCAGCCAATGTCCTTGATGTACCTGGGCCCTCTTGAGTGAATGGTGGCACTGTGACCCCAGTTTTGTCTCATTCCTCTCCTGATGGAACATCTGCTCATTTAAAACTTTGGTTTAATCTGTTTTAATGCATTTATATGTTTTAATTGTTGTATAATTTGATATGTTATATTTATTATTTGTTGTATAATGTGGCATTGAATTTTGCCATAATCTGTAAGCCGCTCCGAGTCCCCTTCGGGGTTGAGAAGAGTGGGGTATAAATATAGTAAATAAATAAGAGTGTACACAGAGGACCCATTCAGCCAGGCCCAAAATGTGAGACCTGTCTTGGTTTTACTGGAGGAGTCCAAACAACGCCTCCGGGAAAAGTGAATTATTGCAGAGTAAACTGAGGTTTTCCAGGATTATCTGAGTCTACACTGCCATATGACCCACCCCATTTCCCTGGCCTCTGATTTACCCCTAAAACTTACTGAAAAAATCCCATGGTCACCATGGAGCCTCTTCTTGTATCCCTGTGGCATGAGAAAATGACGCATGAGGAGACCGGAGGGGGGGGGGGGTTACTTCCTCATCCCTCGCATCTCCTCAGGTATCATTTTCTCATGCCACGAGGATGCAAGAAGAAGCTCCATGGTAGCCAGGGACCTTTTCCAGTAAGTTTTATGGGGTAAATCAGGTCTTTGGGTGGCTTTATGCTATGTAGTCACCTCGGGAGGGAGATTCCAGGGTTGTGGGAGAGGGTGGGGATTAGAACCAGTGCTGAAAGTATTTGGAAGCACCTTAAGTAACTCAAAAGCTTGACAAATATTTGATTTTGGGACTACAGTTCACAGAATTCCCCGGTCAGCATGTCAACTGAGTTGTCTTAGGGGCCTTGGGAGCTGTATAGTCCTACATATAGTCCATGAAAAGTGACATTCTTTATTGTTGTTGGTATAATGATGATGATGATGATGATGATGATGACGATGATGATAAGTAGTAGTAGTAGTAGTAGTTATATCTTGCTTCCCTGCCCCCCCCCCCAATTGGAATTCAAAGCAGCTTTCTCAATCTATTCTGTTTAGCAATACTTATTCACTATAAATTGTGTATGAAATAACTGACATCACAGAGAGTTCAAGAGGTTTTTAGGGTCTTTGGCCAGAAGTTTGTATTGGGAGCTTCCCATCTGGTGGCATTTTTCTATTGTCAATGTAGTGTCAATTAGGTGGCCTTACTTCTTTTCCCAGAAGATATATTTATTGCTTCTCCATAAATGTGTATGTTTGTACACATACACGTGCTCAGTATAAGAGACCAAATTTTTTTGATAACTTGTACTTAGTCATTATCTGGCCACCTCAAATAGTGTGATAGCTATTTCCAGAGAAGAAAAAGGCTCTGTGAATTAACCATTGGCAGTTTTAAAAAAGGGAGAAAGGAAGAAATGAAGGAAGGAAAGGGAATTATTCCTAGCTTTTTGGCAATGCTTCTCCTCTGCTGGCAATAACCAGCCTATAGTTTTCAAATTGTCCACTCTCAGCAGACATTCTGATTTAAGAGGGCCAGCTGTTCATCATTACTCATGGCCCTCATTAAAGCCCAAATCTGCTGGACTCATCACTATAGGAAAAATAAGTTATGGACTGAAGTGTAAATCAATGCAAACACTTGTACTTTGTGAAATGTCTCTGTTTTATGTCTGATTTTTTTCTTTATTTCTTTTGCAAATCTAAACGTGTTTAAAATATGGATGCCCTGCCTGTCACTTTCCCTTTTAATTTTACCTCTTATATGTCATAAACACACCTGCTTTAACCAAACAGCACCAGAAACAAGTAAGTTCAATCAAAATCAGCAGTCCAAAGGCAGAGAAACTGAATTCAAGAGTCCTTGTAAGTCAAACCACAATATCCACATGTCAAGTCCAAGGTCAGCAGCATGAAGTCTGAACAGATGCATGAGTCAATGCCAAGATCCAAGAAGCAGAAGTCCAAATGGCAACGCAATCAGATCCAAGGTCAGAAGCACCAAAACTTTGAGCCAGGGCCCATCCAGACAGGCTCATATCCTGGGACCTGTCTGTGTTTTTACCGGGGGGCATCCAAACGACACCCCTGGTATTAAACAAATTAATATGGAATAACCTTGTTTATTCTGAATTAATTAAATACTCCATTAGATCTGGATCTTCCTGAAAGACTCAGATCTAATGGGGTATTGGACCTGTGGGGAATCATCACTGGATAATTCCAGGACCAACTGGTGAGTCCCCATTTTGCCACCCTGAATCTTGTGGGCTCCTGGAGCTCAAAAATCCAGGATAATGCCCCACCACTCTCCCCCACAATCCACAAAACTCCCCTGAAAACTTTTAAAAACTTACCAGGCTGCCATTAAGGTGGTCCTTGCATCCTCCTGATGTATAGAAATGACACGGCAGGAGACAGGAGGGAGAGAGGAGTGATTTTCCTCCTCGCCTCTCATTTTCTGGTGCATCATTTCTATGCACCAGCAGGACACAAGTTCCTTCAAGTTCATCCCAGTCACTTCAAGGATACCGTCCATCCATCTTGCCCTTGGTCAGCCTCTCTTCCTTTTTCCTTCCATTTTCCCCAGCATCATGATCTTTTCCAAGCTTTCCTGTCTTCTCAGTCACAGCACTAAGTGGATTTATTTCTCAGGGTATAAAGTGTTGTCTGATTAATTAGTGTTTTTCTGATGACCACAGGGATGTACAAAGCCCCACCTTTTGTAATTGTTGCTCTAAGGGTGTGAGTATGTCTAACCCTTCCAAGGCTTGCTGAGGCCCCTTCCACACAGCCATATAACCCAGAATATCAAGGCAGATAATCCACAATATTTGAACTGGATTATCTGAAGGCCCTTCCAGACAGGACCTATATCCCAGGATCTGATCCCAGGTTTTATGCATTAAACTGGATTTTATGAATCCGCACTGCCAGATAATCTGGGATAAACAGAAAACTTGGGATATAGGGTCTGTCTGGAAAGGCTCTGAGTGCACACTGCCGTATAATTCAGTTCAATGTGGATTTTATACAGCTGTATTTAAGGGGCCTGTGACATGCTTGCTTCAGCCTTACCCACTGAGACTTGCACAGACTGCTGTAAGATACTTATTTCACCTAATAATAATAATAATAATAATAATAATAATAATAATAATAATAATAATAATAATACAGACTACAAACAGAGGCACAACTATGTGGCCCAAATGATTCCTTGGAACTTATGCCTCAAGTACCACTTCCCAGCAGTAAAGAACTGGTGGGATCACAAACCTGCAAAGGTCGTGGCAAATGAGCACGCAAAGATACTGTGGGACTTCTGAATCCACACTGACAAAGTTCTGGAACACAACACACCAGACATCACAGTTGTGGAAAAGAAAAAGGTTTGGATCATTGATGTCGCCATCCCAGGTGACAGTCACATTGACAAAAAACAACAGGAAAAACTCAGCTGCTATCAGGACCTCAAGATTGAACTTCAAAGACTCTGGAAGAAACCAGTGCAGGTGGTCCCGATGGTGATGGGCACACTGGGTGCCGTGCCAAAAGATCTCAGCCGGTATTTGGAAACAATAGACATTGACAAAATTACGATCTGTCAACTGCAAAAGGCCACCCTACTGGGATCTGCGCGCATCATCCGAAAATACATCACACAGTCCTAGACACTTGGGAAGTGTTCGACTTGTGATTTTGTGATATGAAATCCAGCATGTCTATCTTGTTTGCTGTGTCATACAATATAATAATAATAATAATAATAATAATAATAATAATAATAATAATAATAATAATAACAAATACTTTATTTTTATACCCCGCCTCTATCTCCCCGAAGGGACTCGAGGTGGCTTACATGGGGCTAGGCCCAGGTGAGTACAGACAATATAAGATACACAACAATATAAAAACAAATCAATAAAACATACTAAAGTCACATTTACAGTAAAACTGAACTGGATTATCTGAGTCCACACTAACATATAATCCAGTTCAATCAGATAACGTGGATTTTATACAGCTGTGTGGAGAGGCCTCTGTCTGAATTAGGCATAACAGACAGCTGGGAATTGCTCACCTCCATCTCCTCTGCTGGTTCTTCTAACAACTCTTCCTCCGCACTATCTAAGGCCCCTTCTACACAACTGTATAAAACCCAGATTATCTGCTTTGATAATTTGGACTATATGGTAGTGTAGAAGGGGCGTAAATTGGCATCTAGCCACCATCTGAGGGAAAACCTGGGATTGTGGGAGGGGGTGGAGAATGAAATCTGGTTGGAAGTGGGTTATTTTACCCATTTCCTCCTGTGTTTTGGGCAGTGTAGAAGAGCCCAGAATTAATTGTTTTGACAGAATTGTTTTCTGGTTTTATGCCATTTTCTTATCAATCCTAAATTGAGAAGGGTTTATTTTTGGGAAGGGGGTTGTACAAATGGCACAGAGAGGTACTTTGAAAAATTGTAACAGCCAATGACTATCAATTACTTTCCAAGCACTATAATGAACCATGAGAATGGATTACATTTGTAAAATGACTTTCTATGTTTTTCTCAACACTTTAGTGATTTCTCTGACATCAGTGACTAAGGCCCCTTCTACACTGTCATATAATCCAGATTATCTGATTTGAACTGATTTATGAGTTGACATTGCCATATAATCCAGTTCAAAGCAGATAAACTGGATTTTATATGGCAGTTTAGAAGGGACCTAAAAGTGGCACACATGAGTAATATTAAAATGTATTATGAATATAAGTCATGTGGGCCAGGGAAAGATGTAAACAAATGCAAGAAAGGCATCTATTGGTGCTGAGTAAAGTGGTTCTAAATTATTGTTCAGGAAAAGCAGTAACCTGAGTTTTAATTACATTTTAAAGACTGTGAATTGTTCTTTTTTTCATCTTCAAATTTCTAAAATCCTGCAGCTAGCACATCCAATGGAGATACTGGAAGTTGCCATGAAAATAAATAAAATAACTTTATTAAGATGGGAGTTGAACTCTATGGTCTATGAGGTCTATGAGGTCCCTTCTAACTCTATGATTCCAACAGAGTCAAAATGTTTGGTGACATAGGAAACCAAGGTTTCCAAAATGTCCCCATGGAGACACAAGAATTTTGTGTTCATCCTCACAGGATTCTGCTGTGCTCAGATTTATAAATATAATGGTTTGTAACTTTTCCTGTCTGTTACTTCAGTCATATGCATACTGAAACAGAGAGCACTTTTGTTCAAAGCGAGCCTTAAAAGCTAGAGAAATGTCAATTTATTAAGAGACATTTTCCCTTAGGACATTTGCAGCACTTAGGTTCACAAGCCAAGTTGGAATGTTAATGTGTTTCTTTAAGAAGACATTAAGTAGACAGACATTCTATTTCAATTTTTATGGTTTTGCGCTTTGCGTATGCAAAAAGCTGTATCTAGTAATGCAGCATATGAGCTTTCCTTTTTCCTCCTCCTCTTTCATTGCAGCTTGTGAAACAAATAACTTCCATTACTGATCATGAAAGCAAAGGAAAAACCAGAGACCTGAGTGCCTAACTTGCTGTGCTGTGTATAAGAAATACTTCATATTGTTGTGCTCAGGATCAGTAATACAGTGTATGTTTGCTATCTTTGCTGTTATGCTACATGTCTGTTTGATCTTTATCTCTGTCTCTCAAAGAAACACATATTGTGGGTGAATTTCTCCTAATATTCTCCCTAATAAATGTATGATATATACCACAGTTAACTATGGCCACATCTATACCTCTTAATCTAGGATTAAACCATCATAGAAAGAAGCAATTTCACTGTGCAAATGATTATGGCCCCTTCAACACAGATGCATAAAATCCACATTGAACTGAATTATATGGCAGTGTGGACATAGATAATCCAGTTCAAAGCAGATATTGTATATTATTTCACTTGATAGTCTGGGTTATATGGCTGTGTGGACAGGCCCTAGATTGCAAGCCCTGGAACCAAATGGTACAGGCTCTGCCTAGGCTGTCCGTGAACTGGTTCCAGGATCCACAGAGAATATAGATTTGTTTTCACCCTGTGCCAGAAAGTGCAAGTGTGTCTCAGTGGAGCACTTTGGATAATTCACATTTTGTGAAGTTGCTTGTCATGCAATCTGGTTTATATCAGAGCACACTAATCTGCATTAAGGGCTATGTTTTGGAATATCTGCAGACTTTGCTTATTTCAGTATAGCAGTCTTAAAGTATGCTGCAGCATGCACTCATGGCATGTGTTCTATAATTACCGTGGTGTCAAACCACCTTCAAACTACATTAAATTCCTTTATACAAAAGCTTTCTTTTGGGGCTGGGCTGTGGTGCAGGCTGATAAGCTGCTGCTGCAATAAATCACTCTGATCATGAGGTCATGAGTTCAAGGCCAACCCGTGGCGGGGTGAGCACCTGTCAATTAAAAATAAAATATAGCCCCTGCTCGTTGCTGACCTAGCAACCCGAAAGATAGTTGCATCTATCAAGTAGGAAATAAGGTACCACTTATAAAAGTGGGGAGGCAAGTTTAACTAATTTACAACGTTGGAATGAGGAAGTGAGGAAGTACCATCAGAGTGGATGATGAAGCAGCTGCTCCCCCCTGTGGCCAGAATCGAACATCCCCTCAGGAGAAGGTTAAATTGCCTCTGCGTCTGTCTCTGTTCAATGTGTTTATGGGCATTGAATGTTTGCCTTATATGTACATAATGTGATCCGCCCTGAGTCCCCTTCGGGGTGAGAAGGGCAGAATATAAATACTGTAAATAAAATAAATAAATAATTGTCTCACAGTGCTCCACTTCCTGCTTGTCCTCTGTCTGTTTGGATGGGTTCCTCTTCTTCACTATGCATTGTCCAACGTCCCCCAGGTCTTAACATAGAGTACCGGAAGTTTCTTGCTCACATTGCCATTTTACTCCATGCATCATGGATCAGAGAAACATCTATTTACTCATAGCCAGATGCAAAATAGTTATAGCAGTGCAGAGACCTCTGGACGAGTCCAGTGGATCTCAATATTGCTGTAATCATTTTGCATCTAACTCTCTGTAGGCACAACCAGATGCTTTTCTGATCCTTCCTGCTTCCCACAAGGCATGGAATTGTTGGAGCATGTGTCTCCAGACCTACAGTACAGAAACTGTATGGTAAGTCTGGAGAAAAGTGTATATGGCTCAGTTAGTTGTAGGTCTACATGAGGCACATTTACACTATTCTAGTTCATGAAGAGTTGGAGCTATATTTTGTTGCCATTTGAAAACATGGGAAATGGTCAGTGCGATAAGTCCCTATTAACTGAAGGATTTCAAAAACAGACTCTTTTACAGAATGATCTTATTGGTGTATCTGCACTATACAAAGTGCACTGTACTTTGCCACCATTTTAATTACTTTGACTTTATACTATAGAATTTTTAGCTTTGATGTTTCATGACATTCTTAGAAATCTTTGCTAGAACATTACAATCCTGTGATTAATGTGCGTTAGGACATTCTAAGTACTTCACCATACTATGTTCCACAACTCTATGTTTGAGACATTATAGTTAAAGTAGTAATAAAGTGCTGTAATTGTGCAGTGTGGATTCACCCATTGCTTGACCCTAGGTGGAATTTTCTACAAACAGTCCTTGCAAAATCAGTTGCTTGCAATGTGAGCAGGTTAAGTCTTACTAACAATGTGCAAAGCACAGACTTATTTCTCCATCTGAAACATTCATTGGAAAGAGTGAATACAATGTCTAGTAGCTACCCACGATATACCACCAACCTTAAGGACTTCAAGCTGTCTAAAAGTTCTAAAAATTCTGTATCTTTTAACATAAGACAATAGAATTCTGGATCCATGTTACAAAAAAAACAGTCACATTAAAATTCACTACACATTGTTTGAATCTTTTTTATTCAAGAAGAACACATGTCATGCAGGCACAGCAGAATGTGAAAACAAGGCAGAGACATGTTTGGGAATTGCTAGGAATTGCCATTGATTGTAGCAGATCCTTATTCAAAATGGGTTATTAAATCAGAGAGTAAATCTTTGTATGCATCCTCACTTCAAAATAATCTTTGTGACAGTCTGTAAAACAGTGCGGATATAAATTAGAGCATGTTTGAAGGGATTTGCCAAAAGCATTTTACTGTGCTCCTGCACACTCAGCACTTCCCAAATGATACAGTGCAGGAGGAAAAGAAACAGGATGGGTCATAAAGTTTAAGGGTCCCCAGTGGAATATGTTTGTTTTAGGCACTTAATTATAACAAAAATGTTAATGATTGTTCAGTGAGTTTGGAAATGAAAATGGTAATGGGCATTTTGGGTTCCAGATGATTAGCATGCTGTACAAGTATCAAGCATGGTTAACATTAGCTGCATGTTTGAACAATTCATTATACAAACAAAACTTTATTTTCCTTGAAATCAATAAATAAATGGCTAAAAGTGATGAATAATATATAAATAAAGGCCAAAATTCTGAAAGTGACATACCCTTCAATAGTTCACAGATGACATCTAGGACACATACAGCCAAGCAACATCAATGTGTGGTCAAGATGTAGAAAGTAGACCAGATAGGAGCAGATGCAGCAGTTTATTTTTATCCAGGTCTTTTGGAAAGGTCAAGATTCTGTTTCCAAATGATGCCTCCGGTAAAACTGAATTAATTCAATACCCCATTAGAGCTGGGTCTTCCTGGAAGGCCTGGGTCTAATTGGGCCTATAGGGAATCACTACCAGGCAATCCTGGGACAACCTGGGGGTTGAGTTCCCATTGCCATCCTACACCTTATGGGTTCCTGGAGCCCAAAGGTGCAGGATGACACCCACCCCTCCCCCAAGCCCCAAAATTATTCCTAAAAATAAAGTAAAACTTACCTGGCTACCATAAATTTCCTCTCTCATGTCAGAAGGGTATGAAGATATGACACACCAGGAAACTGGGAGGGCCAAAGAGGGATTTTCCTCCTCACCCCCCACCTCCTTCATCTCCTGGTACATTATTTCCTCATGCCAGAAGGGCACGAGGAGGAAGGTTATGGTGGCCAGGTAAGTTTTACTTTATTTTTAGGGGTAAATTGGGGAGCTTTGTGGTGGCTGCGTGTCATTCTGATTTTTATCAGTATGGTATGTAGCCAGCCCCGCCCCTGCAAAAGCACAGATATTTTGGAAGAAGTGGGGCCAGGAATCTGCACAAAAGCGGCTTTTATAAACCTGCTTTGGTGTAGATTTTGGGGCTGCCTGGAAGCGCCTTTTGTTTGATCCTAATGTCATAAGAAAAGAAAATGCTATACAAACAATAAATAGAGGAGTAATGTATAGTTCAATTGAAATACAAGGCTAAATCATAGCTTGGTGCTATACAAATAAGCTTGGAAAAACCTTTTATCATTCTCCATGGAGGCAAAACGGAGTGTGCATTATTAAATCCAAACCCGCATACTATTGTGGGCATAATATAGCTCACAGGCCACAAACAGACCATGGACTCTACTTCTCTAGTTCTGAAAGCTCTCAGCCACCATTTTTAAAAAGTAACCTCTATCCATGCATTCCCAAATGCACCAAAAATATGTGATAATACTACCACCTACCTTTGCACTCTTCAGAAACCCAGTAAGGTTCTCAATTTAAAATAAGCGACAGGGCTTCTGTACCATTTTCCTCTGATGTTTCTCTCTAAATGGCATCTGGAGGGGATAAAACATCACTTTGTACTATCATTTTGAGAGGGAGTGCAGAATAATAATGTTAATGTATTTGAGTTTGCTAGAGGTGTATGGCTCAAGTAAAGAGCTGGAGGGGTTGTATATGTGAAAATAACAAGGCAAACAACTCAAGAGTATGGTTCAAGTTTACTGTAGCACTAAATTTGGTCTTAATGTCAGAAACATTCCAATATGTGCCTTTTAATCTTATGCTTGGTTAGAAGTTCTCTATTTTGTTGATCCCACCTGCATTTTTGTCACAGCTTTGTTTTATATTGGATTGTAACTTGTTGTGGGGTCTTTGCTTTTCACAGGGAAAGTCATATACATTTCAATGCATTTTCCTGGGATAGCTGCAGATTGGGTATGCCTTATCCAAAATGCTTGGAACCAGAAATGTTCCATATTTTATAAAATGAATTTAGAATAATAGATTCATAGAGTTGGAATAGCCCACACAGGCCTGAGAGATAAGCATAATCCATTGTTTGGCTATGTGTCAGGAATAGACCCCTATATACATATCCTGATCATGCATCTTAAATCATGCCTCTTGATTGAAATCATTTTGTGCATGAAACAAAGTTAGTGTATACTGAATGACCAGAAAGCAAAAATGCCAATATATCAGCCACACTTTATGGACAAGTGCTAGTTCATCCTGCCACTTTCAGAAATAAGTACATTGTAAGGGGAAGAGGTGTTTTTCTCCCACTTGAGAGCTACAGAAAGACTATTTTTTTGTGGTAGATGCCAAATCTAATGGCATTTTTAAACCTGAACAAAATCTAAGGCAGAGATTTCCAAACAATTTATGTTTGTGACATGCTTTTTAGACATGCATTATTTCAAGACACAGTAATTAGGTTTTACTAGCAAACCAGAGGTTAAGCCAACCTCTTATAAGAGATGCGGACACATAACATAAAATGTAATGACAAAATGTATGGGGACACAACATATCTTGTGAAAACCTTTCATTTATGTTTTTAAAGTGATATGATTGATTGCTAATTTCACATAAACTCAGAGGTGTCTCATTAAGTTTGTGTTACACACCTAGCACTGCAGCATTGTGTTGTGATACACAGTTTGGAAAGCTCTAATTTAAGGAAAGTACAAATAGGTAGCAGAGTCTGTACACTGCCTATATTCCAGTACATGTTGGGTATATGGTTCAGAACATACCATATACAGCATGAGTAAGGGTGAGATGAGATATTCTAGCATGTCTTCAAGCAGAAGGCTTCAACACTGAATGAAGAAATCTTTTTGGCACACACTCTTCGTAGTTGGTCGATATGCAAGAATATTTGCTTGGCTATAGATTTTTGTAAAGTACTCTCTGCCCAAGTGAATAAACTTTGCTTTTTCTGAAACTGAGAAATCCACCATTCCATTTTATGCATTAGAAGCCTAGTATAACTCAAGACACAAACACTTCCTTATTAATAGAAGATAACACTTAACGTAACAACAGTTTATACATTTAATGGATCAAATCAGTTGTGACCAGCAGGATCAGAAATGTGCATAACATTAAAAAAGCTATATTGTTTTAACTCAGATACACTGATGCACATACTCACTCACTCACTCACTCTTTCCCAGCCATCATAAAGGTTTTGACAGAATCAAGTGAACCATGCTGAAAGCCTACCATGGAAGCATCTGGTCTTTGGTTTCAGATGAATGCTTTTCATTTCATTGTCTGCTTGCTTGTGTGTGATGAATTTCATGGACTGACTGAGGTTGCTCACAATGCCTTGCAGGCAAAGGATGTTACCCTGGGCAAAACATCTAGTGTCCTTCACAACAGATTGGTTTTCCCCTGAATAACACAAATGGCATTTGAACAGTATTGAATGCAACAAAAAGCACATTCCTTCATCTCTCTTTCTCTCTCTCTCTCTCAACACACACATACACACACACATACATACACAATGAACACCTCCAACATAATTTTTTTAAATAAATGGAAATATGGATATCAAATATGTGGCTAAAGAAGTTGCCCTGTACATTTATAAAATGCATACTCTATGTCAGGGGTCCCCAAACTAAGGCCCGGGGGCCGGATGCGGCCCTCCAAGGTCATTTACCTGGCCCCTGCTCTCAGTTTTATAATATAATATTTTTATATCAGTTTTAATAATATAATACCATATATATATATATATATATATATATATATATATATATATATATAATATTGATAATAATCTTATGTTATACAATATAATACTAATAGTAATACCATATAATAATATTAATTATATGTTATATATTAGATATTATATAATAGTATAGTGGTATAGTTCAATATAGTAATATATAATGCTAATATTGTGTTATGCTAATAATATAATATATTGTATGTACATACAGCTGCTCTGAGTCCCCTTCGAGGTGAGAAGGGTGGGATATAAATGTAGTAAATAAATAATTAATTTTAGACTTAGGCTCGGCCAAAGTCTGACATGACTTGAAGGCACACAACAACAACAACAATCCTAATTAACTTGACTATCTCATTGGCTAGTAGCAGGCCCACACTTTGCATTGAAATCCTAATAGGTTTATGTTGGTTAAAATTGTTTTCATTTTTAAATATTGTATTTGTATTGTTCTTTCGTTGTTGTTGCTGTTGTTGCACTACAAATAAGACATGTGCAGTATGCATAGGAATTTGTTTGTATTTTTTTTAAATGATAATTCGGCCCCTCCACAGTCTGAAGGATTGTGGACCGGCCCTCTGCTTTAAAAGTTTGGGGACCCCTGCTCTATGTGAACAGCTAACAATTAGTGTGGCTGAAAAATACACACAAACATACTTTAGTCAATAGGAAAATATATATATTAGCAAAATATGTAAATAAATACTCACTCTGGGGAAATGTGTTTAAAAATTCATGAGCTCAATTCAAAACAAGTTTTTCAATTTGATACAAAACAAAGATGGCAAGAAAACATAAATCGATTTTGGGAAAAGGCAACACAATTGAAGTAGAAATATTTTTTAGTTGAGAGATGAGAGCCAAAGCAGTATATGGTCTGAATGTGAGGCTTGGGGCTTTATCACATTGAAGTCCTCGATGCCATAGACAATGGGGGGACTCTAGGGCAGCAGGGCAAATAGTGGTTCAGCAGGGCAAATCTGTATTCTGGTGCCCTGCATCACCCACACTACCAGCTTGTCCATCATGTGCCGGAAAGCGTAGCTTTTTGACATGAATCCACATTGTCCCCATGATTCCTGACATGAACAGGGGCAGTCTTCCATGTTCAGGTTTCCCCCTACTACTACTACACTTCCTCAATGAAGCCGTGGAATAGGGATTTTTGGGAGGTAGGCGGGGTAGTAGTAATAGCAGCAGCTAGTAGCTACTATTCTATACATACATATACACACACACACACACACACACACATATGTAAAAACCTTGTGGCAAGTTTCATCCTGATAGCAGAAAACAGCCTTGCATTTTTCAAACCTCTGAGGCTGAGAGAGTGTGACTCACCCAAGATATTTAAAAATTGTAATTTTAAAAAAATCCTCAAAATCAGTGGATGGATCTTTTTGAAACTTTGCAGAAATTGGCTTATACTTGTGTCATGTCACTGTGGAGAAATTCATAAACATATATCTTTTTTTAAAAATTGGATTTTTTAACAAACAAATCCTAAAAATCAATGGATGACTGAAACTTGGCAGGCTAGCAATCATAAATGTGGGCTACAAAGGTGGCAAGTTCCATCCTGATAGCCATAAAAATAACAGAGAAACAAGCATTGCAAATTTCCTCATTGGTGCTAATGGACTGAAATAATAATTAAACTCTTGGATTTGAATTATGACCCCCCCACCCCCCCGCAGCCAATTTTCACAAAATGAAACCGGGGGGGGGGGGGAATCTGAATTTTGAAACAAATTCAAAAAAGATTTCTGCCATTTTGCACACCTCTATTTGGAATGTCTCTTGATCTCTGGTACATAAGGTTTAGGGTCTTCTGATATCAAAGCATTTGGAAGGAGTCTATAGAAGGCCAGTTTTACTGCCTAGCTTGGGAAATAATTTAAACATCTGGCTGGAAAAGATAGTTGAATAGAAATTTACCTTGACACATCACAATATAAAGTGAACTGCTGAATCGTAGAGAAGCGTGCATAGTACTAATCTGTTCTGTTACGATTCTGGTCTTTTAGGCCCTATCTACTGTGATAAATGCAGTTTGAAGCCAGCTTCAAGTTGCAATAACTAAATAACAAACATCTATGAAAGTGTGTGAAAAGCCCTCAATGCACATTAATGCTCTGTGATTTGTGCAATCATGACCAGGGCCTCAAGATTTCCTATGTAATTATCTACACAGTGAAACCATTTTCTTCAATACCAGTTTGAAAGTGGAAAACTAAAAAGATAAATAATATATGATTATCTTCTGTATTTTGTTTGTTAAAACTTAAGATATGGACGCTATCTGATGGGTCAATTTTTAGAAAACTGAAAAATGTATCATGTCAAAGATATAGAAATTATAGAAGCACATACACACACACACATATATGAATGTGTTTGTGTGTGTGTGTGGGTGTGGATATATATATATATATATATATATATATATATATATATATATATATGAGAGAGAGAGATGTAAAAGAAGGCTAAATGGACTAGTGGGAACAAAACTTTGAAAAATAGAAGTTTGAGAGATCTGGCCTTCAGGAGCTATCAGTAAAAGTTCTTAAAATTGATTATAATAATATTATCATACTGAGTGATTATGGTTAAATCAGAAGAGTTTTTAAACCCAAGAGTTGTAGTTGGAAAATATATTTGATGTCAGATAGAGAGACAGCATAAGAATGATAAAATGACATAAATACTAACCTACTAACAATCTAAATGAAAATTATAGAACTTTGTAGATATTAATAATAAATGATTTAAGAAAATATTTAATATGAAATAAGCTGTTGTGAAAAATTAAGATCAATTTCCATTGAAGAAGAACTGAAAAAGAATATATGAAGACCAGGATGCAATGTGAGAAGACATAAGAAGATACAAACAATGGACTTAAAATTAAAATAGTTAGAATCCTCAATATTTTATGAAATATGTATTAAAGAAATGGAGACAAAGACTTAGTTGCAACAATGATAATTTTGTAAAATAATTTTCCATATCTCAACAACCCTTGCCCTCTTTGTTTTTTCCTTGTGATATATTAGACATTTGTAAAAATACAACTAATTTGTATTATCCCCAATTTTTTCCTTTTCCTTCCCTATTCCCTCCCACCCCCACCATCCTAGTAAATTATTTGGGGAAAAAAAGAAAAAAAGGAAGTGATTTATGTGGTTAGTATAAATGTCCCCATAGGGTATGGAAGTGCATTTCTTTCAATGAAATTGAACCTAGCATTCCCATGGGAATGCTAAATTTCACTGCCTTGCTTTGCTGTATTGGAAGTTGTTTGTATAAGCAGATCTCTGCAAGGAGGTAAGTAAAAAAAAATCCTTGGTTTCAATTGAGGCAATTAATTGTAGCAGAATGTAGATTATAGAGATCTGGTGGATCTGTGCGGACTCTTTTGCATCTTCCAGCTGGTTCATATGCAAACCAGATCACTATAATACACATTATGCCATGAGTTAATTGACTGTGCAGAAGCATCCTAATGTTGGACTGTAGAATTAATGTAGTTAAACTGCCCTTCCTGAATACTATGGATTCCTGGGATTTGTAGTTTGGTGAAGCAACCAATCCCTTGGGTAATGAAGGTGTGAAACTGCAACTCCCATAATTTTATAGCATTGAGCCACAGCAGTTAAAGTATGGTCAAACTGCATTAATTCTACAAGGTAGATTCACCCTTTGTTTTATTTGAGCTTTGCAAATTGTTTAATCTACGAAGTCATAAACATATTAGAAGCAAATATTAGTACTGAAATTACAATTCTTCCTCAGGGCAGGCAAACCATAGGTTTGTACGAAAAGTGTTTGAATGATGAAATACTCATGGGTTTCATGTTAAAGCTTAAAATAAGACTCTTCCAGAAGTTGTACATATGATGCTATGATTGTGTTAAAGGGATAAAAGAGGAGTTTAGCTTCAAATTGTTATTTTAATTATTCTAACCCATGGCTTAACTGATTCTTTAGAATATAGCATCTTGGAGTTTAAGGCATAGAGCATTGTGTGTTCAAGTATAAATACTTGAACACACAATGCTCTATGCTTTAAACTCCAACGTCAGCACATAAAATTTTATAGTGCAATTTGTGCTCAGAAGAGCTGTTCACTGCCACTCCTAAGAAGATTCCATACACAAAAAGGTAAGTAGTTGGGCATCTGCAGACATTAAGAGTGTGCATTTCTTAGGCTGCAGTAGAAATTTGATCCAAAACATTGATACTTTGTTTCCTGTCGTGAAGTGAATGGTTTTGCAATAAAGTATGGATATTTCTACTATTATAAAGAACTATTTATTTTATTTTATTTACAGTATTTATATTCTGCCCTTCTCACCCCGAAGGGGACTCAGGGCGGATCACATTGCACACATAAGGCAAACATTCAATGCCATATAAACATAGAACAGAGACGGAGACAGACGCAGGCACGGGCGGGCCTCGAACTCATGACCTCTTGGTCAGAGTGATTTGTTGCAGCTGGCTGCTAATCAGCCTGCGCCACAGCCCGTATAAAAAGATGTAAAGTGGTATTACTTTTGAAACTAACTAGAGGAAAAAATTTTTTTACATAGACTGCATCCGCCAAAGTTTACATGAGAAATTTATTTTTAAAAATTAGTTTCAGACATGCAACTGGATTCCTTTATGGTTTTTTTTTAATTAAGCTGATTAACATGACTGTCTCTTTGATTGCTATAACAAATAACAGGTAGGCATTTTATAATTATTCATGGCTCTCAATTGGTGTCCTTTTTGTGATCTGCTTTGATTCAGCAATTAACAGAAAAGAAAAGAAAGTGACTGGATGAGAGAACTTTCTACTTCAGGATAATACAAATTCATTAAGCTGTTTTACCTCCTTGAATCCCTTTCCTATCCTCCTCCGTTCATTTATATATTACCTTTCTCTGAATAATGGGCTTCAAAGTTTACAACACATTTAAACATCATTAAAAAACAATATGCTTACGATATGCCCCATGCAAAGGATCATTACCTTGATGTGGTGCTGGGGCTTGCGAGCCTCAATGATGCCATGAACTAAACTGTGCAGGGCCACCCAAGACGGGAAGGTGATGGCAGACAGGTCAGACTAAATACGATCCCTGGGGAAGGTAATGGCAACCCACCCCAGTATTCTTGCCATTAAATGGATCAGTACAACCAGAGAAATGTCGGTATACCATTGGAAGATAGGACTCCTAGGTTGGAAGATGGTCAAAATGCTACTGGGGAGGAATTGAGGACTAGTCCATCTAGCCCCAGATGTGATGACGTAATTAGCTCAAAGCTGAAAGGAAGGCTAACGGCCAACGGTGACCCCCCTCGAAGCTTAAGATCATCAGATGAGGCCCTGCTCACGGTCCTGTCAGCCTCACAGATGTGGCTGGCGGGGACGAGAGACAGGGCCTTTTCAGTGATGGCTCCCCGCCTATGGAACGCCCTCCCCAGTGAAGTCAGGCAGGCTCCCTCTTGCCACACCCTGGAGTCTACACAGATATATATTCTTTCCTTTCCTTACTTAGTTTATCCATGCCTCACAACCTCTGAGGATGCCTGCCATAGATGTGGGCGAAACGTCAGGAGAGAATACCTCTGGAACATGGCCACACAGCCCGAAAGACATACAACAACCCTTCTTATTGCACAATTTAGAATCAAACTAAAGAGACTAGGGAAAATACACAGACCAATTAGATATGATCTCACAAATATTCCTAGTGAATATGCAGTGGAGGTGAAGAATAGATTTCAGGGACTAGACTTGATAAATAGAGTCCCAGAAGAACTATGGACTGAAGTTCACAACATTGTTCAGGAGGCGGCAACAAAGTATTCCCAAAGAAAAAGAAAACCAAGAAGGCAAGATGGTTGTCTGCTGAGACACTGGAAGTAGCCCAAGAAAGAAGAAAGGTGAAAGGAAACAGTGACAGGGGAAGATATGCTTAATTAAATGCATAATTCCAGAGGCTAGCCAGAAGAGACAAGGAACTATTTTTCAACAAGCAGTGCATGGAAGTGGAAGAAGACAATAGAATAGGAAGGACAAGAGACCTCTTCCAGAAAATCGGAAACATCAGAGGTAAATTTCAGGCAAAAATTGGCATGATCAAAAACAAAGATGGCAAGGACCTAACAGAAGCTGAAGAGATCAAGAAAAGGTGGCAAGAATATACAGAAGATCTGTATAGGAAGGATAATAACAGAGAGCAGGGGTCCCCAAACTAAGGCCCGGGGGCCGGATGCGGCCCTCCAAGGTCATTTACCTGGCCCCCGCCCTCAGTTTTAGACTTAGGCTTGCCCAAAGTCTGAAATGACTTGAAAGCACACAACAAAAATCCTACTTAACTTTACTATCTCCTTGGCCAGAAGCAGGCCCACACTTCCTATTGAAATCCTGAAAGATTTACAGTATGTTGGTTAAAACTGTTTTTGTTTTTAAATATTGTATTGTTCTTTCATTTACTAATATTGTGCTATGGTAATAATATAATATATTGTGTATACATATAATATTGATAATAACTTATTTATTTATTTATTACAGTATTTCTATCCCTTCCCTTCTCACCCAATAGGGGACTCAGGGTGGCTAATAATAATAATACAATATAATAATATTGTATAATATAATAATATAAATTATATATTATATATTAAATGTACTGTAATATTACTCATAATATTACGGTATAGTGGTATAGTGCAATATATTAATATATAATGCTAATATTGTACTATGCTAATAATATAATATATTGTATGTACATACAACTTGTAAGCTGTTCTGAGTCCCCTTCGGGGTGAGAGAGGGTGGGGTATAAACGTAGCAAATAAATAAATAAATAAATGTTGTTTTGGGGGGGGCGCGTTTACACTACAAATAAAATATGTGCAGTGCGCTTAGGAATTTGTCCGGTTTTTTTTTTCAAATGATAATTTGGCCCCTCAACAATCTGAGGGACCATGAACCGGCCCTCCACTTAAAAAGTTTGAGAACCCCTGATATAGAGGATAGCTTTGACAGTGTGGTGAATGAATTAGAACCAGACATCCTGAGGAGTGAGGTTGAATGGGCCTTAAGAAGCATTGCTAATAACAAGGCAGCAGGAGATGACGGGATCCCAACTGAGTTGTTTAAAATCTTGGAAGATGATGCTGTCAAGGTGATGTATGCCATATACCAGCAAATATGGAAAACACAAGAATGGCCATCAGATTGGAAAACATCAATTTATATCCCCATACCCAAAAAGGGGAAATGCTAAAGAATGCTCACACTTCTGTACAGTGGCACTTATTTCATATGCCAGTAGGTAATGCTCAAGGTCCTGCAAGGCAGATTCCAGCAATACATAGAGCGAGAGTTGCCAGATATCTAAGATGGGTTTAGAAAAGGCAGAGGAATGAGAGACCAAATTGCCAATATCTGCTGGATAATGGAGGAAGCCAGGGAGTTTCAGAAAAACATCTACTTCTGCTCTATTTACTATTCTAAAGCCTTTGACTGTGTGGATCATAATAAACTGTGGCATGTTCTTAGTGGTATGGGGATACTAAGTCACCTTATCTGTCTCTTGAGAAGTCTGTATAAAGACCAAGTAGCCACAGTAAGAACAGACCACAGAACAACAGACTGGTTCAAGATTGGGAAAGGAATACGGCAGGGCTGTATACTTTCACCCTCCCTATTCAACTTGTATGCAGAACACATCATGTGACATGCGGGGCTTGACAAATCCAAGGCTGGAGTTAAAATTTCTGGAAGAAACATTAACAACCTTAGATATGCAGATGATACCACTCTGATGGCTGAAAGTGAGGAGTGGCTGAGGAGCCTTATCACCAAGGTGAAAGTAGAAAGTGCAAAAGCCGGGCTGCAGTTAAACATCAAGAAAACCAAGATTATGGCAACCAGATCGATTGATACCTGGCAAATAGAGGGAGGAAACGTGGAGGCAGTGATTGACTTTATATTTCTAGGCGCGAAGATCACTGCAGATGTAGACTGCAGCCAGGAAATCAGAAGATGTCTACTTCTTGGGAGAAGAGCAATGGCCAACTTTGGTAAAATAGTGAAGAGCAGAGACATCACACTGGCAATGAAGGTCCGCATAGTTAGAGCAATTGTATTCCCCATAGTAACCTATGGTTGTGAGAGCTGGACCATAAGGAAGGTTGAGTGAAGGAAGATAGTTGCTTTTGAACTTTGGTGGTGGAGGAAAATCCTGAGAATGCCTTGGACCGCAAGAAGATCCAACCAGTCCATCCTCCAGGAAATAATGCCCAACTGCTCACTGGCAGGAAGAATAATAGAGGCAAAGATGAAGTATTTTGGCCACATCATGAGAAGACAGGAAAGCTTGGAAAAGATCATGATGCTGGGGAAAATGGAAGGAAAAAGGAAGAGAGGCCAACCAAGGGCAAGATGGATGTATGGTATCCTTGAAGTGGCTGGCTTGACCTTGAAGGAACTGGGGGCAGCGACGGCTGAGAGGGAGCTCTGGTGTGGACAGGCCCATGAGGTCATGAAGAGTCGGAGACGACTGTGTGAATGAAGAAGAAGATGCTTACAACATTTTTAAAAATAAAAACAGATTAAAATGATATAAGGTTGTTTTACAAGTTTAAATTATTATGAAGATTAAAGTGAAGACAACGTAAAGAATCAGAATTTTAAAATGTATCTTGGAGGCAATGTAGTTCACACTTTGATCAGGGTATGGCTTATTGCAGGGTTTCCTGATATTGTCTTTCGGGTATTTTGGATTTCAGATTCAAAATCCCTGGTCTTTGGACAAGTTGGCTATTGCTTCTGAGAGCTGAAATTACTTGGAGGATCAAAGCTTTGGAAGCATTGAAAACTATAATAGCTAGTAAATGACCTCCCCAGTCCAGTACTTCTGATGAAGATAGCTTACCAGCTCTCAAATAAGTATGTCTCTTAGAGACACTTATAATTAAACTATTGGTGAGTGAGAATTTGGATATAGTCATTATTGATAAAGAATTACCCAAACTCAAACATTTTCTTCATAGTTAGGCGGAAAAGAACTACTGGAGGAAAATATCCAAAGGCAAGAACTCCAGTGTGAATTCTCATCCACTGGTGAAGTTGACCTATATACACATGTATCAGTCCAGACATTTTAGTCAAAAAAATGAACACACCAAAAACAGGGTCAACTTATCCATGAATCAATGTATGTATGTTAATTCTAATATAAAAAAGAACTATCTCCTTCTCAGAGTGGCAAAAAGAGATTAGTCTGTTGCAAGAGAATCTAAAGAAGCACTGACTCCTCTCTAGTGTCTCTGCTGCAAGTTACTTCTGATGTTTTTGAATCCCTGGATGGAGAAATTGCAATGTTGTCCAAAGCTGGTTGACCCACTGGAGAAGTGCTGAAGCTTTGCCATCTCTCTAGAATTATCCTTGACATGACCATGGGTCATATCAAAATCCATAATTTTAGCTCCAAAATCTGCCCGCACTTTATAGATGTAGTTGACTTATACAGTAGTATATACGGTAAATCAATTCTGTACTAAGCCATGAAGAAAAAGCCAGCTTTACAACTTTATATGGTAGCTCAGTGACTTGTGGGGATGGAAGAACTATGCTTGCGACAGGCCATGGTTTCCAGGGATCATATCTCTGTGAAATGCTGACTTGCTGCTGTCTCAAAACTGGGGAAGGAGGATACTTTCTGAAGCTTGATTTAAACAATATATGTACACATTTGTGTCTCATGATTGACTTGATCTTCACAATATATATGGAAAGAATCACTGTGTAGTGATTTAGCTAGGACAGCAGATAGTGAGTCCATGTCTGATGAGTGTATACTAAATCTAGCCATGATGGTACATGCCTTAGTTACATCCCGTCTGGATTACTATAATGCGCTCTACATGGGGCTGCCTCTGAAGAGTGCTCGGAAACTTCAGCTGGTCCAAAGAGCTGCAGCTAGATTGCTCATTGGGGCTGGCTACAGGGAGATGACAACCTGCCTGATGAAGCAGATCCACTAGCTGCCAGTCTGTTTCCTGGTACAATTTAAAGTGCTGGTTATGACCTTTGAAGCCCTAGACGGTTCAGGTCCAGGATATTTGGCTGACTGCATTCCCTTGAAAGAACCTGCCCAGGCCCATCTCAGGCTTGGTTGGTGGGAATGAGAGAGCAGGCCTTCTAGGTGGCCATCCCTTGACTCTGGAACTCCCTGCCCAGGGAAGACAGAATGGTCCCTTTCATGCTGTCCTTCTCATGGCAGGCCTATTTATTCAGACAGGCATTTAAAGACAAAGGTGTTTAAGTCAGAGGGTGCTGTAATTTAATATGCTTTTATGGTTTTAATTTGAATTGTTTTTAATATTAATGATGTTTAATACTGTTTTAATATATGTATATTTTGCATTTTAACTTGTATTGTAATAATCTTAATTGTGAGCCGCTTGGAGTCTCTGTATGGAGAGTGAAGACGGGATATAAAGAATAATAATAATAATCATCATCATCATCATCAGGTAGGCCAGGGTAGAGAAACCAACTCACCAGGGTGAAGACAAACCACAGAAGTTTCTTACAATTTGGCCAAAAAGGATGTGAGTACAGCAATTTGGCTTCAAAATGTACAAGCATGAATTCACAGAAAAATACAAGACATCTTATACAGTTTTGACAGCTATATTCAGACTTCCCATTCCATTCCCTGATTGGCTGAAAAAGAAGTAGACTAGAATCTGTGCTGGGATTGGCTGGGAGGTAGAATGGCAGCTAGGGATTAGTCAGAATGAAACTCCAATCAGCTGCAGAGATTGCCCTTTGGATGCAGATATGTTGATGAGCTTTTGATTAGCTTAAATGTTCAGTTCCATGCCAAAAAAAATACATGAATCTCAGGAAACAAAGGTAAAAGTCTCAAGGGTAATCAAGGGCTTGACTATCAATAAACGAGTATTTTTCCAGATAAATTTTGTGATTTCCCTATTCCATTTATTAAAAAGGTATTTGTTTCTAATTATTGGGATTGTCTGGAAAAGGAAATGTATATGTGGCAAGATTGACATTTTTATAATTGCTATTCGTCCTAGTATCGAAAAGTTTTGGTATTTCAGTCTTTCCAGATCTCTTTTTATTTTCAGCCAGAGTTGTTCATAATTATTTTTAATAGTTTTGCATTACTCGATGTTAATATTTATGCTTTTTCTTCTTATTTTTTTTATTAAAAAGCCTTTTACTGAGGTCCAGAGTTCAAGGCTTCAAAAGATCAAGAATCAACCCAGCAGCAGCTGTACCCCTAAGTTATATCGTATCTCTAACCCTTTAATAAATTGCATCTACTTTATGATTTTGTGTAACTTGTATCTTTCAACTATGTACTGTATCTGTTTCTTGTATATTAAATGTATATATGCTGCTTCTTAGAAATGTATCAAAATGTGACCTAAAAAAACGCCCCTCTGTGACCCTGTTCAGATAATCTCCTGGGAATGGAAAAGTTTGGGCAAATCCCTCTGACTATTTCCCAAGCAAGATAATCAGATTTGTTGTATGTATGCAAAGATAGGTGACTTCCTTTGTCAGTCAGATAAGCCCAAACCATTTGTACAATTCACATAAAGCTTAGAGTCTGCTACTCTTTCACAGAAATAGAAGCTTAAATTATTAGAATTGGAAGGCTATGACCTACGCTCAGGATGGCACAATTATTTATGGTATAACAAAAGAAAAACCGAGAAGATTTTTGGCAATCATTATATCCGGGCATCTTTAATCAGAGTGTGGGAAAAACAGAAAGATAGGCTATATTCAAAAACATCATGCTGGATATCCCCAATAGAAGCTAAACATAAGAGAGAACTAGCGACAGAAAATTGGCTTACATACAAATTCTTAAAAAAATTGGACAATCAAGATTACAACATAAAGACCCATGATGAACTTAAAAAATAATTCCCCAAAATAACCTGGTTTCAATATTATCAAATAATACAATGCTATAAGGAGGACGCAGAAAAAGGATTTACACAAAATCAAGGTCCCTGGGAAAATATAATGCAAAAAGGGGGGGAAATTATCAAGATACTATATCAGTTGTTACTACAATGGTCAACTGAGGAGGAACAAATTAAAAATTGTCAGGTAAAGTGGGCCCAAGATATTGGACATAGCATAAACACCAATCAATGGGAAGATATCTGGAATAAAAAAAATACACCTCAGCTACAGAAATTCAAGAAAACTGGTACAAGATGTTTTTAAGATGGTACTACACCCCTGCCAAATTAGCTAATTTTAGCAAGCACATCTCGAACAAATGCTGCAAATGTAATAAGGAAGTAGGTACTTTCTACCATCAACGGTGGAAATGTAAAAAAATAAATAAATAAAGAATATTGGAACAATGTTCACAATGCGACACAAATAATATTAGAAACCAAGCTCGCGGCATCACCCGAAACATATCTGTTAGGCATATCAAATGTATAATTGAACAAGAACCAAGATAAACTGCTCTTCCTTATTGTAACTGCGGCAAGACTAGTGCTAGCCAGAGTATGGAAGCAAAAGGAGGTACCTACTGTTAATGACTGGATCTTAAAATTGTTTGACATAGTCCAAATAGACATTTTGACTCGGAGACTAAGAGACATCAAGAAAAAAATCAGACTGGTCGGGCTTCAGAGCTTTTATTCGAAAAGACAGATACAAACTAACAATAGACTTATCTGATGTATGAAAACACATCTAAATATTAGGACTGTTAATACCAGACAAGAAAATTGACAACGGCAATCTAAAATCCTCAAGAGGACAATGGGGAGTCACCCCCCTTTTTCTTTTTCCCTTTTTAATTTTTTTTCTCTTCTCTCTCATTCCCCCCCCCCCACTTTTTCTTACTATCTTTACATATTTGTTTTCCTCGTTTTCACTGTATTTACAGCTAATAACACAATAAAAATCATTTTTTTAAAAAGCATAAATGTATTTGTGAGCCCTTGGTGAACAATAAATACTTTGGGGGAGGGTGTTGCCATGGCTTGATAACAATTGGTTGAACAGAAGATAATTACTTGCTGTTCCCAAAGTATGAAAATCAGTGCTCATTATTTAAAAACAACAGGTAAACAAAGAGAATTTTAATGAAACAAGTAAAAACAACCAATAAAACAGTGCCCCATATTTTGTAAACACTTGAGTACTGCTCTTTATGCTGTATCCCCTGATGGATAAGAAGGGCGGGGTAGAAATGATGTAATAAATAAATAATAAATATCAGAAAATCTGATAGGAAGAATGGCATTTGGCTCAATATTGTCATTGCATGGAGCAGATTGATTTGGCATAACATTGAATATTACCCTTTCTTACAACAATGCTACATGTTTGATATACTACATTAGATTTTTTTTTGAGGAAATCTCATCATGATATGCAAACCATGACTAGTCTTGTAACATCATGTGTAACATAATAGGCCATAAATTTAATTGGCTGTCTCGTTGAGGCTATATATTTTCTCTTACAAAATGTTCTACTTTCATATGCAAACTGTCTTTTTAGGAGGCCAGGGAGGGAGCTGATTAATATATTTAATCATTCTGTGCCTGGTAGTATATTTTGATATTTGTCTTTATCATATGATAGATTTTTAAAACTGCAGATAAAAGATGGCTCTACTTTGGTTTGCATTTCAGCTTGGATCTAGTGTCATCTTTGCAAAGGGAAAGCTTCTTTTCACTTCTTTCCCCATATATTTCAAGAAATGTATCTTTATTTCCCCTACCATCAGAGTTTTGTTGTTTGAGGGTGGGACTGGAGTTTATTGTCATCACCAAGTGACTGATGCAATCCCTTGTTGTAATGAAACATATTATACAGGAGGCAATTAATCACCTGTCTACAATGGTAGCAAAGTGTAACAATAACATCCTTTTCCAAGAAATTCTATGCTCTAACTGACATTATCCAAATCCCACTGAATCCATAAACTGCTTTTCTGTTGCTTTGTCTATATCAGGAGAGGCAGCAACAGCAGAGTAAAAAATAATCTGCACTTTATACATTTGAGGAGCAAATAAATCTCAGCCCCCTTTCCCCTTCTATTTTAGCCAGATTACCAGTTGAGGGCTCAGGTTTGGCTTTCAGTGGGATCCCCCTCCCCCCCATACATGCACTTTCCCTAATGAATAAAATAGGCCATTATCCTAATGAATAACATAAGGTGTTGCTCTATATGCCATTATGAGTATGCAAGTACACATTTGTCATAAAAGCTACTTCCTATTTTTCCTGTCATTTACTTTCTGGGAGAATGTCTAAAGTGGCTGTATACCTTGGTGTCGAACTGTAGTCACTCTTGGATATCCAGATGATGTTAAGACATCCTGCACTAGGAGAGGTCAGGGAACATCCTGTACCTTTGTGTTACTGTGGAAAGCTTAACTGGCTCACAGTCGACATAGCTTGGCACTGCTATCTTACTGTGTTTTCTCTATGTGCTGCTGCATGTAGACATGTATATATCCACATAGTCATATAAACCAATAGCCTTTTTTTATTTTCCTTTCATTATCATCACTCACCTGCACTCCCACTGGCTGTCTCCCACGGGGCTCCTTTAACCTGCCTTCTTTTTTGTTTCCCTGTGAAATCCTACAATCTCGCCATCCCATGTGTATGTTGTGTGTGTGTGCTTGTCAAATTAAATGCTTTCTAATTCAGTTTAGGACACAACATTGAAAGTTCCCCATATCTTTTCTCAAGATTAAATTGATTTCTTTCTTTAAAAAAAACCAAAAACCCCCCAGTGAATGGATGATCTTGTTTGTAAACCTATCAGTTCCAATCCAGCAAAAATTACAACCCAGTCCTCACCATGTTTCTTTGAATCTATTTCCTGCTTGATCCAATTTAATTTATTCTCCAACAAGGATGTAATCCTTTGCCGTTTTATCTGGGTGTAAGTTCCATTGAACTTAAATGCATTTTCTTTGCATAAGAACATATAAAAATGTACTTTTAATGAATTCTGGAGCACAAATATTGGCCATTCCCTTTTCCCCCTCTGGATCTTAACAGGGCATAAGTGTCTGTGAGAATGAATTTCACTTCCCTATAAGGAAATGGTTTAGAAGTGTGACTTAATCTAAAACATCTTTACTCGAACTGAGGATGACATTTCCATTGAGTTTAATAATATGTAACATAGAGAGGAGGTGGGGGAGATAGACTCGTAGACCTTTGGGTATTTGTGCAGATATCAGCGTGTATACACTGATCCAAAATGTTTTTACTAAACTCTGTGATTTAATTCCCATTGACTTTAATAAAATATAACACCGACCCAGTAAGTAGAGAATCTCAGGCTTTTTGGATATTCACTTACATGCACTAAATGTTTTTTTCATGTGTGGGTTGGATTTAGCTGATAATGGCTAGGAGAAGTGTTTTATCAAAAAGGAAAGGAAAGGAAAAGGAAGTACTTTAAAACAAGTCCCTCAGTTGATCTTAATATGTTGTATGCTGCTTTGAGTCAGACATAATAATGATCTCTAGAAAAGAAGATATAACAGAAATATTTAAACAGAGTAGAATATCTTGGTATAATTGGATTCATGGAATAAGAATTGGATAAAACAACATGGGAAATGCAGACAATTAACAAAATTTGAAGAATTAATAATATAATTAAAGCAGAATGGTACAGCTGAAGTAACAAAAGGATTAATCAGTAAATTTTATAAAATAATGATAGAAAGTGATCCAATTCAATTTGGAACAAAAAATAAATGGGATAGGGATCAATTTTACAGGGGAGAAATTGTTAAAATTTGGAAACAAAGAATTATGAAAAATATATTCCATTTGAATTAAAGAGAATTGTTATAAAACAATTTGGAGACGGTAGGTAAAGATGAGGTAAAGGTATTCCCCTGACATTAAGTCTAGTCATGTCCAATTCTGGGGGTTGGTGCTCATCTCCATTTCTTAGCCGAAGAGCCGGTGTTTTCCTGCTGCGCCATCTGGGGCTCCGGAGATGGTACATGACTCCAATAATGTTATAACAGAAACAACCTATAAAATTATTAGAGGTGCAATAAGGAAACAGGGACTTATATTCATTTATGGTGAGAGTGTGAAAAGATTTTAAAACTGGGATAAAGTATTTGTTAAAATTAATAACATATTATTGATTAATCTACAAAAAAAACACCAAATATAGGACTTCTATTAAATTTTGAAGACATAAAATTGAAATTACAAAAGAAATAATTAATAGTAATTTTTGTTAATGCAAAATAATTGTTAATAGTAAATTTTGTTAATGTTTAGTTATAGCTAAAAAATGGAAAGAAAATTATGATTATGAAATTGATGATTGGTGCAAAGAGGTGTAGAACATTGCAATAAATGATAAACTGACTTGTGAAATAAAATGTAAAAAGGGATTAATGAAAAGAAATGATTTTGAGGTAATATGGGACGAATTCTTAGAATATATATTTGTCAAAGAAAAAGGAATAAAACAAAATCAACCTATACTAGCATTTTGGAGAAGAGGTCAATATAAGGATGATTAATATTAAGGATGAATATATGGCCCATAGGTGGTGAGTGCACATAGAGATTACATGTATCAAAATATATTTAATTGTTTAACTCATTTATTGTATGGTTTGTGTTAATGTTAGTTGTGTGTGAGTTGTATAATTTATTTGTTTAAAAACCGGGGGGGGAAGGATGAGAAATAATGATAAATGTGGGATATATAAAATATAAAAACCTTAAATATTTATTTAATATAAATAAATAAAAGAATTCATGAATGAAAAGGCTAGCTCCTAAATGTAGCAGCACAGCACACTGAATTCCTTTTCTTGGTAATTCTAGAGTGTGACAGAAAGAGCATTTTTTAAATGTAAGAGTGACCCGAGAGAGAGCAGCATTAATGTATGATACTTTAATCTTTGTTTAGCTTTCCTCACAAGAAAACTTTGAGGTAGATATTTATTGCACATTTAATAGAAGGGAAATGAAGATAGAGGGTACATTTTTTTCAAGGCTACTCAACCAATGAATAACCGAAGCAAAATTTCAGTCTAGAAGGTCCCATGCCTCAGTTTCACCAACTAACTGAAAAGGAGACGATATTGTTTGTAATCTTGGGTAGATGTTACAACCAGAGCTTTGAAAATAATACTATTTTTATTTCAAAAACCCTAGCTGCTTAGGAAGTGGACATAATAATTGGGAACTCTAGGCACTGTAGTATAAAAGCAACTTTCCCAAGTTCTACTTAAAGCTGCCTCCCTCTGACTAGTTTGTCATGTCACTAAAATCCAAGTCAAGATGTTTGTAGACTTAATTACTCATTCAAATAAATATCAATATCTACTCCAGCAAATACTAAAGAGCATATTTTAAAAGGATACAGTTCCGCTTCAAAAGAATTTTAATTAGGGAGGTTTCAAGCATAGGGAAATAAAAGGTATGTCCCAACAATTTGTCCCAATAGCATCTACATCTCTTTTACCAAAACAGAAGTGACTGTGATTTATATTTCTTTTTCCTTCTTTCATACCTGCGCACAGGCATATCAACTGCTTCTCATTCAGTGTATAACAAATGAATGCACTTTGGCAGCAGCTTCTGACATTCATGTAATATTTTCTCGATGTTCCATGATTGGAATCTATCACCGGTGGAACATTGTGTGTGCCCTGAATAGGGAGCCTGTCGCTTTCTTTTAAATTTGTTGAGAAGTGGAGCTGATAATGCATCCCATTCCTTTCGAGGCGTATGCATATTAGCTTAACCGCTCCTGCATATATTTGTCTCCTGTCATACTCCTGCCATCTTGTACAAGCTCAATACAATGTATCAAACTGAGCATCACATAAATCTTGTTGCTTTCAGAAATAGTATTTTGAAAAAAAATTCCCCTTTCTCTCTCTCTCGCTTTCTCTTTCTCTGAGAGTAGAAAGGGAAGCAGTTTTACACATTAGCATCCAAACAGTTTTTCAACCATCATTTTTTGCCATTGGACCAAATCTACCAACAATGGCGTAATTATTGTTGCCTGCCTGTTTTACTCCAACCAAAGATTTAGAATATTTTTGAAGCAGAAGTTTATTTCAACCTATTCTTGCGGCACTTTGTACAATTTTCCAGTAAAAAGTCTTCAAAAATATGCAATTTGCATTTCATTTCCTGTTTCTGCTAATATACATTTTTGTATGAGTCTTCTGTGATACATGCAGTTCATACACAATTGATCAGAACCCTGTATTGATTAATATAGTGCAGTGAATGTTAATAGTACTCTGTTTCAAAAAGTGTGAATTAAGTAATATTTTATCAACATGCAAATCATATATATTTTCCCCTATTCCTACAAAATTAGCTTTGTAGTGGAACTAAAGCATAGTGTACTGACAGTGGAATTTAGCCCTTCAGTTGGTTTTTTGTTCTGAATCATTCATTCTATTTTTAATCTTTATTCTGAGATAGTTTTTTTCCCAATCCCAATCTTGAAGAATTGCAATTATTTACAAGCTAGGGTAAGACTCAAAGAAAATTGAGTAGGAGGAAAAGTTGAGACCAACCATTGCAATTGTCTGACATGTGGCATGGTGCTGATAGAGAAAGCTTATGATACTGATGAAGAAAAGCATATAAAAAGAAGAAGAAAAACCCAGCAACTACCCAGATTTGGGATATAGCCAAGCACACTTTAGGTGCATCTACACTTGGGGATGCTTGCATCCCCAAGCAAAACAAAACCTTCCTCCTTTTTCTGCCCATACTATTCATGCAAATGTTATGCTCTTGCTACCTTGTTGGCAGTGGTAAGTTGAAATGCTGTGCAAGCCCAGATGGATCTTTAGATTGAGAACTTTCCCACCAGGAAAAGGGAGCCATATAAAGCTGGCTGTCGATGTTAGTGACACAGTCACTGAGCCTAGATTTTATGCTCCGTCCTGCTTTACTACTGTTCCCTTGGCCCATGTCCCTCTCAGTCACAGAATCTCTTCAAAACATATTTTATTTTCAGCAAGGAGGAAACAACTGTCTCACAGGTATTGAATTTTCCCAGAACAATGTCACGTTTCACTTAGCCACTGTTCTCTTAGCTTCAGTCAACAGTTTCTTATCCTGAGGTGGGCATAAAAAGCTTTAGAGTTATTTTCCCTGAGTTGTCCAGCTGGAATACCTTCTGGGTAAACCTTAAAGAACAGCCTGAACATTCTGGATGGCTTTTCAAGAATGCCTATTAGCTTCTATTCTAAAGTGCCCTGACCTATTTTCTGCTTTTTTCTGCTCTCCCTTGAAATAGCAAAACAAAACCTTCCTCCTTTTTCTGCCCATACTATTCATGCAAATGTTATGCTCTTGCTCTTGCAATGGTCAGTTGAAATGCTGTGCAAGCCCAGACTGTTGTGTTTGCTCTCTGCTGTATATATTACTGTAGTTTGAATGTGCTAAAAAGGGTAGTGTTTCATACTACCAAGGGGTATCTCTTCATTATTCTATCCAAAGCAAACAGGATTGCTGTGAGGGAGAATGGAATTTCTCATCCAGAGACAATGGCTCACGATGTGAGTTAGAGCGAAGAGAAAATGTGAAAGGACAAACACAGGCAGCCCCAGAGAAGTGTTTACCTGACCCAGGATGGGAGGGTGTAGATAAACAGGCAAGCAGAAACCATACCATATACAGGCAGTCCCCAAGTTATGAACAAGATAGATTCTATAAGTTTGTTCTCTAGTTGAATTTGTATGCAAGTTGGAATAGGTACATTTTAAGTATAACTCCAGGCTATCTATCTATCTATCTATCTATCTATCTATCTATCTATCTATCTATCTATCTATCTATCCATCCATCCATCCATCCATCCATCCATCCATCCATCCATCCATCCATCCATCCATCCATCTATCTATCTATCTATCTATCTATCTATCTATCTATCTATCTATCTATCTATCTATCATCATCTAGCAGTCATCTATAGCTTTGAATAGCACAGGGAATGGTCAACAATCCTGTGGTATTTGCTTTACTGTCTGTGTCTCTTGTTCAGAAGATTTTGCCTCACTTTCTTTCCCTGTGATCATTGGGTTTTGAAAAATCTGGCTTGTTGTGGAAACAAGGATTGGTGATAAAGCTTCAGTGGGGATATCTTTTCCCATGATAATTCTTTCATGAGTGAATATCTCTGCTGAGGGGTAGATTTCTCTCACTTTCTGTTTTCTCACCCCTTTCTTATCTATGAGTGATTTATAAGTCAGATGTTTGTAACTCAAGGACTGCCTACACTTGATTTATTAAGTTCTTACAGGATCTAACTGCCAGTGAGTTCAGCATTCATAGATTGCTATGTCTAACAGATTATATATCAGATTACAAAAAAAAATTGCAGTCATCTACCAGTCAGGGAGAAAAGCCATGGTCCACACAGATAATCTCCAGAGCATTCATTTTATAACTCTAAATACCACCAGCCTAATGAAATCAGTTGCATCAAATTTATATTAATGTTCTTGTATTGACTGAGGAGTAGTAGTAGATTTAATTTATGATTATACTCTGTCATGTATGTTTTAGGCCCACACTTTTAACATTATGTTCTTGAGTGTGACTTTAGTCAGCACACCATAGACATATTTTGTCAGATGCATGGAAATAAAACCTTAGATACTATGAGCTCATCAGTCGGACAAAACTGCCCACCCTACGACACTTCGACTTTATTTGAAGCACAGAGCCCACTAGCTCCCATCACACAACATCGATCTATTTCTGGCGGGGCTTCGTGCCTCAAGTGAAGTTAAAGTGTCACAGGAGGCAGCTGTTGGAAATGACAACTTTCATCAATCTTTCTCTGACTGTGGAGCAGAACAAACAACTCCGCATATGTATGCTTGCCCACAATGTCCTACCTCATGTACAGAGGAGGAGTTGCTTAAAGCTACGGACAATGCAGTTGCTGTTGCCCACTTTTGGTCTAAAACTATTTAGTTGTTTTGTGATTTTCTCTATTTTTTTCATCATTTTTAAAATGTATTTGTTATGCAATGCTTTTGACACAAAATAAATAAATAAATAAATAAATCTTTCTCTAGCAGTCTGTTTGTCTATGATCTTATTGCTTACTGTTTCCTGTATGTATGTTCTGGTGTGCAGCTTCCTTTACTCTATGGCTTCTGAGAAGTTATAAAAGGGGCTGCAGACCACATGCTCTCTCTCTCTCTCTCTCCTTTTGACTATGTGATCTGTTGATAGCTGTTTTATTACAAGAGAGATGCCCTGGCCAACTGGCACAGGGAACCACCACAAAGATATTTGAAACTGGACTAATAGTTTCACTTTTTGAATTGGCACTTTGTGAATTGATATCAGCTAGTTTTATCTACTGTTGTTTTTAAAGTGCATGTTTTATGGGAGAGTACTTTTTTGGGCACTGATAAAAACACTTCTAAAGCTCTGCTCTTTTTACACACTGGTAAATCTCTGTTTTCCCGACAGATCGGAGATTGCTGGTTATTCAGTCTAACAACTGAAACCATTGCCTTGCATAATTATATTTGGTTGTATACCACAAGAGGAGATTCTGCTCTAAAGGGTTTTTGGCTCTTCTCTAAAAGGTTATATTCTCTAATAGCAGTGGCAGCAATGTGGGAGGCTTCCAGTGTTGCATAGGAAACAACAGGGGGGAATATATGCTTCCTATAAGATGAGGTGAGGGGGAAGACAGGTGATGCGGGGCGACAGGTTCCTCACACTCTCTGCCAGGCCCCGCTGGATTTGCTATGATGCATGGCTATTTCCAGCCTTAATGTGATGAGGTCACTAGTCCTTTGACATCCTAGATTGAAGGAATGGTTCCATACCATGCCTCCTGTCTGTGCCATTGCCTATTACTGGCTATCATCTCCCTCACACTTTCTCTTTCTTCCTCCACACTCACACATGTATACACACATGCATATGCATATGCATACTGTATTGACAAGGTCCTAGATCTGGACATTTAATTGCATTATTTGGCTTGCAGCAGTCACCAAGACTGCAGACAAGACATTTTCAGGGCTGCTTACTGCTAGAGATGGAACATGTTGCTTCTATCAAACTCACCCTTCAGTAGTTTGATCAGCCATCCCTTCCAAGGCTGCTTCCTCATTCAGGTGTGTGATAGAAAATTAATAGCGAAGTATGAACTGAAATAAAGTGCTTTGCACTAAATGATCAGTCACCCCTCATCATTTATTTCCTTTCAAGTCACCACAAAAGGTCCACTTGGGATCTGCATCAATGATAAAGTAATCCTTCAATGCTACTTGCTGTTTGAGAGTTCAAGCCTATTCATTTGTTGGACTCCAGCCTGGGATGCTGAGCTCCTTCACACTTTTTGAACCTGTCAAATTGTTCAAGGAAAGGCTGCAGAAGAGAAAAGGATGATGCTCTGAGTATGCAGTGTCTTTGGAAGAAATTTAAAAGGCCTTGTCTATGACTGTATATAGAGAAACATGATTTAAGCCAACCGGATACCATCTTACATATCAAGAACATACCGTAGTCAACTATGAGAAGAAGCTGGGGCTAATAGCAGGAGCTCATCCTGCTCCCCAGATTCGAACCACCGATCTTTTGGTCAGCAAGTTCAGCAGCTCAGCAGTTTAACCCACTGCACCACCAGGGGCTTCTGTTTGCCATGGTACAGTTTTATAAATCTGGGCAACAAATTTATTCATAATTTGCATGTTATTTTTCAAATTAAGCCCTTAATGGGTGCATTTTTCTTCTACCATGTTACAACCGTCAAAATGTTTTTATAGTTGCAACTAATCTGAGGGAACCAGTATAGACTAATGTTTAATTACAGACTTAATGGTGTGACCATTCTCCGTAATGGAGTGGAGGAAGCCCTTAAAAACTCCTGCTTCTGGACTCTTCTTGCTGTTTCCATCTGCTGCCTGCCAGCACAGGAGAAGGGAGTCCTGCTGACCCACCTCTGGCCCTGCTACTCTGGGGTAAGGAGGAAAGGAAGAGAGTGGAGGAAGCCCTTAAAAACTCCTGCTTCTGGACTCTTCTTGCTGTTTCCATCTGCTGCCTGCCAGCACAGGAGAAGGGAGTCCTGCTGACCCACCTCTGGCCCTGCTACTCTGGCCCTGCTACTCTGGGGTAAGGAGGAAAGGAAGAGAGTGGAGGAAGCCCTTAAAAACTCCTGCTTCTGGACTCTTCTTGCTGTTTCCATCTGCTGCCTGCCAGCACAGGAGAAGGGAGTCCTGCTGGCCCACCTCTGGCCCTGCTACTCTGGCCCTGCTACTCCGGGGTAAGCAGGAAAGGAAGAGAGTGGAAGAAGCCCTTAAAAACATCTGTGTCTGGACACTTCTTGTTGTTTCCATCTGCTGCCTGCCAGCACAGGAGAAGGGAGTCCTGCTGGCCCACTTCTGGCCCTGCTACTCTGGGGTAAGGAGGAAAGAAAGAGAGTGGAGGAAGCCATCGGACCGGGAGGCTGCCTTCACTGGAGTCATCGCCTTGCCACCTCAGAGGGTCCGCTTGGACAGCTTTCGTCGGACTGAATGCTCCCCATTGGAGTTTTTTAGATTCGCATATGGATATTGCTATACTTGTCTAAAGAGTGTCCCTTATTAGATTTAATGTGTCGCCGCCACTTGGCTTTCTCCCCATTTTTGTTTCTTACCTATCCCTTTTAAACCTATGTTTTTAGCAGTGTGAGTCAATTGAGTATACTTAACTCACATTGTTATAATTGCTCTGAGTAATTAGTGCCTTGGTGCCTTTATTCAGGACTGGGTTGTGTAGAAGAAGGAGGGTCTGGCTAGAAGAGTAGAGTAGTAGAGTTGTAGTAGAGAATGAGTCAGACAGATGCACATGGGAACCACGATCTATCCCAGTTATGCCACCTCATGGGTAGATCGTTTAGCCTCGTCCTCTCTCAGCTCGTAACAGTGAATGAGAAATTAGATCATCTCCTCAAAGGAATTTTGTTACTGGTAAACACCACTAGACTACAGGATGTTCCTGGGGAGGATAATAATAATACTGGTTATGATCTAAAGGAGGCCAGTTGTCCTTCAGATTTGGTGGGAGAGGTAGAACTTGGGCTCCAAAAGGGTAGTAAGGAGCTAAGATTAGAAAATGACGAGGTTGAGGGAGAGAATGATTTGTTTGTTGATCAAACTGTTCAAAGGAGGGAAGGTATGGATCTAGATTTGGCAGCGGTGAAGCTGATAACTAATTCTCCGTTGGAGGGGGATTTCTCTCCTCCATACGTAGAGGATTACTATGAACATCTTGTACAGACGAAACAGCTGGCTTTTCAAATTGAAGACTCTATATTGAACAGGGGTAGATGGACCTCGGAAAGAGTGATCCAGAGGTCCTTGGGTCAAATTCTTTCAAGGAGCCTGAAGACAGTCAAGATAAAGATGATCACTTGGCTCCATAAGGGCTATCAATCACATGATCGCTCTTTATGCCTTATCTTCACTTTTGAGGATAAGTCTATAACAGAGGAATTATGGGCCCTTAGGTTCCGGCTGCTCTCATGGGGCATTACCATTAGAAGAGTATTTGTGGACCCCGTGATTCGCCCTTTGGTGGCCAACCTATCTTTACACACTCAACCATCTGTTAGGCCCAGAGATAATAGGATGTGTAGTCCTCAGCATAGGCTCCCCCCTTTAGAAAAGTCTCAATTAGAGACTCTGGCCCAATCATTTTCCGTACCAGACCAGCAACTTTCACCCTCTTCAACCTCACTACGTTTTTCCAGTAGGCCCCATTTATCCCCTTCTTTTGAAGTAAAGTTAGATGGTGTGTCTAGTAACCTTTTGGATCCAGGGAGCTGACTAGATTCTCTTAAGGATGCTCCAATTGAGCCAGACTCCTTGGAGGGTGGGGAACAGGCGGGGGGTGGCTCCATCGAGGTCGTGTGGGGGAGGAGGAGGAATTGCCGTCAACGAATTTCCAGGGAGAAGCGCAACAGGGTTCTTGCGACCCTGGAGAAGGATAGGTGTGGTAGCCTCCATGGTAGCCCCTCCCGGCTGAAGGTCCTGCTGTTTAATGCCAGATCCGTCAAAGGTAAATCATCTATTATCCAGGATCTAATCATGGATGAACATGCGGATCTGGCCTGCATCACCGAAACCTGGTTGGATGATCTGGGTGGGGTTAGTCTTACCCAGCTTTGTCCTCCGGGTTTCGGGGTGCATCAGCAGGCCAGGCCAGGAGGGCAGGGAGGTGGGGTTGCGGTGGTCTTTAGGCAGTCCATCGCCCTGGTCAGATGCGTCGCTTTGCAATCGGTCGGGTTTGAGTGTCTCCACTTGAAGGTGGGTACCCGGGACAGTTTGGGGATTCTGCTGGTGTACCGTCCACCCCGCGACACAGCAGTCTCCCTGCCTGAGCTAGCAGAGGTGGTTTCTAGCGTGGTGTTGGGTTCCCAGCGCCTGTTGGTGCTGGGAGACTTCAACATTCACGCTGAGACCACCTTGACAGGTGCAGGTCAGGAATTCATGGCCGCCATGACGACCATGGGTCTGTCCCAAATAATATCGGGTCCCACTCATCAAGCTGGACATACACTCGACCTGGTTTTTGTTGCGGGCGACGGTTTGGTCGGAGTGGAAGAGCAAATTATTCTTCCATTGTCATGGTCCGACCACTATCTGATCAGTTTAAGACTAACCGTCTCTTCCAACCTCCGCAGGGGTGGTGGACCAATGTCACGACCCAGGCTGCAGAGCACCAATAACCATACACAGAGGCCAGAATCTATCTAATATCTTTATTAAGGAAATATGTAAAGTCAATAAAAGTAAATGTAGAATATAGTTCAGAAGATGACCTTTCAGGAAAGGTCAAATATAGTCCAGGAAAACAATGTCCAATATGAAATAGTAAGGTCCAAAGTTGTAATCCAGTAACCGAAACACTCACTTTGCCAAGCAAAGTGAGGGGAGATGACAAGGTCCTTTAGTCCATGAAACTTAGGCAAGGCAAGGAAATAGCTTGATTCTTGGTACACAAAGCTTGATTCAAGGCAACAAGGAACGTGGAGCAAGGACAGGCTCCGTGGTAAATTCGTGGCGAGGTCCAAAAACAAGGCAAGGTCCGTGAAGCAAGGCAAGGTCCTGGGAAGCAATACAGGGCTGGAAACAGGAGCAAGAACTCGACCGCGGGAGTAGCGTAGTCCACACACAACCTACTCCCGTAGCTGACGAATTGACTCCGCAAGACTCCTTCGTGGGCAAAACACCTAAGTAGGGTCTCGGTTTCCCGCCAAGAGCAGATTCTCTGGGGAACCAGAAGCGAAAGCCATTCTCTGGGTCCAGATGCATGACTCCCTAAAGTTTCTCATGGGAAACAGGTTTAATCAACCATTTGTTTGGCCGCGATTCTCAGGCTTCTGCGATTAGCCTGTTGAGCTCCTCTCTGTTGTTGACAATAATCACGGCGAGAAAAAGGGGGAGATTTTGGCTCAGGGCTTGTTTGGCAAACTTCTGGAAGGCAAATCTCCTGCAGGTGCAAGGGTTCCAGTTCTGGCTGAGAAAGTTCCAATTCTGACTGAAACGGAGGAAAACCTAAGTTTTCCTCCTCATCTGTCTCAACAGTGTTAGGGACGGGACTACATGGCCCATGAGTCATCACACTATCCCCCTCCTCAAGCCCCCTCTCAAAACTAGGTCCCCTCCCCGAGGTGCGGGGCCGCGGCTTAGCGGGGTAGGCCTGATGGAAGCGGCGGGCTAGATCGGGGGCATGGACTGTGGAAGCGTCTTCCCAAGAGCGTTCTTCGGGGCCAAACCCCACCCAGTCAATGAGATACTGGAGGCGGCGGCGATGAAAGCGAGAATCCAAAATGTCCTGAACCTCGAATTCCTCCTCCCCATCCACCAAAACGGGAGTGGGGGCCGGCCGGTCCGCATCAGGGCGGACACCATCCGCCGGAAGGAGCAGGGAGCGATGAAACACTGGATGGATGCGCATAGAGCGCGGAAGTTGGAGTTTGAAAGTCACGGGGTTAAGTTGCGCCACCACTGGATAGGGACCAATGAAACGGGCATCTAGTTTCCGGCAGGGACGGTGGGAGGGCAAAAAGCGGGTGGACAATAGAACCCGGTCTCCTACCTTGATTTCGGGGCCCGGCTGGCGATGACTGTCAGCGTGGCGTTTATAGTCCTCCTTGGCTTGATCTAGTTGCTGGAGCAAAAGTTGTTGCACCGCTGTGAGTTCTTGCAGCCAGTCCTCTGCTGCGGGCACTTCTGAGGTTTCAATAATAGAAGGAAAGAAACGTGGATGAAAGCCGTAGTTTGCAAAGAACGGGGATTCTTTAGTTGAAGCCTGGACACTATTGTTGTAGGCAAACTCCGACAGCGGCAACAGGGAAGCCCAATTGTCCTGCTGATAGTTTACATAACAGCGAAGGTATTGTTCCAAAGTGGCATTGGTGCGCTCAGTTTGCCCATCCGTTTGGGGATGGTGAGCCGAAGATAAACGGGAGTCTATGCCCAATAGGTTTTGTAGTGCTTTCCAGAAACGTGAGGTGAATTGAGATCCACGGTCTGTGACTAGACTCTTGGGCAATCCATGTAGTCTGAAAACATGCTGAAGGAATAAATCTGCAGTCTCTTTGGCCGTAGGGAGGCCATCGCAGGGAATGAAATGGGCTAACTTGGTAAAAAGGTCCACCACCACTAGGATCGTGGTGAATCCAAGGGAAGGTGGTAGGTCAGTGATAAAATCTGCAGAAATTATTTCCCATGGACGAGATGGAGTAGGAAGGGGATGCAGTAGCCCTGAGGGCTTCTCCCTTCTTGTCTTGGAACGCTGGCATACCGGGCAGGTATTGACATATTTTTCCACATCCTTGCGGATCTTGGGCCACCAGAAGTCTCTTAGGATCAAATGCATGGTTTTAAATAGTCCGAAATGCCCTGCTGGCTTGCAGTCATGACACAGACGAAGTGCCTTTTCCCTGCCCGGTCCTGGAGGAATGTAGACATGATTTCTATAGCAAAGTAACCCATCCTTAAGCGAGAAGGGAAAATGTAATCCTTGGCGAAGTTGATCTTGAGCCCAGGCATCCGCCTGTTGACTGGCCCTGATTTCCTGAGCACAAAGGGGCCCTGGAGTAGAGGAAGTAGATTCAATTGGAGTGGATTTGGTATTTCCCACTGTGAGTGTGGCAAAGTTCTCGGGCTGCAGCAATTGGGATTCAAAGGTCTCTTTGCGCCCTGCAGCATATTCTGGTTTTCTTGATAGAGCATCTGCTTGCTTGGTCTGAGCTGGGGTTACATAGTGGATCTGGAAGTCAAAACGCTCAAAGAATAAAGCCCAGCGTTGTTGCCTCTGATTTAATTTGCAGGCAGTTCTTAGATGTTCTAGATTCCGATGATCAGTATGGACCTCAATGGGAAATTTGGCCCCTTCTAACCAATGTCTCCAAGTTTCAAAGGCTGCCTTTATGGCCAAAAGTTCTTTTTCCCAAATAGTATAATTTCTCTCTGGGGCGGTTAGCTGACGGGAGTAAAAAGCACAAGGGTGAAGATGATCTCCCACTGGTTGCAAAAGTACAGCCCCAATTGCCACATCGGAGGCGTCAGCCTGTACAACAAAAGGGGTTTGAGAATCCGGGTGCTGAAGGATTGGCTGGGACGTGAACAATTTCTTTAGTTGCTGGAATCCTTTCTCTGCTTGCTCCGTCCAGCGGAAAGGCTGTTTCCCACGGATGCAGCTGGTGATTGGATCAGACCAGCGGGCAAAGTCTGGAATGAACTTACGGTAATAGTTCGCGAACCCCAAGAAACGCTGCACCTCTTTTTTGTTGGTTGGCGCCCGCCATTCCAATACTGCTGAAACCTTTGCCGGGTCCATGGAGAGCCCTTGTGGCGAGACACGGTATCCCAGAAAATCTACCTCTTGTAGATCAAAAGCGCATTTTTCCAGCTTGGCATAAAGTCCATGATCCCGCAATCGTTGTAACACCATTCTGACGTGGTTCTCATGTTCTGATTGTGATCTAGAAAACACCAAAAAATCGTCCAAGTAGATGATCAAGAACCGATCTAGATAATCCTGAAAGATATCATTGACAAAATGCTGGAACGTTGCGGGAGCTCCACATAAACCGAAATTCATGACCAGGGACTCGAATAATCCGAATTTAGTCTGGAAGGCGGTCTTCCATTCGTCGCCTTCCCTAATGCGAACTAGATTATAAGCCCCTCGAAGATCCAGCTTGGTGTAAACCTTGGCCCCTCGAAGCCGGTCTAATAGGTCCGAGATCAAAGGCAGGGGATAGCGGTTTCGCTTAGTGATATTGTTCAATGCCCTATAGTCTACCACCAAGCGTAGGTCCCCTGACTTCTTTTTCACAAACATCACTGGAGAAGCGGCTGGGGATTGAGAGGGTCTGATGAACCCCTTGCGGAGGATTGACTCTATGAACTCCCTGAGAGCTTCTTGCTCTGGTTCAGTCAAGGAGTAGAGGTGTCCTCGCGGAATCGGGGCCCCCTCCACCAAGTCAATGGCACAGTCATAAGGTCTATGCGGGGGTAGTCTCTTGGATTCTTTCTCATTGAAAACATCCCAAAAGTCTGAGTATTTCTTGGGCAAGGTGATAATGGATTCAGCGTCTGTAGCGTGGCAAACCTTGGCTACAAGACAATGGTTTTGGCAATATTTGGACGCAAACTGCAGTTCTCTGTTGGTCCAAGAGATGCTGGGGTCGTGGAGTGTCAGCCATGGGATTCCCAAAATCACAGGGAAGTGGGGAACCTCGGTAACAAAGAAGGAAATCTCTTCCATGTGCTCCCTTATCCACATTCTGGTGGGTTCAGACCATTGGCTTACTGGACCTGTCTTGAGGGGGCGGCCATCTATGGCTTGTACCACACGGGCGTTCTTGAAATCATGATATTGTAGTCCCAGAGAGTCGGCATACTCTCTATCAATGAAATTGTTTGTGGCTCCAGAGTCTATCATGGCATGGATCATGACGGGTCCTTTCTTGGCTGACCACAAGGTGACCACTAGGAGAAATAGGACCCCGGTTGGCGGCTCTTGAGTGGGGTTTTTGACCGGGTTGGCGAGCCTCTCTACGCCCGGTCGCTGGCTTCCCCCGCCGGCTTTGCGCCCGCTGCCTCGGACGTTGTCGCCTCCACGGAGGACGCCGCCGCCAGACGAGCGGCGGGCTTCCCCTTGGCTGGACACTCTCTGGCAAAGTGGCCCCCGTTTCCGCAGTACCAACAGAGGTTTAGACGTTGGCGGCGGGCCTTCTCGGCAGCATCTAATCTGGGACGCAAATTGCCCAACTGCATCGGCACCTCCTCACTTCCTCTGGGGTATGGGGCTGGTGGCAGGGGTCTCCACACTGGACGCGGCTGGATGCCGGTGGGAGTGGGAGGTTTTGCTCCAGCTCTTCCACTCTGGCCTCGGATCCACTGTTTTCTGTTGGCAAGCATGACTTCGGCCCGTAAACATTGATCAATGAGTCTTTCAAGAGAGTTTGGAGGATCCACCTTGGAGATTTCCTCCAACATCTCGATGCTGAGACCCTCCCGAAACTGTCCTCTGAGGGCTATGTCATTCCAGCCGGTGTTATGGGCCAGCACTCGGAACTCGGCTATGTACTGGGACAAAGGCCTGTCCCCTTGGGAAAGGCGTCGGAGTTTGTGGCCAGCCGCCTCTAAATTGTCCTCGATCCCCCAAGTTGCCTTAAGGTGATCCAAGAAGTTTTGCGCGGAACTTAGGTGTGGGGAGGCTTGATCAAACAGCGCCGTCGCCCAGTTGGCCGCTGGCCCGTCTAGGAGACTATAAATCCACGCCACCTTGATGTCTTCTTGGGGAAACTCGGCGTTACGGGTCTCTAGGTACGCCTGGCATTGGCGACGGAAAACATGAACCTTGGAAGCCTCCCCAGGAAACTTGGTTGGCAACGCCAGGGCAGGGAGACGGGCTCCGCGGTCTTTCAAGCCCCGTATCTCTCCCGCCTGTGTATTGAGCATATCCCGGATTCGGTCCACTTCATCCTTGGCGATGGTGTAGCTGAGTGGCTGGTCGCCCGGCCCGGCTCTGGTAGACATTCTGGCCTGGTTTAATTGGTGCTTAAGGTGGCGGAGTCAAACTGTCACGACCCAGGCTGCAGAGCACCAATAACCATACACAGAGGCCAGAATCTATCTAATATCTTTATTAAGGAAATATGTAAAGTCAATAAAAGTAAATGTAGAATATAGTTCAGAAGATGACCTTTCAGGAAAGGTCAAATATAGTCCAGGAAAACAATGTCCAATATGAAATAGTAAGGTCCAAAGTTGTAATCCAGTAACCGAAACACTCACTTTGCCAAGCAAAGTGAGTGGAGATGACAAGGTCCTTTAGTCCATGAAACTTAGGCAAGGCAAGGAAATAGCTTGATTCTTGGTACACAAAGCTTGATTCAAGGCAACAAGGAACGTGGAGCAAGGACAGGCTCCGTGGTAAATTCGTGGCGAGGTCCAAAAACAAGGCAAGGTCCGTGAAGCAAGGCAAGGTCCTGGGAAGCAATACAGGGCTGGAAACAGGAGCAAGAACTCGACCGCGGGAGTAGCGTAGTCCACACACAACCTACTCCCGTAGCTGACGAATTGACTCCGCAAGACTCCTTCGTGGGCAAAACACCTAAGTAGGGTCTCGGTTTCCCGCCAAGAGCAGATTCTCTGGGGAACCAGAAGCGAAAGCCATTCTCTGGGTCCAGATGCATGACTCCCTAAAGTTTCTCATGGGAAACAGGTTTAATCAACCATTTGTTTGGCCGCGATTCTCAGGCTTCTGCGATTAGCCTGTTGAGCTCCTCTCTGTTGTTGACAATAATCACGGCGAGAAAAAGGGGGAGATTTTGGCTCAGGGCTTGTTTGGCAAACTTCTGGAAGGCAAATCTCCTGCAGGTGCAAGGGTTCCAGTTCTGGCTGAGAAAGTTCCAATTCTGACTGAAACGGAGGAAAACCTAAGTTTTCCTCCTCATCTGTCTCAACAGTGTTAGGGACGGGACTACATGGCCCATGAGTCATCACAACCAATCAAGATGGTCCGCCCCAGGAGACTTATGGATCCTGAGAGATTCCTGAGGTCTCTTGGGGATCTGTCTACCATGGAAGCTGACGATCCTGTCGATGCCCTGGTCACTCGTTATAATGGCGAGTTGTCCAGGGCAATAGACACGATCGCTCCTGAGCGTCCCCTCTCGCTGCGTGGAGTTGCCCCAGCTCCCTGGTTTACTGGGGAGCTGGTGGAGATGAAACGTGCAAGAAGGAGACTAGAGTGCCGCTGGCGGACAACTCGTGACGTATCTGACCGAGCACGGTCTAGAGCCGCTATTAGGGCCTATTCCGCGGCATTGCGGGCAGCCAGGAAAGTTTTCTCGACTGCCCGCATCGCGTCTGCAACAAATAGATCTTCAGAGTTGTTTCGAGTTGTTGGGGAGCTCCTCCACCCTCCTCAGGTCGGGGGAGCACCCGACATCTCGTCAACTCGGTGTAGCGAGTTCGCTCACCATTTTGCAGACAAAGTCGCTCAGATTCGTTCCGACTTAGACGCCGGCCTTGATGCATTGCCAGGTGAGGTAACCGAGGCATCTGTCTGTTCGATCTTGTGGGATTCGTTTCGGCTTGTGCAGCCTGATGATGTGGACAAGATTCTTGGAGCGGTGAGGGCGACCACCTGTGCCCTTGACCCTTGCCCATCTTGGCTCTTAAAACAAGCCAGTGGAGGGCTAGTTGATTGGTTTGTGAGAATAATCAATGCCTCTTTGGAGCAGGGCATATTTCCATCTGGCCTAAAACAAGCTGTGGTGAGGCCTGTTTTGAAGAAAGCCTCCTTGGATCCGGCTAACCTCAGTAACTACAGACCAATCTCTAACCTTCCATTCTTGGGCAAGGTCTTGGAGCGGGTGGTTGCTTCCCAGCTCCAGGGATTCTTGGAAGATACGGATTTTCTGGACCAATCGCAGTCTGGTTTCAGACCTGGCTACAGTACCGAGACGGCTTTGGTCGCCTTGGTGGATGACCTCCGCAGAGAGCTGGACAGGGGGGTGTGTGACCCTGCTGGTTCTCTTGGACATCTCAGCGTCTTTCGATACCATCAACCATGGTATCCTTCTGGGACGTCTCTCCGGGATGGGCCTTGGGGGTACTGTTCTGCAGTGGCTCCAGTCCTTCCTAGAGGGCCGTTCCCAGTTGGTGAAGCTGGGGGACACCTGCTCGGACCCCTGGCCATTGACCTGTGGGGTCCCACAAGGTTCCATTTTGTCCCCCATGCTTTTTAATATCTACATGAAACCGCTGGGTGAGGTCATCCGGAGTTTTGGAGTGCGGTGCCATCTCTACGCGGATGACACCCAACTCTACTACTCCTTTCCACCTAATTCCAAGGAAGCCCCTCGGATACTGGACCAGTGTCTGGCCGCTGTATTGGCTTGGATGAGGGCGAACAAGCTGAAGCTCAATCCTGACAAGACAGAGGTCCTCCAAGTCAGTCGTACGTCTGATCGGGGTATTGGGTGGCAACCTGTGCTTGACGGGGTTGCACTCCCCCTGAAGGCGCAGGTCCGCAGCTTGGGGGTCCTCCTGGACTCTGCGCTGACACTTGAGGCCCAGGTGTCGGCCGTGGCTGGGAGGCCTTTGCACAACTAAAACTTGTGCGCCAGCTGCGACCATACCTTGAGAAGTCAGATCTGACCATGGTGGTCCATGCCTTAGTTACCTGTAGACTGGATTACTGCAATGCGCTCTACGTGGGGCTGCCTTTGAAGACGGCTCGGAAACTACAACTAGTACAACGATCGGCAACCAGGTTTCTAACTGGGGCAGATTACAGGGCGCGCTCAACGCCGCTGTTTAAAGAGCTCCACTGGCTGCCATTTATTTTCCGAGCCCAATTCAAGGTGCAGGTTATCACCTACAAAGCCCTAAACGGTTTGGGACCCACCTACCTTCGAGACCGCATTTCCCCCTATGAACCCGCACGACCTCTTCGCTCGTCAGGGGAGGCCCTCCTCTCGCTTCCACCAACTTCGCAGTTGTGGTTGGTGGGGACGAGGGAGAGGGCCTTCTCCGCCGTGGCCCCCCGGCTGTGGAACTCGCTCCCCAGGGAGATTAGGCAGGCCCCTACCCTACTTTCTTTCAGGAAGAGCCTGAAAACTTGGCTATTCCAGAAGGCCTTCGTTGACTGATCCTTGTGGGATCATGTTATTTACCTATTAAGCAGTAGACCCTCTGGATTGTTTTTAGGATTCATTCAGCACTTTAAGTATTACACCTGCTGTATAATTATCCCTCCCTGATAACTTGATATTGCTTTGCACCTTGGCCTGGATCTTTTGACCCAAATCGGGATTTTAATATTATTGTGTATATTGACTTTTATGACTGTTTTTAATCATGTTGAAGTTTTACTGCTCGGTTTAATGTTTTATCTGATTTGTGCTGTCGTGTCTGGGCATGGCCCCATGTAAGCCGCCCCGAGTCCCTCCGGGGAGATGGGGCGGGATATAAGAATAAAATTATTATTATTATTATTATTATTATTATTATTATTATTATTATTATTAACTATTTCTCAGCAAAACTACCTTATAGGATTGCTGTGGAGATTTAATAGAGAGAGGGAAACAATATAAAATGGATACATTTATTACTCATGTAGAACAAATAAGTGATCAACAACCATAACATCATAATATAACACATATCTGAACTTTAGTTTCCAATCACACAAACACTGTATTTACTCAAATGTAATGCACATCTTTTTGACTTAATTACATAGCTGAAAACGAACTGCACATTATATTCAATGGTGAGTTACATTCGATGGCCTCCCGATGGGGAGGTTTTGGATGCCTCCCAAATGAGGCCAGTTGGGAACAGAGTGAGGCTTTCAAAGGGATGTGGCTTCCCCTCACTTCTTGGTCCTTCAGCTGCTTGCCACGGCCATAGAAGCAGCGAATGGGCTGACTAGTGAGGGGAAGCCATGCCTTTTTGCCAGCCTCACCTCCTGGTCAATACTGAGGCTGAAGAAGGGGCGAAAGGGGCATGTCCTCTCTCGTTGGCTCTTTGCTTGTCTCACCAAAGCGAGCAGCTGAAGAGCCAAGAAGGAGACGCCATGTCCCATTCGCCCCTTCATCAGCCTTGCTTTTTCCTTTAACTTATCCTTTTCCCCTGCTTGCCTTGGTCTGGCAGGCAGAGGAGGGGCCAAGCAAAAAGGAACGGGAATCCCCTTTGTGTTGTTAAAGGCTTTCATGGCCAGAATCACTGAGTTATTGTGAGAACATGGCCATAAAGCCACAACAACCCACAGAGTCCCCTTTGCTAGCCTTGTGCTCGCCCAAGTGTTGGGAAGGCAGAGGCTGGAAAGTGGCTTCAGTCATCTGTTCCATTGCCTGCCTCAGTTAGGCAGGGAGCGAAACAACTGAGAAGGGAAAACCAAGCCCCTTAACAAGCTGTTGGGAATCAGGATGCCTGTTAAGGGGCTGGTTTCTCCTTGTCAGTAAGTCCTTTGGCTCCATGACTGACAGGCAGGCAGTGGAATAGCTGACTGAAGCCCCTTCCCAGTCTCACCTCTTTCTCAACACTTGGGAATGGCTGTGGAAGAGGTAAAAGGGCATGCCTTCACCTTGTCAGTCAGCCCTTTCCCTGCCTGTCAGTGAAATGACTGACAATTCAGGGAAGCCAAGTGTCTTAGCAAGCCCCGTGCCATTCCCAACACTTGGAAAGGACACAAGGCTAGCAAAGGGGGCTTATCTTTCCTTCATGCTTGGCCCCTCCCCTGCCAGACCGAAGCAAGCATGGAGGAAGGCCAAGGTAAAAGGAAAACCAAGCCTCTTTGCTCTTCTTCAGCCCGACGCCAGCACAAGGCTGACAAAGGATCTAAGAGGCTTGTCTTTCCGTCATGCTTGGTCCCCCTTCCCCTTCCTGCCAGACTGAGGCAAGCAGCAAAAAGGCAGAGAGAAAGGGAACAACATGCTCCTTCGCCTGCTTCATAATGGCACAAGGCTGAGGAAGGGGTGAGGGGCTGGCTTCTCGTGCCTGTTTGTCCTTCAGTTGCTTGCTCTGTTAGGCAGGCAGGGAAAGGACCGACAAGCGAGGGGAAGCCAAGCCCCTTCACTTGCGTATTACATTCACAAGTAAAATTGTTACACACACCTCAAAAGTGAGGTGCACATTACAAATGATGGTGCACTTACATTCAAGTAAATACGGTATCTGTGCAACAGACGTACAAGGCAAAAAAAAAAAAACCTAGTTGGTGTCAGTTGCTTTCATTTTTAAAGAGAACATTTTGGATATAGTCCCCTCCTGTTGAGCTGTGAAATGTAAAGAATTGAGAGCTAATACCAAGAGAGCAATAAGAGTAGAAAGATCTGCTGGGAGATAATGCAGACTAGTTTCCTAATGAACCCACTGTTGCTGAAATAAAACATGTGGGAGAAAGTACAAAGTTCCTTAAACTGTAATTAATGAAAAGGTATTTTTCCCTGTGATAATTTAGAACATGAAGCAGATAAATCTATTGCATGACACCTTGTACATCCTGCTGCCGGTCTGCCTGTTCCCTATATCTAACCGATCTTTCCCTATTTATGAGCAAAACTCATCAATATTTCACAGTTCTGCAACATTCTCATCACCTAAGTTTGTGATGTTTCCATTCTGTTTCTGTGTCAACAGTAAAGTAACATCTGTGGGTGGGATTCTCCTCCTTTCTCACTCTTCCCCATCCCTTCTTTATTATTAAGTTGTTTTTCTATTTATTTAATATTTTCCAGTTATATTTGGCTTTTTCTTTATTAATAATTGCCCAAACTGCAAAACTGCACTTAAAACTTAGTAGTAGAAGTGTGGAAAGTTAGGAGCCATGGACTGATACAATTCAACATAATTGCATGAATGAAGTGAGATGCTCATCCTAGTATATACATGGTATATATCATGCAATTGCCATGGAATAGTGATTTTTTGTGATAATGTCCTTACGTGAATCTTCAAAGATTAGAACAAAAGTGAAGGATGGTATGGAAGGAACTAAAGTACATCTAGCCCTCCATAGATATACTAATTTTGCATCCACCAATTCAACCATCCAAGACTTGGAAAAATATATTTTTAATTCCAAAAACTTTGATTTTTTTTCCATTTTATATAAGTGATACCATTTTACTACAGGACTTGAGCATTTACAAATTTTGGTATTCACAGGGGATTCTAGAATTAAATCTCAGCAAATAACAAAAGCCCACTAAAAAGACATTTGCCACTGTTCCCTGAGCATGGGATCTTCATTTTTGGGGGGAGGGGGGAGTATGCCTGGTTCCTTTAGGGCAGCAATATAAAATTATATGGATATTTAACTGCACCATATTGCTGTGCTGTAATTAAGCCTTAAAAACCTTGCAATTATTTTTCCAACTGGGCGAATAGAGTCGCAATCAGACAAACCCTGTGTGTGTGTATGTACGGACATACACACATACTTATCTATTTCTTAAAGGCATTTGATTTAAAAATTGGTAAAGGAGATTAGCACTTCATGTTCCTAATGATAGGCAGTAATCTAAGTGTTGGCTTATCTACATTCCCAGTAAATGTAACTGCCCCTCTTTCTATTCATTGTCTGTGCAATGATACAGACACATTAACTGAAATCAATCATGATCCTCAAATATATGTGTCTGGATGAGTTTTTGGCTGTGCCCTGAAACTAGAGGCCTTTTCTAGTGGAAGCCAGTTACAAATGATACCTTTGAAGCCAGTTCCTCTGTATTTGATACACTTGTATTTTACACCCTGTGGGAATGAAAATGGAGGATCATTTCAAAAATGTTTCTACAGATAACAACATAAAACAGGGCTCTGTGGTATATTGAGGAACTACAAAACCCTCAGTTAAAACTGTACCACTGACTAGGGTCATAGTTCAATGGTAAACTATATGCTTTGCTGACGAATGTTCAACCAAATATTTCTCCATGTAGGGATGGAACAGCAGCCTGCCTGCAAACCATAAGAAACTGCCGCTGTTTTATGATATGTGAGCAATGATCTGAGTCAATAAGAGGTTTGATATAATTCATTTTAAATGGTGCATGGTCATTTTCTTTAAAAAAAATAAACAAGTGCTGAGATAGAGACAAACAGCCAAATGAACTAAATTATTCTTCTATCCCAGCCAGCAGTTTCATGCTATATATGTAATCCTCACAGATGTCTGCTGCCTCCATAAATATTAGCACTAATGGCTAAATGAGAGTTATATAAATTAATAACACATTAAAAACAGAACTACTGACAATGATGTCCTATTAGTGGGTGAAATTGCTCATCTCTAGACCTGCTTCTTTATTGCAAGTAGTATGCAGCTGCTTATTGTCATTTTCTGATATGCCCCTGTGGTTTCTGTCAAGATTTCCTGTGGTGCTTGGTCAATTAGAATATTTCCTTAGAATTAACCAGCAGTGAGTGAGTGTGTCTGTGACAGTGTAACTGCCAAACTGTTGTGTTCACAAAGACCCCCTTCTGAGCTGTTTCCTGACTCTAATGGTGGTCCAAGGTGTTCTTCTACATGGGGCAGGAGGACCAACTACATGCATCCTAACTGTTCCTGTGACCTGCACCCAAACCTGACAAGCATATTTTCTAGGGAGCTGTGGCAGCCACAAAAAAGGTGGGTAGTCCAGCTCTCTAAGTGTTGCTAAGGATCAAATCATAGAATCATAGAGTTGGAAGAGACCTCATGGGCCATGCAATCCAACTCCCTGCCAAGAAGCATTCATTCTGAGCATTCATTCTCAGAATGCTTCATTCTGAGAGACCCCTCTTCAAATTGAGGTATGACAGAAAATATGACTACAGAGACTCCTCGTACATGGCTTGACTGTTCAGTGACTCTGTTCATCAGATTTCTTGTTTTGCTCTGGCTTGCTGAGAATAAGAGATAGGTTGGGTGGCATCTCTGACCCTTCTCCCCTGACCCCCTTTTTGCTGCTGCATTTTCTGAACTAGGAGAGGATGGTTGGTAGGTCTTTATGGAGGATATGACCATATACATGGCAAACATTCAATGCCATTATCACATACCACATATACAGACAGAAAAAAGAGGCTATTTAACATTTTTCCAGCTTCCAGCTTCATGAAGGTATGCTCTATTCTGGCCACAGGGGGAGCTGCTGCTTCATCATCCACTGTGACGCTGAGTCCTTTTTGATGTTAGTATTTCCTCATGTTCTTCACACGCTGCCGTCGGTTTTATGGTGTCATAAATTAAGTTACATTAGCTTCCCTACATTAAGTGGTACCTAGAATTCTCTACGTAAGTAGACATATCTGTTTTTGAGCTACTTAGGTTGGCAGCAAGCTAGGCTATTAATGGTCAGGAGCTTTAACCCCAACCCGGGCTTCAAACCAATGACCTCACAGTCAGTGGTGATTTATTGCTGCTGGCTACTAACCAGCTGCACCACAGTCTGGCCCACTGCAATTCTGTGGCAATTTGAGGGAACACTGGACTTTGCCAGAGGACAAGTTTCAGACCATTTTTGGAAGATGGACAGTTCCATACCCTCCAAAATTTCATAGTTTAAAAAATTTATTGCCAATCCTCACCAGAATGTGGCCAAGATGACAAAAGATTAATGAAGAACATACAAGCTCGGAAAGGCTGCAACTGTTTGCTTTTTCCAGACTCTTTTTGGGAAAGCCAAGGTTCTGCATACTGCTCTCCTCTCTCTCCTGTATTGAGTTCAACTGTAATTTGGCACTTTGGACTCAGTTTGTAGCAAATGAAATATGCAGATGACAAAGCCAGAAAGTCCGAGGAAGAGATGGAAATTAACACATTTGAAATATAGTTGAACAATTGGAATGGCAGGGGATTAATTGAGACTATCCCTGCCAAAATGGGACAGCTGGCATGTAACTCTGAATATCTGTATGCATATATGCATTTCTCCTTCTTCATACATACACCAGCATTTTGTATTATCTTCCGATGATGTGATCAAGAATCCTGCTTAAGCAGAACTTGAGAAAGTCTCAAAATTTCCCCAGAGTGTGCTGGAGTCTCCTTCTCTGGAGGTTTTTAAATAGAAGCTAGATGGCCATCTGTCTGGGCTGCTTTTATTTTGAGTTCTTCATTGTAGGGGGTTGGACTAGGTATGCTCTGTAGTCTCTATAATGTTATTGTTCTATAAAATATCACTCTTATTATGCATGATTATGCATGAGATGAAGTTTCTGCTTGAATATTCAAAAACTGTGATGCATAATATCTTTCTTGATAGAGATATACATATTTAGTGTTAGAAAGAAGGGAGCCTTTCATAGTAGCTATTTCTCCTGTTTCACCGCTTGCTAACCTTGCTTTGAAAGTGTTCCAAACAGGCCCCAAGGGATGTGCTATTTTTGTATGTAAATAAATTCATCGTGTGACAGTACTTGGCATGAGGAGAGGTGGTGCCTGAGTGACTGCCATCCGTCTGCCTGATGGATTGACTCATATCACTTTAGAGCCAGAAGTCATTGATTTCTCTAGGTTCTCCTTGGTGTAATGACCTTCAGAAAAGAGAGGTTACATTCTGAGTCTTTGTTTCCACCACTCTTCTCTACTTTTTTGTTTATTCACTTGTTTTCCATTGTCATTTTCCGACAGCTTCCCTTAATCTCACCTAATTAGAGATTGAAGATAAGGAAGTGAGCTGATGCCTTCAGCAGAAGATCAAAGCTCAGAAGACAAGACGTTTGTAGGACAGCTAATCCAATTTCTCCTTCTGTCAGCAAAAGCACACTGGAAAAGAAGTGGAAGAATGGAGCCACCCAGTACTGTGTAAGGCTTTTTTTAAATGCCTAGCATGAAACATTTATAAATATATGTTGGATATGAATTAATCCAATTGATGGTAATAGTTGGATATTCTTGGTATAAATAAAGATACATATTAAAGAGGTTTGTAATTTTTCTTTTTAAAAACCTGACATAATTCACAGTTTTTGGATTTTTATGCGGCTCATCATGCAATCATATGTCAGATTGTACATTGCCCCCAATTCTACTCAGATAGAAAGTGCAAAATTTACAAAATGGCATGTTTTATTGAAAAATGCATACAAAACACACATCTTGGAAGAAAATGTTCACAAAAATGTGTACGGAAAGTAATGTATACAATTTTAATGCACCTTTATGTATATTAAAAAAGAAAAAAAGATCAAACAAGGCATATAACCAAACATGTAAAATAAACAGAGATTTAAACAATCTGAATGATATATCAATTTCTAGTTAGTGTATCCAATATCCTGGAGTACAGGAGCCTTACATATAATACTTCTAATAATGGGTTCATAGAAATGCTTTCATGCATGAATTGATTCAAAATGTGTAGTCTGTGAATAGTTCTAGTGTTGTCATATGCCTCCTTCTCATTGTGGGACCAAACCCATTAAATTCTGAGACCCATGATTAGTGTAGGGGAAAGGACAGTTTTAAAATTCTGGCCTACATTCTTGTTCCAGTAAGTGAAACCTGCTCTATCCCTTATCTACATGGAAGAAAAAGACCTGTCCACGCAATTTTGGAACATCAGAAATGGGACAGTAATAGGGGCAGCATGAAGGTAGCAAGAGTAATAAAGCAACTAGGAAATGCATTCAGAAGATGAAATTTCAGGAAGAGCTACACAAATCAGTGTTTATTCACAAAAAATATAACCCGACATTTCAAACATATGGGAGATTTTTGTGGGAGTGTGAAGGGTGGAGTGATTTGTATCTGGATTGGTTTATTTATAGCTGCTTTTTATTTATTTTTCCTCTATCAGCTGTCTTATGTTGAAAGGTCTCTGGCCTATATTCCCTAAAGGCCCCAGGTCTTGTTTGATTTTGGAAGCTCAGCAAGGTCACATCTAGTTTTTACTTGGAAAAGACACCACCAATGAATAGCATGTGATCTATATTTCAGAGCAATGAACTGGCCATTTATAAAGCAGTTGTGAGGCTTGTGAATATCTTTTGAAAACATATTCAATCCTATAATGCCCTGGATATGGACAAACTCTACATTGGAGACAGAGGTAAAATGTGTGTGTGTGTTGTCCCCTCAAATATGAATTTTGTCTTTCCAATGAATTATACCTTTAGGCCAAAAATCATTAGTATTGCAGTACTTATTTTTTGAACAACTGAACATTTGAAACAGAGTTCAAACATCCCAAGAAAATGGATAAAGTGGCCAAGGAAATGCAAACATGAATTCTATGTATGAACAATTTTCAATATCTCATTCTGTGCAATGCTACAAATTTTGGGACCACCACAATAGGTCTAAATTTAATTTAAATGGAATAAAATCTCAAATTTGCAAGGGAATAAAGCTGGATATTTTTTTTGAATAAAAGGAATATTGGAAAATAAAGTTATGATCACAGTGATCATAGACCCCAGAGATATTCTTTGTACTTTCAAAAACACATGAAACAGGAGAAAGTCTGATAGCTGCAGTCCCTTTTTTCCCCCAGTTCATGAACTGATAAGGCACTTCCAAAGCCAGGAAAGCTTTAGAGATGTGATCTGAGCTTAAAAGCAAAGCATCATCATTCTATTTGTCTTGAGTACACAGCTTGGCTAAGAGTAACTGGCCAAAGAAGTTATAACACAGCATGAGAAGATGACTGCATAGTATCTGCTGAATTTCCCAAAGAACTGGAGTAGAAAAAGTTGAAGCTATTTGGGAAGTGACCTGAAAATACATTAAATCCAGTAGGAAGAGATGAGAGAGAAAGAAAGTGAGAGAGAAACCTAATACGACACCAGGGAAAAAACATTCTAATTACCCAAGCTGTGTCTGTGGAAAGTTTATTCCTAAAGGAAATTGAGGACCAAGGGCTCAAAAACTGTGTACCTGACATTGCATACCAACTTGTCACAAAAATTATTTCCACAAGCTAAAGGGAATTAAAGATTCTGAGCATCAGATCCCCAGGGAAGAAAAGCAACACTTAGTGCCCAATTCCGAGCCTTTGAAAGTCAGCCAGAGTCTACCTTTTCCTTCAACATCAGCAGTCTTTGCCTTTAGATCTAAGGACTTTTTTCTCTCCTCTGTAACATGGTGGCTACACTTCCAATTTAATTCAGTGGAGACAGCGTTTGTGTAAATGAGCAGATGATGTCTTTCCCTGTGTGAGTAGGGCCTTTCTTGGGAAGTCAGAAGAGAGTAATCTCCTGTGTTTTTTCCTCATGAGCGCCCACAGTGGGGTTGTTTGTGCAGCTTCACTATAAGCAAGCTATGTCAATGCACTCCTAAAAAAGAAATGTGTGGACAAGGAGGTGCCATGAGGGTATGCACAGACAATAAGCTTCAAGGTTGCCCTGGGGTAGCAGAGATGACATCTGTTCCAGAGAGGAAGCAAGTACAGCTGCTAAAAGCTGTCCCAGCAGCAACTCCTGGAGGCATTTGTGGTCTCTATCAGTAGAATGCTTCTAGCCAGAACATTACATCCTCTTCTTTTCCATCTTGTAAATAGCAGAAACCAGTCTTTAAAGCAAAGAATGGGTTTTATCTATTAGACAGGGGCACAGCTACTTAACCAAGTCAATGACTGTAGAATTACATTCCTGCATGTTTTCTTAGGGTGCAATTTACAAATGGTGCAAACAGTAGAAGGACAAATGACAGAAAAGCCCATGGTTTCCTTTCAAGCCTATCAGATCCAATTCTATTTGTTTCCAATTATTTCCCCAGGAATAAAAACAAACTAGAAAACATTGGTATAGGTGTGTGAGAGAGAGATTACACAGGGCCCTCATACACTCAGTTCCCAGTCCAACTAAACTTGAGGGTCTGTCAAAATGAAATGGAGTCACCAATGCACCAAAATAATGACTCATTGATTACATGAGAGATTTAGTGGAATGCGGCTATAAAACCCAAAGCAAAGGCAAACTTAATGTCCCTTTGTTGATCAAAGCAATCCTTTAGCACAGTTGCTGTTCCCTGGGATCACCATTATGAATGAGATATTGTCCTCAACAGACCAGTTTACTGGTCTAGAGAATGGCTGATCACCATCAAATATAGGACTAACTGCCTAATATTTTTTTGATCTTTCAAGACTCCTTGAAATACCCCTGCCACCTTTTTCTAGAAGGTCTGTCATTTTCCCAGGCAAAGGGGAGAAATCATGGCATCCTACCCTTCTATAACAGAAATATTCTTACATACTGTTAGAGAAATTACTGGATATCATGTCTTTTCCTTTATTTCTCCTCTCCCATAGGTTTACTTGATTAAATAGTGAATGACCAGTTATTTTAAAGATGTTTTTAAATTGTTAGATTTTAGCCTTTCTTGTAAGCCGCCTCGAGCCCTAGGGGAGTGGTGGCATATAAGTTTAAATAACAAATAAATAAATAAATAAACAAATAAATAAAAAATATATTCTGTACCCCTAAAGCATATCTAACCTAGGACAAATCAGGCCTAGACTTTCCCTTAAAACCAAGATGACTCAACTGGGGTTGATGTACTTTGACCATATCATGAGAAGAGATAATTGACTAGAAAAGATGATGATGTGTGATAAAGTGGAGAGCAAGAAAATGACTGCATTCCAGACAGAGACTATCACAGAAGCAATGGTTCTGAATGTGCAAGACCTGATGACAGTGTGACTTGGAGGTCTCTCATTCATAGGGTCACCATAAACCGAAATTGACTGGAAGGCAGTTAATAAAAAGACACAATGTGAATGTGGGAGATGCTTATCCTCCTCACCAATTAGCAATTCCAATTTCCTGCAGTGGACTAAATATAAGCTTTTACTGTCAATGACTTAACAATATGGCACAGGACTCTCTGAGATACCTTTTAACTACTGTATACATATTTAACATACAGAAAAGGTAAATACGAGCATGAATCAATACTAAATAATACACTATTTTATAGATCAAGGTGAGTAGAATATAGATATGAACCAAATTGTAGATTTCTCTAGACAATTTGGAGATCTACAAGGATTCTTCTCTGCCAGACATGAAACAATAGTACATAGCAAAAAGATCCTCCTTTTTCCTACCATATGCTTTTGAAGAATGTGTGGGGAATTGAGATATAATGATATAGTGAGCTGGAAGCTCTATTTAGTTCCTATACTCAGCTTGTGGGCTTGAAATTTGGTACATCCAGTGTCATATTCAGGCATTCCTCTGAAGCTACAGGCAACCTTAGTAGGGCTAAGTTGGAGCTCCTATGCCTATGGAACTGTCTGCAGAATTGTTGCAAGTTGGAATTTAGAAATGATAGAGGCAGATGAAACCTGATGAGACAGGTAGAATCTGATATGTGACAGGTAGACTCTTGCAGATAAAGTCAATAACCCAGGGACGCTATTTGACCAGCTTCAAATTTCTTCAGACCTTTATTTATTTAAAATAGTTTCACATTATTATTTAGTCAGTATAATTGGTTGCTTGTCAAAATGCAGATTTTACTCATTAGACCAGCTGCCAAATCTATGTTAATTAATCCTTTTTATGATATTTAACTCTAAATGCAAGTTCTGAAGTCTGTCCCATTTTGACACATTTCAAAAATATGATGCTGTAATATGTCACTACAAGGATGCTATGAAATATCTTTTTTGCTGGCTGGATATCTGCATCAGTTTAATAAAAAACGGATGCTTTTTCTCTCTTATGTCAAAAGCAAAAAGATATGATCCTAGAAAATCCCTTTATTTCCTGCATACAAAATGAAGATCTTAATAAGAAATTGGTGGGATATTAGGGATACCCTCTCCTTTTCTTTCATTCCCTAAATAGCTATTGCTAAAAAAGGTTTCAACATCCCCCACCCCAATTTTTTTTCTGGCTATGGCCCTGCCCCTTACCTATGGTACATCATCTCTGCAAAGGGTGGACAATCCCCTCCATTAAGGACTTCAATCACCAAATTTGCCATCAATATTGTTGCCCCCAAATTTTTAGCAATGCAAAAAGTGAGATGATAAATAGCATCACAAGTGGAAGCCTTATATTTACCATATAATAGGCCCATATATTACATGATGGATACATTTAAGAATAATTTGTATCTTATTGATTTTTGCACACAATCTGAAACCCTAACCCCTCCCCCCAGAAATGAGCAGTGCCTTGTGCTTCTAGCCAAAGCATACCATAGATTTGTGCAAGAGAACCCAGTGATGTTTAGAGAACTTCTGTAGGCATCGCCAGATCCTCCTGTGCAATTTTATGGTATCTGGCAAAATGAAAAAGAGGTTTTTATAATAAACCCATTTTTGTTGCATAATCTCTTGTTCATTGTTCATTGTTAGGTGTTCATTAGCGGTTTCTATAGCGTCATAACAGCTGTCCTAACCAGCATCACATTTTTGTGAATAAAGGTTCAGAACCTGTTACTGGAATAATACAGCTTCCATTGTCCCTGACCACTGTCCAATAAGCCAGGCTCAGATTTCATAACATTGAATAAGAATTCTAAAGATCTACTTTAGAAGAGCTGCTTTGAGCCTCTCTTGAGAGAGAAAAAGTAAGATATAAATACTAATACTAATACTTATGGCTATATATATATTAACATATTTCTTTCTAGCAGGCTAAGTAAGAATGTACAGAAAAATATCCCTGTGAAATTATGGTGAGGACAAGGAGGGTCATTTTTAATTTTGGTCTGCTTTGGAGCTCAAAGTAGATTCATTCTTGCATATTTCTGTAATTTTTCATAATTTGTAAACTGAGAGACTGCCTATATTGAGACCAAAATGTAAGTGTGATGGTTGTGTTTTAATGTCCAAACTTCATCCAGAATCTTATTAGTGTCAAACCTATGGATAATTGCTTGCACACGCAGTTGTACTGTTTTGGCCATTGCACGGTGGAGTTGTTCTATCCATGGCTGCATAAGTGACATTTCACAAGTGTAACAATTTCACATGGCACTAAATCTTATTACAGTAGCTCAATTAAAATAGTGTCATGGAATTAAATTGATTTATCTACAGGTTGACTTGCCATTCAAACATTACTTTAATGAGTCTACTCTAGGGCTAATCCATGTAGGGCTTAGCCATGTAGGTATGAATTCTTGGAAGGTACATAAATGTTAATCACTATATCCAATGTACCATTTAATTCACCAGATTGTAGAAAAAGGCACTGAGCATTCCCCATGCCCAATGAGAGAATGAGCAGACATAACAGCATATAGATTGGTTAGTGGTTACATAATGTTGGTATTCAGAAAGTAGTGCATGACTAACTATGTGAGGAGAGATGTACACCTCACAAGCATGATTTAGGTCTGCACATCTGAATGTATCAAGGCTTGGAGAGTTCTCCCCAAACAAAGAAATAGCGAAAACATTTGATGTATTGTTTGTGTCTTTGTGAGCAACCAGCCTGTCCTTTTTTGCTTGCTCTGTGTCTGCGCAGCCTCACAAAGGGAAAACGGGCTAGAGTTATCTTTTGAACAAATTGCTGAAAGCATGATGAAAAAAGTGGTGCCTCACTCCTGTGATGAAGGCAGGTACTCCCACGGATCTGCAGAAATCCTTGACAAACTGTCTCACCTTCTTAAGACAATCTATCTAGACCAAGACATCAGGTTCATCTTTCTCATTTATAATTATTTCTAATATTGTAATATTATCCTTTGCCATCTTTATTTCTGTGCAATGCTCATATTACTATGGTTGATTTCAATAAACAATGTGATAATTTCGAACCTTATTTACAAGATCTGTCTTTAACATGTTGGATGTAGGTAGAAATATAGATACATTTTTTCCATGTCAGTAGCAACTTGAGAAACTGCAAGTCACTTCTGGTGTGAGAGAATTGGCTGTCTGCAAGGGACGTCCTGATGTTCTGATGTTTTGCCATCCATGTGGGAGGCTTCTTTCATGTCCTCACATGGAGCTGGAGCTGACAGAGGGAGCTCATCCACACTCTCCCTGGGTTGGATTAGAAACAGCAACCTTCAGGTCAGCAACCCAACCTTTGAGTCAGCAGTCCACTGCACCATCGGGGGCTCCATATATAATGCAAAATTGTCACAGCATTTTTTTTGTTCACTTAAAGAAGGTAGATTTCCAGGTAGCACGGTATTTTTTTCTGAAAAGGGGACAGTAGGGCAAATTAGTTTGGGAACCTCTGATCTAAACCATAACCAATGCAATGGTGGAATTTATTCATGTCATGCTTCTTGCTATTATTCCAAAGGGGAAAACTAGAAAATTCCTAGAAAGGTAGAAATTTGCAAGGTCCCACAGGTAATTCTATTTTGATTTCAGAAGAAAGCATACCAAAGAATCACCCAAAAGACCCAGGAAATTCCCAGAGGGAACATGCTTTATCAGAAACTTGGGTACCAGTCCCATGAGTATGTGTGTTCTAATGCATTGTGGCTTATGCAAAGGTAGTGATGGAAACAGCAGTAGATAGTAGCACTTTGCTCGTACAGAGCCACCAGTTTGGTTCCCACAATTGCCACATAAAATAGCTCTTGTATTTTGTGGGTAAATGGTTGAAGGCTTCTACAACCCAGCATTCAAATAAGTAGAAGATCAAGAGTTCTTTATTCCACCTTGGACCTTACACAGATATATAAACCTCCCTTGCCCAGTTTTCAACATACCTCACATCCTCTGAGGATGCCTGCCACAGATGTGGGTGAAACGTCAGGAGAGAAAGCTTCTGGAACATGGCCTTACAGCCTGAAAGACTCACAGCAACCCAGTGATTCCGGGCATGAAACCTTCGACAATACATTAAGTAGAAGATCATCAGGTTAAATAGGCATGGGTGTACAGAAGTAACCAGAGATGACTTCTCTTTGGAGGGATTGGGTGCCAGCAGCTACCTAAGAAGATCACTTGCTGAAAACCAGTATCTGGGATTTTGGCTTTAGCATTTAATTTGTGTTTGATGAACTTCAAAATAAGATGTTCTTAAATGCAAAGAAATCCAAACTGTTGCCATCTTTGTAATAATTAGTAGTTTAAGAGCGTTAGCGTTAGGCGATCCCTCGTCGTTCGAGGACGATGGTCTTCCAACCTTGGTATCTTGGGCGTGTGTTCTTAGGTGACTGAAGAGACCGATTCTTGACCCGCATATTCTCCCGCAGTGAGGACATCGGTTTCCAGGTGGAAGGCGGTCCCGGTCGGGGTTAGCTTGACGCTCCTTCCTCTTGGCACGTTTCTCCCTTAAGCCCTCCGTTCGTGCCTCTTCAAACTCCGCAGCACTGCTGGTCACAGCTGACCTCCAATTAGAGCGCTCAAGGGCCAGGGCTTCCCAGTTCTCAGTGTCTATGCCACAGTTTTTAAGGTTGGCTTTGAGCCCATCTTTAAATCTCTTTTCCTGCCCTCCAACATTCCGTTTCCCATTCTTGAGTTCAGAGTAGAGGAGCTGCTTTGGGAGACGGTGATCGGGCATTCGGACAACGTGGCCAGTCCAACGGAGTTGATGGCGTAAGAGCATCGCTTCAATGCTGGTGGTCTTTGCTTCCTCAAGCACGCTGACATTTGTCCGCCTGTCTTCCCAAGAGATTTGCAGGATTTTCCTGAGACAACGCTGATGGAAACGCTCCAGGAGTTTGGTGTGACGTCTGTACACAGTCCACGTTTCGCAGGCATAGAGCAGGGTTGGGAGGACAATGGCTTTATAAACAAGCACCTTGGTCTCTCTACGGATGTCCCGGTCATCGAACACTCTCTGCTTCATACGGAAAAATGCTGCACTCGCAGAGCTCAGGCGGTGTTGTATTTCAGTGTCGATGTTGACTTTTGTGGAGAGGTGGCTACCAAGGTAGCGGAAATGGTCAACATTTTCTAATGTTGCACCGTTAAGCTGTATTCCTGGCTTTGCAGAGGGATTAGCTGGTGCCTGTTGGAAGAGCACTTTGGTTTTCTCGATGTTCAGTGAGAGGCCGAGCTTCTCGTATGCTTCTGCGAAGGTGTTTAGAGTGGCTTGTAGGTCTTCTTCTGAACGCGCACAGACTACGTTGTCATCAGCATATTGGAGTTCTATAACAGATGTTGTGGTGACCTTGGTTTTGGCTCTCAGTCTGCTGAGGTTAAATAGCTTGCCATCTGTCCGATAGATGATTTCCACTCCGGTGGGAAGCTTCCCATCAACAAGGTGAAGTATCATAGCGATGAAGATGGAAAATAAGGTGGGGGCAATAACACATCCCTGCTTGACACCTGATTCAACCTTAAATGGGTCACTTTGGGAGCCGTTGCTGTCCAAGACTGTTGCCATCATGTCATCATGGAGGAGCCGCAGGATGTTCACAAATTTGTCAGGGCACCCGATTTTTTGGAGGATGGTCCAGAGAGCGCTGCGATTCACTGTGTCGAATGCCTTTGCAAGGTCAATGAATGCCATGTACAGAGGTTGGTTTTGTTCCCTGCATTTTTCTTGGAGCTGTCGAGCAGTGAAGATCATGTCCACTGTTCCTCTGGAGGGGCGGAAGCCATTCTGGGATTCTGGGAGGGTGTCTTCTGAGACAGGGAGAAGGCGGTTTGCAAGGATTCTTGCGAGGATTTTCCCGGCGGAGGTTAGAAGGGAGATACCACGATAGTTCCCGCAGTCTGTTCTGTCCCCTTTCTTGAAAAGGGTGATGATGGTGGCATCCTTGAAGTCTGCTGGGATTTTCTCGGTCATCCACACCTTTTCAATGAGCTGGTGGAGTTGTTGCATCAGCTCAGGTCCACCTTCTTTGAAGATTTCAGCGGGAATCCCATCAGGTCCGCTAGCTTTGTTGTTTTTTTGTTGGCTGATGGCATTGCTGACTTCTTCCAAACTAGGCAGTGCTGCAAGCTCATCCCTGGTTTGTTGTTGCGGGATTTGTGAGAGGGTCTCTTCGGCCACATTGGAGCTGCGATTCAGCAGGTTCTGGTAGTGCTCTTTCCAACGTAGTGCAATTGATGTTTTGTCCTTCAGAATTTTGGTTCCATCTGATGAGCGTAGGGGCTGTATGCCATGGTTTCTTGGTCCATAAATGATCTTTGTGGCTTTGAAAAATCCCTGAGCGTCATGGGTATCTGCAAGGTGTTGGATTTCTTCAGCCTTCTTTGTCCACCAGATGTTCTTGAGTTCTCTGGTCCTTCTTTGGACCTCAGCTTTTGCACTGGCATAGATCTTTTTCTTGGCAGCACAGTTGGTGTCTCTCTGCCATGTTTGGAAGGCTTTCCTTTTGTTATCAATCAGCTGTTGGATCTCTTTGTCGTTATCATCAAACCAGTCTTGATGTTTCTTAGTTAGGTATCCAATGCTTTCTTCGCAGGCTGTGATGATGGAGGTCTTCAGTTTGTTCCAATGTTCCTCAACATTTTCGGGGTGTTCTGTGGGTAGATGATCTTTGAGTGTTGTTTGGAGAAGGGCTCGTTTGGAGGGCTCCTGAAGGGCTTGGGTGTTCATTTTTCGCCTTGTTTTTCTTCCTTGGAGTCTGCGTTTGGGGACGATCTTGATAGCCATCGTGGATCGGATTAGCCTGTGGTCTGTCCAGCAGTCATCAGTACCTGTCATGGCTCTTGTGAGAAGCACATCGCGGCGGTCTCTGGCACGTGTGATAACATAGTCCAGGAGGTGCCAATGCTTTGACCGAGGGTGCTTCCATGATGTCTTGAGCTTGTTTTTCTGGCGGAAGAGCGTGTTGGTGATGACAAGGTTGTGCTCTCCGCATTTGGTGAGAAGCAAGATGCCATTCGAGTTGCTGTTTCCGACCCCGTCTTTTCCTATGATCCCTGGCCACAGGTCAGAGTCCCTTCCGACTCTTGCGTTAAAGTCCCCCAGGAGGATGATTTTGTCCTCCTTAGGTATCTCCGATAGGATGGTATCCAGCTGACAGTAAAATTTTTCCTTGATGTCTTCGTCAGCATCTAGAGTTGGTGCATAGGCGCATATGATGGTTGCCTGTTGGTTTTTGGCAAGGTTAATTCGGAGGGTTGAAAGTCGTTCGTTGATGCCAGTGGGTGCTTCAGTCAGGTGCTTCACCAGGTCGTTTCTGATAGCAAAGCCAACTCCGTGTATTCTTCTTCGCTCTTCTTCAGGTAGTCCCTTCCAGAAGAAGGTGTAGCCTCCCTTTTCTTCCTTCAGCTGCCCCTCTCCTGCTCTCCGGGTCTCCTGAAGGGCTGCTATGTCGATCTTGAAGCGTCCCAGCTCTCTTGCAATGAGAGCAGTCCTGCGTTCGGGGCGCTCGCTGTCAGTGTTATCTAACAATGTCCGTACGTTCCATGTTCCAAAGTTCATTTTTCTTTTTTGGCCGCAGAGTGGTGACCCCTCTGGACGCGGCAGTCCAGTCAGGGTAGGAGAGGCAGACTATGTTTAGGGCACCTTTTCTAGCCCCTTCCCCGTGTGGGGTGAGCAGAGCGGATCCTAAAAAGGGCTGCTCAGTCATGGATACAGCTGCCGGACTACTCAACTGCCTCGGTCCTTGAGGTAGAACGACTGAGTCCATATCCACCGCCCATGTGCCAGTCTGTGACTAGGGGCTTCCAGATTTCACAGTCCTGCCCCCGTCGCCACTCGCTGATCACCATGGGACTTTTGTAGGTTTGTTTTTATTTTTGTTGGAAGACGCCTGTGCGTGATTTTTTTTAATGTGTGGAGGTCGGTGCACGGCCGGTCAACACACAGTCTTCACAGAGTGAGGTTCCAGCAGTGGTGTGGTTAACACAACGACAGTGGCTTCTCAGTCTGTTGCAGCCTTCTTCCGCCTTCACAGCCGTTGTAACATGTACCATGTTATCCTCCGCCTGCTCCGCCGTTGAGGTCTTTGGGTCTTCGGATTGTGCTTGGTCTGGAACCTCCCCTGCGGCCACTCCTGGGAGTGCATCACTCCAGTGCCCACAGGTTCATCGGAACACGCAAGCCCCCTCACCACGGCAAGGTGACAATCCATTGAGGGGGATTCAATATGAACTCAGAACTCAGTCAATTAGATTCAATATGGATGACAATGGTGATACTGACTTTTCTGGCATTAGTTCTTCTTTGATATATTTATTGCACTTTATTTATTTAGGGAATTTCTATGCCACCTTTCTCCAGTGGAGTCAAGGCAGCTTACAACATCATTAAAACATACAGTACAATATAAAACCATTGATAAGATAACCCAAATTGGTTACATAAATACTTCTTTGCAGGACATTAAAATTACCATTCAATTAAATTAAAACAGTCTAAAAATACCATATGATGATATTTTATCCCATATAGTGATAAAATACCTTAAAGTACTGTAAAACCAGAATTTGTTCAGAGCAAGCCCATACCTTATTCCAAGAGGGAGAATGTGTGAATTTGTCCAATAGGTTTGTTTGGCTAAATAGGGAAAAGGACCTTAGTTTTCAAGTGTTCTAGTCCAACATATAAATGTGCCTCTGTGTGTTTGTATGTATAGATGCTGCTGCCTGCTTGCTTTTTCCTGTGACTTGGTTGCAAAATGCTATGCATGTGTAAGTGACAGTACATGCATTTAAAATCAAATACTATGAATGAAACTAGAAGAAAAACTCATCTTTGAAGGGGGCTAGTATGTGTGACTGGGAATGTTTTTTATTTTTTATTAGATCTCTCTCTCTCTCTCTCTCTCTGTCTCTGTGTGTGTGTGTTGCAAATGGCAAAGAAAGGCACGGAAATGATTACTCTCTATACTGACTCAAGATTTTCATTCCATTTTCATCTGTCACTTACAAATTGCTGCACTCATTCTACCAAGTCAGCACTTCCTTATACGCTAACAAAAATGTGAATAAGGTGGGAGGGCATTCAGTGATGTCAAGGCACATCACTGCTGATTGACTTGAGTTTTAAATGCAAAGGAAAAAAAGAATATCTGATATTTAGGTTTCAGGGACTGAATCCATCAAAGGCCACTCTTTGATCTCTTTCTCCCTCTTTGCCCACATCTCATTTTAAGTCACTGCCTCTGCACTATGAGGAAGTGCAGCAGTTAAAAGAACACGCAAGGCAACATTTTCCTCTTAGCATCTACAGTTTTAAAGGCCTAAATGCCCCAAAGGCACCAGATCCTGCCTGATCTTGGAAACTAAGCAGGTACAGACTGGATTAGCACTTCGATGGGAGACCACAAATAAAAGGCAGGAGCTGTAGGCTATATTTCAGAGGAAGAAACTGGCACAGCCACTTCTAAGTATTTCTTGCCTATGAAATTCTGTACTATAAGTCCACAGGCAACTTGAAGGCATATGCACACACACACCTGCAGCTCCAATATGCTATACAATGCTGAGAATCTAGTCCAAGAAAGTAAAGTATAAAATGGAAAAAGCAAGGGAAAAGGAGATATATTTTGGTTGCTTGAGTTGCCTTCTAGGTACATTGATCACAGATTTCACACTCTCTGCACTCTATCAATAGGACAAAGTCACCTACTGGAGGTAACATAGTACACAATAAAGTACAGAACAGTATGACACACTATAGGCATTTTATCTTAGGCTTGGGCGCCTGAAAACATTTTTCTGCTTGTTTGACCTTTTAAAAATCTCACAAGGTCATATATTTCCCAGTGCAAGCATCAAACAGAGCAGAGCAGACTGAATGTATAAATTTGTTAACTTGACTGTACAAATATTGGTTCACAAACCATCTTTCTGTCCCTTTTGTAAACAGCTGCATATACCCCAAAATGTCCAGTGGTTTTCTTTCTAATAAGTAAAATAATTAGTGTTGATTTTTATATGTCAATTTAAATATTATGAATGAATATATGACAGGTATATTTCATTCTAATCATTGAAAAGCTTTCAGAGCAGTTTCAGAGCAAGGCTGACCATTGTAAACAACTCCAATCATCAAGGACACAGAAGCACAAATATTAGACAGTTTTAACGTGGTTTGTGTTATGTTGGCTTTCATTTCAACTCAGAAAAATTGGCTAGTGCAAAATGCAGCTATAGTAGATTCTCACTTATCCAAGCTAAATGGGCCGGCAGAAGCTTGGATAAGCGAATAACTTGGATTATAAAGAGGGATTAAGGAAAAGCCTATTAAATGTCACATTTCATTATGATTTTACAAATTAAGCACCAAGGATCATGTTTTGCAACAAATCCACAGAAAAGCAGTTCAATACACAGTAAAGTTATGTAGTAATTACTGTATTTATTAATTTAGCACCAAAACATCGCAATGCTTCTGGAACATGGCCAAACAGCCTGGAAAACTGACAACAACCCTGTGATCTGGGCCATGAAAGCCTTCGCCAACACAGGAGGAGCCAGCCAGCGAGTGGGTGAGCGAGGAGGACTTTTGGAGCCCTTCTCGCTCACCCACCCACCCCTGCCTTGGCTCCCTCGCATGCTGGGGCTGGCAGCACCGGTGCCCAGCATGGCAGAGGAGTGAGAGAGTGAGCCCACCCTCCATCCCTTGCTCACTCACTCACCCAGCTGGGTTCCGGCAGTGCTGGGATCTGGCGGGGCGAGTGAGGGGGGGGGGGGAGGAATTTGGTTTGAATTGCCCAGACGCTCAGACGAGCGGGGCTCAATTTAGCGGGGGTTTTACTGTATTAGCCTGTTAAGCAGCACTGATAGTTACACAGAAATAGTCAGTGAAGGGTTTTTTCTTTCTTTCTTTCTGTAGTAGCTGCAGTATTACTCCTGGCATTGCTTTTGAGGATGCATCTGCAGAATTAATGCAGTTGAACACCACTTTAACTGCTATGGCTCAATGAAATGGAATTATGGGAGTTGTAGTTTATGCCTCACCAACTACATTTCCTTCTCTAAGCAGACTGGCAAAAGTTGAGAGCTGAATTCATTCTAGGAGAACCTTTAAAAAAGGACTCCCCCCCCCTACTCTCTGCACTCCTTTGAGGAGAAGCACCAAAGAGCCACCACTGCTGCCATTTTTCCACCCAAGCATTCAAAAAGACCAGAAACAGCGCCAACGTGGAGGCAGGAAATACATTTGAACTCAGTCTGGTTTTTATGCTGAGAGGTCAAATGACTGAAGCAGAGCTTGGAAGTAACTAGTTACATATAATGAACTGCAATTAATTCATTTCAATTAATTAATTACATCATGTACACTTCACTTCTTTTTCAGTGTTACTGTAGCCCAGCAGTTGCTTTTTCTAGGTAGGGGGAGAGTGGTCTTACAAAATGGTAGAAAAGAAATTTCATATAGTTCAAATACTGGCTCATGCTCTACTTCCTTCTTGGGTTTGAGCATTATAGTAATATTGTGGTAGACTGGAGGAGATGGGTGTGTTTTGTACCAGAGGCTGGTAGCTTTTCGCATTCAGATATATTTTTGCTGAGAAAATAATTATTCAGGTACATTAATAAACTGGAAAGCAAAACAGTGATTTTTGAGAACTTGTGGCTCACTATTTTTGGAGCTTTAGTAATATGACTGTAATTAACTTCGCATGATTTGATTCGAAGGACCAAACTTAAGATCACATGAAAGAGCTGTGATTTATCATTCTAGAATGAAGTTATTTAACTGAAATCCTGCTGAAAGCAAATCATTCAGTGTGTGTGTGTGTGTGTGTGTGTCTGATTGTCTATATTCTTACTCATCTCCTCTGCCTGACTTCTTAATTATCCATCCAAATAGTGAAGTCATGCTGCTTGTTTCTTAACCACATTAATTCCAGATTTCTTTGCCATCACTACTTCTCTATGAAAAATTAGTTTGATAATAAGTGCTAGAAATCTAGTCTTGTTCTAGTGTAAACAAGCAGTCCTTCTGGCGATGTCCATTATTATCTTGCTTGCTGCCTGCAGTATATTTTTGTAAACTGGATATGTATTGGATTTGGTTTAAGGTATTTTATGTTGCCTAGTCAGGCAGTAATCTCAAAACCAGGGCTGGGCTACATGATAGCCCCCAAGTATTTTGGACTACAGTTCCTATTAAGCTATGGTCAGCATGGCCAGTGGCTAGGGATAATTAAGGTTGTTGTGCCAAGAAATGGAAGTACCATGTATTTTGCTCCTTTTCTAAACATATAAAAAGAAAATAAATTATAAAGAGCAATATATGTCATCCAGCCTGACTATAGTATGTCATTATAGGTTTTATTACTGTTTGTATTTCTATTGTTTTCCCTAATGCTACACATCACTCTCTGCAAATTCTTGGTTAACAAGGAGAATTTCTAGTTTAATTCTGGACCTGGAGTATTGTCAATGTGTTTTAAAGGTAGCACTGAGACTTTCTGCAGATTTTGACAACTCAGAGACATGTGGAAGGGGCAAAATGAATGGGCATGGATATTTAGAATTTTGGGAAAATTTAAGTTGTGGCTCCACAAGGCCTGAGTGGATGAAGTAGTAATATTTTACTGTGGCAAAGTAAGTCCCCATTTTAAAGCATCCTGTAGCAAGGACATGAGTTGGAAAAGTCCCTAACCCACAACATCCAAGAGCAGTGGCTCTCTAAGTGTGCTCTACAGAGCCCTTGGGGCTGCAGGAAGCATACGGAGGATCTCCACGGTTTCTCCCTCCCCCTCCAAGCTTTCCATCCTCTTTCCTGCTCCTCCCCTCCCTGCCTCCAAAAATCTGCTTCCCTCAATTTCCTCACCGCAAAGCCTCTTTTCTTCATTTCCTTCTTCCCCAAAAGCCTCTTTTCTTGCTTCCCTTGCCCCCAAAATTCTTTTTTCCTTGCTTCTCTCACCCCAAGCCCTTGTTTCGTTCACCAGAAAGACTTTTTTCTTCACTCCCTCGCCCCCAAAAGACTTTTTTCTTTTTTCCATTGCTGCTAAAAGCTTTTTTCCTCACCTTCCTTGCCACCCAGATGCTTTCCCCTTCACCACCCTTGCTTCCAAAACTCCATTTCCCTCCCACCACTTTGATTGTGCTTTTCCAGCATGGCAGAAGGAGGTTGGACAGCATGAATCTTCCACTGAAATACTGTTAACTTTATGTTGGTCAAAAGTTTGCACATACTTGGCATATATATATTATATATAACAACTAGCTGTGCCCGGCCACGCATTGCTGTGGCAAAGTCTGGTGGTATGGGAAATAAAGTATTGAGGAATTGGCGGTAGTTAAGGGAAAGGGTAAAGGTTTTCCCCTGACGTTAAGTCCAGTCGTGTCCGACTCTGTGGGTTGGTGCTCATCTCCATTTCTAAGCCGAAGAGCCGGCGTTGTCCATAGACTCCTCCAAGGTCATGTGGGATGACTGCATGGAGCGGCGTTACCTTCCCGCCGGAGCAGTACCTATTGATGCACTCACATTTGCATGTTTTCAAACTTCTGGGTTGTCAGAAGCTGAGGCTAACAGTGGGGGCTCTCTCCACTCCCCCAATTCAAACTTGCGGCCTTTCGGTCCAGAAGTTCAGCAGCTCAGCGCTTTAACACGCTGCACCATCAGGGGATATTATTTCCTAAAGGTTGTGAATATACAATATTTCTGATTGTTTATTTTTTTTTGTCTGTTGGAGGCAAGTATGAATGCTGCAATTAGGAAAAATGATTAGGATATAGTGGCCTTGCAGCTTTAAAGCCTGGCTGTTTCCTCCCCGAGTAAATCTTTTGTTGGGAGGTGTTAGCTGGCCCTGATTGTTTCCTGTCTGGAATTCCCTTGTTTTCAGAGTGGTGTTCTTTGCGATATTTTATGTGCTTCTACTGTCTGTGGCCCTGAGAAAACAGAGGATTTGCCAGACTTTGATGATGGGCATATTTTGTTGGGCGGTGTTAGCTGGCCCTGATTGTTTCCTGTGTGGCATTCCCCTATTTTCAGAGTGTTGTTCTTTATTTAGTGTTCTGATTTTAGAGATTGTATTGTTCTGTTTTATTATACCACATTAATTTTTATATATTCTGATTTTAGTGTTTTTGAATACTTGGAGCCAGATTGTATTTATTTTCACGGCTGACCGCAACACAATAATAATAATAATAATAATAATAATAATAATAATAATAATAGTAATAATAATGACTTTGGTAATACACAGTGCTTCACTCCCTTCTCAGCTTCCTTTTTGGAAGAATCCTTTCTTGGGAGGTGTTAGCTGGCCCTGATTGTTTCCTTTGTGGAATTTCCAATTTTCCGGCTTTCAGACTGTTGGTCTTTATTTACTGTCCTGGTTTTAGAGATTATATTGTTCTGCATTATTCTATCCCAGTAATTATTTCATATTAAAGTAGAATCTCACTTATCCAACATTCGCTTATACAATGTTCTGGATTTTCCAACGCAGTCTGCCTTTTCATAAGCAATGTTTTTGTAGTCAGTGTTTTAAATTCATTGTGATATTTTAGTGGTAAATTTGTAAATACAGTACAGTAGAGTCTCACTTATCCAACATAAATGGGCCGGCAGAATGTTGGATAAGCGAATATGTTGGATAATAAGGAGGCATTAAGGAAAAGCCTATTAAACATCAAATTAGGTTATGATTTTACAAATGAAGCATCAAAACATCATGTTAGACAACAAATTTGGTAGAAAAAGTAGTTCAATACATAGTAATGCTATGTAGTAATTACTGTATTTATGAATTTAGCACTAAAATATCATGATGTATTGAAAACATTGACTACAAAAATGCGTTGGATAATCCAGAACATTGGATAAGCGAGTGTTGGATAAGTGAGACTCTACTGTAATTACAACATAGCATTACTGAGCATTGAACTACTTTTTCTGTCAAATTTGTTGTATAATATGATGTTTTGATGCTTAATTTGTATAACGATTACCTAATTTGATGTTTAATTGGCTTTTCCTAAATCCCTTCTTATTATCCAACATATTCACTTATCCTGCTGGCCTGTTTATGTTGGATAAGTGAGACTCTACTGCATTGATAATCTTATATTGTCTGCTTAGAACTGGATTATATGAGGCCCGTTCTTCACAGCTGTATAAAATGCACACTGAAGTGGATTATATGGTAGTGTGGACTCAAGATAATCCAGTGCAAAGCAGATAATATAAGATTATAAATGGGTTATATAGCTGTGTGGAAGGGCCTTGAGTCTACACTGCCATATAAACCAGTGCAAATTAGATAATCTGTGGAAGAGACCTAAGTGAGGCCTAAATCTGCCTGTCCCCTAACTGAACCCTGGCTGTCCCTTGGCTGAATTGGTTGCTAGGAGACGAAGTGGGCAGAGATTAGCCCTCTAAACTGGCAGCAATTGGATAAAAACAATTATTGCTCTCCCTCTAATTAGGACTTTATTTTTCTTTTCTTTTTGTTGTATCTTACTGGAGCCGTGGATGATGGGTTGTGTTGTCAAATTTCGAGGTTGGGCAGCCTGTAGTTTTGTTGTTTTGTGAGTTGCCGTGATGCCATCACTCATTTATATATATAGATATAAAAACCTTTCTTGGGACTTCACAAGAAATCTTTGCTTCTAAAAGGGCTCCATGGAGGAAGAACACATAAAACTACTACTATTACTTAAAGCAGTATATGTGTTATATGTTGCATTTGTAGAAAATCAGCTCAATTGATGGATATTAGGGGTGTGTATGGTACTGTTTTTCAAAATGGGTTCTAGGAGTTCTGGCAGTTCCAGAAACCAAGCCTTTGAAAATGGGATGGGCAACGGGGCTTGAATTGTTTCAGCCGAATGAGACCATGTGACTTCCTAAATTGGCTCTTATCGGCTTCATAGTGGTAGCAGCTGTGTGCATGTGGGGGGAGTCCCCCTTAGCCTTACCTGAGCCAATCAGTGCAAGAAAGCGGACCATGTGTCGTTTTTGCCAAGCTCGTATAGATATACCAAGGTGAGCTCATCCCTTTTCCTATGGCATCCTAGTGTTTGAGAGGGAGAGATCATGTGCAAGCTCGCTCCGGACAGGACTAGGTCTAATGTTTTGAAGTTATAGGAGAGTAGATTTTGATTGAACATTAGAAGGAACTTTTTGATGGCAATATTGAATTGGTAATAGAATTAATTGCTTAGAGAGGTGTGATGATATCCTCTTTTTCTCAACATCTGCTTAAAGAGAAGGGACAACTACTTGCTGGGAATACTTTAGATGGAGGTAGACCAGGGGGTTGGACTCTATGATTCAATGATTTTGTCATTCTATATACATTAATGTACTCTTCCAGATCTATGATTCTATGATTTTATCATTCTTATACATTAATGTGTGATGCTGCACAACATGCATTTGCACAGATATTTTGTAGACATGGTTAAGCCTTGATTCCCTTCATCTTAAAAATTAAGCACCTTGGCTTCGGATTTCCCACCATTAAGAATATCAGATATTTCACTTTCATCATGTAAATTATATCACACAAAAAAAGAAAATACTATCAAAAAGCTGTCAAATGATTTTTCTCACTATATTTCCTATTCTTTCGGGTTACATCCCTTGTACCAATGTAAATCATTCATTGCTTCCCTTGGTGTTTATACCCTTCAAATATTTATGGATACTTATGTTTCGCCTTAGTCAGAACTTGTATGAATTATATATATTTATTCCCTTTAATCTCTCTTTATAAGTGAATCCTCCTAAGTACCAAAGGGGCATGTTTTTTTTGTGTGCAGAAAGCATTTAAACCTTTTTCAATAATGACTTACAGATTAGGGGTAAAGGGAGCTTTCACGTATGTCATTAAATGCATTTAGCCTTTCTTATGCAATTTTTCCATCTAAATTACAGATTCATGAAATAAAATAAAACATTTTGAACACTTGTTTTTTTTAAAAGAAATTGCACGTGTTTTCCAGACAAGACTCTGCTAGCCAGTGATCAGCAAATCTTTTCCTTTCAAAAGTTTATAAGAAATGTGTGCTATTTTTTGTGAAAGCTTGTGCTTCTGATTCAAAGGAAATACATATATCTTTCAAAGCCACTGTGTTGTTAAACCTGAAGAAAAATCTAACATGTGAAGAAATTCCTTTCATTTTAGATCTAAAAGTTCACTGCAATCCTTTCCAAACCAAAGCAAATGTCTTTAAATAACTCTTCCCACAGAAAATATCACAATCTCAGAAGCCTTGTTCTATTGTTTAAAGAAATAATCACCATCTGTGTGCTCTGGATTCCAAGCAGAATCTCTCCAGAAGAATGATTACCGTGTTTCCCCTAAAATAAGACCTCCCCAAAAAATAAGACCTAGTAGGGGTTTGGGAGGATTGCCAAATATAAGGCCTCCCCTGAAAGTAAGACCTAGCAACTAAGGCTGCAGCAGAGTTCCATTGGGAAGCATGGCTGCAGGGCAGAAGCAGCACTCATACACACCGGAGGGAGGGAGAGACGCGGCTTGAAGAACCTTCCGTGGCTGCTGCTGCGCTGCCGTTTCTTCCTTCGGAGACAAGACTCCGTCCTGGCCATGCTCCCTTCGCCCCCAAGGCTTCTGATTGGCTCCTGGAGCCAGGGCAAGGGAGGGTGGGAGGGAAGGAAGAGGGCTTTCCACTCGTCCTGCTCCTTAAAGGTACAGGACACATAGGGATTCTCCTCTCATCCTTATTCCTATCCTATGCCATGAAACTTATTGTTTTATACTACTATTCTATTACCATATTATTATCATCATATTCTGTTACTATTATTATATCCCATTATTATCCTATTAATATATTTTATATCATTATATTATATTTTTCTATTATTATTATATCATTATATTATTATTTTATTATATTTTCATATTATTCTATACTATTATTCTATTATATTATCATATTATTATTTTATTATTATTAGCATATTCTGTTATTATTATAATATTCCATTTTATATTATCCTATTAATATATTTTATATCATTATAGTCCATTCTATTATTCTATTATATTATCCTATTATTATTATATTATTATGCTATTCTGTTATTATATTCCATTATTATATTATCCTATTAATACCATATTATTATCATATTCTGTTATTATTATATCCTATTATTATATTATCTCATTAATATATTGTATATCATTATATTATTATTATATTATCATATTATTATTATAGTATATTATATTATTCATCATTCATGACTACATTGAAACTAGAATAGAGAGAAATCAGCATGGAAACCTTGTGAAACCTAAACTGCAAGAGGTACCATAGATTGTTGTACATGTAAATAATGGTAGTAACAAGAAATTCTTGATAGGATTCATAGTTTGTCTGGTTATGCGGGTTTGTGATGACAACTACTTTACAGTATATAATAAATGTTCATTTTGTTGTTCAACAATAAATGTGAGCTCTTCTTCATGGAAAAATAAGACATCCCCTGAAAATAAGACCTAGTGCATCTTTGGGAGCAAAAATTAATATAAGACCCTGTCTTATTTTCGGGGAAACAGGGTAATACTGAGAACGATTTTAGAGCAGTTCATCAAGCAAATAGCCTATAAGACCTTAGGGCCCATCTTCATGGGCAACAGAATCCAAAGCTGGTCCAAAGCATTGCTGCTTCAGTCCAGCCCTGGATTATGCCAAGGCGTTTCCATTTCTCTGTTCCCAAACTGCACTGTCAGCAAAGGCACTCAGTGACAGCCAGGGACTCTCCAAAGGACTGTGGCTACTGATGTGGCAACAAATGACAACAAAGTTCCATCCCTTTTTTCCACAGTGTTTTGGGTTATGACTCTTATAACTGAGGGGGTCTTGAAATGTAGGAGTTGTAGTCCAAAGTACTGCCTACTATAGGACTCATGTATTCCTTGAGATTCATTTCTGTCCTATGATCTGTGGTTAATGTAGGTCTTTTGTGATGTTAGGACAATGGCAAACAATAATGCTATTTGCTTGGCATTTGTGAATGAGTCAGTAATAACTATCCTCATTTCAGCTTCCAACCTGCCTTCCTGACTACTTTGAGGTAAATATTCCTAACATTGTGTAAAGCTCCTGGATTTAACAACAGAAATTATCATGGATTCTGTGCTTATAGGCTGAATTTAACTACAATTTCTAGAATGAAGAACTTTTCATACAGCTCAACTGAAAGGAGTGCTCTGTAATTGGCTTATCCAGTATTTGTGTGCGGGGAAAAGTATTTCATTATGCAGATTCATTAAACCTCAACAGAATAGTGCTTCCAGTTTTAACTATTGCATTTCATCCTCCACAATCCCGTTGATGCTACTTACTGTAGAGAATTGTAGAAAAGGCTCACTTAGCTCAACATTAATTTAAACTTTTGTACAGCTACACTGTACTGTGAAATGTGAAGGACTCAATTTCCTTCCTTTTCTTTCAAGGAGTAATACATTGCTTGGTGAGCCGTTCCACCAGTTTTGATGAAAAGGACTACTCGCTGCATATGGCATTATACTCAGATAAAGGCAAAGGAAGCAATTGGCTCTCTTTCTGAAAAAGCAGTTGGCTTTCCTTCTGTCAAGCTGCTCTGGTAGTACCTTGTTAAAATGGGCAGCTACTGTCTGAAAAACCCAATGAATATGCACCAACTAACTTCCTATCAAGTGCCCAATTTGCTTCTGCACAGCAATCCCTATTGAGAAGAATGTGTGGAGCAGCAAGGGTTAATCTAAGACATAAATGCGAGACTTCTCTGAAAAGTACCAATTTGCTTTGGTACTTGGAGAAATACCTGAAAAATGTACTATTCACTATTATGCCTTTGTACTTCACATAGGACTTCTGATCCTTGCTCAGAGCACTTCACATTGACTATATTAAGCTCTGGCACAGCCTCAGAAGATAGAATGGCATTACTGTAGCAATGGTAGTTAACAGCAGCAGTTTTACAAGTGGTAATCTCCGCATTTATTTATTGCAACAAAGATCTGCTGTTCTGCACAAAATAATACACTCATTACGCATTTAATCCAATTGTGCTCTTCCAATTCCAGGACCAGATTTGATCCATCTGACGTCCCTGCTAAAGGAAGAGAAGAAGCAGCAACTTTCACCAAGTCTTCTTTTCCCATGCAGTTAACTATACCCCCACCCTTGAAAATCTGTTCCAGATGATTTATAGACCCTCCAGACCAGCATGGGAAGTGTCACACAGACATGGAAAATCGCTTTTGAAGCAAATGAAATTATGTTCAGGGCAGCTCTGTGGACAACATGTTGCATTGATATAATCTGGATTCAGCTAAACCATTACTTAATATTTCTACAGATCAGATATTGGAAAAGTTACTGTTTGGTGTCCCAGAACACTTTAGTTTCTAAACACTTTTTTAAATGGCCAAGGGATTGTCTAAAATTATAATTACACAATGACCAGCATTACTGGACAAATCTAGTTGTTGTAGTCCAACAACAGCAACTGTTACAGCTATCAAACTGGGGTTCCAAACATTCAACCCGTTCTGCGGAAGCTGCACCCTTCGTTCAAGGAGAAAACCCAAAACAAACTATCTTTTAGCAAAGAAAGATTTATATGAAGAATATATACAAACACAACAGTCCTTGGCTTTTATCAGCTGCTTTCAAACAGTGAAACAAAATGTTCTTATCTTAGTTTTCCAGCTCTAAACTTTCAAACTCTCTGGTTTCCAGACTCTCCGTCTTCAAATTCTCTTCAACTCCACTCCAACAGCTCTGAACATCAACATCATCACCATCCTCCTCGTCATCTTCAACTCAAGATTTACTCAGTCTCTATTAATAGCACTCAGTCTTTAGCAGGTGGCTTGATTGTTGCTGGTCATATATTGATAGGACATGATTCTTACAAACACTTATCCATTTTCACATAAGAAATGACCTAAATAATATAAAACTCTGACAGCAATTAGATTAACCAAGCTGTGAGTTTAACTTTTCCTTCCCATTCCCAATTTTCTAAAATCAAGATCTTTCTGTCACATTTATGAAGAAATCAGCAAATTTCCATATGTTTCTGTCAAAAACAAATGGAATGCCAATTTTAGCAGGCCAAATTCAATTGTTTCCACCATGTGAATAATAGACAAAGTTCTCTTGTTGGCTGCTTGGTGTGCAGCTATTAAAGATGTAGTCTGTAAAGGAAAAAAGTGGTGGCAACAGAAATTCTACATCATATATATGGCTGAACAATGTACAGAAATTCATACCACTAGTCCTTCTGAGGTATCATCACATTCTCTTTCTCCCTTATTTGAATTTTCAAAACTTCAAATTCAAATGTATAAAGAAATTTCTACCATTTTGGAAAGTTCCTGATAGGAAATAAGAAAACAGCATTGCCATCCTCTCCTATTTATCACAGATGTGATGTTGAAATTAAGAGTCTGAGACCAGGGCCAGCCCTAGGTAATTTTCAAGTGTAAGCGAACAGAATTTTGGCACCCCCCCCCCCAAACCAATCACTGAAAAATAAAAGCGTTGGATGAGTGAAAATGTTGGATAATAAGAGGGTATTAAGGAAAAGCCTATTAAACATCAAATTACAATATGATTTTACAAATTAAGCACCAAAACATCATGTTTTGCAACAAATCGACAGAAAAAGCAGTTCAATACATGGTAATGTTATGTAGGAATTACTATATTTACGAATTTAGCACCAAACATTGCAATGTATTGAAAACATTGACTACAAAAACTTTGTCTACTAACAAATTGACTGCAAATAAAGATAGAATTGCATAAAATAACCTTACAGTAAGAACATTGTCAGAAGTTAAATCCATAAAAACTTCAGTCCTTGCTGCCAAAAGAAATAGCTGTGGATCCGGGTGGGAGGCCGACTGTGTTGGATAATCCAGAACATTGGATAAGTGAAGGTTGGATAAGTGAGACTCTACTGTACTAACTATGGCTGACTCTGCTTAGCTTCCAAAAACAGATGGGAGTTGGTACTGTGATGGATGATGATTGTGATGGTGATGTAATGTGACAGGGAGGAATCCTTTTTGATCCCACCTTTGCCACCAAAATGTAATTGATGATGGTGTGAAAGCAAATTGTAAATGCTGTTTCCACTGCTGAGGGGATTTTTGAGTCTTTTAATCCCTCTAGATTATATGTATATCACCTTTATATGAGGGGAAGGATTACAGGGGGTGATCTTTATTCCAAGATCCCAGCCTCTGTCTCTGTAGTTAGGGATTTCTGAGTTGTGGTTCCCTTTCTGAGGTAACGGTGACTATTATTCTTCCCTAATTAGGTGATTTATTAAGGTAACTGCCACCAACATGAGGCTTTTGAATAATTACCATTGAAATTTGGCTCCACAGATGCAGATGAGATGAAATGAGTCAGTTGTTAACAAAGAACAACAAGTTTATTGTGTACAAAGCTTATGGTTGCATGTTGATTGATTTGCTTATGGAACTTTAAATAAACAAGTGGTTTAATAACTCTTATAACCACCACAACAGTAGTCTTTGGTGTAAATCCACTCTTTTTCTCCTACTGATGATATAAATTGTAGCGAACTCTAACCTCAGCTGAGTTCCTTAGTGAACAATGTCCCAACTACAATAAAAGCTTTCAATTTGATCTAATACCAATCAAATCCCTGATCACTAGCCTTTCTCAACTAGAGATCCTGACTAGGCTCCCTTTAGTCTGCCCTGACTAAAGATTTTTGGCCAGGCCTGTCTCCTCAGCCCTTCCTGACTGAAAAGCCTCCAGCCATGCTCACACCCTCACACACACTCCCTTCTCTTTTTAAAAACTGCCCTTTTTTCCTTACCTTGGCTCCACCCACTTCTCCCTCTGATGAGCTAGCCAGCTTCGTCTCCATGGTAACAGCACTACTGTGGATTGAAACAAGATGGCTTCTGTTTCAGCTACTGTGTCAACCAAAACACAAATACATACTCCAACAGACAAAATTAAACACAATAACTATGACTTCTCCACAGGTACTTTTAGGGTACTTCCAAGATGTATATATAACCCGCAGTTACCAAGAGTAAAATAAATACAAATTAAAACTTTAGAAAACAAGAGTCAATACAAAGAAACACTATTGAGGGGGGGGGCGGGAAAGCAGCAGCAGCATCCTATCTTCGAACAAGTCTTGCCAAGTCTTGATTGGATTGCCATAAGTTAGGAATGGCTTGAAGGCACAATGACCTAACCTAACCTAAAACTAAGAAATGAAGCACCTAAATATTAGGAATAATGTTTTTATTTTGTGTGATAGTGGAATCGATTGAATGGGACTGTTGTGGACTTGTCTTGTAGCTTTGAACCCTGGCTGATTCCTGCCTGGTGGAATACTTTGTTGGGAGGAGTTAGCTGGCCCTGATTGTTTCCTGTCTGCAATTCACCTGTTTTCAAATTGTTATTCTTTATTTACTGTCCTGGTTTTAATTTTTTGTAATGCTTAGAGCCAGGTTTAGGAGGTTTTGTGGGAGCCAGTGGGAGTTCTGAGGCAGTCTGGGAGGAGCACTACAAATCACTTTTGGTGAGAAGATTATCTTACAACCTTTATGAGGACCATATTACCATTTCACAGATGGGAAAATTGAAGGTATAAAACAGCTAGACTTGTTATCTTGAACTAAGATTTAAAGACTTGAAGATCTACACCAGGTGTGGGCAAACTTTGGCCCTTCCGGCTATTAGAAATTGTGGGAGTTGAAGTCCAAAACACCTGGAGGGCCAAAGTTTGCCCATGCCTGATTTACACTATTCTCTACAGATGTTGCAACACAGATTTTACATACTTTCATCTTTTTTAAGCTTTTAAGATGAAAATAACAATCCCTGAAATAAATCCCATTTTCATTCTTTGGAAGCTTTTAAACAGAGGCTGAATGGCCATCTGTCGAGGGTGCTTTGAATGCAATTTTCCTTCTTCTTGGCAGGGGGTTGGACTGGATGGCCCACAAGGTCTCTTCCAACTTTATGATTTTATGATTCAGCCAGTGCAAGGGAAAATTACTTTTCCCAGGCCCCAGCAAGGCCCCAGCCACTCCCTCCATTCCTTCCCTTCTTCCTACCTTCACTGCCCGGGGTGGGCGCAGCGGGGCCTTCACCACTGATGCTGGCAGCTTTGATGCAGGACTTGGCTGGGCTGGGGCTGGGGGAGCCGCTGCTGTCACCACGCTGTACCCTGAGCCGGCCAGCAAGAGGCGGAGCCAGGTCCCAGCAAGGCCCTGCCCTAGCAAGGCCCCGCTCTAGCAAGGCCCCGCCCTAGCAAGCAAGGCCAGGCCGCAGCAATCAAGGCCAGGCCCCAGCAAGCCAAGGCAACGCCTCAGCAAGGCAAGGCCCCAGCAAGGCAAGGCTCCAGCAAGGCCCCAGCTGATCCCTCCCTCCTTTCCTTCTTCCTACCTTCACCGCCCAGAATGGGTGCACCAGGGCCATCACCGCCGATGCTGGCCGCTTTGAAGGCGGGCTATGCTGGGGCCAGGGGAGCTGCTGCTGCCACCGTCCCGTCCCCTGAGCTGCCCGGCCCGGGAGCCAAAGGACAAACTTCTCCTTCTCCTTCTCCTCCTTCTTGGCTCTTGGCTCCTGGGCCAGGCGGTTCAAGGGATGGCACGGCGGCAGTGGTGGCTCCCCTGGGAACTGAGAGCCAAGGAGGAGGAGGAGAAGGAGAGCTTCTCTTTTTCTTCCTCCTTGGCTTCCGGGCCAGGTGGCTCAGGATGGCGAGGCAGTGGCAGCAGCTCCCCCGGCCCCAGCCAAGCCCAGCCTGGCCTCAAAGTGGCCAGTGGCAGTGGCAACAGCCCCGGCGCCCCATCCTGGGCAGCGAATGTAGGAAGGAGGGAGGGAGGGAGCGGTGAAGCAAAGATGGAGGGGGCGCCTCAGAAAGGAAGGAAAGAAAAGGAAAAGGGGGTGCAGAGAGATAAGAAAGAAGCTTCAACTGCACCCTCTAGAGGATAGCGCCTTCAGCAACCGCGTAGCTTTCCTACCGGTTGAACCGCCCCTGTCTGAGACCCAGGTGAATTGAACTTACATTTACATGTTAAGTCATAATTTCTTTGTGAGTTGTTTATATTTCAGTTTTTAAATATTTGTTAATCTATATCGTGTATGCTGTATGAAAACATTCTGAAAAAACAATATGTTCCCTTTGCGTAGCTTTTGAGTAGGAAGCATTTTGTTATTTCTTTCAATTACTTTTCTTTCAGCTACAAAAATGGTTTGTAACAGAATTCCAAATATTTTCAGTTTGTCTGCATTAGAACAACAGAATTATTTTTTATAGTTTAAAAATGAATCACATCATTTTTGAAACTGAATTAGAGGGATAACACAATCATAGAATGACCTTTCACAGAATCGACCTTTTTACCTTTTCCAATGAAGATGATACAATTTCTTGAGTAATGACATGGTGAACTGACTGTCAGATCTTTAATGCGGCCCAAATGATAATTATTGTTAAAATGTGAGGATATATCAAATCATTTATTTCATTAAAAACCTGCAAAACAGATTGGGAGAGGTTGACAAAATTAAGATAGAACGTTCCCAGCAATACATTGAAAAAATTGTTCTCCTTTTGTAATAACAAAGCCTCTTTTTATTTCAACATTTTACAGATGGAGCAGCTCTTTAGGCAAAGCAACATTTGGGATACCTAAGGTTTCTGTGAAGAAAGTGCTATAAATTGCAAAGAGGACATATGAAGCCAGAAGCAAATAAAGCAGAATGGAGGAAAGAAATCATGGATAAAAATAGGTGCTTTGTGAAATTGCTTAAGGAAAAGCTTAGCTTGCAGGCGAGAATAGTTCCTGGCAAATCTTCAATCACTGCCAAGTTCTGTGGCTCCAAGAAGCTCTAGGGCCAGTTCACACACACATACATTTATGCAAGTACTTAAAACTTTGTGATGTCATCTTAATGAATGATCTGAGGCCAATGGAGAAAGGTGTTTTTAAAGTTCAATCTGTGATATTTTGTTTGTGAAGGTTTATTCAACATATAGAGGTGATTGATTGATATTGAAATCATTGGTCTATTGATGGATAGATAGGGATTTATGGAGATGACCTGCCCAACTTATTTTGGAACAACTTAACCTGTGACGTTAGTAAGTGAGACACACTTTGAATTAGTACTACATAATATATATTTTTGTCTCAAGTTTTTATTTCTCAACATTTCTCAAAGAATTAAGAGTAGACCTTGACAAAAGCCTTCTTCTTAACATATTCTTTATAAATTAAAATAATAGCATAAAACAGCAGCATACAATAAGAACGTAGTGGCATTGTGTGGTCAGACTCTTCGTAGTCATCACCCAACTTGTTCTTGAGGCCATAGCAAGAAAAAAATTCAAGGAGGAGGGTTTGAAACATTTAAAGCAAATAATGAAGAGTAGTTCCATAACACAAAATAGTTTAAAATATTCATTCTATATTTTATATAGACTTAATTAAATCAAAGATCTATTTTAGTTACAAAGTTTCAAGTCTAAAAAAACCCTGAAAATGACCTTTAATTGGCAATTTAGTGATTAAAAAAGAATACCACAACATTGTTGGAAACACTTGAAAACTGTGTCAATACATTTTGACAGAAATCAGGATCCATCAATAACTGCAGTGGACACTCAAGAGTGCAAGTCCAGTTAGTATTTCCACATTGTGCTTCTTGAGTATGTTTTCAAACATTTCAGAGTAGAAAATGACATTTCATTTGTAGCTATGCAGAAATCTGAAGAAGTTTCTTTACATTCAGAAAAAAACTGTCCATCACAGACAAGATATGCTTCCAGTTCATTTGATGGTTTTTCTGCAGGTGCAATCTTTTTCCATTTTCTATACCACAGGTCATTTTTTTCCCATCAGTATGTCAATATCTTGAAGGCATTCATTATAAAGTTCTTTGCACAGAAACAACAACCGAAACATATCGGTATATGACTTGTATCCAGGAGCTACTCTACGAAGAACTTATACATATGTTATGTTATTTACTTAATTGACTTTATCAATGCTTCAGTAATACTTGAGAACATTATCAAGATGGCAGTAAGATTTTGTTTGGTTTTCATTTATTCGATTTGGCAAAACTGGAACTAAACTAGAGACTGTAACAGTTTTACTTTAAGACTCATGTGAATGGTTGCCAAATTGTACTTTTGTATGTTAGGAACTGTTAATTAACTCGATTCAATGCTGAGACAGCACTTTAGATTATTATTAAGTCAATAATAAGACTTTGGTTTTCATTTCTATTCGGCAAAACTGGAATTAAAACTAGAAACTGTAATAGTTTTTCTGTAATACCTTTGTAAGTGTTGCCAAATTGTACATCTTTATGTTAAGAACTATACTAATTTAGTGAATGAGAATACAAGTATTGGATACCTTAGGTAGAGTATACATTACTATATATACTACTAGTAGACGTGAGAGATCTTACAGGGACAGGGCTATGATCTACCACTGATCCCACTCAAATCCAGTTTAGATTGATGTTAGTACGACACCATAATCCCCTTCTTTTGCAGTTTGGAAAACAGTTGTTACTAAAATTTGTTTATATAGAAGATAATATTACATTACAAATATAGAATTTATAGATCTATTACTTTACACTATATTATACACCATACTTTCCTTTTTACGTTTCACTGTAGATTATAGACATCTGTGCGTTTAGTTAGTTTAGTAACTATACATTCCAGCAACATCTCCCAAATGACAAAATCACCCCTCCCCCCCCCCCAAACCCACCAGTATTCAAATTTAGGTGTATCAGGTGTTTGTGCCAGATTTGGTTCAGTGAATGAAAATACATTCTGCAAATCAGATATTTACATTACGATTAGTAACAGTAGCAAAATTACAATTATGAATCATAGAATCATAGAATAGTAGAGTTGGAAGAGACCTCATGGGCCATCCAGTCCAACCCCCTGCCAAGAAGCAGGAAATTGCATTCAAAGCACCCCTGACAGATGGCCATCCAGCCTCTGCTTAAAAGCCTCCAAAGAAGGAGCCTCCATCACACTCCTGGGCAGAGAGTTCCACTGCCGAACAGCTCTCACAGTGAGGAAGTTCTTCCTGATGTTCAGGTGAAATATCCTTTCCTGTAGTTTGAAGCCATTGTTCCACGTCCTAGTCTCCAGGGCAGAAGAAAACAATCTTGCTCCCTCCTCCCTATGACTTCCCCTCACATATTTGTACATGGCTATCATGTCTCCTCTCAGCCTTCTCTTCTGCAGGCTAAACATGCCCAGTTCTTTAAGCCGCTCCTCATAGGGCTTGTTCTCCAGACCCTTGATCATTTTAGTTGCCCTCCTCTGGACACCTTCCAGCTTATCTCCCTTCAATTGCAGTGCCCAGAAATGGACACAGTATTCCAGGCATGGTCTGATCAAGGCAGAATAGAGGGGTAGCATGACTTCCCTAGATCTAGACACTATACTCCTATTGATGCAGGCCAAAATCCCGTTGGCTTTTTTAGCAGCCACATCACATTGTTGGCTCTTGTTTAACTTGTTGTCCAAGAGAACTCCAAGATCTTTTTCACACGTACTGCTGTCAAGCCAGGCATCCCCCGTTCTGTATCTTTGCATTCCATTTTTTCTGCCTAAGTGAAGTATCTTGCATTTGTCCCTGCTGAACTTCATTTTGTTAGTTTCGGCCCATCTCTCTAGTCTGATAAGGTTGTTTTGAATTCTGCTCTTGTCTTCTGGAGTGTTAGCTATCCCTCCCAGTTTGGTGTCATCTGCAAACTTGATGATCGTGCCTTCTAACCCTTCATCTAAGTTGTTAATAAAGATGTTGAACAGAACCGGGCCCAGGACGGAACCCTGCGGCACTCCACTCATGACTTCTTTCCAAGAGGAAGAAGACGCATTGGTGAGCACCCTTTGGGTTCATTCGCTTAGCCAATTACAGATCCACCTAACTGTAGTTTTGTCTAGCCCACATTTTACTAGTTTGTTTGCCAGAAGGTTGTGGGGGACTTTGTTGAAGGCCTTACTGAATTCCAGGTACGCTACATCCATGGTGTTCCCTGTATCGACCCAGCTTGTAACTCTATTGAAAAAAGAGATCAGATTAGTCTGGCATGACTTGTTTTTGGTAAATCCGTGTTGACTATTAGCAATGACCGCATTTGTTTCTAAGTGTTCGCAGACCACTTCCTTAATGATCTTTTCCAGAATCTTGCCTGGTATCGACATGAGGCTGACCGGACAGTAATTGTTTGGGTCGTTCTTTTTCCCCTTCTTGAAGATAGGGACCACATTCACCCTCCTCCAATCTGCTGGGACTTCTCCCATTCTCCAAGAGCTCTCAAAGATTATTGCTAGTGGTTCTGAAATAACTTCCGCTAGTTCCTTCAATACTCTTGGATGTAGCTGATCTGGCCCTGGGGACCTGAATTCATTTAGTAGCAATGAAAATAATTTTATGATTGGGAGTCACCACAAAATGAGGAACTGTATTAAGGGGTCAGAGCATTAGAAAGGTTGAGAACCACTGCACTAAACCAACTATGGTTGGAGACAGGGCTGTAGCCAGAGGAGGAGGGATTATGGGTTCAACCGCCCCCCCCAATGAAACCTGGTTTACTCGTGAATTTTAACTGGTTAACCAATTTATGAATAAACCAGTTTTTTTAAAACCTGACATATTTCAGGGGGGCCTTGAACTTTTAAACCCTCTCCCCCTGGCTATGGCCCTGGTTGGAGAACAAACATTTCACTTATTTAGTATGAACATTTTAATGAAAATTAACCAGCAACTATCATTTCTCACTGTGTCTGGAAACCCACATTCAATCAATTACTATTTCCTGATTACAGTTTAGGACCTCAGTGTGATGTTTATTCCCCACCCCACCTGATCTTTCCCAGCTGTTTCACATACATATTAAACAATGGATTGTCACCTTGATGTGATGAGGGGGCTTGCGTGTTCCAATAAACCTGAGGGCACAACCACGGGAGTTGTTTTTGTTCTTGGTCTGGATCCTCCCCTGTGGCCACTCCTGGGAGTGTGTGTCCCAGGAGTGGCCACAGGGGAGGATCCAGACCAAGAACAATCCGAAGGCCCAAAGACCTCAATGGCAGAGCAGGCGAAGGATAACATGGTACATGTTACAATGGCTGTGAAGGCAGAAGAAGGCTGCAACAGACTGAGAAGCCACTCTCATTGTGTTAATCACACCACTGCTAGGGCCTCAATCTGTGAAGACTGTGTGTTGACCAGCCGTGAACCGACCTCCACACATTTAAAAAAAATCACGCACAGGCGTCTTCCAAGAAATGGAGAACCATCATCCTCAAACTACGAGGGATCGCCTAAGAAGAAAACAACATGAAGAATAAGATTAAACTCGGATGCTACATAACTCTCCACAAAGGATAAGAGTCACTATAACAATATGGACACAAGTCTCATCACCATACCCTATTCAAAATGGCTAAGATTGGTAGTGTGGTTGACAGTACTGGGAGCTGTAGAAACATCAACCAATTGCTTTCCAGATGTAATACAAAGAATAGCTTTGACTTATGAAATATAGCCTATCTGAGCCCATGCAATCTTTAGTTGCTTTTGTATCCTCTGTCATCTAGAATGTAGTCATTCAGTAGAAACCATTTAAGTGTGGCTTCTGTTTTCAGACATTTATGGTGGGGACATATAACAAACCACCACTGGTTATCTCCCCACCCATTTATAATGCATCTATATGTGCAATTTAATTCTAATTCGCTTATTAAAGGATATTGTAAATTATTCTGTTTAAAGTTTTATTTTTGACTCTAAGCATATTGTTCTTCAGGCAGCATTAGATGTGAAATAGTGGTTTGAGTAATAGTACTCTGAGTGACCAGGTTTTGAATCCCAGCTCTGACATGGAAACAGACCAGATAACCTTGAGAAAGTCACACTCTCTTTGTTTCATGAAAGTATTGACAAACCTCTGGATGAATCTTGCTGGGGAACGTCCAAGACAGAAATGTCAAACATCAGGGTTAATTTGAAGTGACACAACTACAATTACAACCGTAACAACTTATTTTTTCAGATATTTTATAACAATTCGCCCCCCTTGATTGAAATTAATTATCCTTTGTTATGGCTTCTGAGTTTTACAGCACAATACATCTCAATGTAATCAGACTGAACCTGACCTAACCTCTAATCCAATCTAATCCAATGATCCATAAACATTCTGAACTTCTAAGAGGGGCAGAAAACATAAATGAATTACAAGAAATTGTGTAGGATTATACTTATGTGAATATTGCAGCTTTGATTTATAGAGGTTTAAGGAAGGATTGTTTTTCTTTGTTTTGTGTTGCATTTTGATTATCCTTACTTCAAATTATGGCATTTTGATGACTAAACCTCTGAGTTAAAAGGACAGCAGAAACCACTGAGTTTTTCCTGGCTTCTGCACAGTTTTGGCTCATTTGAAACTTTGCTGAGGGCCTCCCTGCAAGAGTGCAAGAAAAATGTCAGAACCTCACACAGAGACTAAAGGAAACAGCCAGGTCCAAAGTTACTGCGCCTTTTGGAACTATGAGGGATAGATGAGGGATACATTGTTGTTGTCTTTGATCCACGGCGAACTGCCTCTTCTCCTCAGGTGACAAGCACTGATCCGTAAGGAGGCCTTCTTCAGTTCTGCTGCCTCCTGACATATTGTCATGCTCACACTTTGATGTTCCCCTGCATGTTGTTTTGATATCTCTCCCTTTTCAACATCAGCCAGGAACGATTCCACTGAACCTAGCAATAAGCAGGACTTTAAAGCTATTCTCTGGTTGTTTGCCTGTTTTCGTTTGAGAGATTTGGACGAGGTTCAGCTTCCTGGTTTTCTCTCCTCTTTCTTGTTTTCCTTTTGCTTTTCCATCCTTAGTCCAAATTAACATGGTCTCTGTAAATCCAAGGAATCTCTTTGGAATGACCTGCCAAGTACACAGAGAGATGTTTATTGAATACACTGCTTGCTTCTCTCTTGTATGAATTCCATGCCTGAGCATTTCACTCCCAGGTCCACCTCCAGCTCCCCTTAGGGCAAGGAGCTTCAGAAACTAATTAGTGAATGCACATAAGCTTCAGTCCTGAAGGACATTGTTCATTTCATTAGTTGTGCTATGCTGAATATGAGAGAATGCTGCTAGGGGATAAAATGCACGGGGGCAGAAGCCAAGTTGGGTCAAGGTATAGAAAGAAAACAGCTAATGAATGTCCATTCCACAATCAACATGTTTTACTCAATCCTGATGTCCTTTCCTAGACTCTCTATTGAAACTATTTTCTAACACACACACACACCCAAGGTAAACAGAACACTCTGCCCTTGAATTATTTGGATACTTTCAGGGGAGTACACAGAATTTTGAAATAATGCTTACTTATTCTACTAGGGGTTTCAAGCCAGCTGTCTATTGGCTTTGAGCTTAATGATTCTACGCTGCTTTGCAACCTCCCCCCCCCCCCCAAAAAAAAAAAACATCCCAAACACAAATAATTATCAGCTTTGACTCTACTGATCCAGATAATAAAATCTATATGTTGTTTGATAGGTTGGCAAACAATATATAATTTTTATAAAATCAAACATTTTAAAATACAATAGAAATTAGATATCAGTATTTCAGCATTTTTAAGATGGCTGCAAATATTCTCAAATTATTATCATTTTGTCTTTCCTTTTCTATACATATGTACTCTGCTTTTCTCCAAAAGCAGCCGATATGGATTTTCTACATATCCTAGTATCTCATCAAAATATCAACTGGACTCATATTTAATACATTTTAGTGAATAACATAGGCACTTAGAAAGGAATCTAGATGTAAAGTACAGTGGTTCGAGACTTAAGGTAGAGCGAGCAGCAGACCATTTGATTTTCATTTTCATAAGACTGAGAAGTGACTAATTCCCAATTATAGAGCAGGAATTGATTCATTGATGCATTACATTTATTAGCTTTCTCTAAAGCAAGCATTTGTACAAAATCATTCCAAAAAGTAGCACAGACTGATGTAATCTGCTACAATAATCTGAACAAAAATCAAATTGGAAAAACCCAAGTATACAAACATCAGTACAACAAAATACAATACATTTTTCAGGAGATAGAAATCGCCAATAGAAACAAGTGCTAAAGCCAGCATCAATGACATTCTGAAGAAAAAAGCAACCTAATACCATTCAGATGTTTTATATTTAAAAAAACCTCACAAAAACTGTTCCTGGACTTTATCGCATGAGGCTGACGAACATAGAAGCAAGACCATCACCTTTGTGGTAGTCCCTATCATATGACATTATGTGGTACCTATTGCCAGTATGTCAACTCCCTGCAACAAAGCCATCCCTAGTTATTGATGGGTAAAACTCATCAATAGCATCTCATCACACCATGGTCCCAGTACTTATTAGCATGCTGGGACAGAAGTGACATCAGGGAGTGGCATTGTTCAGTTCTCCTCCTCTTCACCACTCCCTCTCCCAGTAATAAACTTTGCAAGACTATGAAGTTTAAAAATATTTTTTTAAACAAAATGAAATATGGAATTGCAGAAGATCCGGCCACAGGATCTTGGGATGGATACAATGTCATGAAGACATATGGTAATGAAGATGATCATCCCAGTAAATTCCTGGAATAACTGGTCACATGAATATTGCAGGATGGGAGTGTCATGCAATAATATGCCTTTTATGATTCTCTGGACATGTCAATCTTATCTTTCAATTCACCTGAATCATGCTTCATTATAAGTATTTCAACAATTTTGGAAATGGAGGAAGAACAAGTTCCTACAATTACTTCAGTTCATTTGCATCATATTCCTGTCTTCACCCCCCCCTTAGTTGTGTAGTGATGTACGTTAATAAAAACATAATCCAAAGCCATATTTACATGGACATCCCCTTCTTACATTGTTTACTCAACATGCATGACATTGCTTTAGTTCAAGTATGGCAGAAAATACCCTCTAATTGTTTTTGTAAACAATGTTTGCAAAAACAAAAACAAAAAATGGAAAATGGACAATCAACTTCCATAATCTTACTCGGTAGCAAGAAACCCTTTAGAAATCTTCATTTTTGCATGCAAAAACAAATTAAACAAAGATTTATATTCCTACTTACTGCTAAGTCTCTCATTTGCATATTTTATATACCCTATCCGATGAAACAAACCATAAAGCTCAAAGGTTTTTCTGTTCTCAGATTTTTCTAAATTTGATTAAAGCTATTGGCCATGGATTTTAAATATTTTGTTGTAGACTAGCATGACTTATGTTAACTATAAAATAAAGACAGGCTTTTTTTGTTGTGTTTTGTTTTACAACATCGCTACCCTAGTTGCATGCTCCTGTAAATATTATCACGATTTTCCTTTGGGCTCCATAGTCATATAGAAATCCATTTCAGAGAAATGTTGTAAAATCAGCCAGTGTACATCAATTATTAAAAAGTTCATGAGTATATACAATGGCGTGACTTCAGTTACAGTTAATGCCTCTTAGGGAAACTCAAGAAGCAAGGTAGTATGATGCAAAATAACAAATGACTTAAGCACAAGATAAAAGATGTGTTGGCATGATTGAGGCTACAATCTGATACTATGTCAGTGCTCTAGAATTTTCTAGTTGAATTTTGCACAATTCTGGTCAACTTTGTTTACTGTGTATTTTGATGTAGCCGGGGCAGGGGGAAGCTGAGGGGCTTCAGCCTCCCCCCCAAAAAATTCTCAGAGTGGTCTGCGAGAAGCCCTTATATTTATTATTTAAACTGTTATGTTTATTCATATCATGATCTGATCACCATGCTCAATATATCCCACATGCATGGGGGTATTGGGATAATGATACAAAAGGTTTGCTAGGGTAGATCCTCTCCCACTCAGATTCATCCCCCCCCCAACCAAAATCCCAGCCCCTCCCGAATCAAAATCTTGGCTATGGGCCTGATGACAACTCATCATCCTTCTCTTCTTTCTCCGCATATACATTTTATGAAATGGAACTAATATTAGCTTCCCACTTGCACCTATCACACCCCCTTGTACTCTGATAGGTTTGTCTGTTTTGTGCTTAGTTTCTTTCAGAAGACCTATAAATTTTTGTGGTCTTCAGAAAATAAAATTAAATTCTTGTCCAATTGAAGGCTGGTTAATTTGTAAGTCCTGGGAACTCATTCAGGTCTAGTTGATGTGTATATAACCATCCTAACATAACTATCCTAACAAGATCCATTCAACATTCAGTGATGTAGCAATTGTGGCTGGAATTCCATATTTTATATTTAAATTCATGGTATGGTAAATGCATGCTGTCTTTGTCACAAGTACATGGAATGAACCTAAATACGCACTTTAAAGATTTCAGGATAAGCAATTCAGGAAGCTTGAGCGAGTGGGCCTGCACACACCTGCACATGAACCTTCTTCAGAGTCTATGATGCCTAGTGTAGACGTATCAAAAGGAAGTAAAAATTGAAAATATTTTGTTTCATATTTGGACATGGGATTTACTGAGTTTGCTGATGGATGTCCACAGTGTGTGATATGTAGCAACGTTTTGCCTAATAGCTCTATATGTTCCCTGTCAAGCTTAGATGGCATTTAAAAACTCATCCTGACTTCACAAATGAAACTGCAGACTATTTCAAAAGAAAAAATGATGAACTCCATGCAGTTCAGACAAAATTTGTAACTCATGCAAAGACAAATAATGACAAAGAACTGAAAGCATTGTACTTGGTTAGTCATTACCTGGCTTTTACTGGTAAACCTCACACCCTTGCTAAAACTCTTGTAAAACCACTATTTGTGAAGGTAGCAAAGTGCATGGTGGACAAAAAAAACCCCTGTAAATTTGATTTCCAGTGTGCCCTTATAAAATAACACTGTGCATAATCAAATCCAGAATCTATCAAACGATAGTAAAGATACCATAATTTTTCGTATCAGTCAAATGAAATATTCGCAATAATAGGATGCATCCACGGATATTGCCAGATTAGCTGTGTTTATCATGTTTGTTCAGGATGAATTTTCAGGTTCTTTTCATGAAGACATTCTGTTCTTCAAGCCACTTCCATTCTCTACAAACAGTAGTCACCCCCCCCCCCCCACACACACACACACACTTGATGCCTTCTTCATTGAAAACCTGATACCATGGGACAATTTCATTAAAGTATACACAGATGGCACAAAGGCCATGGTAGGTCATGTTTCTGGCATTGTTACAAGAATAAAGGACATTTCAAAAAACTGCACAAGTTATCATTATGTACTACACCGACACTCCCTCATAACAAAAAAAAAAAAAACCAGCATTATTCAAGCAGATACTAGACAATGCAGTCTAGGCCTAAAAATGCACTTCCATCCCATGTTTTCTGCTGTTTCACAGAATGGAATGCCTCTTCTAAAATGATGTCTGATATAAGATAATGATGCCTGATATACTCAAGAGTGGGTGGCTGTTCTTCAAACCTGTAATATTAATGTGCAGAGTTGATTAAAATTAAGTGCACTTATTTTTAGTCACCAAAAAAATTATCAACTTTGTTAAGGTATGACATTTGCAGTGCAGGCTGCTCAAAATTGTATGTGAAGACATGGGAAGTATACACAAGTCATTGCTATTACCCACAGAAGTACAATGGTTGTTACGAGGTAAAGTGTTATCACATTTATTTGAACTTCAAATGGAAGTTTCTTCACTTTTGAATGACAAAAACAGTTTGCTAGAAGATTATTTGAATGACCAGGAATGGCTGTGCAAATTATGCTACTTGGCAGATATTTTTGTTGAAAATGAACAAATTCAGTACACCCATACAAAGGAAACAGAAGACAATATTCTTCGCTAATACCAAAATTGCCACGCTGAAGAAAAAGATAGCATTCTACATGGAAAGCATTGAGAATATGGATCTGACATGTTTCTCATTGACTTCAAACTTTTTAGAAGAAAATAACATAACAATGAATGAATTATTACCTGAAATAATAAAAAACAGCTTAACAATTTGCTTAAAATTGAATTCATTCTTTCCAAAGGACACTCAGAAATCAATTCAAAAGAATTCTGACTAGATTGTAGATCCATTTTTAGTGATGTCAAAGCCAGCAGCCCTCACTGAGGCAGATTATGAGTTCCTTGTAGACATGGTTTTGGACAGCCACTGTCAGGCCTCATTTAAAAGCAAACCACTTCCCAAATTTTGGGCTCAATTACGGGAGGATTTTTTGATATTAAGTTCAAAAGCTAAATTGCTCTTACTACTTTGTAGTTCTATACACCTCTATGAGACTGTCTTTTCAAAGTACACTGCTACAAAAACTAAATATTGAGCTTGTTTGGATGCAGAAGATGATATATGTCTTCAACCGGACATTGACAAACTTTGCCGCAGTGACACCAGACATTGACAAACTTTGCCGCAGGAAGCAAGCATGTTGTTCACACTCACTTCGGGTGTACATGTATCAATACATGTATGTATTTTCAAATATCTTAACTAGTTGTTATATCATTTTGAAGATTTAAATAATGAATAATATTGGCTCCAGTTTTTTTTTACTATTGTTTTCTTTATAAAAATACATACATCTTATTATTCACACTTCCATATATATATATATTGTGTGTGATATGCCTCTTAGAACATAGACAGAACTAAACACTAAACTTTTCTTGTGGCTCCTCAAGAAATTTTTGCTTCAAAAAGGGCTCCATGGTTGAAAATTTTGGGAACCCCTGGTTTAGACTGCTACCCTTCTGGAGGAAGTTGAATACAGTGATTTTAAACCCAGTTTGGCACCCTTACCGTCCTTTCCATTCTCTTCAGTTTAATATATCAAAGGTAGAACAGTTTTGACCTTCAGGTTCTCTTATTTCTATCCATGGTAATAGATTGTGGGAAGCAAAGTTCAAAATATTTGGAGAGCATGTCCCAGTCATATTCTTCTGGGGATGTGGAAATCAGCCAGATTTGGTCCAACATTAGCATGTAATGAGTTCTGACTAACTGTGACCCAAAACAAGCTAAAATGAAATTCTCTCCATCCCTCTTCCACCCTCTATACATTTTGTAACCCTGGGAATAGTTATGGTACCAAGACTAATTTACTGCTAAGAGTAAAGTGGTTAGTGAGTGACATTAATTGATGCTAATATGTGCTCAGGCACACTGTAGATGACCCTCAAGATGAAAGGAATAATTCTGATCAAGTGAAATGATGGGCATATATTCAATGAGGTTGGATGAACCCTTTTAAAATGTTGATTTCTTTTTTCTTGACTTTAGGACCTTTCACTAAAAACTGTGAAGTTATGTAGCTGCTGCTGCTCAGTCGTTTAGTCGTCTCCGACTCTTTGTGACCTCATGGACCAGTCCATACCAGAGCTCCCTGTCGGCCGTCACCGCCCCCAGTTCCTTCAAGGTCAAGCCAGTTATGTAGCATTTATTGTTAACTGTAGATAAGGAAACATGAGAATGCATCAGAAAATCAAAACACAAATAAAAATAAACTTTGAATTAACAAAGAACTATAAAATCTGAACTCTATAGCATAACACAAGAGTAGATGATGTGCACCTGGGATAGTTATGTGGCTCCCAACTCCTTCAAACTCTCTGGATCATCCTTTTTTGAGCGAGAAAGGGGAGGAGTACTTCTCCTGGAAGCCTCCTAGAACAGCAGTTTCATCTCTTGACTGCGTTGCAGACCAAACATTTTGCACAGGCCAACTGTGCTCTGCTGCTGCAAGGACAACTTCAGTCTTTGGGCATCATTAGGAGTGAGAATACATTGCCAGAGCAGGGATGAGCACATGCCTGTGTGTACCTGTGTGTGTATATGCATTAGTGCTTTTGTATGGAATTGTTGTTTGTTTTGTGTAGTTTCATTTGTGTCATCTCATTTTTGTATTTGGTTCCCGCTAATGAAAATGGGCCGCCTATACGACACAAATTTTCGTCTGGCTAATGAAAAACATGAAACTTTTTGTGCCATTGGCTCACCCCCCCTTGGTTTTTGGGCTAGAGGGGTGAATATTGCCACACATGGAGGGCATTTCAACCCCTTTTAGCCCACCAACTTTTAAAACATTTGGGTCTTTCCCAAAGTATTATTATTATTATTATTATTATTATTATTATTATTATTATTAAAACCCATTGGCACTCATCAGCTGTCATGGGGAGGCACTCCTCTTCCAGACTCAGCTTAGGGTCCCAGCGTATCGTTTATATATATATATATATATATATATATACACACACACACACAGTAGAGTCTCACTTATCCAAGCTAAACGGGCCGGCAGAAGCTTGGATAAGCGAATATCTTGGATAATAAGGAGGGATTAAGGAAAAGCCTATTAAACATCAAATTAGGTTATGATTTTACAAATTAAGCACCAAAACTTCATGTTATACAACAAATTTGACAGAAAAGGTAGTTCAATACGGAGTAATGTTATGTTGTAATTACTAGGCTTGAGCAAATTTTTCGTTAGTTCATTAAATTCGTTAAAAATTCATTTCGTAAGTACTTTTGAATTGATATTTGAACCATCTGCTCACTGCCTTACAAATATTACGAATTTGAATAATAAAAGTACCTTTTTTCGTTTGTTTCTGATGTCTTCGGATGTAGCTGTAGCCCCTCTGAGAGGAGAAGCCATGTTGGCATGCCTCTCAGCCAATCAGAGCGGAAGGGGGAGGGAGGGAGAGGCATGGCCATCGATCTGCTAGCATTTTAAAAAAATGTTGCTTCAAAAATCCCCAAAAATCAGTGGATGGGTCAAACATTATGAAACTTGATAGGCTAAGAGTACTTAATTTTTGCTTCCATTCTGGCAAATTTCATCATAATAGCTTTCATAATGCAGGAGAACGAAGCCTCTGAATATTGACCATTCTTTTAAGTGGAAATGAAGCAATTCGCCATAACGAGAGAAAAAACTCCATTTCCCAGAAGCCTTAGCAAGCTAATCAAAGTGGAAGGAAGAAGGACAGGGAGGCGTGGCCATCGATCTGCTAACATTTTAAAAAAATGTTGCTTCAGAAATCCCCAAAAATCAGTGGATGGGTCAAACATTATGAAACTTGATAGGCTAAGAGTACTTAATTTTTGCTTCCATTCTGGCAAATTTCATCATAATAGCTTTCATAATGCAGGAGAACGAAGCCTCTGAATATTGACCATTCTTTTAAGTGGAAATGAAGCAATTCGCCATAACGAGAGAAAAAACTCCATTTCCCAGAAGCCTTAGCAAGCCAATCAAAGTGGAAGGAAGAAGGACAGGGAGGCGTGGCTATCGATCTGCTAACATTTTAAAAAAAGTTGCTTCAGAAATCCCCAAAAATCAGTGGATGGGTCAAACATTATGAAACTTGATAGGCTAAGAGTACTTAATTTTTGCTTCCATTCTGGCAAATTTCATCATAATAGCTTTCAAAATGCAGGAGAAGGAGGCCTCTCAATTTTGACCATTTATAAAAGCATTGGGCTGAAGCAAACGTTTCTCCAATAGTACTATGCCCACTTGCAAACTACAATTCCCAGGTGTTCCAGGCCCTCTCTCCTCTTAACATTCCCCACCCCCTTTTGTCCTCACTTAGAATCATAGAGTCATTGAACAGTAGAGTTGGAAAGACCTCGTGGGCCATCCAGCCCAACCCCTTCTGCCAGGCAGGAAGACACCATCCAATCCCTCCCAACAGATGGCCATCCAGCCTCTGCTTAAAAGCCTCCAAAGAAGGAACCTCCACCACAGCCCGGGGAGAGAGTTCCACAGCTGAACAGCTCACAGTGAGGAAGTTCTTCATAATGTTCAGGTGAAATCTCCTTTCCTGTAGTTTGAAGCCATTGTTCCGCATCCTAGTCTGCAGGGCAGCAGAAAACAAGCTTGCTCCCTCCTCTCTATGACTTCCCCTCACATATTATACATCATGTCTCCTCTCAGCCTTCTTTTCTGCAGGCTAAACATGCCCAGTTCTTCAAGCCACTCCTCATAGGGCTTGTTCTCCAGACCCTAGATCATTTTAGTTGCCCTCCTCTGACCATCTTGACTAAATTTCCATACAGTATGTGAATTCTTGGAAGGTATGAGAAGTTTAGAGAGAAGGAGGGAGGGAGAGGTTTGAATTTTGGACTCCAATTGTGGCTTGATTCCCCACTCAGCCACTCACTTGGGCAAGTCACACACTCTCAGCCCAGAAAAGCCAATGAAACAGGAAATAGCACTTTCAAACCAGGAACTAATTTCCTTATTCAGAGGCTGATGGCCATCTGTCAGGAAGGATTTGATGGTGTACTATGATTTCTGTTCCTGAGTGATAAATGTCATTTCCTAATTGGTTCTGTCATAGAAACATGGCAAAATCTATGACACTGCCTGAACTTTGTGCAAGCGACATGGATGGAACATATTATGGTTTGGTCCACCAATTTAACAAAGTTTCAGCCACAAAAACAAAGTTTCTGAAGTAGAACAATGACTTTCACAGTAAAGACAACCCAATGAAACAGGAAATAAGACTTTCAAACCAGGAAGAGATTTCTGCAATTATTAAAAAATGGTTTATTATAAAAGCTATGAAAATTCGTCAAAAATCAGAGGATAAGGGAAACTTTCTGAATTTTGGTGAGCTATCAGTGTTAAATGTGTTCTACCACTGTACCAAGTTTGAAGAAGATCACTCAAAAAATGAGGGCGGGAGAGTCCTGTAAAATCTCCCCTTGTGCTGGTTTTTTGCTACTGCGCATGCGCGTCCGCCATTAACGAATTACTTTTAAAACTAACGAATTTTCGTTAAATTTTGAAAAATTTTGAGGGCAAAATTTGGAAATGACATCAGAAACGAAATGCTGGCGCCCCCTACTTTTGAAACGAGTTTAGAATCAATTTTTTCATGGATCGCTCAAGCCTAGTAATTACTGTATTTACGAATTTAGCACCAAAATATCACGATATATTGAAAACATTGATGACAAAAATGGCTTGGATTATCCAGAGGCTTGGATAAGCGAGGCTTGGATAAGTGAGACTCTACTGTGTATATATATATATATATATATATATATATATATATATATATATAGGATTTTATGTCAGTATTTGTTTGCTTTATGGAGGCATTGGATAGTTGCAATTGTATGTTGGAATCTGCCCCTAGTCCCCTCAGATATATAGGGAGAAATAGAAATAAAGTTGTTGTTGTTGTTATTGTTATTATTCCCCTCTCCATTCTCTTCTACTCTTCCTTCCTTCAATCCTTCTCTTTTTCTTTCCTCCTTTCCTCCTGGGGGATGTTTAGCTGGGAGAAGAGAAGGTAGGGAGGATACATAAGAACCGTGTTTAAGATTTAAAAGGATGTCCCATTGAGGAGGAGGGGGAAAACTGACTTTCTGCTGCTCTAGATACCAGGACACAAGGGAGCAATAGTTTAGAATGTCAGGGAAAGAGATTTGACTGAAAATATTAGGGGGAACTTCCTGAAAAGTGGCATAGTCTGCCTGGGTGTGTGGTGAAGTTTCCTTTTCTGGAGGCTTTTCCGCAGAGGCTGTCTATTGGGAGTGTTTTCATTGTGCCTTCTTGCATGGCAGGGGGTTGGACTGGATGGCCCTTGGGGGTCTCTTCCAGCTCTAGGATTCTATATCAGGAGCAGGCAATATGGGGTTTAATTTATATACTTTTTCTCTCTCATCCACCATCCCATCCTGACCAAGGCTAACCCTTTTGGGATCCACCTGTTTCCTGACTTTCCTTCACTTTCTGCCTCTGAAAGAGATGAGGAAGGGGAGAAAAGGACAGGGAGGGGACTTGGGAAGAACTCCCTCCCTCCTGGCCTGCCCACCCCGCCATGCAACCCCCAAGTTAAAAAGTTTGCCCATGCCTATTGTATAGTGTAGTATGTGAGGATGTTTATGTGGGTGACACTATGACTACCATACTAGGTGACACCAATCATAATGATGCCACACTAACGGGGCTGGCTACATGGAGCACACAGGTTTCTTGTTGGAACACCTCCACTGGCTACCAGTTGGTTTCTAGGTATGGTTAAAAGTGATGGGAATAATAATAATTTATTACTCACCTCTCCTTGTGGTTCAAGGTGGGGTACAACATGCTCCAGTCTAGGTTATCTAAGGGCCATATTCTCCCATTTGGGAGAATATTGAAATCTTCTGTGGAGAGTCTTCTCCCTGTCCCATCATCCTCACTCGTGTATCTGGTTGGAACAGAACAGAGCATTCTTCGTGGCTACCCCCAGGCTCTGCTGAAAGGTCTAAACTGGCATATTCCTTGCTCAATGCTCAAGAGGACTGGATCTCATAGAATCGTGGTGCAAAGTCTATCTAAGTTTTGATTACTTCATGTTTTTTTAAAATAGCAATGGCTTTTAATTGGTTTTTAATTTTATCAATAGTTTAATAGCATTTTTTACTTTTTCATTTGGTGTGTTTTCTAGCTATTTGTTTTAACTGTATTACAGACTGGGGGAAATTAAATTGGGAAAGAGGAGGAGGATGCTAGGTTGTTTACTAAGCCCCTGCCAAAACCACTGAATTTGATAGGCAAGCTATGCATTATCATTTTGTAAATTTCAGTGAATTAGTAACAACAATCCTTGATGTTATTTTGTGGAGAATAAAAGAACCATAATGCTATTCTTTTTTTTCTGTAATCTGAGAGTAGCACCTCTATTTATGACTAGCACAAACTCTCATTGTCATGTTGTGGTAATCTGCTGCCAATAAATGCAAAGCTATATTGCTGTGTAGTTTCAAGGGGAGGTGGTATGTTACTTGCATCAATAAGCAGACAGATTTTAAGGAGCTCAACTGGGTTTGCACTAGTGGTCACAAATTAAATATAGTATACTGTTATACCTAGTGGCATGCACTCATTCCAGTTGATTTATGAGGTCAGGAATGAAAGAATTCATCATCTGGCATTATCTCTACCTATAGTTAATTCCTCTACTGTCATTGAGGTGTGGGGGAAAAGAAGAATTATAGGAGTAGAGAAAGGTCTGCTCTAAAGACAAGAGTTGTTTACAGGTTTCCCCAAGACACCTTTCTAAAATAATGGTCTCTATGTACTAAATCTCCCAACATAGCAGATAGCCCTTCATGAACTCCATGAAGGGCTTATCATGAGCCCCAATTTTTACATTTGATTTTTCTTCTTCTGTTGCTTTCCTTTTAAAAAAAATTAATCTATTAGAAAATGTGATTTAGAAAGAAAGGGACTTTTTGACTATAAAAATGTAAAAAAATATATTCTGCCAAAAGAATTATTGTCACACACAGAGTTTGGAAAATCCCAGAATTGTAATAGTCTAATTAATAGTCAGAAATAAGTTCTAACACAAAGACAAGAAACTTCTCACTTCTTTCATTCTTTTTTCTCACAAACTGAATGAAAGGAGTTCATGCCATTAAATTATGCATTCACCTTTAGTTTTCCCTCTGTAACTATTAGATAATGTGTTAATTAATTTAGATATTCATGCAGTTTCCCAGAACCTTTTTATGTCATTGAATGCAAATAGAACTTTGAAACAAAGAGAGATGTACTATGGACGAGAATAAGTTGTCCATTTATTTATGCATTTTTTAATCAAAAACATTGCATAAATAAACAAGTATAAAACTGATAAAACAGAGGAAAAACAAGCGGATAAATAGATTTAAACCAAAAACAGGCAACAGTAACTGCATATTCTGTAGTTTTAAAGAGTCCTTCCTCTGTGCATGAGGCAGGGCATTGTGGCCAATCTTACAGATGATGAGTTGTTTGTTCTGTTCCACAGTCACACAAGGTGGAGGATACTTCTAAGTAGTGCCATTTTGCCAAGTTGTCTTTTGATCTCCCAATACAACTTCCGAGTCTGTTCAGGGACTTCCAAGTTGCCCATTCTTGGTGTGTCCCTGGAAGCAGATCCTCGGGGGTGGGGGGCATCCTGTTGGGATTTCCTGGTTTAGCTGTCCAGGGTGATAATCTTGCTGTTGTTGGGGGAACATTTAGAGGAGTGGGGATTCTCATGAAACTTTTTCTTGATTTGAGTCTATTGGGAGGAGGCTGATAGTCATTAAGTGGATGGCTTTCATAGTATTCAACCTTATTTCTCTCACAGCTGGCAAAAGAAAGCTAAAGGCCTTGTAAAACTATCATTCTCAAGATACTATAGCATTGAGCCAAGACAGCCAAAGTGGTGTCAAACTGCAAGAATCCCACTGTGTAGATGAACCCTTGTTGCCCATTCATATGGATCTCTTGATCTTAAAAGTCCTATTCAGTAAAATGAATGATCAATGATTATCTGGGAAATTGGTTTAAATATACACATTCTTGACTCTCACAGGGTAGAAATCTAGACCTTAATGGCATTCAATTCAGAATTTATGACTGTTAAAGAAAATGTATATAAAATGATACAAGTGATAGACAGCATTTCTACCCATTCAGATTTTGCCGTTATAATGCAGACCTCTCTGTTGTTGAAGACTTGCACTGCGAAAAAACAGTATTACCTACATGGTTTAAATGACCCTGAGTGCATTGTTACTGAATTGAAGGCTTGAAGATTATAAAGCAAATAACAAATTAGATGAAACATTTATGTCCTGACCTTTTATTACTTATAGTTTTCTTCAATGAAAATGAGAATTTCAAAGCATAAATAACTTATTCCACGCTGCAAGGTTAGAAATGTCAAGAAACTGGGAATTATTGGTTGGTATAGATGTATGCTCTTGGCTGTAAAAATATATGGATGAATGGTTTAAAATACATATTAACTTTTTAGAGTAGTAAGAAAAAAATATACTGATAGTTCAATGGCTCCTCTTCATTGATTACAGTCAGTCCTCTGTATTTATCTACAGATTCGACTAAGTATGGTTTGAAAATATTCTGAAAAAAATCAAAAAAGCAAACCTTGATTTTTCTGCTTGCTTTATTATCTATTTATTTCAGTTAACGACCAGCATTACATTGCTGGATTATGAGAACTATACTGATGTGTAGGCATGCCCTGCTTTAAACATATTGGCTGAGATTCTGTTGGCTGGCATAACATCACTGGCATAGATGATGATGGCAGTGCCATGAAGACAACAACAACAACAACAACAACAACAACAACAACAACAACAACATTTATATTCTGCTCTATCTCCCTGAAGGGACTCGGGAGACTAACAAGGTAGCAACAATGCAAAGAAAATGCATAAAATATACAATGGAATTTAGGCTAAATAAAAAAAAAACACAAATGAAAATAAAAATGAAACATACATGTATAATTTAACATAAATCACATCAAGTTAAAATAAAAATAAATGATAAAGCATAAACAAACCAAATTAGATGTCCACCCACAATCAGATTCAAATTATTATAGATGTCAGGGTAAAACTTTAGCCTATTTAGAACAGCAGCAGCAAAATCATTAAACATGCATGGAACTTCTCTCTTTTTTTTTACTACGTATATATTTACTACTTATTTAGTACAATTATATCTCTTTTTTTCTCCCATAATGTAGAGGGATTAGTTAGTTTTTTAGGATAGCCTCCCCAGCAGGCATAGATTAGCCCCAAATCTAGTTAGCTTCCACAAGATAGATGCACCACGTGCTCTTGAGCCTCTTCATTCCTAGGAAGTTCTATGTACTCTTGTTCTGATAGAGTCTTTGAGTAATGATACTACTAGGTGCACTAGAAGAGGAAGAAAGACTACTCGTGAACAAGACTCCGATGAGAAGCAACAAAGGAAGCGGATCCGGGAAATACTTATTGAGCCTACTGATGATGACTCATTTGAGGGCTTTGAGGGGGATGATGGGGTTGAGAATCAGGAGGATGGGATGACAAGTTCAGAGGATGAGGTAATGGACTGGACTAAGGTGCGAGAGATCCAGAACATCTTTAGAGAACGCACAAGTACCAACACGTTTGAGGGTTGGCACAGTGTGGTTCCAGCTGGGTCTTGGGGAATTATGGATTTGGATAAAAGATGGACTGGATGTTGGGATCGGCAAGGGGCTTCAGCTGAAAGGAGGTCTGGTGGGGCGATGTCTGATTCCAGCTCTGAGGAGGAATTTATTTATTTATTTATTTATTTCCAATATTTCTACCCCGCCCTTCTCCCCGAGGGAACTCAGGGCGGCTTACACAACTGGCAGGATCACTACCAGTATATCATAATACAATAAAATAATAAAACAATTAAAATATTTAAATAACATAGTAAAATACAATATATAAAAGATTTAACACAGTGCAACGCCGAATATATATGCCAGTCATCCATCAGACCTTGTGCAAGAGCCTTAATCCAATCCATGTCAACGCTAACTGAGTTCATTCATTAAACGCTTGGGCACAAAGCTAGGTCTTCAACTTCTTTCTAAACCCCAGAAGGGATGGAGCCTGCCGGATGTCACTGGGGAGGGAGTTCCACAGCTGAGGAGCCACCACCGAGAAGGCCCTGTCTCTCGTCCCCACCAGCCGCGCTTGTGAGGCAGGTGGGATCGAGAGCAGGGTCTCCCTGGATGATCTTAAGGTTCTCGTGGGCTGATAGGAGGTGTCCGGACAGGTAAGTTGGACCAGAATCGTTTAGGGCTTTGTAGGTCAAAACCAGCACTTTAAATTGGGCTCGGTAGCATATCAGCAGCCAGTGGAGCTGGCACCCCAGTTATTAGTCTGGCTGTTGTACTAATTGGAGCTTCTGGGCCATCTTCAAAGGCAGCCCCATGTAGAGCACGTTGCAGTAATCCAAACGGGATGTAACCAGAGCATGGACCACCGTGGCCAAGTCAGACCTCCCAAGGAACAGGCACAGCTGCCGCACAAGTCTCAGTTGTGCGAATGCTCCCCTGGCCATCGCCGAGACCTGGGGCTACAGGCTCAATGATGAGTCCAGGAGAACCCCCAGACTGTGAACCTGTGTCTTCAGGAGGAGTGTGACCCCGTCCAACACAGGCTGTAACCCTATTCCCTGTTCAGCCTTACGACTGACCAGGAGGACCTGGATTCAATTTCAATTTGCTGGCCCTTATCCAGTCCGTCACAGCGGCCAGACACCAGTTCAGGACCTGAACAGCCTCCTTAGTGACAGGTGGGAAGGAGTGACAGAGCTGGACATCATCTGCATACAGATGACACCTCACCCCGAAACTCCGGATGAGCTCTCCCAGCAGAATCACGTAGATGTTAAACAACATGGGGGACAGTACTGAACCCTGCAGGACCCCACAAGTCAATGGTTGTGGGGCTGAGCAGGCGTCCCCCAATGACAACATCTGGGAATGACCCTCCAGGAAGGACCGGAGCCACTGCAAAACAGTAGCTCCAAGACCCATCCCGGCAAGGCGCCCCCGAAGGATACCGTGATTGATGGTATCGAAGGCCACTGAGAGGTCCAGCAGAACCAGCAGGGACACACTCCCCCTGTCCAGCTCGTGGCGTAGATCATCAACTAAGGCGACCAAGGCTGTCTCGGTACCATGCCCCGGCCTGAAGCCAGACTGTGCCGGATCTAGAAAATCAGTGTCAACCAAGAATGCCTGGAGTTGTGCGGCCACCACACGTTCCAGGACCTTGCCCAAGAAGGGGAGATTGGAGATAAGCCGATAGTTGTCCAATTGAGTGGGGTCCAGTGATGGCTTCTTCAACAGTGGTTTGATCACAGCCAATTTAAGGCTCGCTGGAACAATGCCTTCCCGAAGGGAGGCATTCACCACCACCTTCACCCACTCGGCCAATCCCCCTCTGACTCCACTCACCAGCGAGGATGGGCAGGGGTCTAGGATGCATGTGGTAGCCCTCGCCTCTCCAAGCATTTCTGCAATTCTGCTTTTTCAGAATTGAGGCAACATGCTGCAGCTGCTAGCAGGGTGTTGGCTGATTCTAGTTCTGAGGATGATTTGTGAATAAAAGTGGGTTTGGGAAATGGATCACCTTTGCAGTTGGCAAAGTGTTGTTGGGTGTCCGTGTGTCCGTGTGAGCTGTTTGGGAAGACGAACTTTGGGAAGACTTCTGTGAACTTGCCATGCTGCATTCTACGCTTTGGCTCTGTTTATGACCCAGACTGGATTTCGTATTGCTGACCTCTCCTTCTCTGACCCGGATTGGACTCAACAACATCAACATTGTGTTTGGGTGACTTCGACAGACGTCTTCGGGCCCCTGCTGGTTGTCAATTCGTGCCTGCTGATGTCCTGCTGGGAATTGGAGTGCTTTCTTTGTTGTTTTACAAAGTTTGTTTTTATACTCCGGTTTAATCCGGATTATTTTCCAGGGTCTGGGGTTTTGTGTTGTTTGCTGGGAATTCTGTGTTTCACACTGAAGATTAAGTGTTCTGAACCTTTTGAGTTTATTTTTGGGCTCCTTTTGGTTGTGAACTAATAAACTGTATTTTTACTAACGTCTGGTCTGGTGCTTTAAGGAGTCTGTTTTGCAACACCTCTAGACTATAATCTGAGGGCCCCAGACTATATTTATTTATTATTTATTTATTTACAGTATTTATATTCCGCCCTTCTCACCCCGAAGGGGACTCAGGGCGGATCACATTATGTACATATAGGCAAACATTCAATGCCCATAATCACATCGAACTGAGACAGAGACAACAGACAGACAGACACAGAGGCAATTTTAACCTTCTCCTGAGGGGATGTTCGATTCTGGCCACAGGGGGGAGCAGCTGCTTCATCATCCACTCTGATGGCACTTCCTCACTTCCTCATTCCAACGTTGTAAATTAGTTAAACTTGCCTCCCCACTTTTATAAGTGGTATCTTATTTCCTACTTGATAGATGCAACTATCTTTCAGGTTGCTTGGTCAGCAACGAGCAGGGGCTATATTTTATTTTTAATTGACGGGTGCTCACCCTGCCATGGGCTGGCCTCGAACTCATGACCTCATGGTCAGAGTGATTTATTGCAGTAGCTGTTTACCAGCCTGCGCCACAGCCCGGCCCCAATCCCATAAAATAGATCCCCACAGAAAGAATATCCGTAATAATCCATGAGAAGAATAATAGACAGTGAGAAGGTTTATAATTTTTCCTGTTAATCGATGATCCTGAAATAATATTCAAATCACTGCAGAAAATAAAAAATGCTATGCAAAAAAAACCCTACACAGGAAATAATGTTTTTCTGCTCAGGAAATCCATTTTCCAGACAAAAAAACCCTCTATGTACAACCCCCCCCCCCCCCCCACCACCACCACCACCTGGTGTTTATAGAATATTTATCTGTACAACACATTGGAATGTTCAACCATCTTAAGAATAACATGGAGAAATATAGGCTGGAATCCTGTTAGGTATTTGCAAATAAACAACTTATATCATGTATGGGTACTGAAGCCTCACTAACTGGTAATACATATTATTTGCAAATACAAAACCCACAGTTATAGTATTGAGAATTATGTGTTCCAGTTTCCACACTAGACATGACCTTCATAGGTTGAACTTGGCCAAATGCCTCTCTCACCTAGCCTGATAAGGAGGAAGCCATTCAAGTAAACTTGAGTTAACTGGTGGGACAGTGGGAAATCAGTGGAAGTAACCAAGACACATTCATACATATGGCATTATGAATAGTTAAAGACATTACTGATGTTACAAGCTAATAACACCCACATTATAAAGTGTTTACATTGATCTGTCAGATAATTTGATTTGCTGTTGAAATTCCATGCCTATATGTCTTTTCTGTCTGGTAAATATATTTTTGTTGACTCTTATTTTTAAAAATGACTCTGTGACCTGCATGGGTGTGGGGACATGGGCATCTCACTTTCCAGAAGGCAGTGCATGCTCCTATACACAATTTCAATGGCTTCAGTAGGACTCTATGACAATAAGCCTCGTGTAGAAGTTAAATCCTGAATTGATCTAATTATCTGCTTTTTCAGAACAAGGCTAGAGCTTGGTTGGACTCCCTCTACAATACCAATGAAGCAATTAGTCCCCCAGGCAGACACCAGAAACTCAGATCATTAGAAGTTTTCAATTGGGCAAGACATTTAATTATCCAGGATAATAACACTTCAGTTGTGGGCTATAATCTTCCTTCTGATGTCCCACAGAGATTTTTCAGGTGATCTTTTCATTCTGAGCGAAGATACCTTACCTCCTTCTTTTCTAGTACTTCATTTTACCTGCATGTTAATGAATGTATTGTTTAATCTTCTTTAAAGCCACCTTTCACTGAATCAAACCATGTATCTGTCTAACACCTTTATTTATTTCTACTAACTATAGTTGCCCAATGTTTTGGCAGATGCCTGTACCAGCTACGCCTTTCGAGTTCCCTTTATCAAAGATGCTGAGAACTGAAGTATCTAAAAGATGCAATATGCATGCTCATTGGGGGTGCACAAAAAACTAATCATTTTAACCCAATGTGTATTTTTGAGAATAAAATAAAAATAAAAATTACTTGTATACATGCATATGAATAGCACATTACTCTGAATCTATTTGCTTTTCCAAACTAGAGCAATCCCATCAAATCAATGGTATTTAGCTATCTATAGTCAACAGTTGACTACTTTGGTTCTAACTAACCATTAAATTTAGGCCATATTGTTGCTTGCCACTCATGAGTAATGACCTACATATTACTAAAAAAGAATGAGTATTATGTAGCACTTTTAAAACAATTGATCCAAAGTCTTGGAGGAATAGCAGGTAACACGAAACATGGGCTAATACTGTCAAGACAACCACTGCTGCCTCTAAGATATGCAATAGCTTTAAATTTGTTCTTAGTACTTTTCAAAGAAACAATATGTGACTATGACCTTTACAGTTTTGCCCTAGCAATGAATATGTCCAGCCACAGCAACCTATGATAGTTATCTGAATTAGTTTTAGAGCTAATTTAGACCTCTTCCACACTGTTATATAATCCAGATTATCAAAGCAGATAATCCACATTATCTGCTTTGGACTGGATTATATGAGTCTACACTGATATATAATTCAGTTCAAAGCAGATAATTTTATATGGCAGAGTAGAAGGGGCTTCATTCAGATGTTTATAGATCACAAATTTATCTAAGGCCAGATTAGTCTGATATAATATTCAGACCATATGGTAAGTACCATATACATTATGCTTATGTGCCCTTTGAAGATATTCTAAAATATCAAATAATCCATAATTGGTGGACTTTTTAAAAAGCTGCATTTAACTTCTTAACTTGTCTCACCCCTTGAATAATACTCCTTTAGGGATCATTCAAAATGTGGTCACCTTATAGAAACCCACTACCTTATATCCAGATTTAAGGAGTCGAGCAATTGAAAGTTACAGGTGAACAGCAATTTCTTGCTAGCCTTTCAATGGACACTATTATACAACTTACATAGTGCATTAAAATATCTAGTTTGAAAAATTAAGCTACAAAGAACCATAAAGCTATGATTAAAGGAACTGCAATGACCTATTAGTCCAATCCTCTGCTATTCAGGAATTCACAAGTAAAGCATTCCTGAAAGATGGCCATCTAAACTCAGTCTCATCCAATCAGGTCTCTGTAATACAGGCCCGGTCAGCATGCTCATCAAGAATAAAATCCTGGATGTCAGCTGTTTTTCCATTTACTAACCTGGCTTTCAGCAGCAGCATTTTCAACCCAGGGGCACTGTCACCCTGACTATCCAAATTATCTTCTCTGGGAGATAGTTTTGGGTAACAAGCACCTTGTTTTTCTTCTCAATTTGTTGGCATAAAAATAATCTCCTCATGCCATATATCCCTCTGCCCTATATGACTCCAATGGGTACTCAATGAATCTGTGTCCTCTCTCACTCCTCTGGAAAACATAGCCTTTCTATTTTGGGCAGGGTAACAAATGACTAATAAAAACATGCTATGTACAACTCAGGCAGGCAGATGATCAAAGCAGGCAATGAACTTCACTTCAGGCAAAGCATCAAAATCCATTGTTGACAAAGCTAGGTCTGAGGCAAAAACACAAAAAGTGGTCTCTTTCTTCCTGCAGCTTCTTGGTCTTCTTATGGACTTCTTATTCTCTGGCATTGGTGCTGTTACCCTTTCCTTGCAAGTCATAAGCACAGGAGAAAATAATGGATCTCTTGTAAGCATGCCACTTATCAGAAGTGCAGTTCCAAAACAAATAGTAGAAAGGAATAAGCCAGTCAAAGTTGCGTGTTGAGTTTCTTTGCTAATCTCGCAGACCTGCAAAACTCTGCATACCCTTTTCTGAGTTCTAAAGGAGGAGGCCGGTTTAACTCTTCTCTATCTGGTTCCAATATATTTGCCTCAGCTTGCTCAGGCTTATTTTTGCTAGTATCTGAACTAGTCTGGAGAGACTTCTGGGAGCTGCTGACCTCCATCTCCTCTGCTGGCCAATCCAGTCATTCCGCATTCTCAGTATCAGAGCTGGCCATGACAGGCTCCTCTCTATGTCAAGAAGTTAAACAGAACCGGGCCCAGGACAGAACCCTGCGGCACTCCACTCATCACTTCTTTCCAGGATGAAGAGGAAGCATTGGTGAGCACCCGTTGGTTTCATTCACATAAGCAATTACAGATCCACCTGACTGTAGTTTTGCCTAGCCCACATTTGACTAGTTTATTTGCCAGAAGGTCATGGGGGACCTTGATGAAGGCCTTACTGAAACCCAGATACACTACTTGAGTCCCCCTCAGGGTAGAGAAAGCCGGGATATAAATATGGTAAATAAATCAATCAATAAATATATTCATGGCATTCCCTGCATCTACCCAGCTTGTAACTCTATTGAAAAAGATATCAGATTAGTCTGGCATGACTTGTTTTTGATAAATCCATGTTGACTATTAGCGATGACTATTCATTTCTAAGTGTTTGCAGATCACTTCCTTTATTATCTTTTCCAGAATCTTGCCTGGTATTGACATGAGGTTGACTATTGACACCATGCAGACACACTCTTTTGACATTATCACGCACAAAACATGATGGCAAGGTGATTGCAGTGAGCACTGTGGCTTGTGAAAACTGGTAGAGGTAACACAGGAAATGAAGTGAGCCTTGCAGGGTCAGTCTTGTCCAAGCCCATCTGGATCCTGGCCCCATAATCAGCATTCATGTCCTGGATTCAGAACTGTCCTGTGTCAGATTTCTTAGGGAGATTCAGCAAACCCCTACCCTTCTAATTTTTAGGAAGAGCCTGAAAACTTGGCTCTTCCAACAGGCCTTTGGTGAATGATCCTCACCTTAGGTTTAGGGTTTGTCCTATTGATTAATAGTATCTCTGTTGTACTTTATTCCATTCCTTCAGTTGGAAATAGTTCTCATGTTTAACTCATCCCATGCCCCTTTTTCATGATAATAGTCCTGGGTTATTTACCTCTCCTCCAATTACATTTGTAACGGAAAGCCTTATTTTATTGGTGATTTTTGTCTATGTTATTTAATGTTGATTCAGAGATAAAGGTGGGCAGGAGTTTGCTACAGTGTTCCTGAGTGTTGAATTGCTCTACTTAGAGTCAGTGGAAGATTCATCTCACATACTTTACCTCAGTGTCACATCCTCTCATACATACACACGCACAGACTCAAGTTTTATAGCTGGCAGTGGTTGGGATCTTGAAAGAGAGATTTCCCCCTGCCAGTTTGAGAAGCCACTCGTGTGCCTTGTTTATTTTGTGTAAAGTGAACTTTGCAACATTCCTCACTATATGCACTTTTTTCTGGCCCAGTTCATTTCTATGAACTTTAATTATGTTTTATCATAAATGTGATTTTAATATGTTTTATAGATTTGTTTTTACATTTTTGTATCTTTTACACTGTTTGTAACTATCTGGGCTTGGCCCCATGTAAGCCGCCCCGAGTCTCTTCGGGGAGATGGAGGCGGTGTATAAAAATAAAGTTATTATTATTATTATTAATAATAATAATAATAATAATAATATTTCTTCTACCAACATTAGTAGAGTAAATGAGGATATATTTCACATCCTATGTCAGAGAAATGTGTCCTTGATGTGAAATGCAAAAGGGAAAGGTAATTTCTGGCTCAGGGAGTTCTTTCATCTGACCCAGCAAGATTCCTCCTATTTTCTCAAGTTTATATTTCTATCAATCTAGTATGGGATGTACATTTCACTCTCATGTTTGTAACTGCTGTGTAGATTCTTGTGTCTTGTTTTAATTTTCTCTAACAATGCATTGAGCCTTTAATTTTAAGAAGCTTTATAAACTTTTCCCCCAACCAGATGATTGCATATCAGACAATTTCTTTTTATATGGATGTTTCTGTGAATATATCTGTATTCACATCATTCAGACTATGTTATGGATCATAACTTATGAAAAATTCATAGGCTAAAAATACTTCCCTGGACGTCATTGCACAACTTTTTAATTTAATTTTAATTATTAATAGTATAGTTATGTTTTTCATTTCTACTTTGTGAAATGTGTGATTGCCAAAGTATTAGCTGTCTACTTTTATAGAATTTGTTGTAACACCTTCAAATTCTATGATGCTTTTTTATCATTCAGAGTTAATTAGGCAGTAATTTGTTAGTATTATTTTCACAGATGCTGTTACAGGACGATGTTCTGTGATATGTTGGGCATAGTCCAAGGATGATAATACTGCATGTGAAGTTTATAAAGATGCTGGAAAGTTGGGCAGGGATTGAATGCTTTATTTTAAAAGATTTTTTTTTTAGATTTTTAAAGATTTGTATTGTTTTTATTGTTTCAGCATTACACTTAATTTATGTTAGTGTTCATACTTATACACGCTTCATTTTCATGTAATATTTCTTTTGTCTGCATCCTTTTTTGCTTCCTTTTCTTTAATGGCATTTTTGTTAACATCCCTCAACCTCACCCACCATCACTTGTCCCTCTGACCACATATTTACCCTATATCTTTATCTTTAACCATGTGCATGATTTCCTTAATTTCTGTGCAATGTTTACATTGGATTCACCTTTTCCTGTCCATTCTATATATGTTTTCCATTTATTTTTAATTTCTTCTGCTTTATCATCCTGTGCATTCTCCCAAATAACATACGTTATGATTTCGGATTGGACCTGATCAATATAGTTATTCCAATTTTCTATAGTCCATTTTGTTTGTTTTCCATCCTCAGCCTATTATAGCTTGTCCTACTTGAATCATTGTTTTGAACAGTTTTTGTTTTTTTGCATTAATTTTCTTATTCCCTAACACTCCCATTAGCATCAGTTCTGCAATCACTTTGAGTGATATTTTAAATTGTTTTTACATTTTTTCTCTTTTTTTATTTTCATTTTTTCAACATTTGAACATTTCCACCACACTAGCCTTTACTTATACCACGACACCAACACATTGCACTTATCTCTTTTATCATATATGAGAGTTGGGCTGGGGTCCTATGCCATTTTAATAAAAACTTTATTTCCACTTCTTTATATATTTCCATTTTAATTTTTTTGATCCCCTTCATTAAGCTCTCTGTTGTTTGACTTGTCAGTTGCCCTTCTTTCTGCCATTTAGTTTGTATTGTCTTTATCATATATTCATCATCCTTGACCATCAATTCATATATCATCTTTTCTTCCTGTATTTTCCTTCTTGTTTGAGTTTATTATGTAGTCCCAATGCTTCTGCCCAATTTCTATTTATAAAACTTTATTTATACCCCGCCACCATCTCCCCAACGGGGACTCGGGGCAGCTTACATGGGGCCATGCCCAAAACAATACAATGTAAACAGCATATAAAAGAACAGCACAACACAATACAATAAGCAATACAGTAAATAATATCCATTACAAAATAAAACAAGGAGGCAATGAAAACAAGGGCAGACCACATGAACATTAAGTTAAAACTCGGAGTGAGAAAGACATAAAAATAAAAACCACAGCGAACAGGGTCATAAGGGAGTGGGGTATTCTGGAGGATAGATATTAGAGGGAGCAACGGAAAAAAAATATAAAATGGTTACTCTCCAAAAGCACAGCGAAAGAGCCATGTTTTCAAGTCTATTTCCAATCTTTTCCATTATTCTATCCCAGATATTAATAGGCCATTCCCAGCATACATATCTTCAATTCTATATAAACCTTTATTCCTCATTTCTTTCCACCACTTTTGGTCAGTCCTTTTTTTTGTATAGACATTCAACAGGTATAGACATTTTTATATAGACATTCAACGTCAGGAGAGAATACTTCTAGAACATGTGTCCATTTAGATGTTTCTGGCATCCATTTTGGCTACCACCTTTTCTATAACTTGAATGCTTTAAAACAGATCCATCTTGTGGTTCTTATACTTGTGAGATGGTCTAGGTTTCAGATGCAACTTAAAATGAGTTATCTAAGGAGTTAAACCTATTTGAAATCAAAATGTTGTAAAATATAGACCTACAGTGTGATCAGAGCTACCAACTGCCACTGTTGTTAGAGAAAGAAGCTGCTTCTTCCAAGTCAGTGATCCATATGTAAATCTGAACCAACACAAAATTACCATAAGATTTCCAAGTTAAAGCTCTTTCTGAACCCACCTTTACAAAAACCCATTATCTCCAACCAGATATGATGGTAAATATGGGGCATTTGAGTTCTGAGTTGACTCAGTTTACTTCCAAATACAGCTGAGGGTGCTTCTACACTGACAACATAATCCAGTTTGGAACTGGTTAAAAAGAAACCAGTTTTGCTACAGGGTGATTAGATAGGTTTAGAACTAGTTTTTGGCCAGGAAGGTGATTACACTGAACATGGAACCTGGCCTCAAATTGCCTTGCATTGATTTTTCCCCATTTCCTGAAGAGATGTGCATCAGTGTACCAGAAGCATACAGGTGAAGAAAACACAGAAAGTGACAGGTAAAAATGGGAATAACACATTTCCCATCTCAGTTGGTCACTTAGCCCCCTGCTGCCCAGCCATGCCAATGGGGGTGTTTTTGGCAGGGGAAGGTGTCTACCATGCACTCTGCATTGTGTGCAGCCGATTTTTACCATATGTCTGGGGTAAACAAAAATCTGCCGCAGTGCATTTTTGGCTGTGCTTAGACTTTCCTGAGACTTTAAAACAGTACTATATCATGTATTATTCATGGTGTGCATTTTGTGGCCATTGCTCTCTCAAGATGGCTTCGAAGTTCTGTGTCAGTGTGGAAGAGCCCTGAGCCTGACTCTCATATTCAAGTATATTTAAGCATTCCAATTTAGCAGTTGTGTTAGGTTTGCTTTCTTTGTTTCACTGGTAACGTTTATGCCAGCTACAGAATGTCCTGGAGGATTCACCCTGACTTTGACAGCAGTACCCTCTGCCCTGAAGATCTTTCCCCAAGTTTATCCAGGAAATGTTATAATTCCACAGAACATAGAACCACAGCAAGCAGATTCAGTGGCCACCTAAACTCTGTTTTAAAATACCAATTGAAGGACTGTATCCCTCCCTCTGGGGTAGTCTATTCTTTTCTTTTAGCTAAACACAACTAACCTCCTCCCCTATTCTGTATATTACTTGGCTTCCAGTCCTTTGGTCATCTTGGTCAGTTTTTTAGACACACATTATGTAGCCATCCTGTCATGCCCTATGAAGATCCTTGCTGTTTGCCCCTAGTTAAGCCCTTTTTAGTTAGAGGGATTAATACTTTATGTACAGTTTCTGGGGAGTCAGTCTAGATAGCCTCTTTGCATTTCATGCCTCCATCACCCTGCCCCTTTAAGAATCCCCTCAGGGGCGGAGCCTCTGGCAAGACACTTCTGGTTCTTAGAAGAGTCAGCATTTTCATGACTGGAAAGGTGAGGAGAGAAAAAGACAGGCAGGTCTACAAATAGCACGTCCAGTCGGAGCTGTATGCACTGTATTCAAGTCTAGTCAGAGAGATATTCAAGCCCAGTCAGAGTTAAATATTTAGACCATCTTAGGGACAATTGAACACCATACAAGAAAGAGACAGTAAGAAGAAATAAATATTCAAGAGCCTCAGTTCAGCCAGAACTGTGTCTATCTCTTAAAGACTTTACCTCTCCTCATAAACTCAGGAGGAGAGAAAGTCTAGAATTCTTGTCAGTTAATAAATTCTTGTTTAGATTCAACTACATAGTCTCTGATCTGTTCCCTGAGCAGCCAGTTCACCTTCCAAGTAGTTAAGATAGCACAGAGGCAGAACACATCCTGTATAAACAACTCTTCATTTATGAGAAACTTTATTGTTTCAAAAATAGTTGGAAGACAGAAACTTCTTAAATATAGAGCAACTTTCAAAGAAAGGACAATGGGGGAGGGGGGGTGAATGTATAAACCTTTCAATATAAATAGCCAACTTGATGAGGATTAAATTTTGTGCCCACAGCACTCTCTGACATTATATGATTTTTACATATTAACAGGTTAATATAAAAGTACTTCTCTGATTTTATTGCTGTTTCTGTAGTATCATTCTGTATTGTGATTGTGAAAGGAGAAATATGTGCTCATTTAAAACACTACAGGAGTTGATCAAGGAAGTTTTCAATTTTTCAAAAAGATGCTTCACAACAGGACTCTTGGATATTGAGACTACTCCTCACTTTTTATTTCTTGGGATATATCATTATCTCAACTTTTCCTTCCTTATCAGTAGTGCCCCCTATTCTTGCACCACAATACCACCCCCCAAAAAAACCCTAACCCATTTTCATTGGGATTTTCAAATCCTTTGACCTTGTAAAAATCGCAGAAAACTTTAATGCGTTTTCTTTTATAGTGCAGAGGAGAGAAAGTGGTGTAATATTTCAAAATGTATTTCCTTCTTAATGATTTAAATACTTTTATATTATTTAAATGCTGCAAATGAACATCAGCAAGTAATAAAGGCAAAAATTATGCAAATGCTATTATATCAATCTTGATCAGTTTTCTTATTTAGCAGTGGCATTCATATACTTGATACAAAGGAGTGATCAATCACTTGGATGCAATCTCTGTATGCATTTCTTTTTCTAATAGTTATATTATTAAATAACAAATCTGTAATACATTACAAAATTGAAGTAACCACCAGTCCTTCCACATACAAATTTCTTGTCATAACATTCTACCGAAAGCACAGAGAATTCAAGTGCATGATTGAAAATTAATTTTCTCCATATCATTGACAATCATGGTCATGCAATCTTTGTTTCTAGACATTCAAACATGTTTTGTAATATCAGCATGTCCGTACATTAAGGTTCATCTATGCTAACCCATATTTATTTCCCAATTAAGTATTAAATGGTTTCTGATTGCTGCCAAACATTTTCCTTGGAAGGTATTAGGACTTATTCCAACATATCTGAGTTCTAAAGACTCCCAGAGATAATAATTACATATAGCAATAAGTGCCCTAGTTCCATGTGTCAAGGAACAATTTAATTTTCCTCAAGATAACTTGGTGAATGAATACGTTAATGTAGAACAGCTTGGATGAGCCAGGCAATACACAAATGAGCAACACTTTATTGAGGTGGCTCATTTTGGAACAATCCAAAGGGGAACTTGTGTAGGAGAAAGGTTTGTGCCAACATGCCAGTCTCCAACATGCCAGTCAAAGACTAAAACATCACCTGAACACTGGTCTACCAGACATAACACTTCAGGCTAGGGGCCAAAGTTTCTTATATGTCTAAACCATACATGGAATCTGGTGTGTTAATAGCAGCTTGTAACTCAAGTTTGAACTCATTAAGCTGATAAATGAACAAGTCTAGTTGGGAATGGTCATTCTATCTATACATGAGTACATATTCCTCACACTGATGAAGCATAACAGATTTAAAAAATAAGCTTAATAGGTTTAACCTTTTTAGTTATTACATTTTTGCTAAGGTATGAATTTCACCACTGCCTTCTTACCACCTGCAGTGGCAGTGCTAAAGTGTAGTAGCAAGCAGGCCAGCATATATCTCTTCCTGCAACTGACTGAAGAACAGAAGACTGCAAGGTACTTGGATCCTGCTTGTCAAACTCATAAATAAATCTATGGAACTTTATTATGCCAATGAAAAGTCTTGTCATAGTTGACACAACAGTCTATTCCATTTAAAGTGATGATTTGAAAATATGATAGGAAAGAGGGAAGGGACACGTTTAAATTACCAAATTGTAGCACTATGGCTCTGCTTTAACAATCATAGCTAGCTGCATCCTATGGAATCCCGGGGATTGTATTTTGATGAGAACCTGAACCTCTCAGGTTGATCATTCTAAGTACCTCTTTCTAAACTTCAAATTCCAGAGTTCCCTAAATGGAATAATTGCATTTAAAGTAGAATGTAGTGCTCTAATTGTGTAGAGTGAAATGGGCACTGGGACACACCTCTGCAGGTAACTGATGCAAGAAATGTGCAGGAAAAAATGTCGACTATTAGGAAGGAAGTGAGAAACCTCCAGGATACTGGGAAATTAAGCTGAGGATAAATCTCAATGTCATGTGTGAGGATCATAGAGAATTAGGAACAGACCACAAAACCTGGAGCAGTATCAGAGCCCATGCCAGAATTCATGACTGAAGAAGACTGACTATAATGGAAAGGCACATTATAGTTTTGGAGGACCATGTTAATGACTCTAGAACTTCATGAGACAGGACATTTTTTATACTATCTCCTTCTGTGAAGGATCCAATCAGCCTGAATGGATGGGACCAGAGAAGAATTATAATGTTCTTTCAAAAGAGGCTGTAGATCTACACCCCTCCAGAAGAGGTAGTGCTTTGCACTTCTCGAAAAACTGCATAATTTCATCAGTTCTTGATATTAGCTATTTTCACTCTGTCTTCTAGTTAAGAATGAGGGAATGTAATCCATATTGCATTTGTAGAGCTACTGCATAATCTCCAAATCAGGAGAAGTGATATTGCCAATACATTCTGCTTTGATCGGATCATATTTGGAATATTGTATTTGATGTTGACTACAATGTAAGAATATTGACAATTTTGAATGGGTCTAGTGAAGGGCAACTAAGACAATAAAAGACTGCAAACTAAGTCCTGTGAAGAATGGTTGAAAGAATTGGGTATGGCTAGCCTAGTGAAAAGAAGAATGATAGGTGACATGACAGCTGTCTTTAAATATCTAAAGAGCTGTCAAGTGGAAGACAGAACAGGCTTGTTTTCTGCTACTTCAAAAGAGAGGACCTCAACCAATGGTTTCAAATTACTTCTCCCAGGAGATTAAGAGGAATATTCTGCTCATAAGAGCTGTTCAACTATGAAACAGATTGTCTTGGAAGATAGCAAATTTTTCTTTGCTGGAACATTTTAAACAGAGGTTAGTTGGCCGTGTGTCAAGGATGAAACTTAGTGAAGAATAATATCTCTTCTACCTTTACTCATGTGGCAAAATGAACACACAATTTTATTTTTTTAAAAAGAGCTATGATGTAGTGTATCTACTCCAATACTTTAACTAACCAAAGGTTTCATGAAAGCAAAATATGAAAGCAACAGTTTTACCATTTGTTTAGCTCCAGTGTTGCATATTCTGGTTCTGATGGTTTTGCACTGAGATATTGTTTCACTGCCAGAGTAAATGGCTGACAAACAGTACATGTTCCATCTATTTTATAGATCTCTTTTAAACCATACTGGTTTATGTACCCAGGATTTCCAAGGTAACACCATTTATTAGAAAAACACTTTCTAACACTATTTATTAGAAAAATTCAATGTTAGTTTTACATGTTTATGAACTGATCTATTAGGAAGTGTATATATATCCAATAAATGGACCATTTATACACTATTGTATAGGTGATGAGTTTGAATTCCCATTAGCACAAGATCTAATCAGGTTGCAACTGCCATCAGCTTCAAATGTGGTTGGCTAGAACTTCCATCAGCCCCAGATCTTGCCAACTGGAAATCCTATCAGCCCCAGATATGGGTGAGTTGGAATTGGCAATAATGTGGCTCTCTGGATGTGGCTAGAATCTAATTCTCATTATCCTCTACCAGCCCCCCTCACCGAAACCCTTCCAGTATTTTAAGTTGAACGATGAAGTGTATGTGAACCAAGTTTGGTGGCAATTATGCAGTTCTCTGGATGTGGTTATATTTCAACTCTCATCATCCTCTATCTTGCCCCCCACCCAAAACCCAATCATATTTTAAGTTGTATCAGGAAGGGTATATGTACCATGTTTGGTCCAGATCCATTGTAGATGGGATTCATTCTCTGCACGTGGTTAGACTACAACTCCAATCATTCTGTATTAGTCCCCTCAAACCCTGACAGGATGCTATATTGGATTATAAATGGTATGTGTACCAAGTTTGTTTAAGATCAATTATCAGTGGCAAAAATGACAGTTCTTCAGATGTGGCTGGACTGCAATTCCTATAATCCCTTATGAAGTTTTCCCCCAGATCCAACCAGTATTTTAAATGGGGTCAGAAAAGGTATATGTAACAAGTTTTGTCCACTCACAGCAACCCAGTGATTCCATGAAAACCTTCGACAATACAAGTTTGGTCCAGATCCATAGTGGGTCGGTATCACACAGTTCTCCAGGTCTGGCTGGACTCCCACCATCCCCTCAGCCACACCATTATTTTAAGTTTGATCATGAAGAGTACCAAGTTTGGTCAAGATCCATCAAGGAATGCAGGAGCCTTTGTGGTATGACAAAACAAACATACTTTGACTTTTTAAATATATACAGAAAAGGCAGTGACCTTTGCTCTCATATGGGGTAGCCCATTTCATAAGTTATTGACACAATATATGAAGAGCATACTGCTAAATCTATTTTATTGGCAAGATCCTCAAAAATTAAATGAAAGACTGTGAAAAAGTCCTTTTGGTCCTTCAATGTATATTTCCTTTTATTAACCCTTTTCTCAGTTTTTAGTCTTTCCCTCCTAAATTCAAATGTACCGATGGGAAATAGACAAATGCAGCCTCAGCTCAGGACTGATGGTATTTTTAAGTATCTGAAAACTGTCTGAAGCATGAATTCATAACAGATTCTGAAAACCACATGTGATCTTGCCTGAGACTCCAGGGACATAAGTACAAATCGTACAAGGGAGAGAGCCTTCTCAGCATTTGCTCCTAGGATACGGAACTCCCTCACACAGTAGATTGGTCCCCCCTCTGATATCTTTACATCTGCACACAAAGACCTTTTTATTTATTCAGGTTTTGCCAGTTAATTGGTTGTTACAGATGGTCTTTTAACTGGAACCTGCTGTATTTTTACCATCATTATAATGTTTCAATTGTTGCGAATTAGTATTAGAGATTATGGATTATTCATCCCTGTCTGAAATTCCTGTTTATTTATATTATTTATTACATCATTTCTACTCCGCCCTTCTCACCCATCAGGGGACTCAGGGCGGCTTACAATATAAAGACATACATAAAAACAAATTACGTCACAATTAAAAATCCATTTAAATAAAAAAATACATTAAAATTAAGAACCTACATTAAAAACCTACATAATTATGCATATAAATATACATTCATGGTGCGTTTCACTCCTTTCAAAATCACACTGATTTCAGCAAAGGCAGCCAGTGGTTTCCGTGCCAGTGGTGGATGAATCTCTCCTAGTTTTTGCCAAGACTTTGGAGGAGCTATTCAAGGTGCTGAAACCTGTCTCCAAAACACAATCAGGACTCTGGATAGCTTCTTTAACACCTGGGATTAAATACATAATAGTTTCTCCAGCCCATTGATATGGGAGCCTCCAGCAGCCTTTGGATTTCAGCATGCTACAGATTGTATTGCAGCTGCTGACACAGAGGTAATCCTGTTTATAACAGGGATTCAGCTTGAAACATTGATAGTGCTATTCCTTTTGTGTATAAATGGTGGAAATGGGTGGTCTGCCATCAATAAATTCCATAATGTGCCATTGTTGGCTACAGCTGGGGAATGTGTTTTAAAATGATTAATTTTTATAAGTTTTAAGAAACAGATTTTGGTGCACTTTAATAGATCAGAGAAAACAAAAAGTGCACAGCAGTATCAAAAGCTATTTAAAGTGTTTAATATATCACTAATATTTTGCCCCAGGCACCACAGAAAGCATTGATCCATTCCCAGTGGAATCATGTTCACAGTACTCATAAAAGTGATGCAAAAATGCCTTAGCTACCTTCATATTTTTTTCCTCCATCTAAAAATTCACTTAGAGATTTTATTATTTTTCTTTCCTCTGTAGTTCAACATCTTTGTAATTTTATTTCATTTGCAGGAACTTGGTTTCATGCTTCTTGCATTTGGGTGTATAGTAAGAGAAAGGTAAGGGAAACACCAATCCTAGTCCAATGAAATTATGGAGCCATGGATAGTCCCCTTTAGCTTAACCCCATCCTTTTCTTATAGTCATTTCCAAAAAAAATGACATACAACTGACAGTAAGAACTATTTGAATCCATAGTGTGTTGGACATCATACAATGCACAGGAAGTGTAGTTACTGGAGTGGTGGTTGTGGCATGACTTGCTTGTGAAGTGATACAACAAAATAGCTTTGAGATGTTTGTTCAGGCAAGACAGATTGCTCCATCTTACAGGACTCTACAAGTCTTGAAGGTGGTCTTGGAGGGTTCCCAAACTCCCTAGAACAGATTTTGAAGGGACCTGCAGAAGGAGGGGAAATTTGCTTCACCGGCAGTGACTAATTTGTTGGTGGAAGGACTTTGTGGATAGAACCCAATACGTTTTTAATAATTACAGCAATGCTAAGCATAATTTGAAATGATAGTTATGAACTACAAAACTGTGTTCTGCTTAGATCCAGGTTGTCTTACAGAGTCTGGATCTACACTACCAAATAATGCAGTTTGAAATGCATTATATGATTAGTGTAGACCCATATAATGCAGTTCAATTTCGGGGGGGGGGGGGGGGTTAGGCTGGATGGCTCTTGTGCTCTCTTCTAACTTTATTATTCTTTAAATACTTTCCATAGTCAGACATCCACATTCATAAAACACAAAACCGGAAGAATTTGGGATTCAAGAGGAATACAAGTGATGTAACCTCTTCATTTTATTTTATTTACTTTGTTTTATACCCCACCCTCTCTCCCTCATTGAGGGACTCAGAGCAGCTAACAGTTGGCAACTATTCAATGCCATTCAAACTTACGACAATACAAAGTCAAATTACATGTCACTCAAACTAACAATTCATATAAAACAACAGTCCATGATAACACAGTATTAAAAACAGCTATATCTTTGGCTTGCATCTGTTCAGAGGGACCTAGGAAGGAAGGTGGCAAAGTCCATCATAATCCCTTTTAATTGAGAACATCTGGTGCCTGTGCTCCAAAAACTTTGATTACACTACACTACTGGCAATGTGGTCCACTCATCACAGAAGCTGTTCAGTGTCTTGTGCAAGAAGTAGTGAGACTAGTGAACTGATTGGCTCATAAGAATCACCAGCCAGATCTTCAGGGTGATTGTGGATGAAAATAAATTCCTACCCCTGCTGCCCATGTTTGAAAAGGAGCACAGGAAGCCAATGGTGTTTCTTCCAGCACCAGGAAAATTATAAAGAGGATTGCATATGCAAAATAGCACAGGAATGTATAGTTACAGGCTGGTCATTCACAATTGATACAAGTGCCTGGTAAAAATAACTAACTAAACAGCAGTTGTCTGCACATACAATCACTTCATCCCACAAAAAATAACCAAACAGTAAGAGAGAAAGATTGGTATTCCATTTGCTTGATCACCTCATAGTAACAGCTGGCAAGCATTGCTTCACCACCGGCACCAGCTGTTACTGAGGACTTTTGAAGTCCTGAAGTTCAAGGTTCTTTTAGGACCTAGGTTCCAGAAAGTCAAAAGGTGTGATATGTCCTGTTAACCTTCTGATGATTCCACAACATATCCGTCTGTTTTAGAGAACTATGAATTCTAGAAAGCTATCTGCCACTATGGATCTCATCACATTCATAGTGAATCTGGTGTTGCCCTGTGTGGCCGGGGGGAATCTGCCACCCCACATTGCCCAACTTATCTCTAATCTCATCCCATGAGGGGAAGCATCCATCACGCAGCTTCCTCGCATTGTTGTTAATGCAACATGGGAAGTTTTTGTGTTGCTGTGGCAGTGGCATACACCAGTTTTTCTCCTGTGCCATGGAGCCCTGCCAGAAGTAGTTCTGTGTCGAGGAATGGCAGCCAGCAGTCTTTGTGGGGCAAATGGAACAGATCCGGCATGTGCCATCAATTTTACTCAATGTGATGAGGTCATTAGTCTTTGTGGAGCAAACTCTAGCATGTTTAGAAAGTATGCTTATTCATTTACTGCACTTTCCACTTCTAACTTCTCATGAGGTTATGCACTTTTCAATATGCATGCAAATAAAGTGTGAGCTTAGTCCGGGTAAAGGGCAAAATCTTGCTTTTGAGAATATAGCAGTCTATTGAATACTTTGAGTCTGTAGCACAGGAGTAGGCAAAGGGTAGCACATAGCTCCTAAACCACACTTTTGGGGACCCTGGAGCCCCACTCCATTTCCCCCAAGTCCAACAACTTTGCAATTTTTAAAAAAAAATTAAAAGTACAATTTTAAAACCATGAAAATAACCTAGATCCAACCAACACAACCTCCTACTAACCCCAAATATCTCCATTGTTCCTTGTAGTCCAACAAACTTATATTGTCATTCTTTCAAGGAAGAATTCTTCCTATTTCCATTATACATGCTAAAATTAGCTCTGCAGGCTTTATATACATCTAGACTACCATATTAAATCTCATGGGGTCGGACTGGATAGTTATCTGTGGTCAACTAGAACCAGCATTTTCTGTGGGTGTTTTTAAAGTAATCTCTATTCCAACTTATTGATCCGTTTTCTTAACTGATAGAATGCTGTGCCATCTGATGCTCAGTCAAAAAAAGGGGGAGGGTGGGTGCACAGATGGTTCCACCTTTCTCATCCTTCTCTTTGTAGAATTTTCCTCTGTTGCAGAATTCATTTTCGCCATCTTGTGGGCCAATTGCCTTGCTGTCACTGATTGAGAGAGCTCCTAGAAATCTTTATCAGTGTAAATACACTGAGAGACTGAATCATGGTATTAAAGTGCCAGTGAGTTTAGATGCTCACATCTAAGGAGTAGAATAGAACACATATTACCAGAAGTGACTGTAAAGTCTTTTCAGGAAACCTTTTCCTCTCTGCTCCCTGCCACCTTTTCCTATCCCACAGCAGGCTGTGAAAACAAACCTTATAAGCTCTGATTCATTGTGATGGATTCTACTGGATAGACTGTGCTGTAAGTAAAGGGGAGGGAAAGAAGGAGAGAGCTGACTGAATGGAAGGAAGGAAGTGACCAAATAGCACCAAAGTGGACTATAGAAGAACATTTAGAGATGTTTGCCGTTTAAAAAATAGAGCAGAATCTCACTCAACCAACAACATAGTTCTCTAAAGAGCATCATTCCTTAGAAAGAGGGGAGGAGATGACCCTTCAAACTCATGTAGCAAAATAAATTCAGGCTCAGCAAGAGATTGATGAGAAAACAAAGGAAAGGAGTTGCATTAAGTGAAGAACTGTTCTAGCTGCAGGGAAAAAGGATTCTAGCTACACACATGCAGTCTATTGGGATTTTCTGAGCTATTGATCTTGGTCTGCTAAGAGTTTTGATGTTATTATACATGCTTCAGGACTTTGATCTTTTTTTCTTTTCTTTTTTTTAAAAAAATCTTTTTAATCTAACACAGTACAAAACTCTTTTTTTTAAAAAAAATGATCAAATTGCTCAAGCTTGTATGGCATCAAAACTCTTAGTGGATCAGGATCAATAGTTTTAAAAAAGTTAATAGTGTCAAAATGAATATATGGCATACAAATTTTATTGTTGCATAGTTAAATGTGATTGGCACATTACACAATCCTAAGAGTGGGTATCTTCTGTGGGACAGAACATTTAACCACCAGGAAAATTGGATGCCACACATACCCTGGTAGCCCCAATATTATTTTGGGCAAAACATTGACTAATGCATCCCAAGATGTGTCTACGGCAGTGTGGCCAAAGGCAGACCTTAAACCCATTTTTTACAGTCCACAAAGCCCTTTTACTCCATTTTCCCCTGGAATACATTATAATTTATTTATTTATTTATTTATTTATTAGACTTGTATACTGCTACTCCCAGTTTGGCTCGGAGCGGTTTACAGAAATAGATTAAAACAATACACTTAGCTTTAAAATAACAATAAAACAATAAAAACAACAATAAAAACAACAATAAAACAACCATAAAAACAACAATAAAAACAGACATAGCCCCGAGTTTTTCACCCATCGAAAGCTTGTCGGAAGAGCAAGGTTTTGCAGGCTTTCCAAAATGCAAGTAGTTTGAGTTTAGTTCGGATAGTTTGAGGTTCAACTGGCAAGGCATTCCATAAATGAGGGGCTACAATCGAGAAGGCTCTCTGCCTAGTAGAAGACAAATGATAAGTCCCGTATGTTAGGGACTTCAAGCAAATTTTGGTCTTCGGACCGGAGTAATCTCTGGGGTTGGTAGGGGGATAGGTAGGCCCTCAGGTACGCCAGCCCCAAACCATGTAAGTCCTTAAAGGTTAGTACCAGTATCTTGAAAGTAATCCAGTACTCAATCGGTAGCCAGTGCAGCTGTTGTAGAATTGGGTGATACGCCACCTCGCCGGCACCACAGCAAGAAGACGAGCAGTCGCATTTTGCACCAGCTTCAGTTTCCGGATCACTGACAGAGGAAGGCCAATGTAGAGGGCGTTACAGTAGTCGAGCCTCGAGATGACCATCACCTGGATCACCATATCCAGGTAGTTCCTAGATAGGTAGGGAGCCAGTCGCCTAGCCTGACGTAGATGGAAAAACGCAGATCTGCTCATAGCAGAGACCTGGGCCTCCATTGTGAGCAGAGGGTCCAATAAGACACCAAGACTTTTTACAGAAGATGACGGACGTAGTGTCTCGCCATCCAGGGTAGGCAGCTGGATCTCCCTCCCACCTGGACGGCCCAGCCAAAGGATCTCCGTCTTCGCTGGATTCACCCTCAACCTGCTGGCACGCAACCATCCAGTAACGGCCTCAAGGCACTGATGGAAACTATCGGGTACGGAGTCCGGCCGGCCCTCCATCCTCAGAATGAGCTGAGTGTCATCAGCATACTGGTGACACTCGAGCCCAAAGCTCCGCACCAGTTGGGCAAGCGGTCGCATATAGATGTTAAATAATAGAGGAGAGAGAATAGCTCCCTGTGGGACCCCACAAGTTAGCAGAGACCACTCGGAAACCATCCCTCCCCTCACCACCTACTGTCCCTGATTCTGGAGGAAGGAGGACACCCATTTAAGGGGTATCCCCCTAACACCCATCATGGCTAGGCGGTGGGTCAATAGATTGTGATCGACCATATCAAATGATGCTGTGAGATCCAATAACACGAGCAATGCTGATCCACCTTGATCCCTTTGGCAGCAAAGCTGATCTGTGATGGCAACTAGCACAGTCTCCGTCCCGTGCCCCCTACGGAAGCCGGACTGGAAGGGGTCAAGTCCGGCTGTGTCATTGAGGAACTGCTGCAACTGTTCCACTGCTGCCCTCTCAACCACCTTGCCCAGAAATGGAAGATTTGGGACTGGGAGGTAGCTAGAGGGAACCAAACGATCTAAGTCTGGTTTCTTCAGCAGTGGAGATACCATCGCCTCTTTTAAACCCTCTGGCAAAATTCCTTGCTCAAGGGAGCTATTTCTTATATTTAACAGAGGTTCACGTAATCCCTCCAGGCAAGATTTTACTAGCCAGGAGGGACACGGATCGAGGGAGCAGGTGGTTGGCCTAGTTGCAGTCATGACAGCCCCCGCATCCAGCGGGGTAAACCAGTCCAGGATGGGCCCAGCGAGTAGCCACGGGGTCTCAAGTTCAATTACTGTATCAATCGTGGCAGGGAGTTCCCGGCGGAGCAGCGAAATATTTATTTATTTATTTATTTCCAATATTTCTATCCCGCCCTTCTCACCCGAAGGGACTCAGGGCAGCGTACAATTGGCAACAATTTGATGCCGACACATCATTAAAACAACAACATATAAAAATGTATTACAACCAGTTAAATACTGTGTAAAATATAAAACATAAAACATATGCTTAAAATCCGTTCGTCCAATATCCTCCTACTTTATCCATATAACAGTCTGGGTCGTCTTTATCATTTATTCGTTAAAAGCCTGGGCACATAGCCATGTTTTTAAGGCTTTTCTAAAACTCAAAAGTTTGGGGCTTTCCGTATATCTATATATATAAAAGAGTGATGGCATCACGGCAACCCACAAAACAACAAAAGTACAGGCCCCCCAACCTCAAAATTTGACAACACAACCCATCATCCACGCCTCTAGGTTGATACAACAAAAAGAAAAGAAAAATAAAGTCCTAATTAGAGGGAGAGCAATAATTGTTGTTATCCAATTGCTGCCAGTTTAGAGGGCTAATCTCTGCCCACTTGGTCGCCTAGCAACCAATTCAGCCAAAGGACAGCCAGGATTCAGTTAGGGGACAGGCAGATTTCGGCCTCACTTAGGCTTTTTCCACAGATTATCTAATTTGCACTGGATTATATGGCAGTGTAGACTCAAGGCCCTTCCACACAGCTATATAACCCATTTTTAATCTTATATTATCTGCTTTGCACTGGATTATCTTGACTCCACACTACCATATAATCCACTTCAGTGTGCATTTTATACAGCTGTGAAGAAGGGGCCTCATATAATCCAGTTCTAAGCAGATAATATAAGATTATCAATAAACAGTAGACTCTCACTTATCCAACATAAACAGGCCGGCAGGATAAGTGAATATGTTGGATAATAAGAAGAGATTCAGGAAAAGCCGATTAAACATCAAATTAGGTAAACATTATACAAATTAAGCACCAAAACATCATATTATACAACAAATTTGACAGAAAAGGTAGTTCCACACGCAGTAAAGTTATGTAGTAATTACAGTAGAATCTCACTTATCCAACACTCGCTTATCCAACATTCTGGATTATCCAACGCATTTTTGTAGTCAATGTTTTCAATATATCGTGATATTTTGGTGCTAAATTCATAAATACAGTAATTACTACATAGCATTACTGCGTATTGAACTACTTTTTCTGCCAAATTTGTTGTCTAACATGATGTTTTGGTGTTTCATTTGTAAAATCATAACCTAATTTGATATTTAATAGGCTTTTCCTTAACGCCTCCTTATTATCCAACATATTCGCTTATCCAACATTCTGCCAGCCCGCTTATGTTAGATATGTGAGACTCTACTGTACTGTATTTACAAATTTACCAGTAAAATTTGGGGCCGGGCTGTGGCGCAGCTGTTGAGCAGCTGCCTTAAATCACTCTGACCATGAGGTCATGAGTTCGAGGCCAGCCCGTGGCGGGGTGAGCACCCGTCAATTAAAAATAAAAAATAGCCCCTGCTCGTTGCTGACCTAGCAACCCGAAAGATAGTTGCATCTATCAAGTAGGAGATAAGGTACCACTTATAAAAAGTGGGGAGGCAAGATTAACTAATTTACGACCTGTTATGAGGAAGTGCCGTCAGTGTGGATGATGAAGCAGCTGCTCCCCCCTGTGGCCAGAATCGAACATCCCCTCAGAAGAACGTTAACTTGCCTCTGCGTGTGTCTCTCTGTCTCTGTTTGATGTGTTTATGGGCATTGAATGTTTGCCCTATGTGTGTTATAATGTGATCCGCCCTGAGTCCCCTTCGGGGTGAGAAGGGCGGAATATAAATACTGTAAATAAATAAATAAATAAATAAAATATCACAATGAATTTAAAACACTGACTACAAAAACATTGCTTATGAAAAGGCAGACTGTGTTGGATAATCCAGAACATTGTATAAGCGAATGTTGGATAAGTGAGATTCTACTTTGATATGAAATAATTTCTAGGATAGAATAATGCAGAACAATATAATCTCTAAAACCAGGACAGTAAATAAAGAAATAAAGAAAGTAAATAAAGCAAGGAAATTGGAAATTCCACAAAGGAAACAATCAGGGCCAGCTAACACCTCCCAAGAAAGGATTCTTCCAGAAAGGAAGCTGAGAAGGCAGTGAAGCACTATGTATTACCAAAGTCATTATTATTACTATCATTATTATTATTATTATTATTATTATTATTATTGTGTTGCGGTCAACTGTGAAAATGAATACAATCTGGCTCCAAGTATTCAAAAACACTAAAATCAGAATATATAAAAATTAATGTGGTATAATAAAACAGAACAATACAATCTCTAAAATCAGAACACTAAATAAAGAACAACACTCTGAAAATAGGGGAATGCCACACAGGAAACAATCAGGGCCAGCTAACACCTCCCAACAAAGGATTCCCATCATCAAAGTCTGGCCAATCCTCTGTTTTCTCAGGGCCACAGACAGTAGAAGCACATAAAATATCGCAAACAACACCACTCTGAAAACAAGGTTATTCCAGACAGGAAACAATCAGGGCCAGCTAACACCTCCCAACAAAAAATTCACTCAGGGAGGAAACAGCCAGGCTTTAAATCTGCAAGGCCATTACATCCTAATCATTTTTCCTAATTGCAGCATTCATACTTGCCTCCAACAGACAAAAAAAACCAAAACAATCAGAAATATTGTATATTCACAACCTTTAGGAAATAATATCCCCTGATGGCGCAGCATGTTAAAGCGCTGAGCTGCTGAACTTCTGGACCGAAAGGCCGCAGGTCTGAATTGGGGGAGCGGAGAGAGCCCCCACTGTTAGCCCCAGCTTCTGCCAACCCAGAAGTTCAAAAACATGTAAATGTGAGTGCATCAATAGGTACTGCTCCGGTGGGAAGGTAACGCCGCTCCATGCAGTCATCCCACATGACCTTGGAGGAGTCTACGGACAACGCCGGCTCTTCGGCTTAGAAATGGAGATGAGCACCAACTCCCAGAATCAGACATGACTGGACTTAATGTCATGGGAAAATGTTTACCCTTTACCTTAACTACCACCAATTCCTCAATACTTTATTTCCCATACCACCATTCTTCGCCATAGCAACGCGTGGCCGGGTACAGCTAGTATATATATATATCTGGGGAGGGTGTTCCACAGTCGGGGAGCCACCACCGAGAAGGCCCTGTCACTCGTTCCCACCAGCCGCGCTTGTGAGGCAGGCGGGACCGAGAGCAGGGCCTCACCAGATGACCTTAGGGATCTCCCTGGCTCATAGGAGGAGATGCGTTCGGACAAGTAGATTGGGCCAGAACTGTTTAGGGCTTTATAGGTCAAAACCAGCACTTTGAATTGGGCTCGGTAGCATATCCAGTGGAGCTGGCTTAGCAGGGGGGTGGAAATAGCTCTGGAAAACCTCAGCAGAAGGGGCCAGCTCATTATTGTTTTAGACAGAAGGAATTGTTGTCAGCGTTCTAATAATCTTGAATAATTGTGCTGGGTGTGAGCTCGCAGACGCTATCAAGGAAGACCAGAAAAATGAGGAAACCACTTTTGCAGGAGTTCTGGCTAGAAATTTTCAACACTATGGATTTTTCTAGCTGTACAAATAGCTGAAAATAGCAACTCAAAACGTTGTGAAGCCACTTCTAATGCATTGTGATGCATTGGTGGAGCCTCAAGAGAGGGATAGGAGGTGGGAGAAAGAAGGAGGGACAGATAAAAAGGGGGAAGGAAAGGGGGAAAGTTATGGGGAGGAGGGAGGTAAAGAAAGGAAAGGAAAAAGGGAATAGAAAGGAAGGAAAAAGGGGGGCAAAGGAAGGGTGAAAAGAAAGAAAAAGGAGGAAAGTATGAGAAAGGAAAAGAAAGGAAAGAAAGAAGAGATACGATAGTGTATGAGGAAATGCAAGAGAAAAGAAAAGAATCATAGAATCACAGAATTGGAAGAGACCTCGTGGGCCATCCTGTCCAACCCCCAGGCAAGAAGCAGGAACATTGCATTCAATGCAGCCCTGACAGCTGGCTATCCAGCCTTTACTTAAAAGCCTCCAAAGAAGGAGCCTCCACCACACTCCAGGGCAGAGAGTTCCACTGCCGAACAGGAAGAACTTCCTAACTGTATGTTCAGGTGGAATCTCCTTTCCTGAAGTTCCAGCTTATCAACATCTCCCTTAAATTGCAGTGCCCAGAATTGGACATAGTATTCCAGGTGTAGTCTGACCAAGGCAGAATAGAGGGGTAGCATGACTTCCCTGGATCTAGACACTATACCCCTATTTATGCAGGCCAAACTCTCATTGATTTTTTTGCCACCACATCACATTGTTGGCTCACATTGAGGATTCCAAGATCTTTTTCACATGCAAGAAAACAAAGAATGAGAGGATGTATAGTGAAAATGGAGGAAGGAAAGAAATAGCCTCAAAGAAAACGCTTACCTGGACAACACTGGGTACATATGTTAGTAAAGTAAATTAAAAAAATGGTTCTTCCCACATGACAGTGATGTTAGTAAAGTATCCACTTCTTTTCTAGATAATGTAATCAGTTGTAAGAAATCTAGGCATACCAGAACGGAATTTCCAAGTTTTATATATTTCAGGTAACAGAAATTAAGGGCAGAAACATCTTTTGGTTAGTGGGCGGGCGGGGGGGGGGGGGGACCCTGTGCTGTATGTTTTCATTTAATCTATACATTAATCTATTTAGATTTATAACCAACATTACCCCAAAGATTCAGGTTGAGTAACAGCCTTTAGAGATTAAAATCAATAAAATGAGATCATAAAAGATTTAGTGTTCTCATAAAATATGCAAAAACCCAGCTAAACGAAATCTTTGGTTCTTTGCAACTATTAAATGACGGTCCTGAATCAAAAGGTCTTAAAGGATCTGTCTGTGGTACTTACTTAGACTAAAGTTTAAACCCAGCACTATCCTTTACATGAACAGAAGGGACTCTATGTGAATGGGTTGCTAATCCAGTAGAAGGTCCCATTGATGGAAAAAGGGGAAGGAAATTTCAACAATTCCTTCCTTTCCCCTAATATCATTGTACATGTTCTTCCAAGGGGATTTATAAGCCTCTGGAGCAAATTTTTAGGATCTGGTATAAAAATTTTGCAAAATTAAATGTCATCTCAACAGATTTCTGCTTCAAAAATTTGGATCCAAACCAAATGTTTCTCTATAATGTCTAAGTAAGGGATTCCGCTGAACTCAAGTATAATCCTTATACTGGTAGTACAAATTTGGTAACTAAATACAATGCTATTGGGTTTATGTATTTAATGTATGTTTGCTAAATGGCCTGTTTTAAATGTTAGAAGTGTTAATGTTCAAAACAACTGTGAAAAATGTAACCCTTATTAGATTAACAGACATTTGATTTTGACCATCTGGGGGGAGAGGGAGTCAGTTTATATGTTCTTACCGAATGTACAACATAGGTCCTACCAGTTTTGAGTAGTCTTGTGAATTTTATATTCATAATTCATTTAGTTCAATTTTAGATAGGCAAAAGATTTATTAGACTGCTATTCAGTACTCTGATTAGTTTAATATGTGAAATATGATGCATGACTTCATTTGTGAATCAGTAAATTTGACTTATTTTAATGTGATTTCTTTTTACTCATGTGAATTGTTCTAGCACTGAAATGCACTGATTTAATTACTACTAAGCAGAAAATGTGCAATATGACCATGAACCAGAAAAACTATAGAACTTTTCTTTAAAAGAATGTACACTTCATACTTCAGGCATATTTAATCAAGGACCTTGTCAGATGGGCAGGGGGAAAAGCAAAGGAAAGAGGGGAAATTGGAAGGAACCTATCCTCCTTTATTCCCTACTGTCTTTCCGTCTTCTAGGATGGCCTCCCTTTCCATGTGGCTTCCCATCTTTTTCCTGCTTCCTCTTCATGTTCTTCAATGAGGAGTCAGGTAACACCCAAGTCCTCCAAAGCCACTCTGGGTTCCGTTTCTCCATGCTCCACGGGACTAATGGCAACGTGGAGTAATAGGGAGAAGATGTAGAAAATTTTGTATCTGATACAGATCTGATATGTTTATTTATTTATTTATTTATTTATTTATTTGCTTCATTTGTATACTGCTTTTCTCACCCCGGATGGGGAACTCAAAGTGGTTTCCAATTAATTATGACAAAATTAAATGCTTACAAAACAATAATAAAATACAATTATTGATTGAATCATAAAAATGCAATAACATTAACATGAAAGCATAGAGTTAAAATATATTAATCTAAATATTAAAATCACATGATCCAAAAACCATAGTCCAGGGCTGTTCCAATATCAATCTCTATTGCACGTAATTTCTGATCATTCTTTTTATTGCTTATTGCCTAAAGGCCTGGTCCCATAGTCAAATTTTTACCTTTCACCTGAAAGAAGAATTGGATCCCTATTAGACCAGTGACAGTCTTATCTGTTTCAATTCCCACATCCTTCCCATGGAGGTAATGTTTTGTTTCACTGCAAAATGTCTACTAGCACCCGCAAACTATTTGGGGTGGGGATACTGCTCATTCAGCTATATTTGGGGTCCTTTTCTACCGTCGACTGAGACACATTTCCAAGTAGGAAATGACTGGACAATCAATTCTCTATACAAATAATGTGTCAGGCCTTAAAAATGCTTAAGGTGGACCAAAAACCTGCCAAAAACAGCAAAATGGCCATGCCATGACTATGCCTATGGATCACATAATTTACTCTGTTCCTAAGAGTCAAAGCTTAATGGTTTTATTTGTATTTTAATGTTTTACTAGTGGTTGTTTTTGTACTATGTTTTTAAAGGCATTGAATTGTTGCCATGTTGTGAAGCCAACTTAAGTCCCCTCCGGGGTTGAGAAAGGAGGGGTAAATGTACCGTAAATAAATAAAGAAATAAATAGTAGATCTTCCCAGAGACTTTGGTCTCCCTAGAGACAATGAATGCCCAACTCAAATCTGGAAACAGAGTCTTTGTAACTTTTATTTATTTATTTACAACATTTCTACCCCACCTTTCTCACCTGAGGGGACTCAAGGTAGCTTACAAAACAGGCAAATTCAGTGCCAATAATATAAAGCACAGTAATAAAATAAAACATAAACATTTAAACACCTAAATATAATCAAATAAAAACAGTATGCAAAATTTAAAACATAATATTGCTTAAGTCCATTCGTCCAATAACCTTGTGCATCATCCTTAATCCAGACCATGTCAAGCCATAAAGTTTACTCATTAAATGCTTGCGCACATAGCCAAGTTTTCTCCATACCTCACAACCTCTGAGGATGCCTGCCATAGATGTGGGCGAAACGTCAGGAGAGAATGCTTCTGGAACATGGCCACACAGCCCGAAAGACATACAACAACCCTGTGATCCCGGCCATGAAAGCCTTCGACAACACAAGTCTTTAGTTTTTTCCTAAAACCCAGGAGAGATGGAGCCTTCCGAATATCGCTATGGGAGGGTGTTCCACAGCTGAGGGGCCACCACTGAGAAGGCCCGTTCTCTCATCTTCACCAGCCGCGCTTCCAAGGCAGGTGGGACCGAGAGCAGGGCCTCCCCAGAGGAACTTAAAGTTTTTGTTGACTCATAGGAGGAGATATGTTCAGATAGGTAAGTAGGCCCAGAACTGTTTGGGGCTTTATAGGTCAAAACCAGCACTTTGAATTGGGCTTGGTAGCATATTGGCGCAGCAGAGGAGTGGTGTGCTCCCTGTACACAGCTCCAGTTATACACCTGACTGCCACTCATTGTACTAATTGAAGCTTCTGGGCCATCTTCAAAGGCAACTCCACATAGTAATCCAAACGGGATGTAACCAGAGCGTGGACCACTGTGGCCAAGTTAGATTTCCCAAAGTATGGGTGCAACTGATGCATAAGTCTTAATTGTGCAAATGCTCCCCTGGCCACTGCCGAGACCTGGGCTCAGCAAGGAGTCCAGGAGAACACCTAAGCTGCAAACCTGTTTCTTCAGGGGAAGTGTCCAACACAGGCTGTAACCTTATATCCTGTTCAGCCTTGCAACTGACCAGGAGGACCTCTGTCTTGTCTGGATTCAATTTCAATTTGTTTGCCCTCATCCAGTCTGACACAGCGACCGAGTACCGGTTCAGGACCTGGACAGCCTCCTTAGTGACAGACGGAAAGGAGTGACAGAGCTGGACATCAATCGCGTACAGATGATACTGTACTCCGAAACTCCTGATGATCTCTCCCAGTGGCTTCATGTAAAAGTTAAATAACATTGGAGACAGTACTGACCCATGCAGGATCCCACAAAACAATGGTTGTGGGGCTGAGTAGGTGTCTCCCAATGACACCATCTGGGACCAGCCCTCCTGGAATGAATGGAGCCACTGCAAAATAGTACCTCCAAGCCCCATCCCCATGAGGCATCCCAGAAGGATACCGTGGTCAACGGTTTCGAAGGCCACTGAGAGGTCCAGCAGAACCAGCAGGGACACACTCACCCTGTCCAGTAGATCATCTACTAAGGCGACCAAGGCTGTCTTGGTACCATGTCCTGGCCTAAAGCCAGACTGAGCCGGATCTAGATAATCAGTGTCTACTAAGAATGCCTGGAGTTGTGTGGTCACCACACGTTCCACGACCTTGCCCCAAAAGGGGAGATTGGAAATAGGCCGATAACTGTCCAATTGAGTGGGGTCCAGTGATGGCTTCTTCAACAGTGGTTTGATCACAGCCATTTTAAAGCTCACTGGAAATTTGCCTTCCCGAAGGGAGGCATTCACCACCACATTCACCCACTCCACCAAAACCCCTCAGACTTCCTTCACCAGCCAAGATGGACAGGAGTCTAGGATGCATGTGGCAGCCCCCACCTATCCAAGCACCTTGTCTACATCCTCAAGCTGAACCAATAGAAAAGAATCCATCAAAACCGGACAAGCACGTGCTCATGCTACATCCTTGGAAGCTGTCGTTAATATGGTGTCAAAACCAGAGTGGATCAGAGCGACTTTGTCCACAAAGAACCGAGGAAATGCTTCACAGTGGGCTGCTGAGTTGTCAGGGATCCCATCTCAAGAGATGGGATTTAACAACCGTCTGACAACTCAGAACATCTCTGCCAGATGGTTCTTTGTGGACGCAATATTAGCTGCAAAGAAGAAATTTTTTGTAGCATCCATTGCCTTGGTGTATGTCCTAAGATAGGAAAATAGACGTGTTCAACTTAACTCATTTGGCCTTGAACACCACACGCACGCTAGTTCCCTCTTCTTTCACTTCATCGCTGCCAGGTCCTCGTTGAACCAAGGATCTGGTTTAGCTCGGGTACTCGAGAGGGGACATTCCAGAGTGATCATGTCTATTGCCCTAGTCATCTCCCCATTCCAGAGAGAGACCAGAGCATTGACAGGATCACCTACCAAGGTGGTGGGAAATTCCCCAAGAACTGTCAGGAATCCATCTGGATCCATATGCCTCCTGGGGCGGACAATTTCAATAGGTCCTCCACCCCTGTGAAGGTTAGGGGGTGCTGTAAGCCTAAACCTGATCAGGTGATGTTCCATGGCAATGGAACAGTGATCAGCTCTTCCACACTGCCACATTCCTCCCAGACCTGGCAGAAAACCAAGTCAAGTGTGTGTCCCACTCTGTGGATGGGACCAGATACTAATTGGGACAGTCCCATGGCTGCCATGGTGGCCATGAAGTCCTGAGCCACTCCAGTAAGGATGGTCTCAGCATGGGAATTGAAGTCTGCCAGCCGCTGGGACTCCAATGCCAGGCTCGAGACCATCACCGCTAGCTCAGGCAGGGAGACTGTAGTGCAGCAGGGTGGTTGGTACACTAACAGAATCCCTAATCTGTCCCAGTCACCTACCATCAGGTGGACACATTCAAACAAGATTGACTGTGGGATGGGCACCTGGTCAGGGGGATGGAATCCTTATAGACCACTGTGACACAGCCTCCCTGCCCTCCAGATCTAGGTTGGTGCTGCACGGTATAACCTGGTGGACAGAGCTGATGAACCCCTCCAGCCTCATCCAGCCAGGTCTCCGTTGTGCATGCCAGGTCATGGGTGATCACTGTTTTTCTGTTAACAGACCTGGCGATCAACAGCACCACCTTTAATCCAGAGGGTCTGCCAGCCTGGGTACCCAGGTTTACCATGTCAGGAGGCCGTTTAAATCAACAAGAACTCTCTTCCTTTCGCTAGGCCAAATTAATTTAGGCCTCCCTTTCCTGTATCTCCCTCTCCTCTGAACCACCTCTATGCCCCCTCTACATGATCCATCATAAAGCTGGTGCTAGTTTCTAAATATGGGCATGGGTCCTGTTTTTGCTGTATCATCTCCAGCCACCTTCAAAGATATCTCCTTCCCCCACTCCCCCATTTTAGGAGTTACCAAGATATTATATGAATAGGGTAATTCCCTCACTTCTTGCCTTAAAGTTCTTAAAGTGCAGAGTGCTAAAGGTTGGGGGGAATCTAATCCATCAATTTCTATAATACAATCACTGGGGGAAAGGGAACTCAGTTGAAAGTAAAAAGGTAATAAGAAATTCACAGTTTAAATGCCCAGAAATAGTGATCTTATAACAGCCTTATACAGTTCCTTAGTTGGTAAAGTGCCCAAGTGCATTGACATAGTCTATCCAAAGTGACTATTCTCCTGTGGTTGAGATATGTTTGGTACTCAGCACTGATCTAATAACAGGCCGTCCTTCCCCGCCCTCATAAAAATAGCCCTCCCTAACCCTCGACTTAAGCCCAACTTTTGAAGAATCCTCAAACAAAAGAGCAGAATAATATGATTATATTTGTGATATAACATTTACTTTTATTGCTTCTCACATTTCAATAACTGCTAAGAAAGTGGACATTTGTAACACATTCTTACCTATCCAAATAACCTTGATGCCACGTATGAAAATATAGATGAAAATAAAGACCAACAGTGCTTACTATCAGGTTCAGCTATTAGTCCAACTGGGACCCTTCTTACAGATGAAGAATTTAAAGATAACAGTGCATACAATAATAACCTCAAGTCTGGATTTTTTAAAATGTGTTGTATATTGGATTATATTTGTATCACATTTAGAAACTTCAACCAACTTCAGTGAATCCACTGGATTACTATTGATTTATAGCAACTGATTCAATTGCTCTACTCTATTTGGGGACTGGCAATCAATTTAGACTAGAGCTGAGATTAATGATGTTGTTGCATTGCAGCTAGCACATCCAATAGGGTGAAACCTGATCCAGTTCAGCAACATCAAGAGAGCTGAATAAGTCTTATTCTTTTTTACAACTCTCCAGAAATCATGAAAATGAATCTACAACTGAAGAGAATTCTTGTGATTTGAGTCTTGATCTAGTCATGTTTTATTTGTGTATACACACAAGCTCAGAAACAGCACAAGCTCAGAAACAGCACATTTTATAATAAATAAATAAATAAATAAATCTTTGTGTTGTCGAAGATACCTTCATAAAAACTCCAACCATCACCCAAGTCAAAAAAGGAGCACAATCAAAGCCCTGACAGACCGTGCACAAAGAATCTGTGACCTCACCTCCTCCAAGGTGAACTAAACCACCTAAATTGGGCTTTACAGGCCAATGGATACTCCACCACAGACATCAGAAGAGCTGCAAGGCCAAGAACAAGCCATGAGAGTCAAGACAAAGATCCACCCAGAGGAAAGGTGTTCTTACCATACATCAAGGGAACCACTAACCGCATAGGCAAACTGATCAAGAAGCACAATCTACAAACTATCTACAGACCCACAAAGAAAATCCAACAAATGCTATGGTCAGCGAAGGACAAGAGGGATCCTCTCTCCTCTGCAGGAGTCTACCTGATACCATGCAGCTGTGGACAAGTATACATAGGGAGCACCAAATGCAGCGCCCAAACAAGAGTCAAAGAACATGAAAGGCACTGCAGACTAATTCAACCAGAGAAATCAGCCATAGCAGAGCACTTGATGAACCAGCCTGGACACAGTATATTATTTGAGAACACAGAAATGCTGGACCATTCCAACAACTATCATGTCAGACTACACAGAGAAGCCATTGAAATCCACAAGCATGTGGACAACTTCAACAGAAAGGAAGAAACCATGAAAATGAACAAAATCTGGCTACGAGTATTACAAAACTCTAAAATCAAAACAGTAGATGGGAACCAACACTCTGAGGGCAGAGGACAGAGAATGCTCCCAGGCAAGAGACAAAAACCTTTCCAATGCTAATTAGGGTGATTAACTGAAACATTAATGCTGGCTTCCCAGTGACAAAGGACTCTTGCCACACCCTGGACTCTACACAGATATATATTCTTTCCTTTCCTTACTTAGTTTATCCATACCTCACAACCTCTGATGATGCCTGCCATAAATGTGGGCGAAACGTCAGGAGAGAATACTTCTGGAACATGGCCACACAGCCCGAAAGACATACAACAACCCCAAATAAATCTTGATTTGTATCCCACCACCATCTCCCTGAAGGGACTCAGGGCAGCTCGCAAAAAGCACTCAATAGTGCAACAATATACAAAATCCAGCAAGGTACATAGCAATAAAAATCAATAACAATGTAAGTTTATCTAACAAATTTATATAAAACAACATATAAACCCCCACTAAATTTTAAAAATCAATAAAATGGAGCAAATATAATGGAGCTGATATAAGCAGGCTGTAGATGCATAGGATATTTTATGTCCTAAAAATAATGTTTCTGCACAGAACCTATGGAGAAAACTTTGTTTTCTGAGTACAAAAAAGTGTGAATTTTGTGAAGAATTGGTATCTAACAACAGCATTTTCTGTGCAGAAGAGAGGACTTTCAGTTCAAAATATCTTTTTTCCAACACTGAAAATGCCATTTTCTGCACGCACACACACACACACACACACATACACACACACACAAACTCCCACATTTGACTTTTATGTAGAATAACTCTAAATAATCTTTAGGAACTGCAACTTTGCTAAAATAACTAAGTAAATTATTTAAAATGACATCCCTAGATTTGAGTGTGCATTCTGACCCTTTGACTGGCTAGAAGCAGTGAAAATAAATGCAAGTGATGCCTTCTCTGAGACCTGCTATGTACAAGCCCAGTGAGCCTGAAGAAATGAACCATTGATCTCACAGAAGTGACTCTGTCACAATTCAGCCATTGTGGTGGAGCTTGTTCTTTCTGCTCAGTTTCATTTCTCTCTCTATTTTAGTGCACACAAAACAGGAGTCATGGGAATAACACATGCAAATTAATCAACCAAACAGAAGAAAAAGAAAGAAAACATCTAATCTAGCTCAGGTAGAACCTGAAGTGCTTTCATAAAATAAAACTATTCACTCTGACAAAGAGAGCCGGCATTTTGTAAAGAAAATTAGTGAACCATAATCTCCCAGGGATTTTTAATTTTTCTAAATAAACAAAAATGGAATCCCAGCTGAAAACATCCAGCAGCAACTAGCAGAATTGGTATGTTAAGCAAAGTTGGAAAAAGCTCTGGAATCTTCTAGATAGAATAGGAACAGTGGTCTCAAACTGTAAAATTTCAACGTTCTGGTTTAAAACATTTGAACCAAGGCTGGATCTACACTGCCAAATAATTCAGTTTTAAAATGCATCTTAATCTACACTGCCACATTATTTAGGAGAAGAAATTAGATTACATTACAAAATAAAGTGAATTTCTTATATCTTGTTTTACAACTGAACTACATCTCAATGCACAGTCAGGAGAAAGACAGGATAGAAATAAATAAAATAAATCGTATTTCCTCTTCTCCTCCCTGAAAGTGAATTTGTACAAAATAGCCTGGCATTTTTCACATGATTTGACAATTGTCTACATGCTGGTTCCCATAGCTGAAAACTATGGTTAATGATTATAAGTTGTTTTAAAATGATTTTGGCTGATAAACTGAAAACCACGATTCAGGATTTTGTTCATGAAGCCCAATGTAGATTTTGTTTTTTACATAAAAGACAAATGAGAGATAATATTATAAATGTATTAAATATATGGAATGAGATAACAAGCATTAATCTAGCTGATCTAGAAAAAACTTTTAACAATTTCAAGAGTGTTAGAAGAGATAGCCTTTGGAGACAACTTTATAGCAATTTATTCTAGATCAATTTATTCTAGATCAAAGTCCCTTCCCTTCCTGACTTGCTGCAGTGTCCTTGGGCCATTGCATGGCTGGTGAGCGCAAGAACAAATTATAGAAATGATTGGCAATGGAAGGTGCAAGGAAGCAGGACTCACAGCATTATAACTCTGCAGTGTCAAAGAACCCTCTGTCACAAAGAAGGTCAGCATAGTCTGGACAGATATACAGAAATACAGCAATGGATAGTACAGCATTTTGAGGAGGAAAGTATTCACACCAATCATAACATATGTGGTCTGTCCCAAAAGTAATAAGAATGATTTATTTGCATAGCACAGAAGGCCAGGAAAGTAAACTGGGGGTTGAAATAAGTAGAGGTACAACCCAGGCATAGAGTTTGACCTCCTCAGTAGAGTCTGTGCCTTTGTAGCAGTCAATACATTAGCAAAGTGCATAGCAGTTTTTGTATCTTGACATGTGCAAAAATACAGATGTGCAGATTCTTCTAACTTCAAGAACTGAGAACACTATATCTTGTATGAAGGCTAAATGCTTCATAGGCAAGCCAGGGCAAGGAAGTAATAATGCAAAGACATATCATTAAGAGTTAACATGGTAACTATTTAGACTTTAAAGGATACAGTGAATGAAATTTCTTGGTCATCTTCAGTGCCTGAACATCTTTGTGGTGTATTAGATCTCGAGGATGCCACTCAAGGTGATCACATGCCAATTGAAAGCTGCAATGGAACAAAGGGTTTACCCATTTTAGATTGTGAGGTAACTGAAGTTGGCTAGGGCAAGGGCCTACAAGCTTTGGAAGCAGTTTCATGGAAGCCTAGACAGCTTTCAGATATTTGGTTGACAGGTAAACCTGTTCCCCCACCTTGAAATCTCACTGGCGGTATGCATTTTCGATCAGCAAACTTTTTGTAATCTGCAATGGCCTTGTGTAGAGTATAAGTGTGTGAAACTGCTGAAATCCGATTAGTAATTTGTTTTGGAGATTTGGATGGCCCCTGCTTCAGTTCATAAAAATTCAGGGGGGTTGGTCCCTTCCTGTAGCTTCAGCAGGGGACATTAAGCAATGAGTACACCCAAAACCCACTGGACCTTTAGTACAGCTTGCTTCTCATTCTCCAGTTTAACTTGGATCAATAGCATTTCACAATCCTTACAAACCAGTGGTTCAGCATCCTGTCTCCAAGTAACCTACTGCCAGGCATTAGCTGCAGCAGTTTGGGGGAGTTTCCCACTGGCTGTTTGGTGTCGGGTTTGGTATCCTCCGAGCTCGTGGTCAGTTCTTGGCTCCCTTGCCAAGCTTTCTCCTTGGTTAGATTGGTTTTATCCTTTCCTGGTCCTAACATAGATTTTCTGGCTTTTCCCTTCTCCTTTCCAGGCACATTGCTGGCTGCTGTCTTCCAACAATCTGTCCCTCTTTCCCAGAGTTGAAGCAGCCTGTCATTTTCCCTTTTCTTTTCCAGCTGCTTAACTGGCCTCTATTTCCCAGTTGCTTGAACAGCCTCAGCACCCCTCCCCTTCCCACTGGTCTTGCAGCTAAATCTCTTGCACACCATCACACTTGTTTTATGTTCTCCACTTTTGCAGCCAAATAGATCCACTCTTCCAAGCTGGCAGGATCATCTCTATGTAAAGCCCAGTCCAACAAACTGGGTCTCAGACTGCTCTTGAAATATTCCAACTCAGTGGTCTCTGATCAATCTGTAATCTTCCCAGCTTACTTACTTAGGCGATCCCTCGTAGTTCGAGGACGATAGATGCTCTTCCCAGCATTCACCTTCAACTTTAGGGCATATTCTGACACTGTGCAATTTCTCTGGCTCAGTTGCTGGACTTGCATTTTTGCTTTCTTTCACCAACGGATTTTGGAATCTCATTTTCAGTGCCTCCAGTAAATTAATTAGACTGTTTAGTTTGGATGTCTCCCCTTTGTAGAGTTGGACTAACCAGTCCACTGTGGCTCCCTTTAGATTGGCACAAACAGTATGCACTTTCGAAAGTATATCCAGTCTTGCATATAGTTGAAAACATTGGTTAGAAAATAAGACAGCTGCTGCAGCTCTCACTTGAATTTCACCTTTAAATCTCCTCGCTGCATCACCTGGCTCAGCGCACTGTCCATAGTTGGTTGTATTGGACCCCAGGAGACTGGCAGTCTGGGCCTTCCCTCTGTATCCCCTTCTGTGTCAAACATTCTGGCAAGTTTTAATGGTTCAGGGAGCGTTCCCTTGGAGAAAAACTTGTACTCCTATAGTTCTTCCATCTCTGGCCACTTTACTCCCAATTTTAGGGAAATATTTGGTAATATGTTCTCCATAGTTTGCTTCCACCAAAAGAATCATTGTCATTGAGGGGTTTCATCGGGACCCCACCAGGGTTCCTCTGTCCTTTTCCTTTGCACTGTCACCTTGGGCGTCAAAGGGATTCTCATCCTGGTTCTGCCCTTTTTTCTCTCCGTGATTTGCACATGCTCAATCCACTTGCCCTCTCCAACCATATCCCACACTGCCTTTGCCAGTGTAGAATCCACTGTTATGAACTGTTCTACATCATCGGGTCTCTGCTCTGGAGATTCTCTAGGTTTGCTAAACCCCTCGGCTTCTTGAGGGGTATGTGGCTCCCCCACTTCTTTCTCTTGAGCTCCTTTCTTCGATATTCCAGTAATCTGTTGACTCTCACTGACCAAGATCAGAAAAAGCCAAAAAAGGAATCATAACTTTAGGTGATGAAGACAGAACCCTGATAGCAGTCAATGGCACTCACAAGACAATCTTGAAAATATCTAGGTTACTACATTACAGCAAAGTTATGACTGAAGAAAACATGGGCACATTTTCAATTTAATCCCCGCTTGAAACCTCACCACCTCAGTTTAAAAAAATCATTTCGGGCAGCCTCCAGATCCAGTTTGAGATGGTTGTCATTATTCATTTCTTCTCAGGCTAGTGTCAAATTATCAGTTTCTTTCCTATGCTGGGCCTCTAGCCTCAAGATGTTTTACATTCTTCCACCTGGATTGAACTCATTGCATGTATTCTGGTCTGGTGTTTCAAAGACACCAGAGCATCTCCATGACACCTTGCAGTTTCTTTTCCCAAGCTCAAAACCATCTGAAAGGATATCATTTTTGGACAATTTGCAATATCCAGGCAGCTGTGGTAAGTGTTTCTTCTTCCTCTGCTATGAAGAGTGGCAGCAGTGCTGAAATTGCTATATTAATTCACAAGGATCCTATTTTGAAGGGGATAAACTGTAATTGCATGTATCTTCAATATTGTTTTATCATTCTCATTACTTTTATCATATGCCATACAGGATTCCAGCCCCTTTCTCTAGAGAAATGATTTGGAATAATAGATTGTGTGCCTTGTAAAAGGGACCCTTGGCCTCAACATGTGCAATGCTCATAAAGCAAATATGACAAATATATGAGCAGCATTCTTGAGAACAACAGAATTAGTGAGAAGCCTTCAAGATTTAGATGCAAACATGCAATTAGGAATATGTAGAAGTTATTATGACATGTGAATAGTTCAATAAAAATACCTCATTTGAGTTTAGCTCAGTGAGATGATTGTTTGCTTGGGAAGACATAGAATTGTATGGTTCTCCCTATTTTAAGAACTGCACAGTTAGGGTAGTCAGAAGCTCAGATTTATAGCTTTAGCCCAGGTGAGAGCCAATCATGTTTTCCAGGATTATTGCTTGAAGTTAAATACTTCAGGCTAGATTTTTAAAACCAAAGTGAAGGAGGTGCTTACTAATCCTGTTTAACAGCTAATGAGATTATATATACACCTGTGAAGCACATTCGAGTGCCAGTCTGAGAGTCTTACTTTCAACTTTTTTGTTTCACACACTTTTCTTTCAATGCTCGAAAAATGACAACACACCTTTCTTTTCCCTCAGACTTCTAGGACTGTAGTTGTTGGTAGCTCTCATGTCAGTAGGGGGATGGATCTATTCCATATTTTAGCCTGAAAATTAAAGAACCCATGTAAACTTCTCTCCTCCAATTATTTAATATATTACACATTTGAGAAGAAGGAAAACCAAAGAAATATCAGTTCCTTTGAGCCTGTTTTCTGTAGAGCTTTTTGCCCTAACTGTGTTCTCATGATCCTTTCATACTGAACAATTATAGCAACATTATTCTACTTTAATTGCCATGGTGGCATTCTATGAAATCCTGATGCTTGAAATTGGATGAAGCACTAGAGCTCTCCAGTGAAGAGTTCTAAATGCCCCTCTCGAAAGGGCAAATTTCAGGATTCCCCAGAATGTTGCCAAAGCAGTAAATATTGACTATAAGCGTGTAGTGTGCTGTCCAGAAATAGAGAATTGTATGTCAATACATCTGAAGTATGACATGTTGGAGAAAGTGTCTAACACTGTACCTGCATGTACAATGCCCCATCGAGTGTAATGCACACCTCAATTTTGAAGATGTGCATTACAAAAAAGGATTTGCTGTTGAATGTAATGCACCCATCAGCAAAGGCAAGATTACATCAGGGAGGCAAACAGTTTGGAATTATGTGAAGTTGATGAAGGGGTGTAGCTTCTCTTTGCCTATCAGTCATCCTGCTGCCTGCCTTTCTGATATGAACTTGCCTCCGCCATTGGACCTGTCATCAGGAAAGCAGGTAGCAGAATGACTACGGGCAAAAAGAAGGCACAACCCTTTGATATCCTAGTTCTGTTCCCAACTGGACCCATTCATGAGGCCTTCAAAATTTCCGTTTTGTTTTGAAGGTCTTGTGAATGACTCCATCAGATCTAATGTACACCTCAATTTTGGTGATGTAATTTAGTCAGAAAGTGTGTTCATTAGACTAAAGTTAATATGGTCATTAAGCCAAAATACATGCAATTGAAGAATGCACATACTATTGTTGTCCTATGCCACCCTTTCCTATGTTTCCTTTGTTGTTTCCTTCTGTCTGTTTTCACCTTGTGCAAGAACCTCCAATATCTATTCTCTATAAACCAGATAAACCTAGATGACACCAGATGATTATATTTCTTGATTTTTCTAGGATACATCTAGCTGACATTATATATGCAAAACTCAAAACCATCAATACAATCACTCTAAAACCATCGAAACACTTTAGAATGTTTAAAATAATTTAAAACATTTTCACAAATAAAACAAAACCAAACTAACTAATTAATATATAAAAAACAAGCCACTAGCTCCCAAAGTTCTGCCACTGCTCTTTTGTAACAATAGAGCTTTTGTATACTTTCTCAATAACATTATTTATATTTTGTGAGAACACATTTCATGCAAACATTGCACAAACCATCTTATCAGATCTATTTACCTGGTTATGATGATAAAGATATCAAAGTGACAAGATGAAAATGCAGGAAAATGGATGACCAAGAAAAGGTGAAAAAGAATGCTATAGCAGAAACTAAAAGAAAATCTGCCACTTAGAACTATGGACAAACTAGAGCTTCTCCTTTATCAACAAAGCTAATTCTTTGAGAAAGAGACAGCACAAAACCAGTGAGCGTCTCTTTCTTCTGTTCCTGTGCAAATGAAAAATAAATAAATAAAAATAAATCAAACCAGAAAAATAAATAAAGCCAGAGACTGAGCTGCTTGAATACAACACAGTGGAATCCCAACTATGATTTAGGGATGGAAGAAAGAATCTCACAATTTTCTCTTTAATGTAAGAAAGTCTTTGAAAACTACAGACTTCATCACATGAACCTGCTATTCCACAGCATTTGTGCAATCACCGATACTGGGTTCATACGCAGCATGAGCATCCTCACTATGGCACATGTCTCCATTCATTGTTCTATGGTCCCACAGTTGTACCTCCATATAACCTCATAACCTTGCCCACATGCAGTTCTGCTGCTCTGTAATTAAAAAAAACTATTTTAAAGCAACTTTGCAATTACAGATCTGGCAAAGAGAAATTTTTTTAATACCATTAAAATATAAAAATATTCAGTTTGGGAATAGCAAAAGAGGAGAAGAACGGGAGAAGAAGAGAGGAATCCCACCCTCATTTCACCAGGTAGGTGTTGGAACCATGACACAATGTGCAGCTATTTATAGGTATTCCCCATCAATAGCAGGAGGCAAGTTAATAATGAGAAAGGGCCAGCAGGCATGGCTTCAATGCCAGATTCCTTCATTGCTGGCTTGCCTCTCTAATGTGATAAAGTCCTACTTTTTTTTTTTTTACAGTTGGGACTTAGTGCAACAATCAATTTCACATTTTGGTGGGATAAAAATTCTTGCTGAAATCCTGTATTATCAGGTATAATTTTAATGCTACATTATTGTAGCAATGTCTTACAAAGCCACATTCCACCCCCTACTTTTTCAGCCAGGCAGTGCCCCAACTGAAAGATTTTCCAAAGGTCCTGATGATCTGAGCATTACAGAATGATATCAGTTGTAGAACTTTATCACTTTATGGCACTTTATCACTGTTACTTATTTCCATGATACAGCACTTTATGAAACCTGTCCCCGCTGGTTTGCTTTTAATTACTCTGATTTTATCTGCTTGGATTTTAATGTAGTGTCCATGATTTTATTTTATGCATCGTTGGAATGTTTTAAGTTTTTGTCAAATATGTTGTATTGTTGTTTCGGGCTTGTCCCTGTTGTGAGCCACCCCGAGTCCATTCGGGGAGATGGGGCGGGATATAAAAATAAAGTTTATTGTTATTATTATTAACATGTTAAGAACAGGGAACTGAAGAAATCCCTCAAAATTCCTTCATAACTGTATCTCTCAGTTGCTCTGTGGCCACAAGAGTGCTGCAGCCATGACTTTTTAAAGCTCCAGTCTACAGTTCCTTGGACACTCTTCAGTTGGAGCACCACTTGGATGAGAAGGTCACTTTCGGTTATTGACTGTACAGGTGAATTATCAAAGGTCACAAGATTGTAATTTCATTTTACAATATTGTAATTACTGAACATGATGCCAGCTTTTATCTCCTGAACAGAAAAACAAGTTTCCTGTACAGATATAGCAAAACTTTCTGTGAATAAATGTTTTCTTGCAGAAAATACTGGGCAGGAAACATGCCAAAACAGCCACATGCACTTTTTAATGAAATAGATTCTAAATTGTGGCTGTTTTTTACCTGTCTAGGATTCTCCTCTTTAATATTTCCTAACTCTCAGAAAATCCATTTTTAACTATTTTCCACATACTTTGAAATATTCTTTCTATTCCTGCTGTGCATTGGCATGGGACTAGACTACATGAACCTTTGTTCTGTGACATTTTGAGATGTGTGTGTGTGTGTGTGGGGGCTCTTTTGCATTGTTTTTCAAAGGGAAAGGGCAAAAATTCTGTGCAAAGACTCATGGGGGCTGCTGATTTCTTGACAGGATGTCTTGATACATCAAGATACCCTGTCTTGTCAAAAATGATTCATTTTGCTAATATTTCTACCAGCCTTTATGCAGGAGAGATCTGCTCTTAATTATCTCATGGAAGAGAGAGCAACTAAATATATAAAGGAAAAAAATAGTCAATCAAAAATCTGGTGGCTTGAACTGACAGTTGGTTTTCTGTGTTTATAATGCTGGATAAAATGCTCTAGAGATCACTCCCAATGTCTTCTTCCACAAGGTCTGCATTATGTTTCCCCAGTTCTTTGAAATAAAGCAATATTTTAACTAATGCTATTTCTTCCAAACAAGACAAGTATTCATGGCTGACCATAAAAGTGTCATTTGGTATAAATTGAGGAAATTAGTGCCACAAAGCATTTCATCAATACAAATCTGACAATATTTGGAATGCAAAGACCTGTATTCTGTCCATAACTTCATATTCAAGGATATTGGCATGACCTACCTGTAGACTGTATGCTTGTCTAATGCAAATATTCAACTTTTGAAATGACCCAATCTCACCCACATTCTTTTAAAAACAGAATCAATAGCCAGATTGGAATTTAAATTGGAATGTAAGCAGAAATGGAACTGGAGGCACCTACATTTCTCAGCAGCAGCATAGACAGGTGCACACACTATATATATTTTCATTAGATAGGGTTACTTTGGTCTCTATATTGATTTTAGCATTGTTGGCTGTATATTTTTACTGACTAAGCTGTCATTCCTCATGAATGAACTTTGTATCCAAATGAGGTTTGTTTGCTTAAACTTTACAGCTCTTTCTCTACAAAACTGAAAACACATTAGCTAAGATGCTAACAATAGTCTCCTGTTTCTTCTCTTCTGCCAGTATATGAAAAGATGTTTTCACTACAAACACAGATATCATGATATCTTTGTGATATCATGGCAAAAGACCCTACTACGCTAAATGATTTTTTAAAACTTTGCTGATGTCTAAGATGCATTTATCAATTTCATTTTCCTTGTCTGAAATCCCTGGGTTTTCTTTTGTTCTCCAATCCCTCTCCCCTTCTTTTGGTTTTTGTAACATGTTGCTAGTTACATTGTGGCTTTCATTCAAATTTCTTTATTATAAGGAACACTGTAATGTTGTTCTAATTATGGATGTACTTTCTCTCACATCCAAATAGCTAAATCTCATTGTTTTTGTCTGACCCATTTATTGAGAATTACCAAATGTTAGTAAATTTTATCCAGTTCTGAACAAAACAAACTTAAACATGAGGAGATGGTCAGAAAGATTAAAATGAGAAAAAGCGATATGCAAATGACTTTACTGTGGTTCTTCTACCTTAATTGTTATGGTCATATACTCAGCCATTCACAGGACAAACCAATCAGTTCAATTTTTTCAGGAGGAAAAATTGATTTTTCCAATCATTTTATACATCTCAGAGTGTCAAGCTCTAAAGGTATACCAACAAAACAGACAAACTAAGAATAAAATATATGCCAGGACTCTGATCCCCCTTCTCCCCATATGTGGAACAGAGAGCGGGTTCAAATGCAGAATCACAAGAACCAAAGTTAAACAACCATCAATTTATCAGAATTCTAATCTATAACAGTACAAACAGATTTATGATTGTTTTGTGCCTTAGAAATATCCAAAAATCAGCAACGGATGGACAGTAGTAATTCACACTTCAAGTTTGTTGTGTGCCTTCAAGTCATTTCTGACTTACATCAACCCTAACATGAACCTATCACAGCATTTTCTTGACAAGATCTGTTCAGAAGATTTGTTCAAAGATATATTCAGACAAAAGATTGCTCTGGTCTGAATATATTCATTTTTCCCACTTATTTCTAGCAACACTACAATGGCTGTATGACAAACTACAGACTAAGCACACAAATTCACACACCTTTCCAAAGCACAGTCTCTCTCTATAATCTCTCTCTGTCTGTATATGTATGTATACACTTACTCAGAAGTAAAATAGCTTTCACAGAATAGGCCTTAATTGCAGGAAAATATAGAATTACAGGAATTATAAAGAAACTATACTTTAATTCCCATATTAATGCATTATATTTTATGAAGAGCTCTTGGACTAAACTTCATCAAAGATGATATTGCTAATGTGCTGGATTAGAAATTGGACCTCATTGAAAAGGAAAAAGGCAGAGAGATGAAACAATAGAGGATATAAACAGTCTACTCAATGACAATAGTGGGTGAAAGATTTTGCACAAATGTATAGCATTTTTAAAAATGCTGCAAACATCTGTAGAAATTAATTTACATTAATTCATCAATAATTTTCACTGGCTGACAATTCTTTCTGTTTGCATATTCTATGGATATTCCTTACATCAAGCATTACATAACTGTTTTGTTAGAAAGTCAGAATTCAATGTCAAACAGATTTTGTTTGAAATTCTTTGGCATCATTAATGGCCAAACTAATTAAGTATCACTGATATGATTAAGAAGATATTTAAATGCAGATTTCTGAGAATTAAGTCCTTAAATCCTGTATTTGGACAGGTAAATGTATCAGTTTTGTTACTGTATTTTTATTCTTGGTATTTTGGACAACATGGCATGTTGAGATTCTCGCATTCAACTATTTTGTAAATTTGTCTGGAATTGCTCACAGAACATCTATCACTCCCAAAACTACAGGTGTTATTTTTCTCAGAAGCAATTAATAGCCATTTGTTATATTTCCACCACTTCTTTCCAGAAGGGAAAGTACACTTTTTAATTTTTACATCAATCCCAATGCTCGTTAATGACGTATCTTATATTCAGACTGTGCAAGCTTGCTATATGAACTAACAAGGTGATCAACTCTTTCATATTTTTTTTTACACAGACATTTACAACATACCATTTTCGTATTAATTTGTATGTAAATATGTATCTATGTACATTATTGGCCAAGATTCTGCATCAGGGCATGTGTGCCTAGCATTTAGCTATGATATGCCTTCAGATGTCATCACCAAATCTACCTTTTCCCTGCTGTTGAGCTCCCCATCTCCATCACTATTATGACAGGGGCCGTGTAATTACTGAGCTAATTCCAAATCTAGACAAGAAAAATCTGCTTATTGCTAGTTTGTCATAAATTGTTATCCTTCCTTTTCATAAGCAAGAAGAGACTTCCTTACTTTTTCCTACATTTCTCTCACAAAATATGCTAGGTTTGTTCGTGATATCATTAGACTATATTTGGAGGCTAATGTGTGACAAGGTTAGAGGGGAATATTGCATAGCTTTGTGTTCCAAAATAGTCACTTTTATTATGCAATGAAATATTATTTTTGGCTTGGTCTTTAATTAGTGCTTCCAATGCAATTACCAAAATAATAAATCTCAGTATAGTTTTCTACTTAACAGTATTCACCTCCATAAAAACATATGAAAGAAATAACCTTGAACATTACTGCATGGTCCAGACAAATTCATGAGTGTTTTTTAAGCATTTCATTTGGTATGTAAATTATTAACTTTCTTAATGAGTTTCTCAAGAATGTTCTTTATAAATGACTAAGATATTAACCTTTTGGGTTACAGAAGTTGTATTTAGCACTTTTTCTAAGTTAAAAACATTTTTGAAAACCCATTTTCTTGAATTCAGTTTTTTAGCTGCATACAGATATATTTCAGTCCAGCAAGCAATGCTGAAAATTAGGGAGATTTTGAAAAAAGCTGAGTATCCCTGTTTAATTTCTTCTGGGAGAACTGATGATGGGCAGTATACTCTGTAGTTAGCAATTTCCCATGTGCCTTTAAAACCTGAGAAAATATATCTTTGAAAGCAGAAACTGAACTGGCTAGGAGGTGGCAACATTCCTGCCTCCATAACTGGCCAACTGCCCTATTTCAAACCGCTATCCCTTCTGGGGTTCCAGGACTTTGGGAAGGGTGAAGTGTGGAGATGGATGTCATATTAGCCAGCAGGGGTATATTATGAGCTAGTCTCCCCAAGAAGTTCTGGTGTTTCATTAATATTCACTTCACTTCACTTTATTTCTTAATTAGTCGCTCTCCACCAGAGTGCCCCGAGTGACTTACAATTTAAGATATCATTCCACAATATAAAAACATTCAACATAAAAACATCCAACAGTGACTATTGGCAAATTAGATCTGATTCTTAAATGCACAACCAAACAGCCAAGTCTTGAGCACTTTTACAAAAGGTCGGAACTCCGACATTGCTCTAACATATGGAGGCAATGAGTTCCACAGAACTGGAGCATAGGTCGAAAAGGCTCTACGCCTTGTAGCTTCCAGGTGTACCTCCCTAGGGCCCAGTAAGTATAGGAGATTTTCCTGGGAAGATTGAGGTGACCACTGATGAAAAAAAGGAATGAGGCGATCCCTAAGATACAATGGTCCTTGGCCATTTCGAGCTTTAAATGTCAGGATCAGTATCTTGTAAGAGATCCAATGTTCTATTGGTAGCCAATGCAGTTGTTTCAGAATCGGTGTAATATGGGATCTTATAGATGATCCCGCTAGCAGCCTGCTGCTGCATTTTGGACCATTCGGATCTTCTGGGTTTTTGTCTTCGGAAGGCCGGCGTATAAGGTGTTACAATAATCCAACCTAGTGGTGACTGTTGCATGGATTACCATTGCCAATGCTTCTGTCGAAAGGGAGGATGCCAATTTCCTTGCCTGGTGAAGATGAAAAAAGGCCTGCTTACTTATGGCAGTGATTTGGGCCTCCATTGCCAGTGATGAGGCCAACACAACCCCAAGGGTTTTAATAGTAGCAGACGAAACCAGAACTTCCCCATCAAAATCAGGCAGTGACTGGATTAACTCTGGTGGCTTGCCAGGCCAGAGTATCTCAGTTTTTGCGGGATTCACTTTTAGTCTACTCACTCACAGCCAACTCATCACTGCTTTCAAACACAGCTTAAAGTTCTCAGGAATCATGGTTGTCCCAGGTTCAAGACGCAAGAGTAGCTGGTTATCATCTGCATACTGGTAGCACTCTATGCCAAAGCTCCGCACTAGTCCAGCAAGTGGTTGGATGTAGATGTTAAATAACAGGGGCAAAAGGATAGCACCCTGGGGAACTCCACAGCAAAGGCAGGAGCTGTCAGAGCTTTGGCCTAACCACTCCACTATCTGTCTCCGGTCCCGGAGAAATGAATTGAACCATTTAAGAGCTAAACCTCGTACACCAGACATAGCCAATCGATGGATCAGCAAGTCATGGTCCACGGTGTCGAATGCAGCTGTAAGGTCCACGAGTACCAATAGCACTGATCCGCCCCGGTCTAACTGACAACAAATTTCGTCAGTAATAGCTACCAAGACAGTCTCTGTCCCATGACATGAACGAAAGCCTGATTGAAAGGGGTCTAAGCCTGCAGTCTCATCTAAGAATTGCTGTAGCTGTCCCGCCACTGTCCATTCAATCACCTTGCTCAAAAATGGAAGGTTTGAAACTGGGCAGTAGTTACTAGGTATGGCGGCGTCTAGACTTGGTTTTTTCAGAAGAGGATGAACCACTGCTTCTTTAAGCAGTGCATTTTAAATAATACGTTTTGGACTACAGTGCTCAGAATCACCAACAGCATGGAAGTTGTAGTCTATGAAAGTAACATTTGCAAACTCTTCTGAGCAGAACAGCTTTTTACTTCTCTATGCTTACTGAAAATGTACACATATGTTAGCAACATGTGTCTAGGCAGACATAATTTACATTACACCCATGGCTGATTATATGTACTTGGGTATGTCTATTGTGAAGTGTGGTTTACCATGCCACAGAAGTGTTAAAACATCCCTTGGAAAGCATATCACTTCCAACATGTGCCAAGAACTCCATTCACAGAGCTGTATTTACAGAGGGTGACTGGAGTGTGATCGGTGGCAAGGATGTCTTCTGAAATATTTATAATGATCAAAAACATGACCTGAAAAGGTGGTTTATATTATCAGTTCTCAGGAGGTCACAAGTTCTGATATGTTGACATCTACAAGGTATGTTCACAAGTTGAAATGTGCTAAAAGTGTGAACAATTTCTGGCAAGGTTAGGGATTTTAGATTTCAACCATTGTTCAGTCCTGAGCAAACCATGATAGCAAAACAGTCAGTTGACATTCTATGATTGGAATCCAAAGTAATTTTCCTTTGAAAATGATCTGCTCACATAAATTCCATGTTCTTCAAAGAATTGCAGTGAATGAATATTGTGTGAGTTAAACTGTATTTGTACAACAGGTTGTAGCAGCATGATTTAGCATATGGGCCTGTTTGGCTTTACAGCACAGAATCAGAATGGAAAAAATAGGGTCTGTTGGTTTAACTAGACAGAGTCAGAGCAGATCTTAAGAGAAGGTAAAACTAGACAGTCCATGAGTTACAAACATCCAACTTACAAACAACTCATAGTTGAGAACAGAGCTGAGACAACAGGAAGTGAGAGAAATCTACCCCTCAGAAGGGAAATTTACTCCTGGAAGAGTTTGCATGGAAAAATGATGTCTCAATTGAAGCCTTATTACCAATCCTTGTTTCCACAACAATCCATTTTTTTTTCAAAATCCAAGGATCAAGGGAAAGAAAATGAAGTGAAATCTTCTGAAAAGAGGCACAAACAGCAAAACAAACACCACGGGTATTAATCCTTCCCTATACAATCTAAAGTTTATATGTGTATATGTGTATTTATTTATTTATTTATGACATTTCTACCTCACCTTTCTCAACCCCAAAGGGGACTCAAGGTGACTTTACACATCAGCAACTATTCAAAAACAGAGTACTATAAAATAAACATTTAAAATGGAATTATAAAAACAATTAACAACAATAAAAAGATTTAAAAACAATACCATTGTTGTACCCCAAAGGCAGTGCGAGCACTCGAAAACCAGACAGGAGCCAATATAACACACAAGCCATTTATTGAAGATATATATATATATATATATATATATATATATATATATATATATATATGCGGAATTAAGGCAAAAAGCCAGAGTAAGAAATAGTTCTTTATATAAAGTCAATTGTAGTCCAGAATGGGTTTAGAAATGTTCAAATTGTAATGCACAAATGGAAACTCAATAGTTTTCTCCAAGAAATCAAAGTTTGTCCATGAAACAATAGCAGGAATACAGCGCTGCAAATCTGCAAATTTCAAATCCACTCGAAAAGTCTCTCAGCAGGCGCAAGAAAGCAAGGTAAACAAGGCAGAGTCAATCTTGATTCAGGAACAAGGAAAAACCTGGTATAAGGAGAGGTCTACTTGGGAGTCACAGCATGGAGCTGCTCGCTTGGAACTGGAAACTCGGCACGGATACAGGAGACAAGGCAAGGAGCTGGAAACTGGAACCTCTTCCGAGAAAAGGCAAAGTTGACACCGCAATGCGAATACAGTGAGGGGCACTTTTAAAGAATCCCAAGTCTGCAAAATTAAGGAGTATTGGACCCACAAAATTTCTCATGGGAAAGTTAGCCATTATCCAATTTGAGAGCTAACCTTCGACTCCGTTTCATTCCCTCTCTCCTGCTCCTATCTTTTGTAACAAATTCCTTCTGATTAAAAGTCTCATCTTCATTCAGGTCAACACCATCTGGTGTAGGTAACAATGAGGAGACATCGGAATGTTAACCAATTAGCAGTTTTTCTGGAACAACCATATCAGCAGGTAGCTGCAAGGTCGGGGGCCCTTGTCCGGGGCAGAAATGTCTGCAAAATCCGCATCAGCATCTGTTTCCAACTCCATCTCTTGATGGAATACAGGCCATGATGGCTGAGCTACAAAAACTATCACAATTAATCATGTGATCCACAAACATAGTCTGGGCCGTTCCAATAGTCAATTGCACATCATTTCATATCTATTTATTGCATCAGTTCTCCAAAGACTTGGTCACACAGCCAAGTTTTCACTTCTTTTCTGGAAAATAAGGAGGGAGGGGGCTGATCTTATCTCTCTGGGGAGGGATTTCCACAGCCGAGGGGCAACCACTGAGAAGGCCCTGTCTCTCGTCTCCACCAGTCACACCAGTGAAGAAGGCAGGACTCAGAGCAGGGTCTCCCCAGACAATCTTAAACTCCGAGATGGTGCATAGAGTGAGATATTCGGACTGTCGCACCTCAGGCTAAGTTCACCTTGCTAGGATACCCAGTCAATACACAAGTAGTCTTTTAAAGTCTTTATTAAGGCAAAGCAGAATATAGATGAAGCAAACAATCAAAAGATAATTCAATGTTATAAGGAAAGGGTCCAAAGATAGAAGGGAATCAATAATGCATAAATGTCCATCAGTTCAAAAGGCAAGGTCCATTGGTTCAAAAGGCAAAGTACTGGCAATAATCCATAAGACACAGAGTTAGTCCATGAGATCCAAAGCACAAGGTCTTAGTCCATAGAATCCAAAGCATGAAGTTCAAAGCACAAAGTCTTAGTCCACAGGATCCAAAACACAAGGTCCAAAAATATAAGTAATCCACCAAACCAGGTTTTAATCCGTAGGAAGCAAGAAACAGGGTCCAAGAATCCAAAGTAATCCCAGAGGCAAGGTGTAGTCCTTAGAAAGCACAAAACAAGGCCCTAGACTTCAAGACGCTGGCAAGGGAAGCATGCATAAGGATGAAGCGATGAATTGCTCTGACAAAGGGCATGGTCTGCACAGGCTTCTTTTAATAACAACCCAAGAAGGTGTTTCTTTTGCCACAGCTTGATTCTTTCGAAAGCTGTCTTTTGCACACCAAACAATCACTTCTGCGGAGCTCAGAGCCCCGCCAAGACAAACGGTCTTGCCTGGACAGCTCAGGGTCACTGTTATCTCACACCTGGTCTTCAGTTGCCCCAGCTCCGTCATTATTTGTTAGTTCTCCAGTTACCTCCTCATTATTTCTCACAACTGTCGAATCCTCCTCAAAAACTCCCAAAGGAAGAATGTCAGCTTGACCGTTATCTGACTCTTCTGGGGCCAGCAGGTCATCTTGCTCAAAGTGAAACTGCATGTCTCTAACAGGAGGCTCAGACTGCTGCAAAATCCCCAAACCAGAATCCTCTTCTGTTCCATCTTGGAAACCAAAATCCCCTTCAGTGTCATCATCTTGAACGTGGCCGTGGCCAGCCTGTGGCTGGGATACAACACGGACAGGGAAGCTGGGCCAGAACCATATATTAAGGGTATGCGATAAATGAAAAAATGTTTCAATACCCATTACACAATTAGGGGGCAGCGAATAATTTCTAAAGTGTTTTTAAAATATCATAAGAGGTCCAAATCATAACCATTACAATGTAATAAAATGTTCATTACTTTTTCGTTATGTAATTGTGAAAGTGTGGAAGATTTTTGGGCTCCTTTCTCCTTCATTTTTAGAGCTATCAGGATGAAATGTGTTAAAATTGTAAAACACATTTAACACTATTACCCCCCTCCCCACCCGGCAAAGTTTCAGAATGTTTCACACATCCACCAATTTTTGGAAATTTAAAAAAGTTTTTATGAACATTTTTTTAAACTAAAAGAGCTTTCTCCTTGTATTTCTATTTCCATTATACAACATACCCAGGGCATTAGGGCTGTGCACATATCCATTTGGACTGAAACTGATTCAGAAAATTTGGTGATTTGTTTGCTAAATCCCTGAAAACAGGACGGGTAGGGGGAAGCTGGAATGCTGGCTGAAACAAATCAACAGAAGCTGGATCTTTTGACTACTGGAGATGATGGGGTTAGCTGCACTTTCCCTGAGGCAAAGGCCTGCCACAGGGGCTCCTGGAGATGATGGGATTAATTGCACTGAGACAGTGTTGCTTCTTTCTCCCCCTAGCAGCTTCCTTCATTTCTTCTGGAAAACTTCCCTAGGCACCTCCTTCAGAGAGGGCCATGCTGGGAAATTGCTTTCGCAGGAGCACTTGTGTGGGGTTGGTATTGAAAAGCCTCTGAGCTCCTCCCAGGGCATGATTGGAGTTGAAGTTTCCCTCCCTCCCTCTCTCTTTCTATGTTTCTCAGCCAATAAAAGGCACACAATAAGAGGCAGCTTTTAGAGCGGAGGAAGAAAATTGACTTGGTTAGGGAGATCCGGAGTGCAAGAACGACACTTCCTCAGGTTAAGTGAGCCAGGCTAAGACAAGGGAGTGTGATAGGGGTCCTAATTGTCACAAACTCAACTACTGTGTTTCCCCGAAAATAAGACAGTGTCTTATATTAATTTTTGCTCCCAAAGATGCTCTAGGTCTTATTTTCAGGGGATGTCTTAGTTTTCCATGAAGAAGAATTCACATTTATTGTTGAACAAAAAAATGAACATTTATTATATACTGTACAGTAGTTGTCATCACAAACCAGACAAACTGTGAACCCTATCAAGAATTTCTTGTTACTACCATTATTTCCATGTACAACAATCTATGGTACATATATTTACCGATCCTGCATGCTCTGGTGTTCTGTTCGGCGGGCATGCTTCCAAACAAAAAACTTTGCTAGGTCTTACTTTTGGGGAAGGCCTTATATTTAGCAATCCAGCAAAACCTCTACTAGGTCTTATTTTCTGAGGATGTCTTATTTTAGGGGAAACGGGGTACTGATGGGAGAGAGTCAGAAATGCCATTGTTCTTGCACCCAAATCACCAGCTATACACAACACCTTTGACTGGCTCTAAAACTGGACTAGGGACTGCTTGCTGTTAAGCTAGGCTGTAATTACAAATGATTAGTGAATACATACCTGTAATTCTAGGTAATGAATGCTCTATACCAGCCATTATAAATTAAATTAAAAGATACCTAAGTATTTTGTAGCAGTCATGAGGTATAGCAGTTCATTAATCCAGCACATCAAAACCAGAAACAATCCACTCAGTTATCATCTACAAAATACTTGCATAACCTTCCAAATACGATGGGACTGGTACTTCTGGCATTCCTTGCCAGTGGTGATGGTTTCTGGGACTGTTGGCTGTAGCAGGTCAACATCATTTCAAGAACCACATGATTCTCACTCCAATCTACAATGTATGACTATAAAGAAATAAAGAATAAATTTATATTCTATGAAAATTAATAGATGCAGAACAGCAAACATACTTTGTATAGGAAGACATAGTACCTTTTTAGAAGGTGTGGTTTAAATTTGATTAGCAGTTGAATGAAAAAGAAGTTTTGAGGGACAATGAATGTATCTATTAGCCACTGAAAAACATATACATGTTAGATTCAAAGTTCAGTTGGTCCTGATGAACTAAAACAAGACTAAACTTTTTACTGTCTTGATGATGCCTCTGGGCAAGCTGTAACACTTCTAAAAGGAATGAGCCTGCAGGGTATTTTAAAACACTGCTTTGCCTTGTGCACTAATTACTCAATCAGTTGTATTGTATTCTGAAACCTTTTTTACAAGTAGCAACTAAACACTGGAATAGATTGATTACTTCCTGCAAGTGCAGAAATGAATAATTACAGGACAGGAATTTTAGCATTGTGGTCTAAATACTCTAAAGGCACCAGACCCTGCCTGGCTGTGGAAGCTAAGCAGGGTCAACTCTGGGTAGTGCTTGCATGGGGGACCACCAATGAACACCAGGGCTTTTGACTATATTTCAGAGGTAGGAACTGGCAAAAGCACCTTTGACTAAGGAGATCATATGAATTTAATTGGATTGTTATAAGCCAACAGGCTACTTGAAGGCAGACAGACACACGTAATTTCTTAGCAAAAGAAAATGCTGTATGTTTCACATTCTCCTCTTCTACATCTCAGTGTCACATTGAACAATTCATCATTATTGTAAATTGCAATAACAAATAATAAAAGTCTCTAGAAGACTCCCAACTATTGTAAATCCTTTTAATTTTTAATAGTAATAATAATAATAATAATGATAATGATGATGATGTTTATATTATGTTTATTTACATATATGTCAGCCTACACACAGCCGATTGATTTAATGGACCTGGTGGTTGAAAATTGGATTTAGTATCTGAAAAACAAGAGCGCAAGTAAGAAATTTATCCATGCATTAATGGATTTTATTTTTATTTTGGGTACTAGACATGTAGTCAAGTTCTGGCAGGTTTTTTTGGAGAAATATTCAACCTTCTTCAATATTCGTTCTTTTTTCCCCCTTTTACAACTGACAACTGTGTATGTTTCAGTACTTACTGTATTTTCAGCTCTCAGGTTTCAAAATCTAACTTGACAATAAGAACTGGTGAGTGACATGATTTTCCCCTTATTTTGTAGAACGAATGATTACTAGAATTAATGTTCTCATTAGACGTTACCATGTTCTGCTCCATTACTACTGTTTATACTCCTTAGGAAATAGTAAAAAGAAGTGTTGTTGTATGTCTTTCGGGCTGTGTGGCCATGTTCCAGAAGTATTCTCTCTTGACGTTTCGCCCACATCTATGGCAGGCATCATCAGAGGCTGTGTGACATGGATAAACTAGGCAAGGAAAGGAAAATATATATATATATCTGTGGCCAGTCCAGGGTGTGGCAAGAGTTCTTTGTCACTGGGAAGCCAGCATTAATGTTTCAGTTAATCACCCTAATTAGCATTGGAAAGGTTTTGTCTCTTGCCTGGGGGGCATCCTTTGTTCTGTCATTAGCATCCTTGGGTCTCCTCTGCCCTCAGAGTGTTGGTTCCCATCTACTGTTTTGATTTTAGAGTTTTTTTTAATACTGGTAGCCAGATTTTGTTCATTTTCATGGTTTCCTTCTTTCTGTTGAAGTTGTCCACATGCTTGTGGATTTCAATGGCTTCTCTGTGTAGTCTGACATGATAGTTGTTGGAGTGGTCCAGCATTTCTGTGTTCTCAAATAATATACTGTGTCCAGGTTGATTCATCAAGTGCTCTGTTATGGCTGATTTCTCTGGGTGAATTAGTCTGCAGTGCCTTTCATGTTTATTTATTTACAGCATTTATATTCCGCCCTTCTCACCCCGAAGGGGACTCAGGGCGGATCACATTACACATATAGGCAAACATTCAATGCCTTTTTAACATAGAACAAAGACCAACAAACATAGGCTCCGAGCAGGCCTCGAACTCATGACCTCCTGATCAGAGTGATTCATTGCAGTTAATTGCAGCTGGCTTGCTCTCCTGCCTGCACACTTGTTTGGGCACTGCGTTTGGTGGTCCCTATGTATACTTGTCCACAGTAGACTCCTGTAGAGGAGAGAGGATCTCTTTTGTCTTTCGCTGACCGTAGCATTTGTTGGATTTTCTTTGTGGGTCTGTAGATAGTTTGGACTCTCTACAGATATATATTTTTTCCTTTCCTTGCCTAGTTTATCCATGCCACACAGCCTCTGAGGATGCCTGCCATAGATGTGGGCGAAACGTCACGAGGGAATACTTCTGGAACATGGCCACACAGCCCGAAAGACATACAACAACCCTGTGATCCCAGCCATGAAAGCCTTCGACAACACAGTAAAAAGAAGTGTAAAACAGGCATAGCTGCATACATTCTGCTTGCATGAGCCGACAGGCAAGATGGTACCTTCCTATTTCAAGTGCAAAAACTGATTACACCAGCAATTGAATCTTATTTCAATAACCAATATCTTCCACTATACCTAAAGGCAGCAAACTGGCTCAGACGATATGGAGTAGCTTTCATGTCATATATATTGCTTTGAAATGTTACCTGTTTATACTATAACTTCCAGAATTTCCTTGACAGAATGCTGACTGAAAGATTATGGAAATATGGTTTTGAAAAAAATAACATTTTCAAGTCCTTAGTCAGTTCTAGTTTCTTTCCATTGCTCCTGCACATCTAAGTTGATACTGGAATGTTACTTTTTAGAGAGATAAAGAAATGCTAAAGCCATCAAAAATGAACAGGTGTAGAAGGATGCTCCAGGTCTACTTTGACTCAATTATGAATTGCTTCAGCATATCATTATAATAATTTTTATTCATATTAATTTTATTTACTGCCTATTTTTCTTCCTCAGCCTGGGAATCAAGGTAGGTCTCAACAAGATTAACTAAAAAACGAATACAGAAATGCACAAAAAGCTATAAAATACACTTTTAAACAAATTTTGGATGGAAGCTTGTTGGGGATTGCACCTTTGAAAGTGGACTTCCATATCCAAGAAACCATGGGACCAATTAAGAATGAGACCAATGTGAATCAATATCTTAAACCAGACATAGGCAAACTTTGACCCTTCAGGTGTTTTGGATTCCAACTTCCACAATTCCTAACAGTCTGTAGAGGTTGGAGTCCAAAACACCTGGGGGACCGAAGTTTGCCCATGTCTGCATTAAACAAGTAATATTTTAGATCTAGTAATTATCTAGGGCGGGGAATAATTTCCTTATCTTTTCTTTAATCTTGAATAACAACTGAGACTTGGGTCAAACGGTTGCAGTGTAAATCAGGGTTCTGGCAAGCTAAGCAAGAAAGTGTATGCACTTCCAGGCAGTTGCAGCTGGTGGATTTCATGTCAGTAGGGTGAAAAATCTGCTCTGGATTTTAATCTGACTTTCAAAAGAAAATCTTAAAATGCAAAACTTATTTTAGCACCGAAGTTCAGAAACTTGGATAACTCCAGCATGAGTACCTTGGGTAGCTCTTAGTCTAGACTGAAACCTCATGTGGATTCACTGCAGGAGAAGCTCCCAATCACTGCTGCTTTTAGTATTCTTTATTGTAGCCCTGTCCAGGCCTTTACTTTCCCTCACTACCACAGTCTTACAGAGCTCTACAGGGTTCCCTCACTACTTCACGGTTCACTTTTCGTGCCCTCACTGTTTTGTGTTTTTTTAATAAACACTAAAATAATAGTATAAATCATAAAATATTATAAATCTCTCTTTCTACTTCCTTCCTAAGGAGAAGTCGAAGGAAGGAAGGAAGGAAGGAAGGAAGGAAGGAAGGAAGGAAGGAAGGAAGGAAGGAAGGAGAAGCCGAAGGGAGAGAAAAGGAGGCTGAAGCAGCATTGTTTTTGCCTCACAAGGTATGTGTGTGCTTGAGAGGCCAGCAGGGGACATAATATCCTTGATTAGTATTGAAAAGCCTTGCAGCTTCAACGCATGGCTGCTTCCTGTCTGGGGGAACAAATATGGAACTAGATATTGAGCATCTCATTAGCCAAAAGCAGGCTCATAAGATATGTGCAGTGTGCATAGGAATTTGTTTATAGTTTTTTTTAACTATAGTCCGGCCCTCCAATGGTCTGAGGGACAGTGAACTGGCCCCCGGTTTAAAAAGTTTGGGGACCCCTGGATTAAACTGTCAGGTTTACTTTTCCCCAGAAATCAATTTTTACATTACAGTTTTTATTATTATTTCAAACATATTTCTGCAAAACTGGAAAATGCTGGCAAACTTTATTTTTCTGGGGTTTTGTATGGATCATTGCCCATTTTGTGTGAAACTTATGATCTCACCACATGAAGCATGTGCCGGTTCCTTGATAGTTTTATGACTGAGTCTGCTAGCTCTCATCCCATGGCATAAAATAACTTCCGGCAGGACTCCACCATAAAACTATTGAGGAACCGGCTCATGCCACTGCCGTGGCAACATGGGAGGCTTCCCGTGTTCAATAGGAGTCAACAGGGAAAGCCTGGTCGTGGACACTTCTCCCCGTGGGATGAGGTAGAGGAAAAGCCAGGTGATGCGGGGCATGTAGTGATTCCAGGAGCAAGTCTGGTGAGGTTGTTGGACTGAAATGACCAGAGGTGTTGCTTGTTAAACCTCTGTTTCATTCAAATCTTACGTGCAATTGTCTACATTAACCCAGGCAATAATAGTTAAATTGCCTATAATTTTATGTAACTCTGTCATATATATATATATACAGTATTTGAAAATCATTTTTTAAAAGTGCAGATTTTAGGATTTTTTAATTTAAAAAATAAGTGTTTTTTTTAAAAAAAATAAAGCAGTCTTAATTAATTCATGCATAATAATTATATGCAGAGGGCCCAAATATTCTTCTTTTTCTCTGCTGGCCAGAGCTCTTCTGGCCACCACAGCTTGTTACACTTTCTTTTTCAATTGCCTCTCTGGTTTCTTTCCTATTACTGTGCATTTCACAGTAGCAAGTGCAAGTTTTCTAGGTAACAACAACAGCAAAAAAAAAAATTAGAAACCCTCCCCAAAGATGTCTGGTTTTCCACTTCATTTCACATAATCATGGCTTCCGTGACCTTCCTGGCTTCTCACTCCATGCCCTTGAACAAAAAGGATTACTAGATAACTGACCTAGGGAAATAGCTGAAACTAAACACATTATTTATCTGGGCTCCCATGACAGCTCTGGATTAATGGACAAATCATTTTGAGACAATTTCTCTTCTATTACTTTAACTTCTCATCCTATTTAGCTCCCATGTATTCTTAACTCCTTGTTCTTCCGATGCTTTCCACGCCACTCATGCAGAACACAAGGAAAGGTACTTTTTACTGTCCAAGCTTACAAGGGAGATTCTGGGAGTTGTATTCCATAACAGTAACATTTATAATAAATAATAATAAAACTTTATTTATACCCCGCCACCATCTCCCCGTGGGGACTCGGGACGGCTTACATGGGGCAATGGCCCAAACAACATAAGGACAAAATATAAACAACATAGTACAAATAAAAATATAAAAAGATAAAACAATAATATAATATATCAATTAAAACAACAATACAGGATAAAAATTTACATTTAAAACACATAAATGGTAAGACTGTGATAAATACAGGATAGATTATTCAGGTTATATTTCCATCAAGCCCACTTGTCATTTTAATACGGTGTGGAAGTATGGAAGCATTCAAGTCAGTGGGTTTAGGCAGAAGGACGAACTCTGCACTGAGCCAAGAAAAGTCAAGAACTATAGAAAGCTTGAAAAGGTTACTTTTTTGAACTACAACTCAAGAACTCTGAACCTGCATCAATCTACCAGAACCCAACTTAATTCTATGAAACTAAACTGTTCAAGATTATTTGATTAATTTGTTGAATTTATATCTTGCCATTCTTATACTATTAGACACAAAACATTTTAAAATAATTTAAAAGATAATTTTTCATATAAACTCATGTATTAGTTGACATAGTTGATATAAATTGAGGGCATGTTTTTGGACCAAAGCAATGTATTTTGATATAATCTATGTGTGTGTATGTGTATATATATATATATATATATATATATATATATATATATATGGATGCCACATAACACCAATCTTATGGCAGCTGCACTGGTTACCAATTGAGCACCGGATCACTTTCAAAGTGATGGTGCTTACCTTCAAGGACTTACATGGTCTAGGGCTGATGTACCTGAGGGACCGCCTCACTCCCTACAAACCCCAGAGATCCCTCCGTTCTGAGGACCAAGACCTATTGGAAGTCCCCAGTTTTAAGACCTTGTATCTAACAACAACTAGACGCAGAGCCTTCTCAGCAGTGGCACCATCTCTCTGGAACACCTTGCCACCTGAAGTCCGTGCCTTGCGGGACTTGTCGGCCTTCCGCAGGGCATGTAAGACACATCTGTTTTGACAGGCTTTTGAGTTCTGTTGTTGATGTTTTAAAAGGTGCTTTTAGGATGTTTTAAAGATGTTATTTAAAGATGTTTTTAAGATGTTTTTTAAATTGTTGATTTTAGCCGGTTCTTGTAAGCCACTCCGAACCCTAGGGGAGTGGCGGCATATAAGTTTGAAAAATAAATAAATAAATAAATAAATAAATAAATAAATAAATATATTGAGGGACATTCTGTTGTTGAGAAATCAGATCCCGCATATTATGGATTATATAAAATTATATAAAATGGTAAGTATGGCTCCACAAGACCCAGAGGGCTGACCCATTGTTTTTCATTAACCCTTGCTACAAAATCACCTCTGGAATTTTGTCAAGTCAGACCCAGGACCCCTGCCTTGATTTCCTTGATCTCCTTACAAGGAACTGGGAGATTGAGGGGAAATTGTGCGATGGATTAATGTCAGATTGTTTCTTGCTCTCATTGATGAGATCAGGGTGATCAGGGTTGCGGAGAAGCCTTCGCATAGCCAATAAAATGAGAGTTCAAAGGGCAACGGAACGCCTTTATGTCATGCTTTTAAAACAGTCTGCTCACAGAGAGCTCTTTGTCAATGCAACTCCATCACTTGATCTAGAAGCAAGTCTGCTTTCCTGTGCCAAGTTTGCTTTCCTGTAATATCTCGTGGATATATTCTGTTTGCTGGGACTTTTGGCTTCTATGAAAAGGACCTTATTCTATGCTCTATGTTTCTATGGACTTAAAGCTTACAGCCTTGATTTTGTACCTACCTTTTGAAACTGAACTTTTACCCTTTTATGAACTATCTTATGAACTATTTTCTAAATAAACTACATAAGACTACTTCCTGTGTGTGGCTTGGTGTCTTTAGCAAGGTGAAGCTATCCTGAGGTGAGATATCTTGTCACAAAAGAAATAATCCCTTTTGGATTATTTCTGCAAGGCCAAGAACAAGCCCTGAGAGTCAAGACAAAGATCCACCCAGAGGAAAGGTGTCCTTACCACACATCAAGGGAACTACTGACCGCATAGGGAAGCTGATGAAGAAGCACAACCTACAAACTATCTACAGACCCACGAAGAAAATCCAACAAATGCTACGGTCAGCGAAGGACAAGAGGGATCCTCTCTCTTCTGCAGGAGTCTACCGGATACCATGCAGCTGTGGACAAGTCTACATAGGGACCACCAAACGCAGCGCCCAAACAAGAGTCAAAGAACATGAAAGGCACTGCAGACTAATTCAACCAGAGAAATCAGCCATAGCAGAGCATTTGATGAACCAGCCTGGACACAGAATACTATTTGAGAACACAAAAATGCTGGACCATTCTAACAACTATCATGTCAGACTACACAGAGAAGCCATTGAAATCCACAAGCATGTGGACAACTTCAACAGAAAGGAAGAAACCATGAAAATGAACAAAATCTGGCTACCAGTATTACAAAACTCAAAAATCAGAACAGTAAATAAAAAGCAATACTCTGAAAACAGAGGGTTTCCAGACATGAATCAACCAAGGGCAGTTAACGACTCTAAACAAAGGATGCCCCAGAGGCAGGAAGAAGACAGCAGATAAGCTTTTCAATGCTAATTTAAGTGATTAACTACACTACATTCATACTGACCTCTCTCACCCTAGACTCTCCACAGATATATATTAACCTCTTTGCTTAGTTTTCTCCATACCTCACAACCTCTGAGGATGCCTGCCATAGATGTGGGCGAAATGTCAGGAGAGAATGCTTCTGGAACATGGCCACACAGCCCGAAAGACATACAACAACCCAATAATCCCTTTCTCTGAAATCTGGGAATAAATTTGGCATAATGGGCAGCTAGACAGTCAAATCAAATTATAGTGCTATAAACTGAAACAGAGCAAGCCTAAGGTAATGTATAGACCCAAGATACTGTACTGCTTCAAGCCAGAATTCACTGTATTAAAACCCAGCCAATTTATTTTGGTACATGAAAAATACAATATGATAAAAAATCTTCCTCCATTTTTGGTACTGAAAACATAACAAGAGCTAATTGAATAGCAAGTGGCATATCTTTTCATAATGTCCAAAACATGATGCTTGAGGCAACTGCCTCATAGCAGAGATAGCTTTGTATTATGTTATTTTTGTTAAGTATTACAGTAGCTTTTGCAAAGTTTTAAACATTGTTTGAAGTATTTATGGAAAGAATGTGGCATTCTATATTTTACATGCTTTAACAAAGCCGAGAACAAAGACTTTATTCTGTAGAACTTACCATTACTTCCTTTTGCTAATCACCTCCTGCCTTCAGAATTATAGATATTCCATCATGACAGTAAATGTCTCTGTCTGTAATTTATATTGTTGAATTATTTATTCTCAATTACTTCTTCCTCCTTTTTGTTTAAATCCCGCCAATATATTAAAAGAAGTAATTAAACCAAATGTTCATGACTTTGACTTGCATTCAGAGATGTGCAACCTCAGGTACTTTCTTGAAGTCCTCTGAGAATCAGAGCCTGTTATGTCACTGTGTCTTCAAACCAATTATTTGTATTAGTATGGTGAAATTGTAAATTGGTTAGAAATTAAAAGTTTTTGGATTAAAATTTCAGTTGAAGTGAAAGACCTTCCTGATTTAAATCTCAGCTGAAGAGAAAGACTGACTCCCAAATGCCGGAATGTGTTCGTGTTTTATTTTTAGACAGCTTTTCTTCTTCAAAATGTTTAGTTTGTTCTGTGACTGAGTTTGTTCTGTGACTGAGTTCTTAACTCAAAACACTCGTATTTCAAAGCAAATTTACCATTGAAATGCTATTAATTTTTCCAGCCTCACCGATACCCCCAACATTTTTATTGCATGTTTTTAAATAAGAAAATGACTTCATGAAACTAGCTCTAGTGGGAAGGTAACAAAGCTAGGTTGGCAGAAGCTGGGGCTAACAACAGGAGCTTGCCCCATCCCAGGATTCGAACCACTGATCTTCCGATCAGCAAGTTCTGCAGCTTAGTGGTTTAATCCACTGCCCCACCGTGTCCCTCCAATAACAAATAATGTATAACAATAATGACACATATAAAAGAGAATGTAAACAAATAAACTTGTTTCCTTCTAACCCTGCTTCAGGAGAGACCCTGGAGACTGAGTATTTGTCATCCAGCTTTGCTGCCTTCCTCAGCCCTGGGCTTACCCACAGGAGACCTGCAGCCACACCCTCATTCCATCCAGATGACCCAGCAGCCTCCAAGAGGAGAACATAAAAGGACTGACCTAGAGGCCTGGGAGAACTCTGTTGGGCCCTGCTGCAGAAAAGACCCTGAGGCCTGAGTATTTGCCATCCAGCTTTGCTGCCTTCCTTAGCCCTGAGCTTACCCACAAGGAGATCACAAGGCCAATGGCCTCATTACATCTAAGGCCACTGCCCTGCGGCATGGGGTCTTTTCCATCGGTCCTTCTGGGCCTAAGCCGGCCAGACTTCTCCTGAAGTCCCTCTCCATTTGGCCTTAGATATCATCCCAGAGTTCTTTTGATTATTGTCCATTCAAGTTTTAATTGGGTTAAATCATTGTGACCTGGTCATTGAATTCCACTCTAAACTGGACGTTGAGTATTGATCTCAAATACTTTACTTCACAATCTAAACCTCAGCCCTCCTGCATTTTGAGATCTCATGTTTTAAAATTGTGGCACCTATACCCTAATCCTGTAGCCTTTTACACTAGCACTTTATATCACCTTACCCCATGGTAATAACACATAAGACCACTTTTACTAGCAGGCTTATGTTTGGCCTGTCGGGGGAGTGTGATTGGGAAACTATGTTTTTAATCTGTTTTATTGCATTTATATGTTTTAACTGTTTTATAATTTGAAATGTTACATTTATTATTTGTATGTATAATGCGGCATTGAATTCTGCCATAATCTGTAAGTCGCTCTGAGTCCTCTTTGGGGTGAGAAGAGCAGGCTATAAATATAGTAAAATAAATAAATAAATAAATAGCTACCGTGGCAAGGAAGCACATCTGAGGCAACAAAATGTGTGTTGGTCAGTGTAACAGCATGGCAAAAACTGCACATTCATATGGAACAATACCAACAGAATGATCAACTTTAAAATGGTAGAAGCACAAAGTTGTGGCAAGGAAGCACATTTGAGGCAATACAATGTGTGTTGGCCAGTGTAATGGCAAGACAAAAACTTCACATTCACAGGGAACAATAAAAAAATGAAAGATTAACTTTTGTGCCCAAGTCCCACTTAGGTAAATTGCTTACTTTCCCTGAGTCTGTTTAAGTTAGGATTAACAATTAAATTTAGGGCAGTTCATTTTTCAGTTAAACTAACAAAAGAATGGTGCAGTCTCTCTTTGTATTTTTAATTATTGAAATATTTTATATCATCCTACAACTGATATATCAATGTTAAGAAAGTTTAACAAATTGAAACAGACAAACTCAAAGCCAACATAATACCCACAATGCAATGAATTTAAACCAATAGACTTTGAATACTTAACCTCATAAAGTTTCCTGCTACATGGTCCCAACTACAAATAGGAGGGAGAGAGCAGCCCTGCTGCCACTGTGAGGGCATGAAGAGGGGGAGGGAGGCAGATGGAGAGAGAGAGAGAGAGAGAGAGAGAGAGGAGAGAGAGAGGGGGGGGACTCTTGTGCAAGCAATCTCTGGGTTGCTCGTACTTTAAAATGGCACTCGGAAGTTAAAACAAAACAAGCCATGCATGGAGTCTGTTATGAACTGGAGAGATCTCATCCTCCTCACATATTTCCATTACTGTCCTCAATTGAAAGGTCACTTTTAAAAAGGAAACCTTCCTTTTATGTATAGAGACTTCTTATACAGTCCAACATGTTATAAAACAAGCATTCTGCAGCATGTAGAAAGCCCCCTTAGACATATTTTGAAGAGCCTTTTCCAATAACAGGTTTTGTTGCTTCAGATGGATTCTCTTTAGTGTATTTTCTTCACTGGACTTTAACTCTGAAATAAATAACTATTAATATAAACATTTATCAGTGGTGGAGCGAGTTAAATCACTGAGCTGCTAAACTTGCTGACTGAAAGATCAACGGTTTGAATCCAGGGAGCAGGATGAGCTCCTGCTGTTAGCTCCAGCTTCTGCCAATTTAGCAGTTTGAAAACACGCAAATATGATTAGATCAATAGGTACCATTCTGGCAGGAAGGTAACAGCGCTCTGTGCAGTCATGCTGGACACATGACCTTGGAGATGTCTACAGACAACGCTGGCTCTTCGGCTTAAAAATGAAGATGAATACCAACCCCCAGAGTCGGACATGACTAGACTTAAGATCAGAGGGAAACCTTTATCTTTACCTTAATATAAATAATTATATTTCTGTAATTTGTATCTGTTTTTACCATGATGAAATTATAATTGCATCATCCTATAACCATACATTAATTAAGGATTTTTTCATTCATATTGCACTACCTTTATAATTACTTTTATCATTAGGATTCACAGCCTCCCTAAATGTGGAGAGGAGAATTTATGTGCTATGAGGCCCCTTCTACACTGCCATATAATCCTGATTATGAAAGCAGATAATCCACATTGTCTACTTTGAACTGGATTATATGAACCTACACTGTCATATAATCTAATTCAAAGCAGTTAATCTGGATTTTATATGATAGTACAAGATGGATTTACACTGCCCTATATCTCAGGATCTGATCCCAGATTATCTACTTATCCCAGATTATCTGGCAGTATATACGCATATAATCCAGTTCAAAGCAGATTATCTAAATAAATTTTATTGTGATGGTCACAGACCAGGAGTACAAAGCATTAAAACATTAAAATCTGAGTTTTTAAAAGAAATACATTAACATTAAGATCAATGATTCAAAACATTAAAAGCAGAAATTTCCCAACACAGAATCATCTGGATTGGTTCTTATAAAATCTGCTGGTAGACACTGACATGGGTAGGTTAAAACATTATCCTTTAAAATCATCTACCATCATCCACAATCTACCTCTGTATTTTTACAGCAGCAGCACAAAACGTAGGCACCCTGAGTGATCAATGGTTCCCTATCATCTATGAAATATTTTTGATAGTAGTCATCATTTCTACTAGGTATCTTTTGTATGATGGAAGTAATAAAAACAGCTCATATATCTGTATAAAAGTCACAGTATAGAAGGAAATGCCTGGCAGTTTCTACTTTCTCCATACTGCATGGGCACATTTGGTTCTGTCATGGGGTACCCGTACACCTACCCAGCAGTAATGCTGATGGCAACACATTAAATCTGGTTAGGATGAAGGATCTTCTAAATTTGGGGATGTCTAACTCAGATACATAACTCTCTGGGGTGAGCAGTATTATGTTGTTTTTAATTTCTGGGTAACTGCCCATTTCTCCCAGATGCTCTTGTAGTTCCACATCCCAGATGTGGTGCTTGATAAAGGTTTTAGCTTTGTTGTATCCAAGTGTTATTAATGCTTGAGGTGTAAGCCCCAAGCTTCTCAGCTTTTCCTGCAGCATGGTTTTTAATTTTGTCTGAAAGTTGTCTATTAGAGTGAGGGGGCCCAGGCTAACTGGACAAAAAGTCAATTTTAACCAATAATGTATCCTAGGGATCCATACTCAAGCCTCAATCAACATTTGGCAGGCTTTTGATCTCCGCTATTGCTGTTTTTAAATTGCTTAGATTTTAGCTGTTTTTGTAAGTCACTCCAAGCCCTGGGGGAGTGTTTTTGAGATTTTTTAAAAAGATATTTTAAAGATGCTTTTAAATTGTTAGATTTTAGCCTTTCTTGTAAGCCGCCCCGAGCCCTAGGGGAGTGGCGGCATATAAGTTTAAATAATAAATAAATAAATAAATAAATAAAATTTGGCCCACCTCCAGTTGGACTGCAGCATTGGAGACACAGGAAGGGACCCCCAACAGTGTATGCAGGAATTTGTTTTGAAGAGTTTTGAAGGGGTTAACATTTTTATAAGTGCATACCTGTGCCCCATAAAAAAGCTGAGGGATAACTCTTGCTACAAATACCTGGGCAGCTGCAGGAGTGAATTGTCCTCCTTTCCAAAAGAAGAACATAGTGATTTCTTTAATATTCTTCTGAGCATTTACTATGGTGTTTTTAATGGGAATGCACCATGTTCTCCTTGCCTGAAAGATAATGCCTAGAAATTTAAAAAAACATAACGGCTCAATGGACTGATTACCAATCTGCCATTTGTGCCCCACTCTTTTCCTAGTAAACACCATGACTTTAGATTTAGAGTAATTAATTGTCATTTGTTCAGTTTTACAGCATGGTTCTGGGGATCTTAGCAGGACTCTTAAGCCCACAAAGGAAAGATAAAGTAACACTGCATCATGAGAATAGGAACACTGAGAATAGGAAGTGGCATATTTGCAAGATTTGGAGGATGTGCACACTCTTTTTTTTTTACATCCCACAAGTGAATTAATATAAAAGTTAAATAAAATAGGTGTAAGTATACATCTTTGCTTCATTCCATTGTAAATCTGAATTGTCTTTGTTATGTGTCCCTGGAAACGACATCTAATCTGCAGGCATGTGTTTTCATACAGACTGCGGATGAGAGTTAAAAGTTGTCTGTCTATGTTTGTGCCACTTCATTTTTACCATAATCTGTCCCACTGGATGAGGTCAAAAGCAGATTCAAAGTTTATAAAAGCAACATAGAGAGATCCCCTTTTATAACAGCATATTTTTCAAGTAGATGGAAGAGCACTAGTTCTTGATCAATAGTTGAGCACTCCTCTCTAAAACCAGCTTGTGCTTCTGCTAAGATATGTTCCTTGTTCATCTTATCCACTATTTTCTTACAGAGATGGGCCACATAGTATTTGCTAATAATGTTTAGATGGGTCTATAATTACATGAGTCAGATCTTTTCTTTTTCTTGTATAAGGGTATGATGATTGCTAGTCCTCAATCATTTGGAATAATTGCAGAACTGTTGATGCTGGTGAACAGGGCAGCTAGTAGTGATGCCCACCATTCAATGTTGGCATTTAGAAACTCTAGTGGGATATTATCCATGCCTAGGGCTTTGCTCTGTTTTAGATTTAGAATAAGTCTGTATACTTCCTCTACATTAACTGGGGACCACTCTTGGTCAGCACTGCTTGGGGCCAGAGGGAGCATTTGGGCTTGCTTCCATATAGGGAATAAAAATGTTCTTCCCAGACTTGTGGCTGGGATTACATACTCCACAAATCTAAATGTTGGTTTGACTGGGAGTGCAAGGACATGAAACACACCCTAATGGAAAAAATATATATGCTATATAGGTCAACTATTCTCCCTGTATTACCATCAAAGAAGATAACCTGGGATCAGATCCTGGGATATAGGGCAGTGTAGCTCCATCTGTAGATGGGGCCTAAAGAGATCATCTCAGGGTTTACAGTTGCAGGTATAGCAGTGATTCCAGGTGAAGCATTTCAGATATTTACATATTGAATAAAATTAGGCCACAACTTCTATTTTTCATAGCTGAGAAGACTGGTTTGCCATAGAGCATAGTCTGTGTCCCTACGAGCCCAAATGTTAAGGGAACCTGGGGTGAGAAAATGGTGAAAGTTATTGCCATGAAGCAGAACATATCCCAAATTGAGGTTCCTACGATGAAGAAGCAGCTTAGCACTCAACACCATTATCCTCTAAGCCAGGGGTCCCCAAACTAAGGCCCGGGGGCCACATGCGGCACATCAAAGCCATTTATCCGGCCCCTGTAGCGGCGGCGGCTCCCTCCTCCACCATCGAGGAAGGAGCGTGCAGTGCAAGGGAGGAAGGAAAGTCACACATCTTCCCCGCCTCCTCCCTCACCTGGTGTGCACCTTCCAAAGCTTTGCTTGTTTATAATGATATTTTAAATATTATTTAATTAATAAATAATTATTAAGGGGTGCTTTGCTAGTGCTTTTGGTGCACCAAGGCAGAAGGGGGTTGGACAAAATGGCCCAAGGGGTCTTTTCCAATCCTTATTATTATTATTATTATTATTATTATTATTATTGACACAAAGACACAGTATAACACAGCAAACAAGATATATATGCTGGATTTCGTATCACAAAACCACAAGTGTAACACTTCCCAAGCATTTGGGACTGTATGATGTATGATGATGATGATGATGATGATGATGATGATGATGATGATGATGATTAACAACATTGAGGTTGGGTCGTCATATGTCAGGGGTGCTTTGCTTGTGCTTTTGGTGCACAAAGGTAGAATGGGGTTGGACCAAATGGCCCAAAGGGTCTCTTACAACCCTCTTTATTATTTTTATTATGATTATGATTAACATTGAGGCTGTATTTGTTCCCGTTTGTTTTTTTACTTCAAAATAAGAGATGTGCAGTGTGAATAGGAATTTGTTTATAGTTTTTTTTCAACTATAGTCCGGCCCTCCAATGGTCTGAGAGATCATGAACTGCCCTCTGTTTAAAAAGTTTGAGGACCCCTGCTCTAAGCTCTCACTGTTCCTGCCCCCAGGATGCATATGGAGACCCAGGTAAGTGTGGGTACCTTTGTATATTGGGGACTTGGATGTGGACTCCCCACCTATTCTCTCTCTTGAAGGACAGAACCATGGCTGACTGTTACCACCTAGAGTAGCTAAAGTTCCTCACATATGGATATGAGCATTACCCCCTTTGCCAGTCTTGAGATGGGATTTATTTCCTAGTTCGCATGACCTCTGAAGGGGAAGTCATCTTATCTTAAGCAGCCAATGTCTTGGACTTGCACTTTTTGCTTTTCAGGTTTTATCATGCAGTCTTTTCCAACTGCATCTGTCAATGTATATATTTCTGTATCACATCTGACTTTACATACAATTGAAACTGGCTTGCATCATCCTCCACTTAATTTGATCACAGTTTACTTAGATCTTCCATTTAATTTGATTAAAAACTTTCTGGAGCCAGATCATTTGTATGAAAGGGCCCAGCACAACATGTTCCTTTTACTTTGATCAATCTTCATCACTTTAAGCAGTTGCTTGTGGAGAATTCAATCTTGGCTTGAGGCATTTTCTATTTAATTAATAGGAAAGGAACAACATTCTGAAAGGGGAAACCCCCCAAGTGCTCAAGATATTTTTGTTGAAATGTGCAGTTCCTTGGGCATTATTGTTGCAGATCTATCTTGTCTTTTTCTACTAAGGAAAAGAATATAAGTGTGGCTGCTAGAAGCACGATCCATTTCCTGTGCATTGTCCATAAACTGTGGCATATTGCCTAGCAATGGGGTTACACAGAGAATTTAATCTGTTGTTGATTCAGTCCAAATGACTTGAATAAAATAATCAAGATAAGATGGAAAGTGTTATCTTGCTCATATAATGAAATACCTGCACATTTCTAGGAGATAATGCCTGAGATTCTAGATCACTGAGCATAATGTAAAATTTCTATGGGAGGAATATGCTACGGTTCCCCCCAATGATTTAATTTGCCAAGATCTGCTTGACGATTCTGGAGGTATTAATGTTTGCTATGGGAATGTACCCATGTTTCTCCAATTTCTCCCAGGCTCTTTCTACACTGCCATATAAAATCCAGATTATCCACTTTGAACTGAATTATACGCCAGTGTAGACTTATATAATCTAGTTCAAAGCAGATAATGTGGATTATCTGCTTTGATAATCTGGATTATATGGCAGTGTACAAGGGGCCCCACTCCCCACCATCGACTGCTAACATCCACAGGAAACCCATTTAAGATCCTGTGATAGGGTTACCTTATGGTCACCATAAATTGGAAATGACTTAAACATGCAGCAGCAGCAGCAGCAGCAACAGCAACAACAATATAACTAGCAGGATGCTTACCAAAAGATGGTAGAAGAGTGCCAGTATGGTACAGTGGTTAGATTGGAATAGAATTGAGGAAGCCACAGTCCAAAGTCTCAGTTTTCCATGATCCCCATGGAGTGATCTTGGGCCAATCACTTCCTCTTAGCCTAACCTATCTCACAAGACTGTTGTAAAGATAGAAAAAGGAATTAAGCCTGGATCTACACTATCCCAGGATTTGATCCCAGATTATCTGCTTTGAACTGGGGCCCTTTCCAAACTGTCATATAAAATCCAGATTATCTGCATTGAACTGGATTATATAGCAGTGTAGACTAATATAATTCAGTTCAAAGCAGATAATGCGGACTATCTGATTTAATAATCTGGATTATATGACGGTGTAGAAGGTGCCTTATGTGTGCTCTTGAAATCTTTTGAGGAAAATGTCATACAAATGTAACAAATAATAATTTATTAAACATAATCTACAAATTGTGTAAGAAGCACTTTTCAGCATAAGACTGCACTCTAGTTACTTTAGCTGGATTTACACGGCCCTATATCCGAGGATCTGATCCCTAACGATCTTCTTATTCCAGATTATCTAGCAATGTAGGCTCATATAATCCAGTTCAAAGCAGATAATCTGAGATCAGATCCTGGGATATAGGGCAGAGTAGATACAACCTTAGACCCCTTCTACACTGCCATATAAAATCCATATTTGAACTGGATTATATGGCAGTAGAGACTCATATAAAATAATGTGGATTATCTGCTTTGATAATTCAGATTATATGGCAGTGTAGAAGGGGCCATACAAGCAGCCTAGGACCCTTCCAGACAGGCCCAAAATGTGTGGCCTGTTGTGCTTTTTACCTGAGGCATCCAAATGATGCCTCAGGAAAAAGTAAATTAATTCAGGACAAAGCAGGTACACCTGCTCTGTACCAAATTAATTAGGTAGCCCATTAGATTCGAGCCTTCCTGTGGGGACTCACCCAGGGTGAATCCCCCAGCTATCTCGTACCTTTTGGGCTCTTAGAGTTCACCCCTCCCCCCAAACTCCCAAAAGAAGCCCTAAAAACTTTACCGTCTAGATGCGATTGAGTAAGAATCTAGGCATCTCATTCATGTAAAGCTACATTAAGGTTCAATTTAAGGTTGTTAATCTCACCTGCTTTTGGGAAATGTGGGTTTATAATCTTTAGTATACATGTATGATACAAAAAGAATGATCTGTATGCAGAGGCGGTTCAACCACCAGGCCAACTAGGCAGTTGCCTGTGGCGCCATCTTGTTGGGGGCACCATCGAGGCAACTCCTGTCTCCTGCGGCCTGCCTCCGCAAGGTATTGAACTGCTTTTTATGTTGATTTGTTGTAAAACATGATGTTTTAGTGCTTAATGTGTAAAATCTTAATGTAATTTGATGTTTAATAGGCTTTTCCTTAATCCCTCCTTATTATCAAACATTTTCGCATATCCAACGCTTTTATTTTTCAGTGATTGGTTTGGGTGGGGGGGACGCCAAAATTCTGTTGGCCTACACTTGAAAAATACCTAGGGCCGGCTCTGTCTGTATGCATAAATGTTCCTCTGAAGTCTTGCAAAGATTTCTCTACCCAAAACTATGTGGTCTTATTTTTCAAGTTTTTATTTCAGTTCAGGGTATTATTTTTTCCTTTCAAAGGGCCATCTAGATATTGATTTTGCTTTATTCAAAAGGCAAATGAAGATTGCTTCAGCATGTGAAAAATGGCAAAATCTCTCTTTGTTTCTAAAGTGCTTTTGCTTTCCATATGTTGCAATCACATCACACATGAAAAAATAAGTGTTCTAGGATGCTTCTGTCCCAGTGCACTCATAGATCCCATCAGGCTGACTTCTGGCAGGGCCCTATGAGTGAACTAGGACAGCAGCATGGTAGGACCCTCACCATGAACTGTAAGAAACAAAAGTATTACCATGGGCTTAAGCTTTGCAGTGACGCTTCCCATAATTCTATGGTCATGACAGTTAAAATGGTGTCAAATTGCCATAATTCTGCAGCATGGCTACAGCCTAAGACATCAAAGGAACATGTATGTGTATCTGTTTGTGTAATTGGTTCATTGTTTGAGTGATTCTCTAACAGTAGCAGCAAAATCTTATATTGTCATTCGAAAACAACATATCTTTGAACAGTTACCCCACCCACAACCGAGCAATGCTTAAGGCGCAGGGCGGGGGGGGGGGGATCGAAAGCCCCCATGAATGAGCCAGACTTGTTAGGTCCAGCTAGTCTGCTGGCCCATCCACGTAGGGGGCAGAGCAACAAGTTGTTGAGGCTGCTCAGTTCCCCTCCTCTCAGTTTGCCTCATGCCAGCACTGGGGAAGCAGCTGGTGCAGGCTGCTGGAGACCAGGCTCCTTTCTCGCATGCCTCCCATTTTTGCATGCACACTGGAGACTGTTGAAACGGGGCTTCCTCATTTTCCCAGGCTGGTGATGGGTTGGGAATGACATCCCAACACTAGCCTGGTAATTCAGTGGCCACATTTTGCCTCTTGGGAAGGCTTGTTGGGAGTGCTTCCTGCACCCCTGTATTTTTTAGCATGGCGCTTGGGATTTTTGCCCCCTCACAGGGACCTGTTAGCCTTCCTAACAGTACCCTCGCCCTCCTGCCACTCAGGCGGGCCTCGTCAGTGCATATGTCTTTCTCGCTTTACTCCCCCTGAAGGGGTCTTTTGGTTCCACTCCCTTTGCTGCGGTGGTGGCACTAGCAGCCCTGTCGAAGGGGACTCTTTGCTGCCCCTTTTTGTTTGCCCTCTCAAAGGGGCCTTTGCAGTGGTGCTACGTGCTCCCCACCTGGGGCATCCTGGCACTTCTGCCTCATGGTCCACTGAACATTTGCCCCCCTGGAGGGGTCTTAGAGGAATATTGACAGTTACAGGTATTGGATAGTTGAATTTGAGCAAGGCGTTTTATGCATATTTGTGTGTTGTGGCAGCTTTCAGAGAAAATAGGTCTCAAAATCATATCAACAAACCCTTTTTTAGTGTTGAGGTTTGTGAGGGACTGATGGGGTTTCATTGGCTGCACTGCACATATAAATGGCATTATTTCTACTTCTGGTTTATATATAGCTTTTTGGTAGGCTCCATGCAGCTGTTAGACAGTATAGATGGAGCCTAAGTGTTGAACCAATATAAAAAGGGAAACTACTTCAGGAACACCTGGAGCTCCTATTTGAAGAATTTCATCTCTAATTTCATTGCCCCAGATAAATGCTATGCCAATGCCACACTGGGATTTGTACTTTAGTGAGGCATCAGCATTCTTTGGCACCCCCCCCAATGACCCCATAGTATTGAGGCAAAAGGGGGCACAGATGCCAAGGGAATGATAAAACAGGATATACAATCAAGTGGGAAAACCATGATTTAGGTTTCTTAAAAAATCTGAGAGTACACCTCCTCCAGTGCTGGAAGTTGACTGTAGAGTTGTTCTGAAGGATCTAAAGATTCTGAGTAATCAAGGATTGCAAAAGGTATCAGAAAATCAAAGGGAGCTGCTAAACAAAGATATATCAGACGAGGAAATTAGAAAGGCCTTAAAACAGATGAGACCAAACTCGGCGCCAGGCCCGGATGGCTTTACATTAATTTTCTATAAAACTCTGGCTGATGAGATCATGCCTTATTTAAATCAAATAATGAACACGGTAATAAAGGAAAAAACAATTCCGGAATCTTGGAGGCAAGCGGATATAATAGTAATACCAAAAAGTAATACAAATATCACGGACGTAAGAAACTTTAGGCCGATATCGTTACTGAACACGGACTACAAAATCTTCACCACAATTCTTGCAAACAGATTCAAAATATTTTTGAACAATTGGATAGGGATTGAACAAAAAGGTTTTTACCAAATAGGCACATGAAGGATAATGTCAGATGTGTTTTGGACATTATTGAATACTACGAAACATTTCATCAAAAAGAATTGGCCCTAATAACCATTGACACTGAAAAAGCTTTTGATAATTTAAATTGGGAATTTTTCAAATTACTCTTAAAAGAATTGGATATGGGCTATTACTTTATAAATGCAATTGAGGCGATTTATACTAAACAGGAAGCAAAATTATTAATTAACGGCCAATACTCTAAACAAATTCAAATCAAAAAAGGAACAAGACAGGGATGCCCTCTCTCCCCTCTAATCTTCATTTTTGCCTTAGAAATCTTGATTAGGAACATTCGGAAAGATGGTCAACTAAAGGGTACTAAAATTAGAAACCAAGAATATAAAGTCCGCGCCTTCGCTGACGATATTATATGCTTTATTGAGGATCCTCGCCGACAAATAACAAAATGGATCAACAAAATCGAAAATTTCGGCAAAGTAGCGGGCTTTTTCATAAATAAGGAAAAAACTAAAATACTGACAAAGAATATAACGAAGGAAAAACAATGTAAATTAGAAGAATTCACGGGGATTAAGACGGTCACGAAAGTAAAATACCTTGGAATTTGGATTACTGCAAAAAATGCACAGCTACTAAAAAACAATTATCAAGATAAATGGAAGGAAATCAAAAATGATCTACAGAATTGGCAAAATCTAAAATCTCCCTTTTAGGTAGAGTAGCGGTTATCAAAATGAATGTGCTCCCAAAGTTACTGTATCTATTTCAAAATCTACCTATCATAAGGACCCAAAAACTCTTTGTGGAATGGAACAAAGACATAGCAAAATTTGTGTGGAAAGGTAAAAGGCCAAGAATCAAATATACTGTCATGACCGATACAACAAAAAGAGGGGGTTTCGGTTTACTGAATTTGAAACTCTATTACGAAGCCTGTGCATTACAATGGGTGAGAGACTGGACAACCTTAGACGATAACAACATACTGACTTTAGAAGGTTTCGATCTCCGCCGCGGATGGCACGCATATGTGGGCTATGACAAAAGAAAGGTCGAAAAGAACTTTGGCAATCACTTTGTCAGAGCTGCTTTAATAAAAGTGTGGGAGAAATATAAGAAACGGTTTCATAACAAAACCCCCTTATGGATCTCATCTTTAGAATCTTCTCAAAGACATATTTTACAATGGACAGTCTGGCCGTGTTACAAAGATCTACTGGTGAAAAGAAACGGAAATTACGAGCTAAAATCATAAGAAACTTTGAAGGAAAAATTCAAAAGCATGTCCTGGTTCCAATACGCCCTGCCCTCATCAAGGAACAATACACTAAGGACTTACAAATCGGTTTTAATGACTCTAGCACCCTGTGGGATAGAATCATGCAATCAAAAAAGAAGGTAATTTCCATAATTTATGACACATTATTAGAATGGTCAACAGAGACTATTGTAATTAAAAGTTGTATGGTAAACTGGGCCAGAAACATCGGACACCCAATTATGCTAGATGACTGGGATCTAATATGGAACAAAAAACTGAAGTATACATATGCAACAGAACTAAAAGAGAACTGGCTTAAGATCTTTCACCACTGGTATATGACCCCCAAAAAACTAGGACAGATGTATAAATCCTATAACAACACTTGTTGGAAATGTAAGATTCTTAGTGGGACTATATTAATCAAATCTGCAAATAACCAAATCCACAAAAGTAAAACCCACAAATGTTGAGGGGCAACTATTTAAGAGTTCTCACTTTGAATGATTTTCAGTGCCTCGCTCTCTACAGTGCAAGAAGGAACAATTATTTGAAAGAGGTAGAGGCACATGTATCCTGCCTCCCATGCTGTTAGATTTCAGTTCCCATCAGCCTATTAGATGGGGAAGGATGTTGGGAGTATGGTTAATCATCCTTTGGAGGGCCACATTTTTCCATATCAAACTAAGGAGTGTGCTGCTACTGAGACTCCAATCTCTCCCTATAGCACTATCACTCCCTCATGTGTTCTATTTCCAACATTTGCTTTCAATACAATATATTGAAAGATTCCCCACCCTCACCATGCCTACGTTTTGCAAAATGTTCAAGTATCTGTTCTTAACATTAGCATTGACTGATATATATTTGAATTTTCTGGTTTCTATAGTAACACTGTAAAACAATGATAAACCTTTCATTTTCAACCAATATATTCCATTGTAGGTCATAAAGCAGATGAACACATAATGCATATTACCTCCTACCCCTTTTGTGTGTGTGTGTTTAGTTCTGTAACAGTCACAGTGTTGGGAAAATTCAGAGGTGGGTAACTGTCAGACATCTTAAAATAAAGAATATTCAACTTTGCTAACAGTTGTACCTTTGACTGCACAAGCTCTCCATTTGTCTCAAAAGAGGTGTTTTTTTTAAAAGTTAATGCAATGCCTGTAAAACGTTTTTCCCTACAGTTTTAGTCTCACATTACAAGTGTTAATTAAATTACTCTCCAACCAACTCCACTGAAGTCTTCTTAAGGATCACCATCGACTGAATGGATTATTCCCTAAGGCAAATGGCACACTCTGAAATGCCACAGTAATTATGAAGTAAAGGTTCCCCCTTCACAAACCTTTACGAGTCTAAGCCTAAAATTTCACAGACATTTGCTAGGCGCAAACTCACATCACAGACCAATCCATAATACCAGTGCTGAGGAAGAATACAACTAAGGGCCACATCAGATGGGGTAAATTTAGTGTCACTGTGTTTTGGGGATGGAGCCCCATGCCGAACATCACATGATATTGTGTGACGTCCGACAGAGGTCCCGCTCCCAACTGGGGTGGAAGCATTGTTAGAGGCTTCCCCCACAGAACGGGAGGCTTCCTGTGTTGTGCTGGCTTCAATGAAACCAGCATAAGTCCTCTACAGAATGGTGACACTTCCCACATCTGATGGGGAAAGCATAATTTCTTTCTGAAAGAGAACAAAAACAAAAATGTAGTTATGGGACCAGGCATTTGAGCATGAGTAGCAGCAAAAATGAGATATGAATATATGACCTACTGACAGACCCCACCTGGACATGAAAAATGCCTTAAATGTATATTTAAATGTATAATTATGTATGTTTTTTAATGTATACTCTTAATTTTATTGTAATTTTTAATCTCGATGGATTTTTAAATCTGATGTAAACTGTTTTTTGATGTATATGTTTTTACTGTAAGCCACCCTGAGTCCCCTGATGGGTGAGAAGGGCGGGGTAGAAGTGATGTAATGAATAAATAAATAAATAAATCATTGAGAGGGAGCTGTGCACAGGGTGACAGATTGCCCCGTTGCCCCTCTCTTTTTGCCACAATGCCAGGCGAAGCAAGACACTTTGCCTGGCTTTTCTGATAAGGTCCTTATAGACCCATAACACCAAGAGACCCAGTGCCCATTCCTGAAGCAAAACAACATAGCTGAAGAAATTTTACAATTCCATCCACAATTCTACATGCTCTTTCACATGACGTAAGCTTGCATGCACTTAATAAGTGACAAAGGTGTTCTGAAATCTAATTATTTAATTGTGACAATGCATAACCAATGTGTATCAGGAATGATCAATGTCCACTCTGTCCCACTTTGCCAGTGTCCCATTGTACATTGATGCCTTTGCCAGTTCTGCTACATAGATATAAAACAGCCCTGTACTGAACATCTTTCCTATACACATAAGTCCATTCCTGAGCACAGAACACCCCCAACAGGATTTTGAAACCATGGTCTTGTTTATTTCGTTTTGGGTTTTGTATTTCCTCCCTACACCAGATAGCTGTGCTGCAGTGCAATATCATGCAGTCACTCAATGGTTGCCACATGTAAGCCGCCTTAAGTCCCTTTCAGGGTAGAGAAAGGCGGGATATAAATAGGATAAATAAATAAATACATACATACATGGGTCCTTTGCTGAAATGCTACAGAACAGGAATTGGACTTGTTTTGTTTTTTTCAATAATTCTTACTGTGAACTATAACTTCTGCCAAAACAGCCAATAGTGATGAATACTGGGAGTTACCTTCCAACTATATCTGTATGGTATCACAACATAAAACTATATTGGAAGTTCTCATCATATGAGTATCCATGCACGGTATAAACTTTATGATCTAGCAATGTCACTTACCAAGCAAAATTGCATAATTCAAATTAGTAAGTGACATTAGGAATTTAGGACAAATGCTTTCTTTTCAGCCTCAAAAGGAATCTCCTATCAGATAAAATTATTCTATCCTCTCAAAATCTCAATTCAAATTGATGGGGTTTACACAAGAGTTCCTCAATGCTCCTGTCAAGCCCTTATTTATTTCAGTGTTGCTTGAACAGGAAATTATTCCAATAGGTTGTGGCCATCGTTTATTAAAAGCACCTGTTCTGCACAGATTGGTTGAACACAGCAGGATGGTTGCAGTTTGTGCTGTGGGAAAAGATGAATACAAATTCACCACTCAACACATTTATTCAGGGCAATAAACCAATTTCTTTGCATTCACTCAAAGACCTGGCAACTTAAGCTGATTATGGGAGCTCACATTGATTGGCCCTGAGTTCGCAAGGAAGTACAAAATTGGCAATTTTATGAGGTAGTACTTTCAGTCTCCAGAGTACCACCCAGAATGCATTCAAATATCTTGCAAGATAGAATAGCTTTTGAACAAAAAAACTATCTCTGCTTATGATTTAGCTGATACATATATTCAGCAGGTTACCTTTTTTTGCTATGCATAATTCAGTCAGCGACTGTGAGAAAGCTCTTTTGTTCTCCTTTCAGATAAACCAATATGAGTATCAGTCACCACTCAACACTAGGATTTCATACAAAATCTATTGAACTGGATATCATCCCCGTCTTTCAGCCCATTGTTGTATGTTGCAAAGAAACATGGCAGTTATTTGTTATTAGGCAAAGAGTATTTAGTAGCACTGCTCTGGGGCTCTTTTCAACTTCAAATGTCAAACGTTTCCATACCTATTTTACCACCACTATTTCCAGACGATGGATTCCTGGAACTGCAATTAGGTGAAGATACATGTCTCTAAAAGTGAATTTTCAGGATCATGACAAACTATACCTTCTAGGAAAGCAGGAAATGTAGAAAAGTGGTTGGAACTTTCAATGGAAAAGCTGTAAAGGCCAATAGTTTTTCTTGCTTCCTCTTGATCTATGGTTTGGGACTTAAAGGTTTGCCCTTTAGGGCAATAATTCTAAATCCTGTTAGTTCAGAAGCAGCCCACACTGAATTTTTCAAAACAAACCCCCTTTCCATTACTACATGCCTGAGGCATTGGTAAGATATCCAGATCCGTAATCTTCTTGAAATATTTTGCTTTTCTGTCTCACCATCACAGCATTTTCATCTAGTTTTTTGACAAGTGATAACATCATGGGTCTTACAGTTATACAGTTGTTGTTGTTGTTGTTGTTGTTGTTGTTATTATTATTGACACAAAGACATAGTATGACACAGCAAACAAGATAGATATGCTGGATTTCATATCAGAAAATCACAAGTCGAACACTTCCCAAGTGATGTATTTTTGGATGATGCGTGCAGATCCCAGTAGGGTGGCCTTTTGCAGTTGGCAAATCGTAATTTTTTCAATGTCTATTATTTCCAAATGCTGACTAAGATCTTTTGGGATGGCACCCAATGTGCTGATCACCACCGGGACCACCTGTACTGGTTTCTGCCAGAGTCATTGAAGTTCATTCTTAATGTCCTGATAGCAGTTGAGTTTTTCATGTTGTTTTTCGTCAATGCGACTGTCACCTGGTATGGTGACATTATTATTATACCCCGCCTCCGAAGGAACTCAGGGTGGCTTACATGAGGACAAGCCCATATCCAAGTATATATCCAAGTTGCTCCTCATAATCTATGGTATATGTTTCAAAACTAGTAGCCAAATGTTCTGCCATTTGGAGAGAGGGTAAAAACCAGCACGGTTTGGTAGAGAATATTAAACACAATGTAAAACATGATTCCATAGCACTGAGCCTTAGTTATTCAAGTGGTGCATTAATTCTATAGTATATCTGTACCCTCAATGATACTTCTTTTATCAGTGGTTATAGTGAGCTCAGCAAATGGTGTAAACAGAGCCAAGTACTACCGGTACGTCATCAGCCAAATGAAATGAAATAGCTATTATTGTTCTCAGTATGAACAGCACCATATTATATTTGCCTGCCAAATGGATTTTAAAGGATTTTAAAGATGAGAAAAAAAGGCATGAACATGAACATGGTAGAATGCACAATGCCTTAAATCTGGATTCTCAAAAGTTGCACATACAAAACACTGGTCCTCAATAGTAATAATGATTTTGGTTTCTCTCACTTTGAAATGTTTCAAAAACTAAGTTCTTTCAACAAATATGCAAAAAAAATGAAATTACCACCCATTTGTAATTCTAGAATAATTTGAATAATACTTTTTTCTACAAACTGGGGGCAAAGTCTCATCTCACTGTTAGACTGAGAAAAATAGGTCTAAAATAATCAAGTGACCTTCAGGGTTCTAGGATCAGAATTTGAACAATGATCTTCCTGATCATTGTGTGATACAGAGCCTACTAAGCTACACAGGTTCCCTGTACGTACCATATATACTTGAGTATAAGATGACCTGAATATAAGCCAAGGCACCTAATTTTACCACAAAAAAGGGAAAACTTGACTTGAATATAAGCTTAGGGTGAGAAATGCAGCAGCTACTGGTAAATTTCAAAATAAAAATAGATATCAATAAAATTACATTAATTGAGGCATCAGTAGGTGAAAGGTTTTTGAATACTTACCCTATTTCAAAGAAAAACAGTAAACTAGCTCTTTAAGTGGAAAAGTAGTGTCAACAAAAGCAATATGGTATCAACAATAACTTTATAAAAATAACAATAATAATAAAAATAAAAATAAAACTTCATTTGTACTCCACCCTATCTCCCCATGGGGACTCAGGCTGGCTTCTAACATAGAAACAGGAAACATTCAATGCCTGTATAATCAATGAAGAGCTAGATATAGATCTTTAATTATACTGTATATACTAATTTCACATAAGCATTCCCACTGAAAGGTTTGCAAATCCTCTATATACAGTAGAGCCCGGCTTATCTGAGTTCTGCTTATCTGACATTCCGTATTATCTGACGGCAAAGGCCCTCTCTAGATCTCTCACCCCACCAGGTCCCGGTGTTGCCGGAACCCAGCCAGTGAGTGAGCAAAGGATGGAGGGCGGACGAGGGATGGAGGGCGGCAAAGGCCCTCCCTCCCTCGCTTTCTCTCTCACACTCACTCACTCACCCTGCAGGGTACTGGTGCAGCCTGAACCCAGATGGGTGAGTGAGTGAGGGACGGAGGGAGGGTGGGTGAGGGACTGAGGGTGGCAAAGGCCCTCCCTCCCTTGCTCAATCTCTCTCTCACTCATTCACCCTACAGGCTCCCGGTGCAGCCAGAACCCAGCTGGGTGAGTGAGTGAGGGATGGAGGGAGGACGAGGGACAAAGGGTGGGAAAGGTCCTCCCCCGCTCTCTCACTCACTCACCCCGCAGGGTCCCAGTGCAGCCGAAATCCAGCCAGGTGAGTGAGTGAGGGACTGAGGGAGAGCGGGCAAGGAACGGAGGGCAGCAAAGGCCATCCCTCCCTCACTCGCTCTCTCACTCAGACACTCACTTGCCCCACAGGGTCCTGGTGCAGCCAGAACCCAGCCGGTAAGTGAGCAAAGGCCCTCTGTCGGGCAAGGCACGGAAGGCGGCAAAGACCCTCCCTCCCTCGCTCTCTCACTTACTCACCTGCCCCACAGGGTCCCAGTGCTGCCATCGCTGATGCTGGAACCCAGCCTGGTGAGCAAGGTAGGGAGGGTGGGCGAGCGAGCACACACCCTGTTATCCATCAGTTTTGCTTATCCAACATTCTGTCCGCCAGCTTATGATGGATAAGGGAGACTCTACTGCATGTGTAGACAAGAGAAATATATAATAATAACAACAACAACAACAACAACAACAACAACAACAACAACAGCGGCTCACAGATATAAAACCAGCATACAGTGATATCAAATATAAATATCAAATACAAAAACACACAAATAAATTTAAAAGGCATTAAAAAAATCACAATCATTATAAAACACATGAAAAACACAGCAATAAAAACATAAAATGAGCTGGGCAAAGTGCACTGAGTGAAACTTGTAAACAAGCAGGAAGTTAAGGTGCTACAAGGTCATGGGAAGAGCCTTAAACTGGGGTGAACTCTGAGGCTATGTCAAGGAGTTAACCAGCAGGTACAACTGGTCAGAAGAAACCGCTAGTACAAGAGTTTAGCATACAGTGGGCGGTACTTCTTCAAAGGCCTGTTTGAAGAGCCAGGTTTTCAGGCTCTTCCTGAACACTTCCAAGGTGGCAGCTTGTCTAATTTCCTCGGGGAGCACGTTCCAGAGCCGGGGGGCCACCACGGAGAAGGCCCTCTCCCTCGTCCCCACCAACTGCACTTGTGACAGAGGCGGAAGCGAGAGGAGGGCCTCCCCCGATGAACAAAGGGATCGTGTGGGTTCATAGGGAGAGATGCGGTCAGAAAGGTAAGTGGGACCCAAACCATTCAGGGCTTTGTAGGTCAACACCTGCACCTTGAATTGGGCCCAGAAAATAAACGGCAGCCAGTGGAGCTCCTTAAACAGGGGAGTGGACCGCTCCCTGTAATTCGCTCCTGTTAGGAACCTGGCTGCCGTCCGCTGAACTAGTTGGAGTTTCCGGGCCATCTTCAAAGGCAGCCCCACGTAGAGCGCATTGCAATTATCCAATCTAGAGGTAACTAAGGCATGGACCACCGTAGCCAGATCAGACTTCACGAGGTATGGTCGCAGCTGGCGCACAAGTTTTAGTTGTACAAAGGCCCTCTCGGCCACTGCCGACACCTGAGCATCAAGGATCAGTGATGAGTCCAGGAGGACCCCCAAGCTGCGGATCTGCGCCTTCAGGGGGAGTGCGACCCCATCAAGCACAGGTTGCCACCCAATACCCCGATCAGACATGCGACTGACCTGGAGGACCTCTGTCTTGTCGGGATTAAGCTTCAGCCTTTTCGCCCTCATCCAGCCCATCACAGCCGCCAAGCACTGGTCCAGTATCCGAGGGGCTTCCTTGGATTTCGGTGGAAAGGAGTAGTAGAGTTGGGTGTCATCCACGTAGAGATGGCACCGCACTCCAAAACTCCGGATGACCTCTCCCAGCAGTTTCATGTAGATGTTAAAAAGCATGGGGACAGAATGGAACCTTGCAGGACCCCACAGGTCAATGGCCAGGGGTCCAAGCAGGTGTCCCCCAGCTTCACCAACTGGGAACGGCCCTCCAGGAAGGACTGGAGCCACTGCAGAGCAGTACCCCCAAGGCCCATCCTGGAGAGCCGTCTCAGAAGGATATCATGGTCGATGGTATCGAAAGCTGCTGAGATGTCCAAGAGAACCAGCAGGGTCACACTCCCCCTGTCCAGTTCCCTGCGGAGGTCATCCACCAAGGCGACCAAAGCCATCTCGGTACTGTGCCCAGGTCTAAAGCCAGACTGTGATGGATCCAGAAAATCAGTGTCATCCAAGAACCTCCCGCTCCAGGACCTTGCCCAAAAAAGGAAGATTCGAGATTGGTCTGTAGTTATTTAGGATGGTCGAATCAAGGGAGGCTTTCTTCAAAATTGGCCTCACTATAGCCTGTTTTAGGGCAGATGGAAATTTGCCTTGAACCAGAGAGGCATTAATTATACTCACAAACCAATCTCCCAATCCTCCTCTGGCCGATTTTATAAGCCAAGAAGGGCAAGGATCCTTGGCACAAGCAGTCGCCTTCACAGTTCCAAGGATCTTGTCCACATCATCCAGGTGAACAAGCTGAAACGAATCCCACAAGATAGGACAGACAGGTGCCTCAGTTAACTCACATGGCATTGCATCAAAGCTAGTGTCCAAGTTGAGACTTTGTCTGAAAAATGGTGCGCGAACTCGCTGCACCGAGTAGCCGCGTCCTTGGGTGCCTCCCCACCCTCAGGAGGGTGGAGGAGCTCCCTGACAACACGGAACAACTCCGATGGTCTATTAGTTACAGACGCTATGCAGGCAGTCGTGAAGGTCTTCCTGGCTGCCCGCAAAGCTGCGGAGTAGGCCCTAATCGCAGCACTAGCCCGTGCTCGGTCAGAGGCATCCTGAGTCTTCCGCCAGTGGCACTCTAGTCCTCTCCTCTTGCGCTTCATCACTGCCAACTCCTCTGAGAACCAGGGAGCCGACGTGACTCTGCGCAAAGAGAGGGGACGTTCGGGGGCAATCGTGTCAATTGCCCTAGACATCTTGCTATTGTAGCGATCTACCAGGGCAGGGGTCCCCAAACTAAGGCCCGGGGGCCGGATGTGGCCCATCGAAGCCATCTATCCGGCCCCCACGGCACAAGGGCAGAAGGGGGTTGGGCTAAATGATCCATGGGGTCTCTTCTTCTCTTACAACCCTTATTATTATTATTATTATTAACATTGAGGCTGGGGTGCTTTGCTTGTGCTTTTGCTGCACAAAGGCAGAAGGGGATTGGACTAAATGGCCCAAGGAGTCTCTTCCAACCCTCTATTATTATTATTATTATTATTATTATTATTATTATTATTATTATTATTATTATTGACATTGAGGCTGGGTGGCCATCTGTCAAGGGTGCTTTGCTTGTGCTTTTGGTGCACAAAGGCAGAAGGGGGTTGGACTCAATGGCCCAAGGGATCTCTTCCAACCCTCATTATTATTGACACAACGACGTTGTATGACACAGCAAACAAGATAGACATGCTGGATTTCGTTTCACAAAACCACAAGTCGAACACTTCCCAAGTGTCTAGGATTGTGTGATGTATTATTATTATTATTATTATTATTATTATTATTATTATTATTATTATTATTATCAACATTGAGGCTGGGTGGCCGTCTGTCAGGGGTGCTATGCTTTCGGTGCACAGACAGAAGGGGAATGGACTCAATGGACTCTTTCAACTCTCTTTTTGTTGTTGTTGTTGTTGTTGTTGTTGTTGTTGTTGTTGTTGTTATTATTATTATTATTGCTTGGTGACCAACTATAGTCTGGCCCTCCAACGGTCCGAAGGATTGTGAACTGGCCCCCTGTTTCAAAAGTTTGGGGACCCCTGTACCAGGGCATCGACAGGATCGTCAGCACCCAAGACAGGAGAATCCCCAAGAGATCTCAGGAATCCATCAGGATCCATCAGTCTCCTGGGACAGACCATCTTAATGGGTCCCCCACCCCTGCAGAGGTTTTTTTGGGGATACGGTAAGTCTTAGACTGATCAGGTGATGGTCGGACCATGACAACGGAAGAATGTTTTTCTCTTCCACTCCAACCTCACCATCCATCGCAACAAAAACCAGGTCGAGCGTGTGACCAGCTTGGTGGGTGGGACCAGATATCATTTGGGACAGCCCCATGTTCATCATGGCAACCATGAAATCTTGAGCAGCATCTGTTAAGGCGGACTCGGCATGGATGTTAAAGTCCCCCAGTACTACCAGTCAATGGGAGACCAATGCCACACCAGAGATCACCTCTGCTAGCTCAGGCAGGGAAACTGCAGTGTTGCGGAGTGGACAGTACACTAGCAAAATCCCCAGACTGTCCCGGGCATCCACCCTAAGATGTACACACTCAAAACCTGTAGATTGCGGGACGGCACACCTGACCAGGGAGATGGATTGCCGAAAGACCACCGCGACCCCGCCTCCCCTCCCCCCAGATCTGGCCTGCTGTTGCACCCCAAAACCTGGAGGACAGAACTGGGTGAGATTTGCCCCACCCAGCTCATCCAACCAGGTCTCAGTGATGCAAGCCAGGTCCGCCTCTTCAACCAAGATAAGATCCTGGATGATAGCTGATTTTTTTTATATATATACTTTTCATTTGTTTCTTTTAATACATTGATTAAAACTGAGAGGGGGTAATCAGACATTAGGGAAGAGGGGGGGCTGTCTCGGGGGAGGGTGTGAGAGGGAAGGGGTTTCATGCAGGGTCAATGAGGGAAGGGGGAAGGGAACGAGGGAGTGAGTAAGATGATTAGAGTGGGAGTGAGATTTCTTCTTTAGTATACTGTGCCAGTTTCCGTTAGCGGTTTTCCATTTCCACTCATTTAGATTGTCCTGTTCATCCTTAGGTGTTTTCCTCATTTTTTGTCCGTTAAGTTATTTCTTAGTGTATATTCTCTGTTTGTTCCTTTCTTTGCCTTATGTAATCCTCAAATTTGGACCAGACCGTTTCTTTTATTGGGTTCCCTTGTTGTTTCTTCATTAGATAAGTTAGTTTATCCATATTTTTTATGTCCCATATCTTTACTAATCATTCGTCCGTCGTTGGTATTTGGCTTTGTCTCCATAATCTGGCAAATACAATTCTAGCACTTGTAGCTAAGAAGTTTAGCATCCTTTCGTCATTTATTTCTAATTTTATATTTGTCAGGCCTAAGAGATATAATTCTGGTTTAAATGGGATCTCTTTTTTCAGAATTTTTTGACATTCTTTGTGAATTTCTTTCCAGTACTTCTTTGTTTTTATACACGTCCACCACATGTGGAAAAAGTTCCTCTCTTGTTCATGACATTTCCAGCATTTTGTATAAATTTCCTTCTTGTAATACCCTAGCTTTTTCGGTGTTATATACCATCTGTACATCATTTTGTACAGGTTCTCTTTCAGATCCGAGGCGTAGCAAGTTTTTACATTTTTATTCCATATCCTTTCCCATTCTTCATACAGGATTGGTCTTCCAAAATCCCTTGCCCATTGGGTCATGCATGTCTTTACGTGCTCTGTTTCGGTATCCCATTCCAGTAGCTTTTTATATATCTTTGTGATCGTCTTATTTTCGGAATCCAAAATTTTTTCCCAATCTGAGTCTTTATTCATGAATCCTATTTGCTTATCCTTGTTGAATCGTTCTTTTATTTGCCTGTAATGTAGCCATGTTATTTGCGGGAATACTTTTTGTACTTCTTCTTGAGATTTTAGAAAGTAGTTATTATCGTGTCTTATTATAATATCTTTATACGTAGGCCAATTCGATTTTCTTCGGTGATACTTCAGGGTTACTTCTAAAGGCGAGAGCCACAGAGGGGTTTTTGGAAACATCCTATTTTTATATTTCGTCCAGATCTTATTCAGGGAGTCTCTTATGGTGTGGTTCTTGAAGGTTCTCATTTCGGTTCTATCTGGAGTGCCCCATGTGTGGATGTGCCAGCCTGATTTGAGGTTATAGCCTTCTAAATTTAAAATTTTCTTACTCTTAAGAAACAACCAGTTTCTGACCCATGATAACGCACAGGCCTCGTAGTATAAGTGTAAGTTTGGAAGGTTCATTCCACCTCTAGTTCTATCATCTGTGAGGTTTTTGAGCTTTATCCTTGGCTTTCGTCCCTGCCATATGAATTTTGATATGTCTTTCTGCCATTCGGAGAAGGGTTTTAGGGTCTTAATTATAGGTAAGTTTTGGAATAAGAATAGCATCTTCGGAAGTATATAAGTCTTTATCGCTGCTATTCTCCCTAGTAAAGATAGTCCTTGGTTGTTCCAGATGTTAAGATCCTTCTTTATTTCTTTCCACTTACAATCGTAATTGTGTTTTATAAGATGGTTGTTGTTTGCTGATATGTAGATTCCCAGGTATTTCATCTTCGTTGTTATTTTTAGTCCTGTTTTTTCTATTAAACTTTTTTGTCTGATTTCAGTCATATTTTTCGTTATTGCTTGGGTTTTATCTAAATTTAGTTTGAGCCCTGATAGTTCTCCATAATCTTTCACTCTTTTTATCCACTTTTCTGTTGTGTTGATCGGGTCTTCGATGATACACATCATGTCATCTGCAAACGCTCTGCATTTGTATTTGTATCCTTGAATTTCGGCGCCCTTTAAGCTTTCATCTTCTCTGATGTTGTTTAGAAGTAGTTCCATTACCAATATATAAAGAAGGGGTGACAGAGGGCATCCTTGTCTGGTTCCTCTCTGAATCTCAATGTTCTCCGACTCTAGTCCATTTGTTAATATTTTAGCTTCCTGAGTGTCATAAATTGTTTCTATTGCATTCTGTAGTTGGGGCCCAATGTCTATCCTTTTTAATAATGTTTTAAGAAAAAGCCAATTTACACTATCAAATGCCTTTTCTATGTCTAATGATAGAAATAGTACTTCTTTCTGTTTTTGCTCTTCATAATATTCAATTAGGTCCAAAATAGCTCTTGTGTTATCACTTATTTTTCTGTGTGGTAGAAATCCGGATTGTTCTTCTTTTATCCATGATTTTAAGAAATCCTTCAGTCTGTTTGCCAATATGTTTGCAAATAGTTTATAATCCACATTTAATAAAGAAATGGGTCTGTAACTCTTCATGTTACTCTCTGGTGAGTTCTCTTTATGGACCAATGTTATGGTTGCTTGCTTCCAGGTCTGCGGGATCTTTCGTTCTATCATTACTTGGTTCATGATAATTTTTAAGTGTGGAATGAGAATCTCCTTATATGTTTTATAATATGCGGCGGTCAGGCCGTCTGGACCTGGCGCCTTCTGCAGGTTTAAGTTGTGGATTGCATCTTTAATTTCTCGGACCGTGATTTCTTTGTTCAGGACACTTTTTTGTTCTTCTGTAGTCTTGATTAGGTGTTGTTGGTCTAAAAACTTCTTGATTTCTTCTTCTTCCGTGTTTTCTCGCTTATAGAAGTTGCTATAGAAAATTCTGAATTGGTTCGATATGTCTTCTTCCTTTGTAAAAGTTGCTTCTTTCGTTTTTATAATATTTATATACGACTTTTCTTTCCTTTTCCTCAGTTTCCTCGTTAGCCACTTGCCTGGCTTGTTGGCATTACAAAAGTGGTATTGTTTTATGTATTTTAACTGTTTCGCTCTTTCTTCTTGTTCCCAAAGATCTCTTTGCTTTCGTAACGTTTCTAAATTGTGTCTTAGTTTATTATTTTCCGGTTCTCTCTTCCATAATTGTTCTGCTTCTCTTATTCCTGCTTCTAACTCTTGTTCTTTTGATTTTCTTAATTTGTTTTTCCGTGCAGCATGTTGCAAGAAATATCCACGCATTACTGCTTTTCCCGCGTCCCAGAGTGTTTGTTCTGTAATGTCGGTTGTGGAGTTTAGTTCAAAATATTCTGTTAATATTTTCCTAAATTTTGTTATATCCTCTTCTTTTTTAAGTATATTGTCGTCTAATCTCCATCTTTGGGTTTTCTTCCTGTGGTTTAATATTAATTCAATTGCACAATGATCTGAGGTTGATCTGGGTAGTATTTTTATCGACTTTACTTTAGATGTCAGGGATTTTGAAGTCCATACCATGTCAATTCTGGACCAGCTTTTTTGACTAGCTGAATAAAAAGTGTAGTCTTTTTCTCCTTCGTGATGGACTCGCCACGTATCTTGCAGATCGTATTCTTTCTGGATGTTTTTTAACGACTGGGGAAGATTTCCAACTTTGTTTGTTTTTTTGGATTTTGTGGTTTGTGTTCTGTCCTGTTCTCTGTCAGTAACTGCATTAAAATCACCCAGTATTATTAGATTGTCGAATTCTTGTTTCATTAGATGTTCTTTGAGTTCCCTGGCGAAATTTGTTTTTGAGTTGTTAGGTGCATATACACTGCATATTAGGAGTTTAGTGTTTTGGACGTCTATTAGGACTCCTATCATTCTGCCCTCTTTATCCTTAAATGCTAGTTTCGAGGAAAGTCCTTCATTAATGTAGATAGTAGGCTTGATCGATCCATGAAAAATTTGATTCTAAACTCGTTTCAAAACTAGAGGGGGCATTTTTTCGTTTTTGTTGCTAATAACGAATTTGGCCCCCAAAATTTTTCGAAATTAACGAAAATTCGTTATTTTCGAAATTAATTCGTTAATGGCGGACGCGCATGCGCGGTGGCCCAAAAACAGCCCGAAGGAGGGGGACTTAGGGGGCTCTCCCGCCCTCATTTTTTGAGTGATCTTCTTCAAACTTGGTACAGTGGTAGAACACATTTAACACTGATAGCTCACCAAAATGTGGAACGTTTCCCTTATCCTCTGATTTTTGGAAAATTTTCATAGCTTTTATAATAAACCATTTTTTAACAATTGCAGAAATCTGTTCCTGGTTTGAAAGTCTTATTTCCTGTTAAATTGGGTTGTCTTTACTGTGAAAGTCATTGCTCTACTTCAGAAACTTTGTTTTTGTGGCTGAAACTTTGTTAAATTGGTGTAGTCCCCGGCTGAGACACAAGCAGCCCCGCTTGTGTTTGAGAGCGGTGAAGGGACAAAGGCACCCCCCCCTTCTTTCCCCAAAAGGAGTTGTATTTTGTACAGGGAAGTATGGGATATGCAACTCTTTCCCAAACTTGGCTTAGGATTATCAGGAAGCGTCCCCGGCTGAGACACAAGCAGCCCCGCTTGTGTTTGAGAGCGGTGAAGGGACAAAGGCACCCCCCCTTCTTTCCCCAAAAGGAGTTGTATTTTGTACAGGGAAGTATGGGATATGCAACTCTTTCCCAAACTTGGCTTAGGATTATCAGGAAGCGTCCCTGGCTGAGACACAAGCAGCCCCGCTTGTGTTTGAGAGCGGTGAAGGGACAAAGGCACCCCCCCTTCTTTCCCCAAAAGGAGTTGTATTTTGTACAGGGAAGTATGGGATATGCAACTCTTTCCCAAACTTGGCTTAGGATTATCAGGAAGCGTCCCCGGCTGAGACACAAGCAGCCCCGCTTGTGTTTGAGAGCGGTGAAGGGACAAAGGCACCCCCTTCTTTCCCCAAAAGGAGTTGTATTTTGTACAGGGAAGTATGGGATATGCAACTCTTTCCCAAACTTGGCTTAGGATTATCAGAAAGCGTCCCTGGCTGAGACACAAGCAGCCCCGCTTGTGTTTGAGACTGGGGAAGGGACAAAGGCACCCCCCCTTCTTTCCCCAAAAGGAGTTGTATTTTGTACAGGGAAGTATGGGATATGCAACTCTTTCCCAAACTTGGCTTAGGATTATCAGGAAGCGTCCCCGGCTGAGACACAAGCAGCCCCGCTTGTGTTTGAGAGCGGTGAAGGGACAAAGGCACCCCCCCTTCTTTCCCCAAAAGGAGTTGTATTTTGTACAGGGAAGTATGGGATATGCAACTCTTTCCCAAACTTGGCTTAGGATTATCAGGAAGCGTCCCTGGCTCGGATCCCTTGTTTCCAAAAACACTTTTGTGTGGAAAAAAGAAAGGAGAAAGCCCACCCCGCCCGCAAGAAGAAAAATGGCGCAGTAGAAAAATTGCTGCGCCAGGAAAAAAACACCCACAGGACAGCCCTTTGCAAAAACAAAAGAAAAAGAAAGACCCAACTAACACACACCACCCAAACTCAGCCAGCCACCCCACCTTTTCTCCCGGTCTTCACACAGCCATGCTGTGACGCAGCAATCTTTCCTGCCTGCCAGTGCCTGCACCAAAATCTCCCTTCCACCCTCTCCAAAATTCCCAGTGCGACTGAGCCACGAGGCGTGTGCACGCTCAGGACGTCCTACCAGCCCCTCCCCCTGGTTAAACGTGCTCTCTGATTGGCTACAAGGTGCAAACAACACGCTAGATTGCCCCAGTGGACTTAAACAAGTTTGGATGATTTGCCAAAGCATTTTTTAAAAACGAAAAAAAGGCGCCATAACGGAAAACGGCCAATCGCGGTTCGAAACCGCGATATCCAGGCGTGTGGACAACCAAGGTTCGATATTGCTTCAAAACAAACGAAAATAACGAATCAATAACGGTAAACGGGGAAAACGAATTATTTGAGCAAGCCTAGTAGATAGCTACCCCTCTCTTTTTTTGCTTTGCAGACGAATAGTATTCTTTCCCAATCTCTGGCCTAATCAAACAATTCCCGTGTTTTTGTGCAATATGTGATTCTTGAATGGCCACCACATCGTAGTTCCCTTTTTTTATTTTGTGAAATATTTTGTTTCCTTTTTTGGTGAGTTTATCCCGTTTACGTTGTTAGATAAACATTTAAGTACTCTGTCCATCTAAAGTTTTTGGTGCTCAACGCAGATTTCCTCCTCTTGCGTTTTTTTATGTTCTGTTTCCTTTGATTGGAAAAGTTGTTCCAACTCTCTGTCTAATTCCAAGCTTGTCTTTTCCGGGGAGTTCGATCGAAGCCTTTTTTTCTTCTCTTTGTTTTCAGTGTCCGGTTCTTTTTCTTTTTTATTGCTTCGTTCCAGTATTCTGAGAAAGTCATTGGCTTTTTCTTCTGTTTCTATTTTCCATCTTTGTTCTTTGTAGAAGATTGTCAATCCTTCTTCTTGTTCCCATCTTATCTAATTTGACGTATCCTTAACTCTCTTGTTAAATTAGTGTATTTTTTCCTTTTTTGTAGAACTGTATAAGGTACTTCTTTTAAGACCACTATACTTTTGTCTTTGAATGTAAACGTTTTTTCATGACTCTTTCTCAGAATTTCATCTCTCGTAGATTTTTTTACGAATCTCACGATGATGTCTCTTGGTGTGTTGAACCTTTTTGCGTATCTAGTGCTTGTTCTGTAGCCTCTGTCTATGCCGTCTTCCGCCTCCTGTTTTGAACAGTCTAGTATTTGGGCCGTAATTTCTGAGATTACTTGTCTTATGTCTTCGTTTTTCTCTTCTACTATGTTCCGGTATCTTAGTTGAAATTCTAATTCCTTGGTTTCCAATCTGTCTTGTCTTAATTCTAATTTTGCACTTTTTGCTTTTATGTTTTCAACCTTTAAGTCTGTTTGTTCTATTCTGGTCTTCATTTCTGTTCTCAGTTCTGTTCTTTCTTGTCTCAATTCCTTAATCTCTTGTTGGATATTGTGGATCTCTTTTTTCATTGTTCCTAGTTCTTGTTGCATATCATTCTTGAAATCTAATAGTTGTTCTTGAGATATTTTTTGGTACATACTTTGAGTCTCTTGCATCTTCTGGAGTTCTCTCATGATGTCTCTAAGACTAATTTGTTCTGAGAGTGAAGCCCTTCTTATTGGTTTTCCATTCGAAGGATCCCTGTCCATCTTCTTGTTTTTACTCCCTCGGAGTATATTTAATATATCTATCATTCGAGGGGATCACTGACCCGGAGTTTTGTTGAATGGTGAATGGAGGGAGTAGTGAAGACAATAATAATATTTAAAATGATGAATAAGTATAGAGATGAAAAGAAGAGTGATATTGGAAAAAAAAGGGGGGGAGGGGGGGCAGGGGAGAGGGGGGAGCAGGGGAAGACAATTGATTATATAGGTTATATATAATTTAATTCATTTTATAGAACCTTCTAGACAACAATATTTTCAAGTTGATTGGTTATCTGGATCAGGTTGAATTGATTAGTTTTTAATTGATTGATTAATTTAGTATTATATTTCTTCCGCTTGGCAGATGTAACGTTTCTAGGTTTATTCCAAGTTGGCCCTAAAGTCTGGTTTGCCTTTTGCTCTTCCTCCTTCTTATCCTTTATCCTTTTCTTTTTCTTCTTTTTTTTCCCTTATTGTTTGTGTCTTTCGTCTCCTCTGGAAGCTTTAGTTTTATTACTTTGTTGCCTCAATTAATTCCCTTGGTTTGCCCTCCGTTCCTGGTTTCCACTCTTTGAGGCTTCTGCGCTTTTTGTTCTCTCTCGCTTCCTTTGCTTTTTGTATTCTCCATCCCCTTTTGATTTGATTGATTTCCTGTGACTTGTGCTGCCGGCGTGCGTCTTCGCGTGGTTACGTCTCCACGCAGTGCACGTACTGGTACCTTTCTTTCTCTGAGGGGGGGGGGAGTTTTTTTCCTTCTTTCCTCCTCCTCCTCCTCCCTCCCTCTTCTCTCCTCCTTCTTCTTCCTTTTTTCCTTTTGAACCGCCCCGAAGGCCTTGAGGGTGGCCTTGGAGACTGGTCCTAGTCAGGACTATCTTGGGTTTACACCCCCCCTGTCCTTCTGGGAAAGGGAGAAGGCGTATTCAAGGTCAGTTAGCTTTTTTAACTCTTCCCCGCCATTTTGTCGTCCTGTTCCTCCTGTTCCTCCTGCTGCCCAGGTCTCACCCCCTCCTCCTCCATCTGGGGGGGGGGGGAGAAGCTCGGACCTCCCGTCTTTGGTTTTCAGTTTGGGGGTTGGACTGGGTCTGGGCTCAGGTTTGGGGGGGAAGGGTCTCTGTAAGTTTGAGTGGATTGTATTTTTCTGTAGAAATCTTGAGCAGTAAGGGGTATGACAGAACGGGGTTCTTACCGTTGCCGCTGCTCTGACTCCTTTCTCGCTCCTTTCGAATTCTCTCGTCCCGTTCTCTCCTCTCTCTCCACCTTTGTTTACCCCTTGTTCCTATGAGTTTTAAAAGAGGTGGGCGGCTGGAGATAGGACCTGTTGTGCCCAGGTTCGCCCGCCCGCGATCCGCCGTACCCTACGGTGCCTATCCGGACCTTTTAAGGCACCCCGTCTTGAGGAGGGGGCCCCTTTTGAGGCCGTCGGTTGGCACCCCGGGTTGCGCTGTCTCCTGCTGCTGATTGTGCTAGGGAGAGGGAGCTAGGCTCTACCCAATCGCTTCGGGAAGGGCTGATCCACCGGCAGCTGCCAGTAGACCCGTCTCTCCGCCATTCGCCCAAACCGATAGCTGATTTATCATTGACGGACCTGGCATTAAACAGCAGGATCCTCAATCTGAGAGGACTGTCATGGGTGCTGACACACTTAACCTTTTCCAGGGTCGCAAGAACTCTGTTGCGCTTCTCCCTGGGATGACAGTAACCACTCCTCCTCCTCCCCCACACGACCTCAATGGTACCCCCCGGCTCCGGTCCATCCCCCACCCCTTGGGCAACAGGCGAAATGGAGATAGAATTGGGTGGCCCTAGTCAGCTCTCCACTGCCAGGGAGCTACTCGGGATTTTACCATAGGCATTGACTAAGAATGTATCCTGCGAGGACAGAGGGAGGGAGCAGTCAGGAGAACTAGACTGACTGAACAAAAGCAATGTCTGTGGGAGGACTCAGAAATAGATCGAGAAGGGACTGGGGTTGAACTGGGAAATACTAAACAATTTCTTGAAGGGGATGGAGACCTAACCCGATGGTTATGGGCACTATCCATTTTGGGTCTGGTGGTAATATGAGGAGGCAGTTCGAAGCCTGCCATCAGAGGCCGAATTATGAGATTGAGAAACACCTTCCTGATACTAATTTCCCATAAGTTTAATAAAGATTTACGTGCCCAAAGCTCTTCAATTAATGAACTATCCTCGAAGGTGACAACGAGGCATGTAGAGCGGTCCTGAGCTTAAAAGTCCCTGCGTAGCCAGGAGATGGTCTTAATTCTGACTACATTTGGGCTCGTAGATAGAATCTGAGACAGGGACTTCTGGACAGCTCTCTTAGAGGTCCATCTACCCCTTTTTAAACGTGAGCCTACTATTTCAAATGCCAATATATTTGATTGAGGTAGATATTCATGGTGGCACGCTGGATCCAGTATACAATGGACAGACTCAGATATTCCCTCAGTAATTGTCCCTTGTGTACTCCAGTCCATTTTCCTATACCCAACCCTTCCTTCTCCCCCTTGAAGATGTGAAAGCTCTCTCTCATCTTCGCCATCCTTGGCTTCTTTCACATGTTCCTTTATATAAATATATCATATATTGCAAACAATGGCCTCCAGACTCTGCTGCCCAGCTTGACCTTGACCCCATTATAAGCTGAGGAATGCTTTTTCAGCTCAAAAAAAGGGCTGAAAAACTTGGTTTATCTTCAAGTATATGTGGTATATTTATATCAAATATTCCAATCACTGATGACCTGATTAGAAGATGAGTTTTAAGAAACTTTTAGTAAGATTTCCAATTTATTATAATCCTGTTCTTTTAGCTGTTTGTGAAGAGAATTCTCATGCATGAATGTGTCTGAGTACAATGAAATAATACAGAGGGACACTGTAACATGCTTTTGAACAAATTATTATTAAGTAATATTTGTCTCTTAACTATTGCAAACGTCACATTAAAAGGGAATGAGATCCAGACTTAAGCACAGACAGTTATAGTGGAAGTTCTAGGTTTTTATCTTGGTTTTATGTTCATACAGTTTTAGTTGTGTTTGCTGTTTCAAATATTTATGTTTTTAATGGGTGGTTTTAACTTTTATAGTGTATGTTTTTATTTTGTTGTAACTGCCTGGGGGATATACATTTCTCAAATAAATAAATAAATAAATAAATAATATTTACAACATTTACACATATATAAATCAGTCTATTTTTCTTTTGTCATCAATTATTTATTTTGTTTGCCATAGCATAGTATTGTGCATGTTTGATTTCATCTGGGATCTTCAAAAGAATATTATCTGAGACAATGTTGTACTCAAACAGTTGGTAGAGCTTTTCCAGCTGATAGAATAGTTTTCAGGTTACAAATACTGGAAATTACTTGAATAAGATAGCTGAAATTAGCATATTCTTTTCTCTAAATAGGGGGAACAGTATTGCAGTGGGTTAAATCACCAAGCTGTTGCTGACTGGAACTTGATGACTGGAAGGTCGCCTGTTTGAATCTATGGGATGGAGTGAGCTTCTGTTGCTAGCCCAACTAGCAGTTTGAAAACATGCAAATGTGAGTAGATAAATAGATACCACGTTGGTGGGAAGGTAACAGTGCTCCATGCAGTCATGACCTAGGAGGTGTCTACGGATAACATTGGCTCTTCGGCTTAGAAATGGAGATAAGCACCACTTGACTAGACTTAATGTCAAATGAAAACCTTTACCTTTCTGTAAACATGATTTTAAGAGGCCTTCATCTTCAACTTTTCCGTATTACCAAGTGTTGGATCCAGTAGAGTTTTCACATGATACAGGTACCTATGCAAGGCTAAAAAATATTTTTAGTGTGAGGAATTTCCCCTGCCTGTGTTGGACAGACGTTTGCATGATCCTTGACAATTCTCTCAGTAGAAGATCTTCACTATTTTTTAGTCACAGATAGTAGTCTAGATAGAACTATCTCAGGTCAAACTACATTTTGCATTATATTTTTTAGCATGCAGCTCAACTTCTTTGTTTTTATAAAATAAGCATACAGGTCACATTCCCCCCCAAAGCAAAACAAAACAGGCTGTCAATACAACATCATCTGTGGTGGTATGTTACTGTGAGGTCTAAAAAGAGCAACATAAGGCAATGGGAAAAAAGAAATTATCCAAAGCATCTTATAAAAATGACTATGATAATCAAATGTACTACAGCAGATGCCAAAATACTGCCACACAGTCCTAAGATTTTACTTCAGTATTGATGAGGAAGGAAACAATGCTAAACAAATAATACAGTATTACCAGGTTTTTAAAACAGAATGTAATGCTCTACCTATACTGTTCCATCCAGCCAGTGGATTTCTGGAGCTGCAAACCAGCTTGAAAAAGCAGGCATACATTCACCCACTTGGCCTCAAACTGGTTCCAGAGATGCCAATCTAATCACATGCACAGTGAGACAGGTTCTTCCCCAAACTGGTTTCAAGCTGCATTATAGTGCAAGTATAGATATTCCTGGAAAGGCATCATCTTGATGTCTTCTCAGCCTTATACATATTTGTCAGTTTTAATGAGAGCCAAAATCATTTGCCACCTCCACCAAATTATATAAAAGCATTCTTTTGTTATTATTTGCTTTGAGTGTAGATAAAGCTTAGCAGATGTTTGATATAATCAAAACAAACTTTCAGGCTTAAACGATCATAAACATGCATTTATTTTTTATTATTTGATGGTGGGATTGTTGAGAAATCATGTTTTTCAAGTCAGATTATCTCAAGTAATTCACTTTAAAGAATATCTTAATTAACTCTCTGCCTTCCTTTGGGCGCCAACTCTTATTAACTAGGGTAGGTTATACTTTCATCCAAGAACTTGAACATGTTTTACAAATACCAATTACACTTCAACTCCTCTAGCAGATTGTGACAGCTCAATTGTTTACTATTTTTCCAATAAATTCCTAAGGCTCCTGTCTTTTTAATGAGTAAAAAGTAAATTAAAGTCATGTGTTCTCAAGGCAGATTCTTACATTCCACTCTTCTGCCAAATTGCTTACTTTTCAGTTTTGATATAGAACTCTAGATGTCATGTGCTTTTTAAAAATGGTTCTGTCAAATACCCATTTTCAATTCGGGAGTAAATGGGAACAAAAATCTTGGTAGTACATCACTCTAACCTTAGCAATGGTTCCAAGGTTGTGTGGTGGCAGTATGGGATGGCAAACAAAGCGAGCAGCTTTGCCCAAGCCTTACTTTTATGGTGTTATACTTGTAGCAGTTTTCTTCCTTGCTACCACTTGTCTAACCAGGAAGTTAAATCACTCTGGGGATGGAAATAATATTGGCTGAAAAAAGTATTTCTTCTTGAGCATCAGGAAGTCCTGCTGGGAAATCCTGGATAGGCAAGAACCATCAAAGTTTAGGTCATGTTCTGTGAGAACAGCACATCTTTCTCCATGTGTATGTAAACATATGCACACACAAAATGTATTTTCTGCATAGAGAGGAGACTTTACTATGCAGAAAATAATTTTTTTTAGAGAAAACAGTGCCATATCTGCATGAAAAAGAAATGTGCCACCCAGGAAACAGAGTAGTCTTACAGAAAATAATATTTCTGTATGCTTGATTGGTTGTTTATTGATGGGTAGAGCAAAGCCATTGGCATACAAGCAAATAAATACAATATAAAAGTGCAACCATATACAAGTACTACATAAAACAACACAGATAACTTGTTTAGTAAAATTCGATACCATTAAATACAATATAACATAGCAAATCTAAATAGCAATATTAAAATGTAGGTATCTGTAGAACACACAGCCTTTTTGCCTTTGTATTTTTTTTATTGTAGTATAAACTTGATTATACATGTTATAGTACTCTTCTTCGATTTGTATTTAAATTTGTCATTGTTGTGTGAAGGCCTCTTCCCACATTTCCCCTAATCATCTCATGGAAACAGGGAAATACAAAGTACCTCTTCTGCAAATCTTAGGTGTGTTATTATCTTGTGTATTTTGATGATATTTATTTCATCAACATCATCATTCAATTACTTATTAATCGCCCTCCATCCAAGATGCTCTAGATGATTTACAAGATAAAATTGTAAAATTGTAAAATTGTCACTTTGCTTTATTTATATTGTTTTGTATTATATCTAGATTATCCATTTTAGAGGTTTATTGTGTATGCTTCTGTACATGTGTGCATACATTTCAGATTGTATGTCTCTGCCAGCACTGAATGGGTGTTGTTGGTATTGTACTTATAAAGTGTCATGAACATTGTGGGAGCTATACAAATAGATGATGATCATCATGATCATGATCATGATCATGATGATTCTGATGACAACAACAACCAGGGCTGTAGCCAGGGGGAGGGGGGGGTTAGGAGTTCAAACTCCTCCCCAAAATTATTCAGGATTTTTAAAAAGCCTGGTTTACTCATGAATTTTAACTGGGTAACCAAATCTCCATGAGTGTCCACTGAAGTTTATCTGTCTTGAGTGTCCATTGAAGTTTATCTGTCTTGAGTGTCCATTGAAGTTTATCGATGTAGCCTGATTTCTAATTTGTTTTACATTATGAAACTACTCTTCGTGATTTTCTAAAAAAAAGTTTCAGCCCCCCCCCCCCCAATTTTTTTTTTCTGGCTCCCTGAAAACAACAGCAATAAAAAAACTCAGGCATGCAATTTAAGTCTAATTACCCTAAAGTTCTTGTATTATCTTGAAAGGTCACCAATGAATCACAGGTGCTGTGAACTACATTTCAGAGGAAAGGAGCTGGCCAAACTACCTCTGTGTATTTCTTGCATAAGAAAACCCTATGAAATTCATGGGGACACCATAAATCAACGGACAACTTCAAGGCACATACACACAATTGTGCATATTGCATTATCGTTATTGTTGTGCTTAAGACGCAGGTATCAGCCTTAACTTAAGGACATGTGCTACTCCAGAGTGCAAGTTTCCACATCTGACCAGTTTTTTTTCCCCTTAGAAAAAATAATTGAGATTTGGACAGGCAATAAACATACCTTATTGATATAATATGAAACTCTTTGTGGACTAGATATCCATATTTAACAAGATAGACTTTCACAAGATTATTACTGTTGAAACAATTGTTTTGCTTCCTTTATGTCTAAGCAACTATCTGTAGAATCCAGATTGATTTCTGAAAGCCAAAGAATGTGAAAAACTCATGTTGTGACACTCAGTGATGCCAATTGAGCATCTTCACCATAAGGTTTCTAATTAGCAGAACTGAATTTAAACTGATGTGACATTTATATTGTTAGGTTTGCAGTCAAGCACCATAGGTGATTCAGTTTGTGAAGCCATGGCTATATCTATAACTCAGTGGGCTTCTCATGAAAGAATGTTCCTGAAATGCAGGAGGTCCTCAGTTGTCTATTCCGCCCCACCCCCCGCCCCCCCGGAAACAAAGGCGGAAGTGTGGTGACAAATACATCTATTCTTGAATGCAACATAACATTTCCCAATTCATTAGTCAATACATTTTAACAAACATGCTTGCAACAGTAAATGGCTATAGATGAAAAACTCATTATCTACTGTGTTCAGAATTTTCAAACCAGTTATCAAAATTACATGCTTGTCTTTTGAGGCTTCTCTTAGTTTTTATTTTCAATTATCGCTGTAGTGTCCATCAATCAATCCTTCCTTCCTTTCTTCCTTCCTCAGACTTGCAATCTAAATAAGTCAGGACACAAAAAGAAAAGGGAATGTCAATTTGGGCGATCAGGCAGATATTGCCTCTTCTTCTCTACCTCCATGGTCAGAGAACTAGAGATGGAAAGAGGACTTATCATTTGCTTCTGGGCCTGGATATATGGAACTGTGCCTGCCTTTTCTACAAGAGGCCAGGGCAATGGCACTTGGTGTGGAGGAAATCTCTTTCATCTGCTACTGGGCCTTGGTGTGATTCAAAAGTTTATCCATTTTTGCCATATGGACCAAACCTTACTTTAGGGTGAGCAAAATGTAACCCTGGAATCTGATGTGGACTCCCCAATGCTACTTTTCAAACTTTAACCACTCCAGAATACCCAGATTGACCATTTCCGATGCTATATCTTAATAATTCCAACCCACTGGTGCTAGTTTGTCCAAGCATAATGTTTTTGAACAGGGAAAACACAAATCCAGAATGTAGTGGTCTCCTATATCCTCTCTTCCTTGCCATCACTAGAGGGGTGTTAGAGGTGCAGACTGCACCAGGTGATACACCAGAGAAGGTCACAGCAAAATGACTGTATATAGAAATGTACCGTCCAATTTCATTCCTTCATGCAATGTAATACCAGGCAGGTATATTGGGATGCTCTTGGGGAGAAGTGTTCCTGGGGGGATACGAAAACCCCTATAATTCTGGCTCCTGGATGGGAAAGAATCCAGATGGATATCATGGAGTGGATAAAGGACTGGGTGAAATTCAACCCCAAATAGGAAAACAAGTCATCCAGAAATATCTGGCCGCTCTAAATGAATTCAAGTCTCCAGGGCCAGATCAACTACACCCAAGAGTATTGAATGAACTAGCAGAAGCTATTTCGAAACCACTAGCAATCATTTTTGAGAGTTCTTGGAGAACGGGAAAAGTCCCAGAAGATTGGAGGAGGGCAAATGTGGTCACTATCTTCAAGAAGGGAAAAAGGTGTCGGCGGGGGGGGGGGGTCAGGGTACGTGTTGGGTGGGTTTCTTCAAAACACCATCAGTCATCTGCACACCAGCACCCTGATGAATTGGTGAATCGGCTGCCTCACCAATTCCTCTGTTCAATGTCAGACTCAAAGACATCTCTAGTCTAAAGTCCAAACATTTATTTCAATATCTACAAACATATTTACAAAGCATAGCAAAAGCCATCGCTCTGAGCTGACATCCTTCTATAGACTCTTCGCACAGCAAGCACAGCTCAACACACAGTGATAAGAAAAACACATTTCTCAGTCCGAAGGAAGTCCCCAACCTCCAAGGCCGGAAATCATGCCTGATAGGTCAACAGCAGTCACAATAGGCTGTCAGTCAAACTAGCCTGCTGTTAACTGTTTCATTGCTGAAACACACACTCTTGCACAACAGCAGAAAACTCTTGATTTGCATTTCATACACATACAACCATAATCCAACAAAAAGAACGACCCAAACAATTACCGTCCAGTCAGCCTCATGTTGATACCAGGCAAGATTCTGGAAAAGATCGCTAAGGAAATGTTCTGCGAACACTTAGAAACAAATGCGGTAATTACCAAAAACAAATCATGCCAGACTAATCTGATCTCTTTTTTCGATAGAGTTACAAGCTGGGTAGATGCGGGGAATGCCTTCGACAAGGTCCCCATGACTTTTTGGCAAACAAGCTAGTCAAATGTGGGCTAGGCAAAACTACGGTTAGGTGGATCTGTAATTGGTTAAGCGAATGAACCCAAAGGGTGCTCACCAATGCATCTTCTTCATCTTGGAAAGAAGTCATGAGTGGAGTGCCGCAGGGTTCCGTCCTGGGCCCAGTTCTGTTCAACATCTTTATTAACAACTTAGATGAAGGGTTAGAAGGCACGATCATCAAGTTTGCAGATGACACCAAATTGGGAGGGATAGCCAACACTCCAGAAGACAGGAGCAGAATTCAAAACGATCTTGACAGACTAGAGAGATGGGCCGAAACTAACAATATGAAGTTCATCAGGGACAAACGCAAGATACTTCACTTTGGCAGAAAAAATGAAATGCAAAGATACAGAATGGGGGATGCCTGTTTCGACAGCAGTACGTGTGAAAAAGATCTTGGAGTCCTTGTGGACAACAAGTTAAACATGAGCCTACAATGTGGTGCGGCGGCAAAAAAGGCCAATGGGATTTTGCCTGCATAAATAGGGGTATAGCGTTTAGATCCAGGGAAGTCATGCTACCCCTCTATTCTGCCTTGGTCAGACCTCACCTGGAATACTGTGTCCAATTCTGGGCACCGCAGTTGAAGGGAAATGTTGACAAGCTGGAAAGGAGATTCCACCTGAACATTAGGAAGAACTTCCTCACTGTGAGAGCTGTTTGGCAGTGGAACTCTCTGCCCCGAAGTGTGGTGTAGGCTCCTTTCTTGGAGGAGCCTACAAAAAGCAGAGGCTGGATGGCCATCTGTTGGGGGTGCTTTGAATGAGATTTTCCTGCTGCTTGCAGGGGGCTGGACTGGATGGCCCATGAGGTCTCTTCCAACTCTACCATTCTATGATTTTATGATTCTATCACCAGTAGCTAACTGCACTGAGTGGCACCAACCCCTGTGATGACCTTGCATGCCATGCCAGGTGATGCAATGATGCGTAGCATAAAAGATAAGGGATGAGACCGAATGTTCAAAATATTAGACTATCTACCAGCCCAAACCAATGTCCCCTTTGAAACTGGGAAATTTTTATCTGTAGGTGAGGTGGCTAATTTAGTTTATCCCACCATTGGTCCTCACCAAAGAGGAGTAAGCTTAAGTTCAAGAGAAATACAAATGTTGAGCCTGTTAGTCATCCAGAAGGTTGCTGCAAATTTAGTTCGCTATCAGTTGCTTACTTCAGTTGCTGAAATCTAATGTCAAAATGCAAAAAAGAAGAGAGAGGGAAAGAGTTCACAAATTATTGTTATGAAGCCCAACCCTTTATCATCTGTGGTATCTTCTAAAGTCTGCCAGGAAGTGAAGGCATTTTGTTTCAGACAGGGTATTGAACTGTTACTGAAATGGGGGTTTACTGATTGTGGGCTGCCTTGATTGTTTGGTTTTCAATTGTAATTTAAATTGATTTGTTTGCATGGCTTAACTGAGATTTTAATTGTATTTTGAAAGAAACTAAAATTGACATGAAGCTGTACTGAATATACAATTGACTCCTGGTCATCTTCAAGGCTCTGGGTAATTAGATAAGACAGAGGAAGCTTGCAATGATATGTCACAGCATAAGTATTCCTGTTCAAGCAGTGAATCATCCTCTTCTCCATTATACTGCATTCCTTTCCCTTTCTCGATGTGGAATGTTTTATTACTTTTATCCAATGGTTAATCAGCCTTCTAGGATAAGTGGATAAAATAATTGGGCTTATCCTTCAATATTCCCATCTTGATACATTCTCTGTTGTCCCACTTTTTGTTTGTAAAATTTTCCACTTCATTTCATCCCTTCCCACTTTTCCCCATTTTCCTTAGCTTACTTCAATTGCTGCAAACTTAAACAGCAAAAGTAGTTTGCACTTAGTTAACTCTGAAGAAGAAAAGATGGATGAAAATTTTGTCATTTCCAATAGGCTCTGGAAGATCAAACTGAATTCAAAGTGCAAGACAACTTTAGTGGTGGCACCCATGCTTGAACATTAGGAATACAAAAAATGGTTCAGGCTTTGGGTCCATGTCTGGTCACTTCTGGGATTCTTTTATTCATCCCAGGAGATTTAAGTGTGATAGTAGTAATAGAAGTAGTTTCTTAATACTTATGACCTCATCACATGGGCTTTCAAACCTGTCCTAGGACGCTGCCAAGATGCAGCCAGGATGGAGCCTGCTGGAGCCCATCATCTGATGCAGGGATAGTTCCAGCCCATCATATGATGCAGAGATACATCCAGTGCATCTTGGCAGCATAATAATAATAATAATAATAATAATAATAATAATAATAATAATAAGAAGAAGAAGAAGAAGAAGAAGAAGAAGAAGAAGAAGAAGTTTATTTGTATTCCGCCACCATCTCCCCCAGAGGGGACTCAAGGTGGCTCACAGAAATATCAGATACAAAACAATAACAATATCTTATCCAATAAACAATAACATGCACCAATTATAATATTTAAACATAGCATACTAAGCACCAGTCCTGAGAACATAGGTGATGACTACCTGTGTTATCATAGGACAAGCCAGGGATAGCACAGGAGCAAACCGGGACCAGACAGATTTCAGCATGGAATGTCAAGAGGCGATGCGGGACACTGCCTGATGATTTACTCTGCTGCCTGATGGATTCACCACATTGCCCCACAGATGCCCCCACTGTCCCCTGCTTAAGGACCTCCATGTAATGTGGTCCCTAGACCATGGCCTATTTGGATACAAAATGAATAAGTACAATGAAATGTGAAATGAAGTAAAAGTACTACATAAAACAAATGAATATAGATCTTGCATATTAAATATTAATACAATTAAAACACATTAAATATACACAATAATAAAATAAGATTAGATGACAGCATCCCCAAAGTATTCAACTGCAATATTGATGATAAATTGTGCCTAAATTTTCTTTTTTTGAAGGGTGAAAGAAAAAAACTTGCAAATACCATAGAGTCAGTATTCGACAGTAGACAGAAAATCTTTTTTTGAAACTTTATTTGAATGCAGGTAAGACAGATTAGATCCCAAAAATTGTGGGTCTCTGTTTAAAATGCAATAAACAAGACAGCAAACAATGGGGCAAATCTTTAATTTCCAGGTCTCCACAAATACTCAGAGTGTCAAGGGTATATTAGAGTATCTCCTGAAGTGAGTATTTATTTCTAATCTTGTTAACAATTGAAAAAGGTACTGATTTTGTTCATGGTAATATTTTTAAATAGTGGCCATGTTGGGAGGGATAATGTAGAAATTATTGTTCAGGGGCACCTTGATATTACAATTCTGTATTCTACTCTTATTATTAGATGTTAAGCATATATAGAAGGGATGAACAAAATCAAGGAAACAGGCTACTTATAGTTTCCAGGGCAATTTTTGTGATATTAGGACTACCCAGGGGTAAAATAAATCACATTAAGATGTCAAGGAAATTGCAAAATACCCACAAAATGCTCTTCAGTAGGTAGGAGGCATTTCCACTATATTTTGACCTTTGCAAGTCAATGTAGATCCAAGGGAAGACTTTTTTGGTGGACAAAGCTAGTAAAGAGAAGGTGCTTTCACATCCTGTTGTTTAAAAATACATCTCTTGGACCTAAAATGGCCAAGGAAGACCTCAAAAGATTATGAATGCCCTCATGTCCATTCAGAGCCGGTCCAACAATGAGGCAAATTAAGCGGTCGCTTCAGGCGCCAAACATACGGGGGTGCAGTCGAGACTGCTTTTTCTGTTGTTTTGTTGTAAAACATGATGTTTTGGTGCTTAATTTGTAAAATCTTAATGTAATTTGATGTTTAATGGGCTTTTCCTTAATTCCTCCTTATTATCCAATATTTTCGCTTATCCAACGCTTTTATTTTTCAGTGATTGTTTTTTGGGGGGCGCCAAAATTCTGTTCACCTACACTTGAAAAATACCTAGGGTCGGCCCTGTGTCCATTAAAGGACATCAAGGAACACAATATTGATTTTTTGTTTGGTGGAATATGCACAAGGTTTCATTGTCAGTTAATGTGCCTGCCTCCCAGCCTTCCACAGTTACCTATAAATGAGATATCTGTTGTAAGAAACACACGATTAATTACAGGATATATAAGATTTCGATTAATACCAGTAAAACATAGATATCATCTGATTTTCCCACTATGGGATTACTAGAAAGCTCACTTGAAGCAGGAAGAGAGACAATTGTTCAGTGTCCACTGTTTGTTGAGAAATATTCCCCTGCCAACATGTACACATAAAAATCTCTCTCTTTATACAAGCTGACTGCATGATACTTCTGTATGTTATTTGATTTTACTTTAAGTGTTTTTATCCTGCTCTTCAGAGCAGCTTACTCTGTAGTCAAGGAAAATATATTGTGCTACTGCAGTCTCACAAAGAAACTGTGCTTTTATTGTTCTTCTTTGCTATTTCAATACTCTGACCTGAGTTGTAGTAAACTGGAAGCATACCCATCAGCAGTGGAATGGAAATGCATAAAGCACTGACATTTTTATACAATGCAAGGATATTTTAATGCAGTAGAACAAAAGGTGAAACAGACAAGCAGAGTGGTGCTGGAAAACACTGGGTGAATTTTTATTGCATTTTGTAGCCATTGATTTATAGATATCAACATCTACATTATTCCTTGATGTTCCATGGCAAAATGTTTGCAAGGCAAAGGTGTAGGCTAGGCATTTCTGTGGTACAGCAGTCCTGATTGTATTGCATCACATTACCAAATGGCCACTTGCTATTCAAAGGCCCCACCTACACTGCCATATAAAATCCAGATTATCTGCTTTGAATTGGATAATATGGCAGTGTAGACTCATATAATCCAGTTCAAAACAGATAATGCGGATTATCTGATCTGATAATCTGTATTATATGGCAGTGTAGAAGGGGTTAAAAGCCTTTTCTACACAGCTCTAAAATGTAAATTAAGAAACAGATTAGGCTGAGGCATCCAGATGACGTTTCTGACGAGTCTGTTTTAACCTAGAATAAACCAGATATTTGAAATTAAATCCAGGTTTAAAAAAATACCTCTAAAGTTACTGACCTTCCCTGAAGATCCTGATCTTTGGAGGTATGGGGCCTGTGGAAACAGACTCCTGAGATTATCATCCATGATCCCAGTGTCTGTTTCCACAGCAGTCCATCCTCCCCAGGCTCAGGCAGCCTGGAGAAAAGGGATGGCACTGCCAGCCTCCCATCTCTGCCCTCCATTTCTCCCTCAATTTACCGGAGGAATACTCCAACAATGCCTGGAGCCTTTTTTTTTTGTCTACCTCCAACAGCAGACAGTGGCCTTGGAGCTGAAATCTCTTCCCCCCCTCCCCAAAGCCCTCTTTTGCTCTTCCGGGGGGGGGGGGGGGGAGTGCTTCAGGCCTCAAATATTTCCAATGGAAAGTGTGTAGGGCAGGGAGAAGGGGGTTGGCAGTGACCCTGCCTACCCGTGCTGATCTCAGATCAGCAGGGGTGGATATCTGGACACTATCCCTTCAAATGTGCAGGGTTTGGGCCAGCTGTACAGCCTCCATCCTGAGAGGAAGTGAGATTTAAAATGTCATGTCCTTTTGTATTTTTGGCCTGTCTAGAAGGACCCAAATACACATGGCAATCTTTGTCCAACAACACAAAGGTCTGATCTGATTTGACACACAGAGTAGGGGTTGAGAAAGTGCCCTTCTATGCAACCCAAAATAAGACATAGTTTGGTAAATGAGAAATAAATAAAAATTTCTAGAATGCACCAAAATCCTTAGTATATCTTGATTTCTGGAGGGAGATGTCCTTCATTCATTTTGACATTTTGAAGAATCATGGAATCAATGGTTTTGTAAAAAGATGAAAGTCCATGAAATAACTTGATGTGGGAAGTTCACCCTTCACTTTGCAGATAAATTCGCTTGGGTACATTCCAACTTGGATGCCAGTCTTATTGCAGTACCAAGGGATGTACCTAAGTGTGTTTGGTTTTGATGGATTTGTTACAGCATGTTCAGCCTGATGACATGGACAAAATTCTTGGAATTGTTAGAGTGGCCACATGCACTCTAAACTCTTGACTTACCAGTGGGGGATTGGCTAAGTGGTTCACAAGGATAATAAATGCCTTGTGGGAGAAGGAACAAATACCAGTGAGCCTTAAAAGGCAATAGTAATACCAGTTATGAAGAAGGTATCGCTGGATTCTTCAGTATTAAACAACTACTGGTCTATTTCTAACCTCCCTTTCTTGCGCAAGGTCCTGCAGCATGTGGTGGTTTCTCAGCTCTAGGGATTCTTGGATAAATACCTATTATCTTGATGCATCTCAGTCTGGTTTTAAGCCTGGTCACTGAATGGAGATGGTTTTGGTCACCTTGGTGGACGACTTCCATCGAGAGCGTGGCAGGGGAGTGCGTGCATGTTGGTTCTCCTGGACATCTCAGCAGCTTTTGATACCATCAACCATAATAGCCTTCTGGGGTGGCTTTCCGGAATGGGTCTTGGGACCATTGCTTTACAGTGGTTCCACCGCTTCCTGAAAAATTGCACCCAGTTACTGAAGCTGCGGGACACAGGCTTGGATCCCTGTGGGGTCCCACAAGGTTCCATTCTATTCCCCATGCCTTTTAATATTCACATGAAACCGCTGGGAGAGGTTATCTGGGGTTTTGGATTTTTGGCGGCTGGGTGGCCTTCTCAAAGTGAAAGCTTCTGCTCCAGCTGCGACCATACCTTGAGAAGCCGGATTTGGCCACAGTGGTCCATGTCTTAATTAGATCAAGATTGGATTGTTGTAATGCACTCTATGTGGGGCTGCCTTTGCAGACTGCTCGGAAACTGTAATTAGTTCTAAGATCGGCAGCCAGACTACTAACTGAAGCTGGCTATAGGGAGCACACAACACTCCTATTAAAGCAGCTCCATTGGCTGCCGATAAGTTTCCAGTCTCAATTCAAAAAGCAGATAATTACCTATAAAGCCCTAAATGGTTTGGGCCCTGCCTATCTTCATGACTGCACCCCCCCCCCCCCCCATGTTTCTGCAGGAGCGTTTCTGCAGGCCCTCCTCATGGTCCTGCCACTATCACAAGTGCAGTTGGAGGAGACGAGAGAGAGGGCCTTCTCAGTGGTGGCCCCCAGCTTTGGAACACCCTCTCCAGTAAGATTAGGCAGGCTTCCACACTGTCCTCTTTCTGGAGGGATTTGAAGACTTGGATTTTTAAACAAGTCTTTGAGAATGTCTAGCCCCAATGGTCCAAAATTAATTGGTGACACAGCACTGTACTTTTATCCCATGCCTTTGTTCCTTAGCTACAATTTGCACTATCCCATTCCCTTGTTCTTATTTACAGTTTGGCCATGTTTTACAGCAGTTGTCGCTATAGGTTATTGGGTGTTGTTCTGAGTTTAAATTGTTGTTTTATAGGCCATTAGTTTTACTTTTTTGTATTGACTCTGTGTTTATTTTATGTGTTGTTTTAGGCATCTTGTGTCATATGTAAGCCGCCCCGAGTCCCTTCAGGGTGATTGAGGTGGGGTACAAAAATAAAGTAGTAGTAGTAGTTGTTGTTATTATTATCATCATCATCATCATCATCTTCCCCATTCTAACTATACACAGAAGGGGACCTATGCTAGTCAGCTTGAAATTCCTGGAAGGGTTATGTGAATTGCAATAAGGCTAGTGCTAATTTGCATATGGCAAATTCATATCTGAATAGTGTTTTTCTTTTATGTGGTGGTACATCAAATATTTTTTGCTTTCCTGAGAAAAGAGTTACAGTTGTGATGATGTTGTGACTTCTTGACTCTTTCTTTTCTTTTTCAGTACTTATCCTCACATCATTTTTGGACTCATATATCATGTCTTTCACCCTCTGGAGCAGCAGGTGCAATACTATTGAATAGATGCAGCACATTGATTCTTGACTGCTGGGAATTGCCAGCTGGCACAGTGGGCAACGTAATAAGTATTAACGGTAGCAGATAGAGCTGTTTCTCCCATTCATAGAGGGGTGCCGCAGAAAGTACTCCATCTTTTCAAATGGCTGCTTTGAAAAGAGTTTAGACACCACTGTGAAATCTCTCAAGGATTGAGGGAATAGTAGGTCTCCAGGGATATCACAGGTACCCAGAACAGCCATACACAGATTTTTGCATCAGCTTTATTCTCACTCCTGATAACTGAGATCAGCATGGCTAGTCTCACTATCAAGCAAAGCAGGAAAGCTGCCTCAGAAAAAATGCTGCCTCAGGAAGCAAATAATGGGAACAGGGTAACATTTTCTCTATGTTCTCCTTGCCCAACCAAAGTTTTACCAAGTATGGTTAAGAATGTTGTATTTTTTATTAGTTTTGGACTAATCTGACTATCAGTCCAATGGATTCTTTGTTTTGAATGTGTGAATGCCATATATCCCTCCCTGCCTATTCTGGTGATATGTGGGTGGTTGGAAGCTGCCTGGATTATAAAGTGATGTCTAATGAAGTCACTATTTTCTGGCCACTGCTATCGACAGGACAACAGCTGTTTCAGAAGTCAGGAACAAGATTTTTCTTTTCTGTTACCTGCTTAACCTATGGGCAAAAACGAGTGGAGCCCTGTCTGCTTTGGAGTGTAGACTAGAAGAAAAACTGAGAACAGTAAAGTATGCACTCCTAATTTATGATCCTAAGAGAAAATAAGTGTGGAATAAATGTGTGGACAGTTTAGTCAAGGGGACAACATGTAAGACAAGAGCAGACTTTAGTACTTTGCTCACCCATAAAGCTCAGGGAATAAATGTATCTCTTAGCCAGAACTAATTCTCAGCTTTTTTTGAGCAAGTGAATTTATATCTAACCACAAGACCTTGAAAGAGAGATGGGGTGTGTGATGATGATAATGATGATGATAAAAAGTAGCCAACACTTGCACAGTATTTGGAAGTGTTTGGAGTGCTTCACATATACATTGTTGTGAAGATTGTAGTTCTTACAATAATCCAAGATTGGCATTATTATTTCCCATAAGGATGACACGGCTATTGAAGCTGGCAGAGTGTGGCTTCCTGAGGCCACCTGCTCAGCTCATGGCAGATTACTAAAAGAGATTTTCTTAGAATCACAGAATCATAGAGGACACTGCAAGTTCCATCCAGTTCAATACCATGCAATGCAGATATACACAATTCTGACAGATGGTCGCCTAGCCTCTGTTTCCCTGAGTAGTTCATGTTTGAATCTTGAACTGAGATAATTCCTTTCAAACATCTCTCAAAGTCTCTTTTTCCCCTCAGAAGCAGATTCACCCTTGAACGGACTTTAGATTTTCCTTACCTCTCATTCCCATTAAAATGATTAATATTGCAAAGAAACAGTCCTGATTTGAAAATATATTTCTCCTTCTTTTAGTTCTGTTTTTGTTTTGTTTTTGAGAATTGCATAAATCTCATAATTAAAAGTTTACTTTTGATCCTAACAAAAACTTTGCAAAGTTACTTAGATTGAGAATGTGATGTTATGGGAAAGCTGGAATTCACCCTGATATACATCTGTTAGCGGGATAGATGTGCACACAGAGTTGATACAGTGGATCTGAGGACCCTTCCACACAGCCATATAACCCAGAATATAAAGGCAGATAACTCACAATATCTGCTTTGAACTGGATTATCTGAGTCCACACTGCCATATAATCCAGTTCAATGTGAATTTTGTACAGCTGTGTGGAAGGGGCTTGAGAAAAATCTTTCATTGTGAACAGGCTAGTAAAGTATTTTTATTTTACAATAATGTATTATATAGTATTATATTTATTATTAATCATACTGCAGCACATGCTTGCACAAAGAACGATATAATTATGGACCTCCCACCACTGCCAGCACCTCTTTTCAGGCTTCAATTCCAGAGTTTCTCTGCTGAAAATAGTAATTTTTTTGTATTCTTCCTCATTAATAACTTTTGCACTTTGGTTGCTTGGGTCCTCCACACTCTACAAAATGCTGAGTGCTATGTGTCCTGGCATTCATTGGGAAAAGGTTAAGGCTATGTATGTGTTAAGTTAGTAAAAATAAGCTGCCCCTTTTTGGTTTTCATTGTACAGTATCATTATTCGACATTGGAATGACATTGAGAATAGATTGGAAAATGTCATTTGAGCTGCCTCATGCCTGAAAGGTACAGTTATTTATCACTGCATGAACTCCTGTTCCTGGAGATTCATGGTGTCTGTGCTTTTTTCAAATTCTTCCCTCCTCCCTTTTTTTGCCAATGTAGTTAAGAAAAGTAGATAATCATTCGATGAGGATGAAGAAGTTGCCATACTTGATCAGACCATTAGTTTGTCTGGCCTCGGGGATTAGCAATACGCGTTGCTTCAGAGGAAGACAAACAGCCCATAATAAGCCCTGGCTGTTGGAAAATGCTGCACATGGGAGGAAAATTCCTTCACACACTCTCTAGGCTTTATGCAGTGGAGCTTGAAGTCTGAGTCATTATCTTAGCTTGCATAGCTGCAAATGTTATTAATGATCCTAACATTACCAGGAGCTTCTAGAAAGCAATTCTAATATTTTTCTTTATGCCCTCCAGAGGCATAATAATCCAGCATGGTCTGTTTTGATGCCCCTCCCTTTGAAAATGCAAAAACATTATGTTTTAGCAAATCTAAATTTACTTTTTTCCAATTGTATTGCATATTTGCTTGCTTTCATATTCTGTGACAGAATGATAATGATATGGGATAAAGTCAACACCTATTAAGTTGAGCATCATGTGAACATCCAGGAGTGAAAATTATGAGTGATTTATCTTGTGTTGCTCCATGAAAACAGACAAAACAAAGCTATGGCCGCTCTCCTTATTTTGAACAAACTGCAACCTTTCCCCACACTGGTAATAATCTGGCTACTCTTAACCCCCATTCCTTGCCAATATAATGCAGGCAGAAAAGTCTGACAATTCAAGGAAAATATATTATAGCAATCATATCTATTTGTTTTTGGTTGCTTATATTCTAAAATAGAACAGCTATCAATTCATATCATGGCAAGAAACTACAAATCTCAGGATTTCATAGGATGGAGCTATAGTATATAAAGTGGTGTCAAACTGCAAAAATTCTGCAGTGTGAAGATTCCAACACTAGATCTCTCTCACTGAGAAAGGTAAATATCTCAGAAAGGTGCAAACTCCAGAATTCCATAGAATAACCATGGGGGATAAAATAGTATCAAACTGTTATAATTCTGCATTATAGATATAGCCTAAGATCCCCATTGAGAGCTTTGAATAGAAACAGGTGCACAAAAAAGGTAACCAAGGATATCAGCATGCCAAGAAATTTGGAGTGTTCTATGCCTTTCCTCTACTCTTAGGATATAGCAGTTGCATATTCAACTCTTTCTTCCAAGGAAGAAAATTGAATGTTTTAAAAAATCAAATGCCTAGAAGCGTGAAAAATATTATCAAGCTTTGGTTTTCATGTAAGACATATTAATTTCATTATATTATAAATATCTCCCTGACCACCCCTGAATGAATATTAATTTACTGCAATTTTGGATGTCTCCAAAGAGGCTATATGCATTCTGCTGGGAGAATGAGTGAACTAGGAGCTATAGTGGGTAAGGTATCTATTGCTTCTGGAATAGAAAGATTAGTATTTCCCTTATTAGTGATTTTAAAGCACCAATAAGCACAGCAGATAATGCCAATGACTATAACTATGGTAGTGGGTACTAAATATTTTTATGTTATGTAAACTACAGATTTAAAGATAGGAATATAGTGGGACTACCATATGTGCAGGAGTTCAGTTAAAGTTTTATTATTATTTTGTATGACACAGCAAACAAGATAGATATGCTGGATCTCTTATAACAAAATCACAAGTTGAAGTTATTATTATTATTATTATTATTATTATTATTATTATTATTATTATTAATGCAAAAAATGCAGACAATCATGCCTTATATTATTAAATGGTGGCGATGTGATGTCTATTAAATTGTGGCAATGTAATGGTACATTGCTGCCTATTACTAATAAGGGGAATGATGATCCACAGCCACTTGGAATCGTGGATCTGGATCCCATAGAACTGGAGGGTCCACTGTAGATGTTGCAACTTTACATCTCTTTGCAATGGTCCCTTGTTTGTGATCATTTTTTCTTCTGAGTTGTCTTATATTAGTGCAATTTTCACTGGTTTCTACTTCTTTTTTCTTCTTGAAACAGTCATATTAGTGATCCCAAAAATCAGAAAACATGTAATGAAAGTGATCCCCTAGTAAAGTGTAGACTTTGCATATATAGAAACTATTATTTGTACTGACATTTTACTGACATTGTTGCTTCAAGTTGTGGAGTAGTATTCTATATATCTTTATTTTCTTGTATTATTAGAATTGTCTTTACTAGTGCTCCATGCAGGTTTACAATTTCATTGTGCATTGGAACATTCAATTGTGTGTTTGAGGGGTTGCTGTTCATTTGTTACCTACTTTGGCTGTATATATTATTTTCAATACGACTTGCTACTGTATAGTGGCAAGTCATATTGTTTTGCTCATATTTGGTGTTTTGCTGTTTTGCTCATATTTGGAATCTTTCTCTGGATTGTGCCCCTATGGTTGAGACCTCTCCTTCTGTATTTCTTGGTGACATCACTATGCTACGTGGTTAATAATATTTATATGTGTCATTACATCATTTGAAATTGACAGCATTTAGGGCAATGCAACGGATAGGAGTGAAATGCAATATTCAAGAAAAAGAAGGATTTTTTTCAAGGCAAACAATAATTTTAATGACAAACAGTAAGCACTTTCAACTCAGCCCTAAAATAAACTTTAACGTTTATTTGTAAGTGTTGCCATAGCAATGATTCCTCTTCCATTTATGCATCCTGGAGTGAACAGGCCTGCTGTTCCTGCCTGGGAGACTGATCAAGCAAGTTCATTTTTCTGCCTAAACTGTTATCTTTTCCCTTTTGTAGCAATACGAAACAGTGTAATAAAACTAGTTGGAATGCATGGTTTTGCATTAAAAACAAATGATACCACATTATTCCCATTTTCAAATGTTCAGTTCCATTTTTTTGCTGAAAGTCATAAAAGGAAAAAGAAGAAGAAGATGCCCAACAAATTAAAAAAAACTAAGATATTATTTGAGCAACAATGTAACATAACCAAAACCTTAGGTAGTGATAACCTTTATAACCAAAGCTTTAGGCAGAAACAATTTATTCTCCATCTTTCAGAGATGTACACTTAAATGTTTTATCATTCTGTTCTGTTGTTTTCAGATTAACCTGCACATTTTTTTTTCAAAAAAAGTGAAAATCTTCTCCAAATGTAAAGTTAAATAAGGATTTGCTAAGAATTTAAACACATATTTTCTCTCAGTTTCATGATATTGATATCTTTAGTAAACTGAACTTCATGAAAATGTCTGGAGAAGATCTGCTCATGTGAAGAGGTCCCTAGAGCAGGCATGGGCAAACTTTGGCCTTCCAGGTATTATGGGCTTCAGTCCCCACAATTCCTAACAGCTGGCGCATGACAGATACAACTGCAGGTATTTTTAAGACGTTAAAGACAGTGATGGTTGTTTCATAAAGAAGACTAAGTGGTTAATTAAAGATTTTCAAAATGTTCTTAACATCAATCTGAAATATCTGCAAGTATCAGGAATATTACATGAAATTGCAACAAATTATTGGTTATTATAGTCTGGGGAAGTGATACCTGTGCTTTCACTTATCTGCATCTGAAAAATATGTTCTCTATTTTAAGGCCCTCCAATGTGATTCTATAGTATGCTTCTGTCAAAGGTCATTTTTTTTTCTATAGGGATCAATGCTATTTGTGGTTTCACATTTTCATGGTAAGTCCAGGAACGTATTTCTATGGTTTATACTGCAGTTTATTATTATAATACTGTCACTGCCAGGGTATGGGAACAGACATTGGAGGCAACCTTTCCTTTGCCTTTGTTCCTATCTACTGTTACTCTGAAGGGGAATCATTTTATGATCCACCTCAGCCAGCAGGGTATATCAGATTTTACTTACTTACTTACTTACTTACTTAGGCAATCCCTCATAGCCCGAGAATGATGGCCCTCCAAGTGTAGTGTCTTGGTGGTGGATGCATAGGTGGCTGTGGAGACCTATTCTTGACCCTCATGTTCTTCCACAGTGAGGACATCCAGGTGGAAGGCGGTCCTAGCCAGGGTTGGCTTGATGCACCTTCCTCTTGGCACATTTATCCCTTTCGCCCTCCATTCGCATCTCTTCAAATTCTGCAGCACTGCTAGTCACAGCTAACCTCCAGTTAGAGTGCACAAGGGCCAGGGCTTCCCAGTTCTCGGTGTCTATGCTACAATTTTTAAGGTTGGCTTTAAACCCATATTTAAATCTCTTTTCCTGCCCACCAACATTACGTTTCCCATTCTTGAGTTGGGAGTATAGCAACTGCTTTGGGAGATGGTGATCGTACATTTGGACAGTCTTTGCTTCTTCCAGCATGCTGACATTTGTCCGCCTGTCTTCCCAAGAGATTTGCAGGATTTTTCAGAGGCAACACTGAAGGAATCGTTCCAGGAATTGAGAGTGACATGTGTAGACAGTCCGCATTTCGCAGGCGTATAGCAGGGTTGGGAGGATAAACAAGCACCTTGGCATCCCTATGGATACCCCAATCCTCAAACACTCTCTGCTACATTTGGAGAAATGTTGCACTCGCAGAGCTCATGCGGTGTTGTATTTCAGTGTTGATGTTGACTTTTATGGAGAAGTGGCTGCTAAGGTAGCGAAAATGGTCAACATTTTCTAATGTTACACTAACTAATGCTAAGTAGCAGATCAAGATGTTCTTAAAATATAGGCTTGTGTAAGCATTCATCCATCTGGGGAAATGATTTGATATATCAGCAAATATGCCAAAAGATAATATTTGATATAATGCAATTTTCTGATTAGGTGGATTACAATATTATGAGCTACTGGAATACAAAAACAATTTGAATGCAAAAGTGGTAGCTGGGAACAAACACAGTAACAACTGAAAAATGTGTTATCACATGCAGATTTTAACAAATAAGCCGAAATCTCATTGTTAGTACCAATTAGAGTAGATCCATTAGATCAATTATACTTTCATAAATGCTGTCTTGGCAAGTCTCCATAGATTTAATTAGTCCACTACTGTTGGGACTTTCAGTTGGGTTTTGGTCTTAGTATCTTTAGTGTAGAAGTGATTTTTTTTCTATCACTAGGGATTTTCAGTGGTATGGGAGCAAGATTGAGTATATAATAGGCCAACCTGGCCTTAGCACAGATATATAATACTGTATGATGATTCCTTTGACTAGTTTCTTGCAGATGAAAGCAGTACCATGATAGCAGAAATTCAATTCACAAGCATCCCTTTCAGAGAGAAAATCATTTTTCTCACATGCATACACGCACACAAACGGGAAAGCTCTTTCTATTCCTGTTTGTCTTATTTAATAAGGGAAATCCTGCCAGTGGTATTTCTAGCTCGTACATTTTACCACGTTGAAACATTTTGCACCATTAGAGAAATATTTATAGCCACCAGTAAATGAACCGCCACAAAAGATTCCATCTCATGTGTTTTTCCCTCAAAGATTTTTATGTTCCTGTTCTACAGAATAAAATATATTACTCTCATGCTTGCCTTATTATTACTTAATCTATCAAGAAATTCTGAACAGTTAAAGTTCCTGTAAATCTACAGCAAATGAAATAAAATAACCAGAAGCATATTTTTCTCAGACCTTTTTGGTGGTAAAAATGACTGTGAAAAAAGTGACTATGAAAATTAATATTGCCCTTTAAGTATTTACAAACCTAGAGACACAATTTCCTTTTTAAAGAAAGCTGCCAGTTAGTCCATGTGGTAGGAAAATCTATGAAAGACGGACTCTATGGATCTCAGCCTTGGGTCCAAAGCTTTGTAATAAATAAATGCATATATTTAATCTCAATCATCACTTTAAAAAAAATCTCAGGAACCTGGATTACAAAGACTTCTGTCTAAGACCATGAATCCATGATCCAGAATCCTGTCTAAGCCAGAAGCTAACCAGTTATTCAAATATTGAAAAACCATAGGTGATAAAAAGTCTAAATCATCATATTCTTTTTTTAAAAAAGTACTCAAAATGCTAATTTGACACTCCACATTCAGAAATATGGATAGTGAAAATAGGAATGTTATGCTGAATACTTATGGAAGCATTAAAAGGGAAGGCAACTATTGACTGAAAGAGAAAGAAATTACCAAAATGTCAATGCAGTTCTAGGCTGCATCAACAGAAGTATAGTCTCCAGAGTAGGGAAACTACTCTACTAGGTTTCCTACTTTTCTGTGATGGTGGTATTCTGTGCTCTAGTCAAGAAAGGGGCTATGTGGATGAAGCATGAAGAAAAATATCATAAATCAGACATATAATTCTGCAGAGCCAGAATAAACATGTCAAACAGGTAGCTGATAGCAATGGTACCAAGGGGTAACACTGGCAGTGAATCTTTCAGAGATAACAGCAGTGGCATGCTAAAAGAGATAGCACCATGTAGAAGAATGCAATGGTCAACTCCTTCTGAATACCCTTTGCCCCTAACACCTTATGATGAAGCAATCCAAAACACAGGTGAGAATCTTGGGTCAGAGGCAGATGGCAAGAATTGTGCAGTTTTATACCTAATATTACAACTAGGCTCAAGGACATTCAGCTGCTAACATGCTTAAAGGTGAAAGAAAATTGCAAGGTTACCCAAAGGGACATGAAATATGAGAAGTATGGATGAAAAATAAAAACTGGAAAATAAGAAATCTGAACACAACGTGTATGAGAATGAGATAGTGTCAGTCGAATAGTTACATAATGTCTTGCTCTAGAAATTACACTCAAACATAGCAAGGTAAATTGTAGTAGAAGTGGTAATGGGATATAATGCCAAAATAATATAATATAATATCAATAGGAATCCAAGGGGAAACTGTATATAGTGTGTACTACATTTATGTTCTTACCATAAGGCAAATGAAGAAGAATGTGAAATATTGCACATTGGTGTCTAAGAGGAAATTGATCACAGACTAAATCATGACATGTCGATAACTACAACAAATCAGAATGCAAAACATATGAAATAAAGCAATAACATGTTTTAGGATAAACTAGGCCTAGAAACAAAAAATGAAGCTAATCACCATTTGTGACTACAAACACATTTATTCATACAACCAAAGAGATAACTGTAAATTAAATAAACTTCATAATTGGAAACAAAAGATTGAGAAGCTCTATTCTTTCTGCAAAAACAAGAAGATTGTGAACTGTTTCTACCAAAAATTGTAGTTAAAGAAATTTACCATCATCCAAATTGCGATCAAAACTTCATTCCCACATGTAAAGATCATATTTACTCTGTTAAACATAATTAACAGGGGGACCAGAATAACTCCATGCCAAAACCAGGGACAATAAAACACCACCATTCATCAAGTTAGAAAGTGAGTGGGTAACTGGATGACGAAAGATGAAGGAAAATAGTGAAAAGTGACAGAAATAGGGTCAGAATCCTAAATGTAACTAGCCAGTGATTTATATGCAGGGACAATGAGAGGTATTATAATAAGCAATGTAAGGAAATAATGAAGAGAATAATATTTTATAAGTATAAATTTTGTAAGACTAAAGTTTTGAGAATGGGTTAAAGAAAGGGGAAGAGGAAGTGAAAGAGTAAAGGAGTTGGAAAAAGATAGCTTTGCCAGGCACAGTGGGAGAAGATGTGTGTAAAAGGTGAAAGAAGATCGTGATGACATGAAGGAGGAGAGAAAGGAGGGGAAGTGCAGGAGAATTGTTTTGGAAAACAGAGGAACAGAGTGGCCCCAAAGTGAAAGACAGCTGGGCGGGAGAAGTGCGAAAAAGGAAAGGGAGAGCTGATTGGTTTGTGTGTGTGTGTGTGTTCACTCTACTCTGGCCTATAAAACCCATGATGCAGATCAGTCTAACTTGGCACTCTTGCACCCAGTAGTGTACTCTGCAGATTGAACTATTGCATTTTAAATCTCCTTGTCTCTATTGTCTGTTGGAACAGAGATACTAGGGATTTTTGGGGCACTTGGCCTCGCCAATAAAAGAATGTAAGAAAAACAAGATCCAAGAAAGAAAAGGGAAATTTAAACCAAGAATAGGGAAGGTATAAGACCAACTTAGGAGTACATTAAATAGCAGGATAAATTATGTCTATGGTGTAATAGACTGATGATTACCTTAAGAGAGATGAAGTATGACAGATTCCTGCAAGGAAAAACCATTTGATGAAGTATTAAAAAGTGAAAAGAAAAAAGACTTTAAGGACATGTCTAAACTGACCAATTAATAAGGATTGAAGTCATTTTGAAAATGCACTATTAAAAACGCACAGTGTGAATGTGAGGAGGAACAAACTTTGGAAACTATAAACCATGATAAAAAGCAAGTTGTTTTTGTTGTTGTTGTTGTTGTTATTATTATTATTATTATTATTATTATTATTATTATTATTATTATTATTATTATTATTATTATGACACAGCAATCAAGATAGATATGCTGGATTTCGTATCACAAAGTCACAAGTTGAACATTTCCCAAGTGTCTAGGACTGTGTGATGTATTTTCGGATGATGCGCACAGATCCCAGTAGGGTGGCCTTTTGCAGTTGGCAGATCATAATTTTGTCAATGTCTATTGTTTCCAAATGCCGGCTGAGATCTTTTGGCATGGCACCCAATGTGCCGATCACCACCAGGACCACCTACACTGGTTTCTGCCAGAGTCTTTGAAGTTCAATCTTGAGGTCCTGATAGCAGTTGAGTTTTTCATGTTGTTTTTCGTCAATGCGACTATCACCTGGGATGGCGACATCAATGATCCAAACCTTTTTCTTTTCCACAACTGTGATGTCTGGTGTGTTGTGTTCCAGAACTTTGTCAGTCTGGATTCGGAAGTCCCACAGTATCTTTGCGTGCTCATTTTCCACGACCTTTGCAGGTTTGTGATCCCACCAGTTCTTTACTGCTGGGAGGTGGTACTTGAGGCATAAGTTCCAATGAATCATTTGGGCCACATAGTTGTGCCTCTGTTGGTAGTCTGTCTGTACGATTTTCTTACAGCAGCTGAGGAGATGATCAATGGTTTTGTCGGTTTCCTTGCACAGTCTGCATTTTGGGTCATCAGCTGATTTTTCAATCTTGGCTTTAATTGCATTTGTCCTGATGGCTTGCTCCTGGGCTGCAAGGATCAGGCCTTCTGTCTCCTTCTTCAGGGTCCCATTCGTGACCCTGGGTCTTCTCCTTATCAGCTTTTCCTTCAATTTTGTCAAGGAACTTTCCATGCAATGTTTTGTTGTGCCAGCTGTCACCTCTAGTTTATAGTGTGGTTTTCTTGTACTGGTATTTTGCCTGCTGTGCTTTGAGGAGTTTCTGATATTTGACTTCAATCAAAGGTTCTTCACTTTGCTTTACATTTCACACTTTACTGGCCACAGTTTTCACATGTTCATGCTTGATGTTGTCCAGCTGTAATATGTCCAGATATTTATAGGCCTCTGGCTGGTGACACTTTATTGTTTGGCCATCAGGCATATTTATGCCCTCACTTTCAGTGATTTTTCCCTTCTTCAATGCCACTGTCGGAACATTTGTCCAAACCAAACTCCATGCTGATATCAGTGCTAAAAATTCAGACAGTGTTAGTCAGAGACTGGATTTCAGTTTCTGTTTTCCCATACAGCTTCAGGTCATCCATGTATATCAGATGTGAAATTTTGTGAGATTTCTTAGATGTTTGATAGCCAAGATTTGTTTTTTGTAAGATTGTTGACAGAGGGATCATGGCAATAATGAAAAGCAGAGGGGACAATGAATCTCCCTGGAAAATTCCTCTTCTGATGTTGACAAGTCCATAGCTTCATTTCCAACAAACAGTTCAGTTTTCCAGTGCTCCATCATGTTTTCAATAAAGGTGCCAACATTTTTACTGATCCCGATACAGGCACTTGATGATCCAGCTGTGTATGAGTGAGTCAAAGGCCTTTTCTACATAGGGACCACCAAATGCAGAGTCAAAGAACATGAAAGGCATTGCAGACTAACTCAACCAGAGAAATTAGCCATAACAGAGCACTTGATGAACCAACCTGGACACAGTATATTATCTGAGAACACAGAAATGCTTGACCACTCCAACAACTATCATGTCAGACTACACAGAGAAGCCATTGAAATTCACAAGCATGTTGACAACTTCAACAGAAGGGAGGAAACCATGAAAATGAACAAAATCTGGCTACCAGTATTAAAAAACTCAAAAATCAGTAAATAAAAAACAGTAAATAAGAAGCAACACTCTGGAAACAGAGGAGTTCCACACATGGGAACCAGGGGCAGCTAATGACTCTGAACAAAGGATGCCCCCAGGCAGGAAGAAGCCAGGAGATGAAGCTATTCAATGCTAATCAAGGTGATTAACTACAACATTCACACTGGCCTCCAACTGACAAAGAGTTCTCTCACCCTGGACTTTCCACAGATATAAACCTTCCTTGCTTAGTTTCTCCATACCTCACAACCTCTGAGGATGCCTGCCATAGATGTGGGCGAAACATCAGGAAATAATACTTCTAGAAGATGGCCATACAGCCCAGAAAACATACAACAAACCAAGGCATTAAATAGTTCTGCCTTTTCCCTATCCTCTGTCAGAGTTTCCCCATCTTCTCCTCGCAGATGCCCTATTGCCTCCTTGTTCTTCCTTTTCCTATCAACATAAGTAAAGAAGCCCTTTTTATTGTTTTTAATGTCTCTGGCAAGCCTGGGCTCGTTTTGCGCTTTAGCCTTGTGAACCTTTTCCCTACAGGAGTTGCCTATTCATTTGAATTCTTCTTTGGTGATTTCTCCCTTTTTCCACTTCTTGTGCATGTCTTTTTTTTAGTCTTAGACCAGTTAGAAGTTCTTTGGACATCCATTCTGGCTCAAACTTGTGCGCCAACTGCCCCCGTACCTTGGGAAGCCTGAAATGGCCACGGTGGTCCACGCTCTGGTTACATCTCATTTGGACTATTGCAATGCGCTCTACGTGGGGTTGCCTTCAAAGACTGTTCGGAAGCTGGAACTAGTCCAATGTTCCGCAGCCAGGTTATTAACTGGAGCGCCATACAGGGAGAATACAACTCCTCTGTTGAAGCAGCTCCACTGGCTGCCTGTTAGTTTCTGGGCACAATTTAAAGTGCTGGCTTTGGCCTAAATGGCACTGGTCCAACTTACCTCTCCGAACGTATCTCCCCCTATGAGCCGCCCCACAGATTAAGATCTTCCAGTGAGGCCCTGCTCTCGGTCCCGCCACCGTCACAGGTGCATTTGCCTGGGACGAGAGACAGAGCTTTTTTGGTGGTGGCTCCGTGGCTATGGAACTCCTTACCAAGGGAGATTAGGGAAGCCCCCTCACTCATGTCTTTTAGGAAGCAGCTGAAGACCTGGATGTGGGACCAAGTTTTTGGCCCATCCTAAGATACGGTTGATATAATATATTTTTTTGGAATGATTTTTATTAAACAATTTTCAAGAACACATATAAAACATAACTAAACACAGGGTTAAAGTGGGGGAGGTATGCAGTGAAAAAGAAAAAAAAGAAAAAAGGGGGGGAAGTGAGAGGAGAGGGGGGGGGAATTATCGAGCTTCCATTTTCATCAGTACCGGTTCAATACTCTATAAGTTCTCTATTCTTCTGTTTACTCTGGATGGTTTTATTCAGAACAGTATTGGTATTATCTGTTAATTTTAATTATTACATATTTCTGTCTCTCTTTCGGTTGATATAATATGATGTATTCGTTGGATTAATGTGAAATTGAATACAGACTGGCTCTGACTTTTGGCACAATGCTACTGGCCCTGATGTAATGGTCACACAGTGTTTTACTGTTTTAAATGTGGTATGATATTGGTTTTTAAGTGTGTTTTTACGATTGTTTGTTTTACTATATTTTGTATTATATGTGGCATTAATCTTGCCATTATGTAAGACCGCTCTGGGTCCACCTGGGGGAGAAGAGCGGTATATAAATTAAATAAATAAATAAATAAATAAATAAATTCTTTGCACTTGTCTTGTTTTTATTCTTTGTTGGCACTGTTTGCATTTGCACAAAACCCTTATGGCTCCCTTCTAAATTTTCTAGATTAGAGATGCAAAGAATAGTCTAATATATAAAAAATATGGTTGCAAAATATGTTTTTGAGAAATCCCAGTGAAAACAATTCAGGACCAATGAGGTGCTTTGCAGTTCAAGACAAAATTAGCCTGTCATCATTATGTACAGAAAACAACATTTTACCTGTAGTAAACAAGTTTTTTCACAAAATATAGATTGTAAAAATGCTTTTTCTTAAGCAGAAATTTTTGCACAGAATTAAGCCTAGAATAGCAAAAAGAACTGTGTGGTTTTCAACTGCCTCCTTGCTACAGGAAGAAGATTGCTAAACTTTTTTGTAGCTTCTTTCAAGAAGAAAATTACTGAAGAATTAAATACCTGTTTTAAATGGTCCGTAGAAGAGCCCACACTGCTACTCCACATATTTTTTCCAAACAGGATTTCCGTGGTTTCTGACTTTGGTGGTCAAACTAACTTTTGCCAAATCATAGTAATTTATTGATGTTTCTCAGAAGTGGGACATAATGAAACCTCAACCCGTGAACTTTAAAACTTGTTTAGTTTGAAGACTATCTGTTTTCTTTTCAACTGTTTCTTTCTAATACTAAAAGACATTTGTATTATTGTTAAAAGATAATAGTTTTCTCCCTTTCCCCAATATTGTGTGTTAATGTATGATTGAATGTTCGCTTATATCTCTTTTTCTTCTGTTTCTTTCTAATACTAAAATACATTTATATTATTTTTTAAATATAATAGTTTTCTCCCTTTCCCCATATTGTGTGTTAACATATGAGCAAATGAATGCATTAAATGAAGCATCCTCATTCAAAAATGATGAATGAGAATGAGTTGTTGGAGTCAGCCAAATGAATTGAAGAAAATTCTTTGGTATTGATTTTTGTCAGAGTTGTGTGTGACTATGATGAAGCACATCTGCAATTCATTAGCCCCTTTGTGGGCTCACTGCATAAGATTCTTCAGATAAAATAGAAAATATGGACAGGTCATCAGCATCCTTCTTACAAGCCAATCTTGAAGAAAATCTAAAGAGGTTAGCCCAATGGTTCAGTGATCACAGGGATAGCTAATCCATTCTACATGCTGCAAAATCCAGAATGATGTGAATTAGAAATGGGTGGCTAGAAATTGCAGACCCCTCATGCATGCTGCAACACACATCTACATGGAAAACATGTGTTAAAAAGTTCAGGAGAAAGTTCAAAAGCGACAATAAAATGCCTTGTAGCTGATCAGTGTATAGACGCTGCAGAGCAGAAATGTAGGAGGAGCATATGTAACACTTGTGTAAACGGTGCAATTGCTGGAAAATTCAAATAAAGGAACAAGCTATGGTGCTCTAAGTAAACAAACACCTCCCCCACCCACCCCTCGAGAGGAAATTGCTTTACCCCAGAGGTTTTTTTAGTTGGAAGATGATTTCTGATTCTCATTCAATAGCCTGTTGCAGTCCAGTGCATTTCTCTCAGAGGGATAAGACTTTTTTTCTTTTTGTTGGATTAATTTAGCATGAGGTGACCTTTCTGGAGTCCACAGGAGCTTTTTTTGTTTTTCCCAGGGTATTATTTATTTATTTATTTATTTATTTATTTCCAATATTTACATCCCGCCCTTCTCACCCAAAGGGACTCAGGGCGGCTTACAACATTGGCACAATTAGATCCCTATACAAAATCAATCAACAATACATAAAATCAGTTAAAAACAATTAAAAACAATATACAATTGCAATATATAAATTTAAAAAGTACATATGCTCAGATCCGTTCATCCGAAAACCTCGTGCTTTATCCATAGGTCTGTCTGTGTCATCTTTATTGTTTATTCGTTAAAAGTCTGGGCACATAGCCATGTTTTTAGGGCTCTTCTAAAGCCCAAAAGAGTTGGAACTTGCCTGATCTCTCTGGGGAGGGTGTTCCACAGCCGGGGAGCCACCACCGAGAAGGCCCTGTCCCTCGTTCCCACCAGCCGCGTTTGCGAGGGTATGTGTGGAGACTCTCTGGAGTGGAACTGGACTTCTTTAATCTACAATCTGATCTGGATTGTGTGGCTGTGTAGAAGCAGCCTAAATTTCATGTCTTCTGCTCCTAGGTGTGCTCTCCCCATGCTGAATCCCTGTCGGTAATTGTGTGTACGTTACATTTACCCATGCTTATGTCTCAAACAAGATTCTGTTCTACAGGGCAAACACCAAAAGGTACTATTTCCATCCCATTTCAACCTATACCCTGGTTTTCAAGATCACCAACAGTGCAAATATCCTTTCATATATTGGGTCCATAACTTGGAAAGTTACTTTCTTAGTCCAAAAATATACTTTTCCAATTTTTGTGTTCTGCTGACTTTTTGTGACAAATGGCTTTCATCTGAAATAGACCAAGAGAAATATGTATGCTTTTCATCTGACTGGCTCCTGAATTGTAACTATGACCCTTGGCTTTCCACACTGATCTCATGTCATTATGAAGAAGATAAGTACTCAAAGCAGCATATGAAAATGTACACAAATAAATAATACAAGCAGAAATAAGGCACAGTCAATTACAAAGAGCAACCTACTACAATCCCTTTTGTTTCTGCTTTTTATGTATATTCTAAATTGACTAATTTGAGGAGCATATTGTACATCCAAATGTACAAAGGTCAGAGTGAGTTTTCCTCTTTAGGATTTGACTGTCCCTCTTCAGTAAACACAGACCCTGAAAAAGGTATATATTTGAAATACAAACTCTAGAGCCTTCCAACTCTTCACTTGATCCTATGAAAAGTAGGATGAAATGGAGATGAATTGCTGAAAAGAAAGTAAGTTGTGTAAATCCACAATCAGTAATTGTGCAACAATACTTATTTTGTATAAGGCTGCTGCAGGCAATATTTTATGTTGACCAGGCCCTCTGTGAGAAATTTCTGAACAAATGGATTTTAAAAACAGTGGTAACGGATCACCTGAATGACTCCAAGTATTAATTGCTCTATACCTCAGTCTCTAGACTGGGATTTAGAAATAAATTATGCAGGGCAGTGTTGTTTTAAGACAATGTTATAATGAAATCTGGGACTTTATTATGTTTCATGTTTCTATTGTACTTACTTTGCATGCAACTCAATTAGATTTAGATATGCATATGCAACACAGTCATGCATATACAGTAGAGTCTCACTTATCCAACACTCGCTTATCCAACGTTCTGGATTATCCAACACATTTTTGTAGTCAATGTTTTCAATATATCGTGATATTTTGGTGCTAAATTCATAAATACAGTAATTACTACATAGCATTACTGCATATTGAACTACTTTTTCTGCCAAATTTGTTGTCTAACATGATGTTTTGGTGCTTCATTTGTAAAATCATAACCTAATTTGATGTTTAATAGGCTTTTCCTTAATGCCTCCTTATTATCCAACATATTCGCTTATCCAACATTCTGCCAGCCTGTTTATGTTGGATAAGTGAGACTCTACTGTACTAACAGAGGACCCAAACAGCTGTGTTGCTACTAACTCAATCCACAAAATTATTAAAGGAAAGTTTGTCTTGATTTCAGCCAATTTTAGTCCACCTTCATAGTATCAGGCTGTCTCTGTACAGGAAGATGGAACTGATGAAGGGACTGTGCTTTCACCCTGAGCATGGTAATGTATCGTTAGTATGTTCTCTGTGATTTTTTTGTGTATTCTTAAAATGTGGTGAAATTTCACCTCTTCTCTCTGAAATTCTTAAATTGCAAATTACAGGTGTAATCCTGAATCCAGATTCATCTATCTGATTATTGCAGAAAAAAACACCAACTTTGAGTTTTACTTCAGAGATGGAGAATATGTGGTTCTCCAAATTTTGCTATAATGTAACTTTACTCATCATTGTTTTTTGGCTAAGACTGATGGAAGCTGCAGGTCACAAAAATCTGGAGAGCAAAATGTTTCTCATTCCTATTCTGCTTCTTCTCTTAGTTCAATGTTCTGGGAAATACGAATTTCTGTTTCCACCAGGATGAACTAACAACACAATTTCATTCAACACTAAGTGGGGTGGAATAAGCAGAATGTTAAAACAGCAGACTGAATGTTTTTCCAGTTTTAGTGTCAGCAAAATAATGGAGGATTCCCCTTGTATTATGAATATTGAGGGAGAGTCTTCCTACATCAACAGCCAGAATGCTGTAGTAGGTTAAGAATCAGACTTGTCACTGGTGACCAGGGTCTTCAGCCATGAAAACATATTGGGTAATCTTGGGAAAGTTGCACACTCTCAGCTTCAGAGGAAGACAAAGAAAACCCTTTTCTGAACCAATTTGGCCAAGAAAGTTCTATGACAAATTTGCCTCGGGGTCACTACAAATTGGAAATGCCAAGTTAATATTATCTCTTTTTTTCTATACATTTACAAGCTTGGTAGATTGGGAAGTGCTGTATAAGTAATATATCTTCATTTCAGTAAGGAAGGCCCCCTATAATATTCTTGTAAGCAATCTGGGGAACTGTGGGCCAGTGCTACAGTTTAAATGGATCTGTAATTAGGTGGCAGACCAAACCTAGAGAATACTCAGTAATATTTACTCTTCCACCTTGAGCAAAGAGACTAGTGGGATGCTTCAGGGTTCTGTTCTGGGCAACATTGTTTAACATATTTATAAATTACTTAGATGATAAAATAGAAGACATGTTTATCAAATTTGTAGATGACATCAAATAGAGTGAGGTAGCAAATACCCCAGTGGACGGAATCAGAATTCCAAATAACATTGATAGATTGGAGTGTGGTGCCAAACTAACAGAATGAATCTCAACAAAGACAAATGTGAGGCAATGCCTCCAGGCAAGTAAAATGAAATGCACAAATATAGGTTAAGTAACACCTGTTTTTAAATGAATGTTTTTAAATGAAACAGCGGTTGGACTCAAAGATTCTATGACTCCATGGCATTTAATATGGGCATGGATATATATCTACACTAGGTTGAAGTGCTAGATCTAGTGGGGAATATTCTGAGTTCACTTTACAGATGTCTCAGGCATTGAAATGGTAAAAGAGTGTAGGAGATAACACACAAGATTGTACATGGTTGTTAATATGTAAGTGTTCCTTTTGCAGAATGCTGCCTGCGATGGCTTCCTTGTCATGGCTTTCAGTACATATTGTTTTGATAACCTTATTCCAGTGCTCATTTTCAGGCTAGTAGAGAGTATGAGGGGAATCAGGAAGCATTGCACTATGCTGAAATAGAGAGAAGCAGATGAAGGATATATTCCACTGTGGCCCTTTGAGCTCCTTTAGAGGTCTCAGCAGACAGTGCCATTGGTCTACATCTGGCTATAGGAACATAAACAGCTGTTACTCCAATCTCCTCTGCTCTCCATTAGCAATGGAATTAATGTTAGGGTGGAACTGTTGGAGTGACACAGTGAATGATGAAGTGGGGTAACTTCAATACACACATGCCACTAACAAGATGCTGGCCACAATCCAAAATATTTTCAGGGCCAGAGGTTCTCAGATAAGCCCTAGACAAAGCTTTATACTTCCCCCAGTCTTTATGTTCCACCATAAATTCATTTCAGCTTGGCCTCATTTTTCAATGTCAGTTTCTAACCCACATATCTTCAATATGGCCAATTCTATCTTGGTATTCACCTTAATACATGATAGAATTAAAGACATTAAAATTAACTTATTTTTAAAATTCCTGGCTAGGAAATCATTTCTGATATTTCAGATATGTAGAGAATCAAATTGCATACCTGATTTCTAAAGTGTAAGGAGTATAAATTAATGTGTATTGGATATAAATGCTATCATTTTCTAGATGAACTTCCAAAAATGATAGTAATTGGTACAAATTAACCTACACTTATGTTGTACCCTGCAACAATAACAGGAGAACATAGGAAATTAACTCTTTCTCATGATGATGTTTAAAAGGGCAGTCTTTAAATTCTTTCATTATGATGCTAAATTGCCCTTTTTAACCTCAGTTATGCTCAACAAATTCAAATCAAATTGCTATAAAAGAGGAAGAAAAAGCTATGTCCAGAAACCAGTGATGTATCAGACATCCCATGACTAGAGATGAGTGGGAATTAGAGTGATAATGTGCCTACACAAGTGATTCAGCACTGCCTGTAAGCTTATAGTTCTTTTCCCCTGTAAAAATCCGACAGTGGTTGTTTCACTATGAAGCTCATTGACCCATGAGAAACTTTTCAAAGGGTTCTCTGAAAAATTATCTAAAAGCCACAGCATACTCAGTCAAGATCAGCAGGTTTGAGTGATCTGCCATATTAGTAACCAACAAAGTTAGACCAGCAACTTCTATTTTTCATGGATCTATCTCATATAGATAGCCTCTCTGTCACATCTTACATGTCACCTTTCCTGTTGGGTAGAATAACAATATTAAATCAAATATCAGAAATATAACAATACCATAAAAGCATAATGAAATACTAGGACTTTTAATAAACACAATAAATGTATAAAAGTATGTTAGGTGCTTCTATATTTATGATTGCCAATACTGAACATTGTCTATTTAGTTATGTGTGCATAGTGGATAACTAAGTATGTCTCCTCACTTGATCCCACCTCTTCTAGCCTACCTTAACAGTCAACAGTCAGATTGGGTGAAGGAGTTCAATTCAGATGCAAGGAGAGTGATGTTTTCAACCTCTTTTTCCATTGAGTGGCTCATTCTGTCCCTACTGTAGTTACTATGGTAGTTACTACTACTGTAGTTACTATTAAAATTGCTGGAAGAAACATTAACAACCCCCAGACTGCAAACCTATGTCCTTAGCGGGAGTGTATTCCTATCGAGCACAGGTTGTGACCCTATACTGGATTACTGGATCCAAAAACTGCATTTCTTTTGCAGTTGATCCAAGTTGGACAGGAGCTCTTCAGGTGCTGACTTTTATGTGGTTTTGCCCTCACAGAATACACAGAACTTGGAACATCTGTAGGAGGAGAAGGAGTGAAATCAAAAATAGATTGATTTAGTGGATCCTCCAGTTGTCACTTATTCCACTATTTATAAAAGGACTCTGTCTTTTTTTCTGTAATCATCTTGGTACAGATCTCCCAGACTGGAATTAAATCTTTTCCCTGTTTCCTTCAGTTCTCTTTATCTTGCCACCCCTTTGTTAAGTCTTGATTTTTTTTTCTTGCAGAACACTTTGGATTTTATGGATCATCTCTACACTCCTCCCCCCCCCCCATTTGATGAAAAATGAGTAGTATTGTCCACTATTAGTTAGGCTTCTTTTTAAAAGAAAAACCACCAAAGCAGATCACTCACAAAGGGCTTTAATGTTATGTGATTTGCAGTTAACCTCACATCTGAGAAGGATAAAAAAGGTAAAGGGTCATCTGTGGTTCTCACTGAATATAGGATATGGACTTATGTCCAGTCCAAGCAACTGCGTGTTATGTTAATATTAGGCCTACTACATGAAGGCCTACTATTTTATCATCATGATGGTTCTCCATTAACAAAATGTAAACTTTGGGCAGTTACATCCAGGGCTTTAAAGGCCTTAGGTATTATCTTTGTATTAATGCTTTTCTGTTTTTGCAGACATCAGTTGGCTGGCATTCAGATAACAGGTGCTAATCTGGAGCCATAGCTATATCCATTGGGCAGAGCAGCAGGCTTGGGATACCTTATTTAGTCAACACTATGGTAGCCAATGTAGAATGGAGGGAGAGAAGGGGCCTCATTTGGGCTGGGCTGAGCCCGTTTTTGTTTAAGGAGGGGGAGGGGCCCCTCCTGAGGTGCTGGTGATACATCTTGATGGCATGTTTGTGCCTTCTTAAAGACAGTGTGCTGATCTTACAAGCATTGGCGGATATGCAGAGGATTAAGGAGGCTTAGCCTCAGACATATATGGTATGGGCTGTGATTATCCCACAGCAAAGGTGGCCAGGTGGTGAAGATGTGAAAAGACTCAATGTGGCCAGAAAGAGAGACAATTGAGAGATTTGCAACATCATGAGTAAGGGCCTGAGATCTTACATACATCAACTAAGAAATCACATTACATGAATGATTTCTTTCAGGTTGATGGTATCCATCTCTTGGAGTCAGGGAACCAGCAGCTATCAGGGCTGTTTTAGCAGGCTTGGTGGGGGATAGGGACAAAACAGATGCTTACTCCTAATCTGTGAACCCTCAATGTGTGTGTGTGGGGGGGTGTGTGTTCAGATTACTAAGATGGGGGTGAATGGGAATGGCCTTGGAGCAGTGGGCATTCGGGCCCTGCATCGGTGGGAATTCGGGCCTTGTGACTTGGGGTCTGACTTCGCTGTGTACCTTCCGTAAGAGGTCGCCCTGAGAATAGCTCAGGCAGGGTTGTGCTCAGAGGATCCAAGTATGTGGGCCAAGTTAGCTGAGGAGCAGGTCTTGGATGGCCACTGCCTCAGCCTATTCCACAGCAAGTTCATACCATTTAAGAATTGGTTTGGAGTTTACAAAGAAAGTTAAATATGCAACAAATCACTCTGACCAAGAGGTCATAAGTTCAAGGCCCGCCCATGCCTGCGTCTCGTCTCTGTCTCTGTTCTATGTTATGGCATTGAATGTTTGCCTTTATGTGTGCAATGTGATCTGCCCTGAGTCCCCTTCGAGGTGAGAAGGGCTGAATATAAATGCTGCAAATAAATAAATAAATAAATAAATGGTTCCAAAATTGTTCCTAAAATTTGTCTTGTTGAGCATGAAATCCTGGATCACTTCAAGCTCACATTAGCAGCATAATTTTCTTCACTGACAGCTTCAGCATAAGAAAGATTTCCTTTGTTCTCTCATAGATTGAGGTAGAATAGCAATAGTGGCTGACATAGTTTGCACTTGACTAGAAAATATTTTAATGCATCTTGAAGCAGTGGGGTGCAAACACTGGATAGCTTCTTTCCACTGAGCACATAGGAAAGCATAACTGCTCGTCTTTATTTGTTGGGCTTATTTGGAAGCGGTCTTAGAGATGATGGATTTGCCCAAGTCATTTTTCATATCACATCGGCGCTATCTATTTAAGCTTCAAACAACCCTATACTAAGCACTTTAAAACAGCCACTGGAACTGTATTTTTACTCTTCTGAGATACTTTGAGCTGCTTCCAATTCTATATATGCAGTAGCATTGAGAATAATTTCCACCTGGAGCCTTCCACAGGAAACCAGACTCTGGAAGCATTTGAAGGGCTACAGAAATGAAAGAGGAAATAATGTCATTCCACTTCTTCTGGTAATAATGATTTTAAAGTGATAGAAACTGTTGGATTCTGTTCTATGTTCTGATTCTTTTAAAATAATTGATCCCCATCCCCTTGATTTAGTGACAGGTGCATTGTGCTCAAAGATTACTAACAATTTTCTTATTTGTATGAGAAGTTAGTTCATGCAATGTGACTGAACTGAATACAAGTTTATTAATTCAGTCTAATAGTTCATTTATGTATTTACTTGTTCCACCTATATCCCAACTTTTCTCCAGAACTGTGGCTCATTTAAGGGAGTTGAACATCTTTAGCTTTGACAAGAGAAGAAATGAGTAGTGACCTGACAGCAACTCTTAAATAGCTGAAAAGTTGTCATACAAAAGACCTAGTAAATTTGTTGAGGGTAGGAGACAAAACAATGTGTGTTTAATTTTATGAAGTATTGAGCACAACCTTAAGAGAATGTGTTGCCTGAAGCAATTACACCTTCACCCTGTGCAGAAAAATCAATGAGACAAATTGTTCTCTAACACTTGTTAGGAGATAGTAACCAACAGCTAGATAGTGACTTACACACATGGAAGTGCAATTTACACCCATGCCCTTGCACTCCAGTCCTATCTACACTGCCATTATAATGCAGATTGAACTGCATTATAGGATTAGGGTAGCCTCATATAATGCAGCTTAACTGCATTGAACTGGGTTATATGATTATATTATACAGTATTATCTGAGGCCCCTCCGGGGGTGCCCCTCCCTCTCCCTCTCCTTCTCTCGAGTGAAGGAAGCTCGAGAGAAGGAGAGGGAGAGGGAGGAGGAAGCGCCGCGGAAGCGCCCCACGATCGGCAAGGGCTTGGCCCAGAGAAGCGCCCCGTGATCGCTGCAGCAGCGCTCGTGGGATGCTTCCCAAAGGGTGAGGGCTCACCAAGGGACGTCTCCCTGGATCTCCCTTGGCCAGGCCCTTGCTGGAGGAAAAAGTTTGACTGAGGGAGATCTAGGGTGTGCTCTGCTTTTCCAGCAAGGGCCTGTCCCTCCGAGAAACGATGAGCATGCCCTGGGTTTTCCTCAGCCAGGCCATTGCTGGAAGAAAATTTTTCCTCCAGCAAGGGCCTGGCTGAGGGAGATCCAGGAAGATGTCCCTCGGTGAGCCCTCCCCCCTTGGGAAACACCCATGAGCATTGCTAGGCAGCAGCGCGCATGGGCGCTTCCCTAAACTGGATTGCTGGGAGGGATAATAGGGCCTCCCGGCAATCTGATTGGGTCCACCCCTTTATCTCGGATAACCAGGACTCTACTGTAGTACAGTTCAATCTGCATTATAATGGCAGTGTACACGGGGCCTCCTACTGCCCAGAAACTGGCAAGATCTGGAAGGAACCCCTGCTGCTGCTGCTGCTGCTTCCCACTGATTGAGATGGGAAAAGGAGGGGAGAAAGCTATTCATATAGTGATGATCCAGCTGTTCTGGGCTCCCCAAGGAAGGAAAAGTTCTATTGGAGAATGCAACCTCATTTCTCTCCTGCATCTGAACTGAGACCAGCTGTTTGTACCTGTTTCAAATCATCTCTTCTTTCCTCACTTCCACATTAGACAGTGACAGCAGTAGGTGCCTTTCCTATGGCTTTACAGCTGCTGGGTCAATGAGAACATGGAATTGCAGAAGTATGACCATTGATTCCTCAACCATACCTGTGGGCAGGAATCTTTCTTAGAGAGTAGTAGATAGATTTTCCAGTGCAGACATGGTACTGTACTTCATCACCTTATTGTTTGAATTCTGAACTGGAAAATTCACTAGGCTATATGATGGAATTGGCAGCAGTTTGCCAGTGTAAAATAACCATAATGGGAAAAAGGCACACGGGGTGGGGGACTAAAATGCCTAGAAGGCATTTCTGTGGAATAAGAGACAGAATAGCATGTTTTTGTTTATTGCAAGAAGTAAAATCAGATATAATATTTTATTAGTACTGAATTTCCCCAAATTAACATTCTCTACCAAATGTGATGACAGTATATGGTCAGGACATGAGGCAAGCTATCCTTAAGCATCCTCACACAATGCAAACACATACCCCAGCTCATTTACATATGTGTTTACATAGAAGTTAAGCTCCAGTTTCTGCAGGCAGGCTTTCTCACACGTATATTTCCATGTGAACGCAGCCTCATTTTCTTTTAATATCTTGGATTTCTCTGAATTGTTCCTTTGTTGTGATCAAGAAGGAATGGATGTACACATCAAAAAAAGCACTTAAGATTAATACCATGATATGTGTGTACTTGTGTATGCCAGGCGTATGTACATATCTCATTTGTGATAAGTGTACATGCCATATTTGCCAAATGGGCTGAAAGCATAAATTTTAAAAAGGCTGTTGGCTGCTCTAGTGGACTTCTTTGCAGTGGAGTTACAGCACTTGAATGACAATATGCCAAGGAGTATTATCATCAGGAAATGGCATTAGCACACTTGTATCTTACAAGCTCTGATCCCTGTTACATCATTGGGCATCACAGGTTGATAAGGATGCATCCACTTTTTCAAAGAGCATTACTTTAGAGAACTCAGTAATTGTAATTGATCTGTTTGAGGAAAAAATATCCATGGGGAGTTGTAACTGAAAGGAGGATTAACCTAAAACTCATATTCTTGGTGCCCTGAAATCCCTACAGAAATGCAATAGTACGGCCATTTTTTCCTGGATGTCAATATCCTAATAGTGAAAATACAGGTCAGTCAATTTCAAGCATCTACTTCTCCATCCATCAGCAAAAAAAATAATAAAAAAATGAAAAAGCAAATCATAATAGTACTGTGTCTTTGAGGTCTATCACAATACATTACTGTTCAGACTTCTCACTGAAGGAGGTACTTAAATGTTATGATTTTTTTTAATAAACTCAAGACTACAAGGAAATAGAAGCAATTCTTTGATTTCTTTTAATACCACATTTCAGTTGTTACTTTGCCATGATGAACTCTTCTTTTTCTTCTTTCTTAAAACATTAATTTTGATTTAAAAGACAGAAAAAGAAAAAATATATGAACAAACAGGCATAGATCCAGGAAAAACAGAATTACAGTAAGTAAGAACAGTATCCCCAATAAAAATAAAAAGCCTGTGTGTGTGTATATACAGTATGTGTAATATGCATACAGTAGAGTCTCACTTATCCAACATAAACGGGCCAGCAGAACGTTGGATAAGCGAATATGTTGGATAATTAGGAGGGATTAAGGAAAAGCCTATTAAACATCAAAGTACATTATGAGTTTACAAATTAAGCACCAAAACGTCATGTTTTACAACAAATTTGACCGAAAAAGCAGTTCAATACACATCAATGTTATGTAGTAATTACTGTATCTATGAATTTAGCACCAAAACATCACAAAGTATTGAAAAGATTGACTACAAAAACATTGACTACTCAATTTTCTGTATTTCCATTAGAATTTCCCTGAGTCCTGGTTCTTCCAAGAGGGAATCTCTTTTGGCCTGTAATTTTGGGATGGGTAGTATCTTCCCCTTTGAAAAAGACATCTTTGGATATGGACTATGTTGTTTTCTTATTTTATTTATTTAATTTATTTATTTTCTCAATATTGTGATGATGATGCAGCCTGTCCTGGTATTGAGGTAATTTTGTGTAATTTTCTTCTTTTCTTATGACTTATGCTATGGTATTTTGAAGAGGTTTGTCTTTATCCTTGAATTCTTTACTGTTTCCTTTCTTGAGTTGGTGCACTCTGTGGTTTCTTAGTTAGTCTATCCTCTTTATTAGTTTATGTCGGTTTGTTTGTCCCTGTATTTCCTTTGCTTTTATTTCAAGGGTTTCCTTTGTTTTAGTACCTCTATGGTCTCTTTCTGGTAGTGTCACCACTTCCTGGTTTGATCTGATTTAGTCTTTCTTTCTCCCTGTCATTTTCCAGTGTGGTATTCTTTGCTCTCCCCCTCAATGGATTGTCACCTTGCCGTGGTGAGGGGGCTTGCGTGTTCCGATGAACCTGCGGGCACAACCACTGGAGTGATGCACTCCCAGGAGTGGCTGCAGGGGAGGTTCCAGACCAAGCACAATCCGAAGACCCAAAGACCTCAACGGCGGAGCAGGCGGAGGATAACATGGTACATGTTACAATGGCTGTGAAGAATGTGTGTTGACCAGCCGTGCACCGATCTCCACACATTAAAAAAAAAATCACACACAGGCGTCTTCCAACAAAAATAAAAAAAACCTACAAAAGTCCCATGGCGATCAGCGAGTGGCGACAGGGGCAGGATTGTGAAATCTGGAAGCCCCTAGTCACAGACTGGCACATGGGCAGTGGATATGGACTCAGTCGTTCTACCTCAAGGACCGAGGCAGTTGAGTAGTCCGGCAGCTGTATCCATGACTGAGCAGCCCTTTTTAGGATCCGCTCTGCTCACCCCACACGGGGAAGGGGCTAGAAAAGGTGCCCTAAACATAGTCTGCCTCTCCTATCCTGACTGGACAGCTGCGTCCAGAGTGGTCACCACTCTGCGGCCAAAAAAGAAAAATGAACTTTGGAACATGGAACGTACAGACACTGTTGGATAACACTGACAGTGAACGCCCCGAACGCAGGACTGCTATCATTGCAAGGGAGCTGGGACGCTTTAGGATCGACATAGCAGCCCTTCAGGAGACCCGGAGAGCAGGAGAGGGACAGCTGAAAGAAGAAAAGGGAGGCTACACCTTCCTCTGGAAGGGACTGCCTGAAGAAGAGCGAAGAATACATGGAGTTGGCTTTGCTATCAGAAACGACCTGGTGAAGCACCTGACTGAAGCACTCACTGGCATCAATGAATGACTTTCAACCCTCCGAATTAACCTTGCCAAAAACCAACAGGCAACCATCATATGTGCCTATGTACCAACTCTAGATGCTGACGAAGACATCAAGGAAAATTTTTATTGCCAGCTGGACACCATCCTATCGGAGATACCTAAGGAGGACAAAATCATCCTCCTGGGGGACTTTAATGCAAGAGTCGGAAGGGACTCCGACCTGTGGCCAGGGATCACAGGAAAAGACGGGGTAGGAAACAGCAACTCGAATGGCATCTTGCTTCTCACCAAATGCGGAGAGCACAACCTTGTCATCACCAACACGCTCTTCTGCCAGAAAAACAAGCTCAAGACATTATGGAAGCACCCTCGGTCAAAGCATTGGCACCTCTTGGACTATGTTATTACACGTGCCAGAGACTGCCGCGATGTGCTTCTCACAAAAGGCATGACAGGTGCTGATGACTGCTGGACAGACCACAGGTTAATCCGATCCACGATGGCTATCAAGATCATCCCCAAATGCAGACCTCAAGGAAGAAGAAAAAAGGCACAAAACGAACACCCAAGCCTTTCAGGAGCCTTCCAAACGAGCCCTTCTCCAAACAACACTCAAGGATCATCTACCCACAGAACACCCCGAAAATGTTGAGGAACATTGGATCAAACTGAAGACCTCCATCATCACAGCCTGCAAAGAAACCATTGGATACCAAACTAAGAAACATCAAGACTGATTTGATGATAACGACAAAGAGATCCAACAGCTAATTGATAACAAAAGGAAAGCCTTCCAAACATGGCAGAGAGATACCAACTGTGCTGCCAAGAAAAAGATCTATGCCAGTGCAAAAGCTGAGGTCCAAAGAAGGACCAGATAACTCAAGAACATCTGATGGACAAAGAAGGCTGAAGAAATCCAACACCTTGCAGATACCCATGACGCTCAGGGATTTTTCAAAGCCACAAAGATCATTTATGGACCAAGAAACCATGCCATACAGCCCCTACACTCATCAGATGGAACCAAAATTCTGAAGGACAAAACATCAATTGCACTACGTTGGAAAGAGCATTACCAGAACCTGCTGAATCGCAGCTCCAATGTGGCCGAAGAGACCCTCTTACAAATCCCACAACAACAAACCAGGGATGAGCTTGCAGCACTGCCTAGTTTGGAAGAAGTTAGCAATGCCATCAGCCAACAAAAAAACAACAAAGCCAAAGGACCTGATGGGATTCCTGTTGAAATCTTCAAAGAGGGTGGACCTGAGCAGACAACAACTCCACCAGCTCATTGAAAAGGTGTGGGTGACCGAGAAAATCCCAGCAGACTTCAAGGATGCCACCATCATCACCCTTTTCAAGAAAGGGGACAGAACAGACTGCGGGAACTATCGTGGTATCTCCCTTTTAATCTCCGCCAGGAAAATCCTCACAAGAATCCTTGCAAACCGCCTTCTCCCTGTCTCAGAGGACAGCCTCTGAAGTAAGTATTCTTTGCTCTAGCTCTATAGGCTTTCCTACAGTTTGTTTATGAAGACAAGCCAGCTAGACTAAACAAAAGCGATTCAAGGTCGAGGAAATGGCTATCCTTGTGGGTAAGCCTTAGCTGTGTTTATTGCAATAGTTCTTTATTTTGCTTTCTTTTATTATTATGGTAATCTCAAACTGCTTTTTTTCCTATTTAGATATATGCTTCTCCACGCCACAGCTTCACTTGCGGCTTGGGTTTTCCTTTCCCGATTGCTGTCTCTTAACTTCCGCCTATCTGCTTTTGCCAGTATCTCTTCTCGTTCAGGGGTTCAGTGTCTCCGGAGCCCTTTGATGCTCTCTTGATATCTGTATTTATATTCCAATCTTGTCCTGATTTTTGGGTTTTGCTGGCTGGCTTGCCTTGAGGGAATCCTGTTCCCTCTTGTCTGGTCCCAATCTGCTTCCCTACGCTCCTCTGCCGGGTGCCTCTGGGAGAATCTCCTTGAGGGAGACACTCCACTGGGCACCGTCGGCTGGTAGTGCATGGGTTTGTGCTCCCCTTTAGCCTCAGTCCGCTGGGGGGGGGGGGGAGGTTAAGAAGCCCTCCTAGATCAGGTCTTTCGGGTCGCAACTCCTGGAGCACCAGGACGCTGCTTCTCGCCACTTTGCCGCCAAAAATATAAAATATATCCACCCTTATACTTTTAATACTTTTTTAACTCAAGCAGTCTATAGTTGAAGTTTGTTCTGATCTTTGCTGTAGGAAAGTAATAAATGACTCCCAATCTCTGAAAATTGGTCAAGGTTTTCTCATCATAGGAATCATATATAATAAATATTTTCCATGCTTTCTCTCTAGTTTTTCATCCAGGATCCATAACAAGTAAATTTCTGGTTTCATCATGATTTTAACCTTAACCATTTCTTCTATTATCATATCTATTTGAGTCCAATATTTTTGGCCTTTTTGGAACCCCACATATGGTAAAATGTTCCAACTTTTTTTTTTTTTTTTTGCATTTCCAATATTTTCTAGAATTGCCTTTATACATCTTATAAAGCATCTCTGGCATCAGGTGCTACCCATGCCATTTATCATGATGAACTCTTTTTTCTTCTTTCTTTTATTTAAATTTAATTTTGATTTAAAAGAAGGAAATAGAAAAATATTTTTCTTTCCAATCATTACTCAGAGTAAATTTCAAACTCTTTGTCCAGACCTTGTTTCATTGTTCCTATTGAATTTGTATGCTTATAGTTTGCATCCATTTGAGCATACACTTTTTCACTTGCTCTTCCTTCACTTCATATTTTAACAAGTTTAAATATTTTTTGCAATTAAAGGGTTGTTGCTTTTCTTTTCTCAAACATGGCAAGAATCTGTTACTTTTTCTGAAAACAGGTTTGTCTACACCCTTATGAATACGTAGTTCTGAAAAGCTCAATACTTGTACTCTTTTTTCTTGAAACTGATAGAAATGTGGACTTTGGGCACTTCTACAAAGCCCTAAAACTTGGGCAAAAAAAACAACAGATTAGCCTGAGGCATTTAGATGACATTTTAAGATAATCTGTTTCAAATTGCAATAAACATATTTATTTATTTATTTAAGACATTTATATTCCACCCTTCTCACCCCAAAGGGGACTCAGGGTGGCTTACATGGGTGGCATTATTTCATGCCTGAACAACAGTTAAAAGCAATTAAGCAACAATTTAAAACAACATTAAGACAACATATGTAAACATTAGAGGGCAGTTGTGCATAAAGCCAGATAATCAGATAATCATATTCATCAATCCAAAGCTTACATTTCCCTCTGTCTTTCTATCTCTGTTACATTCCAGACACCTCATATCCATTCAGTTTTCTCCCCATACTCCATCCAATTATCTTCTTTCATCCCTTCTGCTCCAAAACCAGCCACTTACCCCTTTTCTACTCTCCTCTTTCCTATTGAATCTGCCCTCATTCTTCTCCTACCCCCATTATGTCTGCTTTTTTCTCACTGCCTTCTCACTTTTCCCTTCAGTGCTTTTTGAACTTGCCTTTTGAACTACCTGATGCTCCCCTGCCATTTCAGCTGCTGCTTTGCCCATATCTTCCAATTTGCCCCATCAAATTGCATGGATAAAGCCTCTGATATGTGGGCTGCATTCTGGCATTTCTCTACACAAAGTAAGTTAGGGAGTGAAAGGGCAATAAAGACAGACATCCCACCTTCCCTGTCTTGCCATAACACTAAATCTGTGCTTGCCAGTTCTAGGGCTGAACTCTGGAGTCATTGGTGCTAAGCCATGACAAGTATTTGTTAGAAAACAAAGGATGTTACTGCATACATTTATACAATCATAGAATCATAGAATGCTAAAATTGGAAGGATCACAAGGCTATCTTATCCAATTCCCAAGCAGCAGTAATCAAGTCAAAATCCAACTTACTAATGCCTTGAAAGATCTCTCCAGCTACTACAAAGAAAACCACCTGAAGCCAAACCCTGCCAAGTCATAAGTGTATGCTTTCCTCCTACGGAACTGTGAAGCCAATAGGAAATTGAAAGTTACCTGGGAAGGCCCAGAGCTTGAACACTGTTTCCATCCTAATATCTTGGTGTTACCTTAGATCAAACACTAACATATAGCAAACACTGCATAAACACTAATCACAAAGTAACGGCACGCAATAACATCCTGCGAAAACTTGCTGACACTACATGGGGTGCAGACCCAAAATCAATAAGAACATCAGCCCTGGACTTGTCTTACTCAACTGCTGAGTATGCCTGTCCTGCTTGACACAAGTTTGTCCATGCAAAGCTATGATCATAGCACTGAACAAAACATGTAGAATAATCACAGGATATCTCAAACCTACACCTGTTGATAAACTCTACAAGTTAGCTGCCATTGCCCCTCCTGAAGTGCGACGGGAAGTTGCTGCTAACTGTGAGAGAAATAAGGTTGAACACTGAGAGACATCCACTGCATGGCTATCAGCCTCCTCCCAGTAGACTCAAATCAAGGAAAAGCTTCATGAGAACCACCACTCCTCTTGATGTTCCCCCAGCAACATCAAGAGTATCCCTCTGAGCAATTAAACCAGGAAATCCCAGTTGGATGGCACACCACGAGGGCCTGCCTCCAGGGGCAAACCAAGAATGGGCAACTTGGAAGTCCCTGACCAGATTCAGAAGTGGAGTGGGGTAGATCAAAAGACAATCTGGCAAAATGGCACTACCTAAAAGAATTCTCCAGCTTGTGTGACTGTGGAGCAGCACAGACAACTCTGCATCTGTATTCTTGTCCTCAATGTCCTTCCTCATGTACATATTAATTTATGAAATGCTTTTGATACAAAATAATACAAATTAAAATGAACTGAACTGTAGTTTTATTGTTTATTTCCTTGCATCCTTACACCAAGGGTATGAAGATAAATTTGGAGTATATTGCTAGAGCATATGGCAAGGGAAAGTGGGGCACCTTATGGTGAGCTTCCTCCACCCCTTAGTCTATTCAAAAAATTTAAGGCAAAATGTTATTATTTACCCATAAATTATAACATTACCTTTGTAGAAGAATGGAGAAATTCACTGGCAAGAAATGAACAATCATCCAGTGAACAATAATCTATGCAGGCCCGGGTGCCTGAATGAAAATCCTACTGAAAGACAGCAAAGCCAAGACAGAATATTGGCAGAAACTCTGCAAGGCTGGGAAGGAGCCTGTTGTTTTGACATGCTACTCGTACAAATAGCAATATTACTGAAACTGCTTGAGGGCACTAGAGTAAATGAAAGAGGCAGCTTTGTCAAGGCAAGTCCAAAGAGTTTGTTCCAGCATGTTTGATCTGCTCGTTTTAATTTGGGTTTGGATATTGGAGGGAATGGTTGCATTCCAACTATTATTACTTTTCTATCCAGGATCAACACATTCATCCAGAGTGGATAGAAAGGACAAGTTGTCCACCATCTGTTCCTGACAGTGATATGAACAAGTATTCAAGATCATCTAAATCTCATTTGCACGCCAAGAGGTTTTCAACCATTCACTCTGCTTTGTTTCTTATGCATCATAAGTGCCATACAGTCTCCAACTTAGTTCTACAGATGTAAGGTAAAGGCAAAGGTGGAGAAAAAGCATTCTAATTGAGGAATGAATTTACACTACTGTCTCTCTTGCCAAGCAAATGTGAATTTGTCTGTGTGGTCCTTGGTGGCACTCTATAACATTTTTCAACTGCCACTTTCCCCAACTCCCACAAAAGTCCCAGGATAGTGAGTAAAAGGCAATCTTAGCAAGAAATGCCGTTAACATCTTTTAATGTCATTATCTGTAATTCAAAGCATTGCACACCCTATCATCGTGTGTAGTCCAAAAAATATTGATGAAATGGCATTCTTTCCCTCCTGTAAAACACTTATGGGGCACTTCCAGACAGCAAGAAAATATGGGTTTAAGAAGGAGGACCAAAAAAAAAAAAGGGACCTGAGAGCAGGTCTCCACACAGACCTATGGCTCCTGGGATTTCTTACCTCGTCATCCTCACAGGCCTCTTCTGTCTCGGAACAAAATGGGAGGCAGACAGGGGACATCTGTGGAAGGTTTTTAATTCACTCTGTTATGCACTGAACCATATATGCACACAGGCAAATATCTTAAATATAAGCAGATTTGCATGTGCACATATGAGGTTCAGAACATAATGAAATGTATTTTTAAAAAACCTCCCCCAGATTTCTCCCTTCTCCTAATTATTTATTCAAGCTCTGTTTAATATTAACAGTCTCCTCGGGTGAGAAGGGCGAGGTATAAATGTTGTAAATAAATATTATACAGTTTAAAATAAAGAGCTTCAGAGAGTTCTAATTGCTCTTCATTCATGTTTTCTTTTAATCAGCTGTGTGTCTGTTTCACAGTCCGATCAGCTGATCAGTTGCTTTGGGCTTTTAAAAAGTGGACATGTTCTGGAGTGTCTCCACAGGGGGAAGGGAAGGAAATCACATGTTTTGGTGAGTGCAGGGATATACAATGATGTGAATATGCACATTTTTTGTCTGGAATTGGGATAAAAGGGGAACTTTTATCCTGTGTTTTTGTCCGTTGCAGCAAATCAATGCACATTTAGTGCTAACATCATGTAGCCACCGCCTTTTAACATGTAAACTCATGTTTTAGGTATTGTGTAGATGGGCCCATAAACAGCATGCAGTAAGATCTGCTGAATAAAAGTTTTGGTGGGTGCCTGTAAAAGGAAAGAAAGGGGAGAGGCTAAAAGGAGAATGATATTAGGGAAATGTTATATATGTAGCTGGACATTTTGATAGAAAGCAAAAGATCTCAGAAGAGCAAAGAGAAGATCAAACTTAAAGGTGTTTCTTTTCATTGATTGGTCTATGTAATTTCATTTACTTCTCTAACAAGACTGAATCGCTCCCATTCTTGCCCACAGTATCAACTAAACTAACAAAGAACACATTCACAACAGTGACTTCATTACTTACTTACTTACTTACTTAGGCGATCCCTAGTAGTTCGAGGATTATTGTCTTCCATCTTGGGGGTGGGTCCGTAGATGGCTGAAGAGACCTATTCTTGATCTGCATGTTCTCCCACAGTGAGGACATTGGTTTCCAGGTGGAAGGCGGTCCCGGTCAGGGTTGCCTTGACGCTCCTTCCTCTTGGCACGTTTCTCCCTTAAGCCCTCCATTCATGCCTCTTCGAACTCCGCAGCACTGCTGGTCACAGCTGACCTCTAATTAGAGCGCTCAAGGGCCAGGGCTTCCCAGTTCTCAGTGTCTATGCCACAGTTTTTAAGGTTGGATTTAAGGTTGGCTATGTTATTACACGTGCCAGAGAACGTTGCAATATACTTCTCACAAGAGCCATGACAGGTGCTGATGACTGCTGGACAGACCACAGGTTAATCCGATCCACGATGGCTATCAAGATCGTCCCCAAATGCAGACTCCAAGGAAGAAAAACAAGGCGTAAAATGAACATCCAAGCCCTTCAGGAGCCCTCCAAATGAGCCCTTCTCCAAACAACACTCAAAGATCATCTACCCACTCAACACCCCGAAAATGTTGAGGAACATTGGAACAAACTGAAGACCTCCATCATCTCAACCTGCGAAGAAACCATTGGATACCAAACTAAGAAACATCAAGACTGGTTTGATGGTAACGACAAAGAGATCCAACAGCTAATTGATAACAAAAGGAAAGCCTTCCAAACATGGCAGAGAGATACCAACTGTGCTGCCAAGAAAAAGATCTATGCCAGTGCAAAAGCTGAGGTCCAAAGAAGGACCAGAGAATTCTAGAACATCTGGTGGACAAAGAAGGCTGAAGAAATCCAACACTTTGCAGATACCCATGATGCTCAGGGATGTTTCAAAGCCACAAAAATCATTTACGGACCAAGAAACCATGCCATACAGCCTCTACACTCATCAGATGGAACCAAAATTCTGAAAGACAAAACATCAATTGCACTACGTTGGAAAGAGCACTACCAGAACCTGCTGAATCACAGCTCCAATGTGGCCGAAGAGACCCTCTCACAAATCCCGCAACAGCAAACCAGGGATGAGCTTGCAGCACTACCTAGTTTGGAAGAAGTTAGCAATGCCATCAGCCAACAAAAAAACAACAAAGCCAGCGGACCTGATGGGATCCCTGCTGAAATCTTCAAAGCGAATGGACCTGAGCTGATACAACAACTCCACCAGCTCATTGAAAAGGTGTGGGTGACCGAGAAAATCCCAGCAGACTTCAAGGATGCCATCATCATTACCCTTTTCAAGAAAGGGGATAGAACAGCCTGCGGGAACTATTGTGGTATCTCCCTTCTAACCTCCGCTGGGAAAATCCTCACAAGAATCCTTGCAAACCGCCTTCTCCCTGTTTCAGAAGACACCCTCCAAGAATCCCAGAATGGCTTTCGTCCCTCCAGAGGAACAGTGGACATGATCTTCACTGCTCGACAGCTCCAAGGAAAATGCAGGGAACAAAACCAACCTCTGTACATGGCATTCATTGACCTTGAAAAGGCATTCGACACAGTGAATCGCAGCGCTCGCTGGACCATCCTCCAAAAAATCGGGTGCCCTGACAAATTTGTGAACATCCTGTGGCTCCTCCATGATGACATGATGGCAACAGTCTTGGACAGCAATGGCTCCCAAAGTGACCAATTTAAGGTGGAATCAGATGTCAAGCAGGGATGTGTTATTGCCCCTACCTTCATCACTATGATACTTCACCATGTTGATGGGAAGCTTCCCACCGGTGTGGAAATCATCTATCGGACAGATGGCAAGCTTTTTAACCTCAGCAGACTAAGAGCCAAAACCAAGGACACCACAACATTCTCATATAATTTGAGAATAGGAAGTGTTGAATTAGTTTTCCCCTTCCTTAGTACTTGTCACTTTAGGATTTATTAGACAAGAAGAGAGGGAGGTATAAAGCCTCTTGTATATAATCTTTGGGCAACTCCCCAGGGGAAGGGGGAGGAGGGGAAGGAAATAATTAGTTCTAACCTAAAGGAAGTGGAAGCAGGACGCAGCTGAAATAGGAATTCTGGCCACTCTAAAAGCGAGGGTTAATGTAATTATGGATTTAAAACGGCCTCCTGACACAGTAAATTTGGGTGCCCAGGTTGGTGATCCCTCCGGTCTAAAGGTGGTGCTGCTGAACGCCAGGTCTGTTAATGGAAAAGCAGCAATCATCCAGGATCTTATCCTGGATGAGCAGGCAGATCTGGCGTTCATAACGGAGACCTGGCTGGACGAGGCTGGGGGGGGCCAATCTCACCCAGCTTTGTCCGCCAGGGTATACCGTGCAGCACCAACCAAGATCCGGAGGGAAGGGAGGAGGGGTTGCAGTGGTCTATAAGGAATCCATCCCCCTGACCAGGTGCCCCATCCCGCAGTCAACCTTGTTTGAGTGTACTCATCTGAGGATAGGTGACCGGGACAGAATAGGGATTCTGTTAGTGTACTGACCACCCCGCTGCACTACAGTCTCCTTGCCTGAGCTAACGGGGGTGGTCTCCGGCCTGGCATTGGAGTTCCAATGGCTCATTGTGCTGGGGGACTTCAATGTCCATGCCGAGACCACTCTGTCCGGGGCGGCTCAGGACTTCATGGCCACCATGGCAACCATGGGGCTGTCCCAACTAGTATCTGGCCCTACCCACAGAGCAGGGCACACACTTGACTTGGTTTTCTGCCAGGGATGGGAGGAAGGTGGAGGTGTGAAGGAGCTCACCATCGCTCCTTTGCCATGGACCGACCATCATCTGATCAGGTTTAAACTCACTGCGCCCCCAACCTCCGCAGGGGTGGAGTACCTATTAAAATGGTCCGCCCCAGGAGGCTTATGTATCCGGATGGATTCCTGATGGCTCTTGGGGAGTTTCCCGCCACCTCGGCTGGTGATCTTGTTGATGCTCTGGTCGCTCTCTGGAATAAGGAGGTGACTAGGGCAATAGACACGATTGCTCCGGAACGTCCCCTCTTGAGTACCCGAGCTAAACCATCTCCTTGGTTCACTGAAGAGTTGGCAGCGATGAAGCAGAAGAAGAGGGGACTAGGCGTGTGGCGTTCGAAGCCGAGCAAGCCAAACCGAACACGGCTATGTCTCTATCTCAGGACATATGCCGCGGCAATAGATGCTGCAAAGAATGTTTTCTTTGCAGCTAATATTGCATCCGCAAAGAACCATCCGGTGGAGCTGTTCCGAGTTGTCAGAGGTTTGTTATATCCCGTCCCTCAAGACGGGATCCCTGACAACTCGGCAGCCCTCTGTGAAACATTTGCTCAGTTCTTTGCGGACAAAGTCGCTTTGATCCGTTCTGGCTTTGACACCATATTAACGGCAGTCTCCGAGGATGTAGCATGAGCACCTGCTTGTCCTATTTTGATGGATTCATTTCAATTGGTTCAGCCTGAGGCCGTAGACAAGGTGCTTGAAGAGGTGAGGGCTACCACATGCATCCTAGACCCCTGCCCATCCTGGCTGATGAGAGAAGCCAGAGGGGGATTGGCCAAGTGGGTGAAGGTGGTGGTGAATGCCTCCCTTCAGGAAGGCATATTTCCAGCGAGCTTTAAATTGGCTGTTATCAAACCACTGTTGAAAAAGCCATCACTGGACCCCACTCAATTGGATAACCATCGGCCTATTTCCAATCTCCCCTTTTTGGGCAAGGTCGTGGAATGTGTGGTGGCCGCACAACTCCAGGCATTCTTGGTAGATACCGATTTTCTGGATCCAGCGCAGTCTGGCTTCAGGCCGGGGCATGGTACCAAGACAGCCTTGGTCACCTTAGTCGATGATTTATGCTGGGAACTGGACAGGGGGATTGTTGCTTCTGCTGTTGCTTCTGCTGGACCTCTCAGCGGCCTTCGATACTGTTGACCACAGTATCCTTTTGGGGCGCCTTGCTGGGATGGGGCTCAGGGGTACTGCTCTGCAGTGGCTCCGGTCCTTTCTGGAGGGTCGTTCCCAGATGGTGTCATTGGGGGACACCTGCTCGACCCCACAACCGTTGCCTTGTGGGGTCCTGCAGGGCTCTGTATTGTCTCCCATGTTGTTTAACATCTACATGAAGCCATTGGAAGAGATCGTCCGGAGTTTCGGGGTCCGGTGTCATCTGTATGCAGATGATGTCCAGCTCTGTTACTCCTTCCCACTTGTCACTAAGGAGGCTGTTCAGGTCCTGAACCGGTGTCTGGCCGCTGTGTCGGACTGGATGAGGGCCAACAAATTGAAATTGAATCCAGATAAGACAGAGGTCCTCCTGGTCAGTCATAAAGCTGAATAGGGAATAGGGTTACAGCCTGTGTTGGACGGGGTCGCACTCCCCATGAAGACACAGTTTCGCAGTCTGGGTGTTCTCCTGGACTCATCGCTGAGCCTGGAGCCCCAGGTCTCGGCGGTGGCCAGGGGAGCATTCGCACAACTCAGACTTGTGCGCCAGCTGCGCTCGTTCCTTGGGAGGTCTGACTTGGCCACGGTGGTCCACGCTCTGGTTACATCATGTTTGGACTACTGCAACGCGCTCTACGTGGGGTTGCCTTTGAAGACGGCCTGGAAGCTCCAACTAGTACAACGGGTCATTCAACGGGCAGCCAGATTAATAACCGGGGCAGCTTACAGGGAGTGCACAACCACCCTGCTAAGCCAGCTCCACTGGCTGCCGATATGCTACCGAGCCCAATTCAAAGTGCTGGTCTTGACCTATAAAGCCCTAAACGGTTCTGGCCCAATCTACTTTTCCGAACGTATCTCCTCCTATGAACCAGTAAGATCACTAAGATCATCTGGAGAGGCCCTGCTCTCGGTCCCACCTGCCTCACAGGTGCGGCTGGTGGGAGCGAGGGACAGGGCCTTCTCGGTGGTGGCTCCCCGGCTGTGGAACGCCCTCTCTGGAGATATCCAACAGGCTCCTACCCTGCTGGGATTCAGAAGGGCATGAAAACATGGTTATGTGCCCAAGTTTTTGATGAGTAAATGACAAAGTTGACATGGCCTCATTTAAGGATGAATCATGAGGATCTCGGATGAATGGAATTAATTATATATATGTTTTTAAGGTTTTTATAATGTGTTTTAACAATGTTATTAATAGATCTGTTTATATTGTTTTTATGATTGCATTTGGGGCATTAAATTTTGCCAATTTTTGTAAGCCGCCCTGAGTCCCCTCGGGTGAGAAGGGTGGGGTATAAATGTTGTAAATAAATAAATGAATAAATAAATAAACATCTGTTATAGAACTCCAATATGCCGATGACAACGTAATCTGTGCACACTCAGAAGAAGACCTACAAGCCACTCTAAACACATTTGCAGAAGCGTACAAGAAGCTCGGCCTCTCATTGAACATCGAGAAAACCAGTGCTCTTCCAACAGGCACCAGCTATCCCTCTGCAATACCAGGAAAACAGCTTAATGGTGTAACATTAGAAAACATTGACCATTTCCGCTACCTTGGCAGCCACCTCTCCACAAAAGTGAACATCGACACTGAAATACAACACCACCTGAGCTCTGCGAGTGCAGCATTTTTCAGAATGAAGCAGAGAGTGTTTGATGATTGGGACATCCATAGAGATACCAAGGTGCTTGTTTATAAAGCCTCCCAATCCTGCTCTACATCTGCGAAACGTGGACGGTCTACAGACGTCACACTCAACTCCTAGAGCGTTTCCATCAGCATTGCCTCAGAAAAATCCTGCAAATCTCTTGAGAAGACAGGCGGACAAATGTCAGTGTGCTGGAAGAAGCAAAGACCACCAACATTGAAGCGATGCTCCTACGCCATCAACTCCGCTGGACTGGCCACGTTGTCCGAATGCCCGATCACCGTCTCCCAAAGCAGCTACTCTACTCCGAACTCAAGAATGGGAAATGTAATGTTGGTGGGCAGGAAAAGAGATTTAAAGATGGGCTTAAAACCAACCTTAAAAACTGTGGCAGTGACTCCGTTGTTTACTCCATAGCTAGAGCATATTTTGTTATCTCATCCTTGCAATTGTTAACTTTATGATGGATAATCAAGGAAAAATTAATGATGCTTTTAGTATCCTACTTTGAAATCACCAAGCATGGAAGATAATTATGATCATGTATACAACAGCTTTTGCTTCAGTCACTGCATCATTTCCATCAATCTCTTTTTTTCTTAGCCCCTCTTTTCCCGGTAATATTTTAGGTAGCAATAAGAGCCCAAAAGTTATTCTATTTTCCTTAACACTAAGGTTCATGGAACCACATTTAATTAAAGAAATGTATATTGACATGATTTAAAAAAAACAGGTCAGGAAATGGAATTGAAATTGATTGAGGAGAGCTTTTGTTTACTTTTATGTCAATGTATGAATGTTAAGATGTAGATGGATACTGAAAGGGTTTAATTTCCATATGTGTTGTTTTTCAGTCTTGTATAATGTAAGCTTTAATTGAACATGTCCTCTTTCTGCATGGCGCAATCAAGCATGTTCACATTGTTTATAAGCAGAGGTCACAGGTCAGTACTGAGCAAGCTCTAGCAATCAACCATATATATTCATGTCTATGTCGACTTCATGTGTAAGTCATAGACAACTTTGTTGGCCAAAATTGTGGATTTTAATATGAAGTAAAGATAAGTCAGGGGTCAATCTACAAAATACCAGCATGGCCTAAGTTGGCCAGTGCTACCATTTTCCCACCCAGGCATTCAAAAAGGGTGCTTTGCCACTCTACTCAGAAGAGGGACTAGTACCATTACTAGGGTTGGTGTCACCCAATGGTGTCACACCCTCTTCCAGTTGAGAGCCTAAAATGGGAAACATGTCACTCTAGCAATGAAAGAACAATATTTTTATAAGTAAAATGCTCCTGTGTGGGTGTTTTTTCATGTAAGTGCTTATTTTCCCCTCAGTATCATGGTTCTGGCAACCTGTGATGATTCTCTCTCCTCATGTCCCATGTCGTTGCTTTACTCAGAAACTTGTCCTCATCCAGGCTTGCATTCTTCCTTGACAATTTATCTTAGATGCTAGCTGTATCTTCAATCCCAGAGTAGCACCACAATGGAAGTTAATCTGCATAAACATTAATGGGAAATGTGCACTCCTCCTCTTCCTACAGTGATCATTAGGGTTTTGACAGAATTGCAGCCTAAGGGGAGGACAGAGGGCTCGTATGATTAGTTAAGAATAAGTGCTGTTGCATTCTATTTGGGAGAAAAGCAGTAAATGGTCGGTCTTGCAGGAATTCCAGCTTCAAGAGGTGGCAGATGGAATTGAATAGGAGGAAGTGGGCAAGGGCCTAGTGCCATTTGTGCATGCTTTGTGTGTGTGTGTGTGTGTGTGTGTGTATTCCAATACCATCTCCGTGTTGTCATTTTCCAAAGCTTTCTTTTTTCTCTGTTGTTATGGCCTGCTTCAAGGACATCATAAAAAAGCACCTTTTAATATCCTGCCTCCTTAACCCCCCTCCCCCACCAAAGATTATTGGAGTAGGCTCTCTCAACTTTTACATGCATTGCATACCCATTTGATGCTCTCCCCTGGTTTTGTAATGGGGGAAAGAACTGAAGTGAAATGCTGAAAATCCTTCCCCAGCCAAAGGCAATTCCAATTTGAGCTCTCCATGTTTTTGGTGTGGTTTGGGAAAGCTGAATCTCTTTGTGATCCTCTCAAAATTGAGCTCCGAAGGAAAGGAGAAGAGAGGGGGAGGTTAGGGCTTTGCCAATAATCTCTGGGATGATGGGTAAAGAGAAGGGTTATTAAGTGAGTCTTTCCTTGCCATCTTTAAATCAGTCTATGTGTAAAGCCTGAAATGAAACCTTTGGAAAACAGCCTTAAGGAACTGGAGGGAATGAGATTAAAGTTCACACACACAGAGCACACACTCGTACCACACCATGCTCTTGCCCACTCCTCTTACCCCCCCCCCCCCATTCCAACTGACACCTGTCAAAGCTTGAATCCTTACAAGCCCAATATTTGGTTCCATTACTCCCAATTGAGCGGAATGGTGCTTACTTTTAATTAAGCATACTTGCCCTGTGCCCCCAAGAAAAAATTCCTACTATTGCCTGAAGGGAGAGGCCCTGTTCCTATCCCCCTTTGACATTATTTAGATTATATATTTAGATTCGTGCTGCCTTCTCGACTGGGTTTGTGTATGACGTAATGAGTTATTGCATGGAGTGAAACTGACCCTAGTGATGCCACTAAGGGGATGGTTCTTTAAAAAAAAGTAATGGTACACTACTATTATAATAATCATCTCTTTTCTAAGTGAAGAAGTAAAATGTAAGAGGTTAGTCCATCTCAGTAGAACTTAAAAATAGTACTGCCCCTCTCTCTTCTTTTTGGTGTTCCTTTGAGGCCATTTTCCTGCCCAAATATTTAAAAAGGCCAGAAGTGGTACTACAATGGAGGCAATAGAAAGGTGAGTCCTTCTTTATGTTCTCTGGTGATCGAATATGTTCTTGCTTTTTTGCCATTCTACTCAGGAAATGGGATCATTCCTTTTTTTATTATGGTTAAGGTATAGTACTTACACTGGCCCATAGATAAACTGGACCAGTTTTTTGAAGATGACTTTTTGATGAACATTTTTTGACTTGTAAATGAGCGTTTAAAATAGTTATGTAATCGTATTTACATTTGATGCAGCTGCAATATGATAGACCATGGATGTAGAAAATTAGCATTCAACAAAGTATACAAAGTATCAACTAGCATGGCAACACATATATATGGCTGCAATTTCATTTTTCTACAGTTGAGGAAACTTTGTCTCCATCTTTGAGGACCTCATCACATGAGAGGGAAGGAAGTGCAGAAAAACAGAGGGAACTATCGTTTGTTTCCTACTGTCGAGGTGCCGTGCCTCTCCATCTTCTGTGATCACACGTTCTTCTGCTATCACATGTTCATTCTCTGCCTTTCCCTGCTTCTATCCATCTTCTTTCAATGGGAGTTGGGTAGCACCCAACTCCTGATAATTCAGCCTTCTCTCCATTTCTCTGTGCTGTCATAATAGAGTGTCATGGGCAACCACTAGAAGTGGCCTTGAGGTCATGTGATGACCTCTGTGGGCCTCTATTTTGGCAGAAAAAAGAAATGGAGACAAAACTGCATGGGATAAATTGCCAGATACATTTATTTATTTTGTTTAACAATGACTTTATTGTTTTTCCTAGCAATTCTGTCCTAGATTTCTGACTTTGTACGAGGGTTGAATGAAAAGTAATGCCTCCACCTTTGTAACTCAACCGATGGCAGAACTGGTATGCAGCAGGTACTGGCTTGTTCAGTAGACTCTCCTCTACAGTTCCATTTGGTGGGAAGCCTTAGCATTGAATGGTTGTGTTGTTAAAGTGAGAAGTATGGAACCCTGCGCAGACGGTTGATCAATGCAACTTAAGCAACATGCAGTCATTTAATTCTTGACAGCAGAAGGTGTCACCCCAAAGGAGATTCATCAGAGAATGCAAGCTGTTTATGATGATTGTGTTGATGTGAGTACTGTGCATCACTGGGCAAGTAAGTTTAAAGATGTTGAGGTGGGAACATCTGACTTGCGTGACAAACAAAGAGCTGGATGCCCTGTGATAGCAACCACCAAGTTTCACAAGCAAAAGGTTGATAGATTGATTCAGGACAATGTCATATCACTCAGAGAGATATTTCAAGCATAATCGGCATTTCACAAGAACGTGTGGGTGACATTATTGTATTGCTTGGCTATCGGAAGATCTGTGCACAATGGGTACCCAGGATGCTGATGCCTGAAATGAAAGCGCACAGACTTGAAATTTGCCAGGAACTCCTCTCGTGTTACGAAACTGAAGGTGATGCCTTTCTCCTTTAAGGTGACACCTTCTGCTGTCAAGAATTCAATGACTGCACGTTGCTTAAGTCGCATTGACCGACCGTCTGCGCATGGTTCCATACTTCACACTTTAACAACACAACCATTCAATGCTAAGGCTTCCCGCCAAATGGAACTGTAGGGGAGAGTCTACTGAACAAGCCAGTACCTGCCGCATACCAGTACTGCCATCTGTGGAGGAGTTACGAAGGTGAAGGGATTACTTTTCATTCAACCCTCATAGATTCATTTTAGCCTATAGTTATGCACTTCACCTAACACCATCGATGTCCCCATTATTTTGATCTCAGAGCCCTGTGGCATTCATGATGCACACTGTTTTCTCTCTGTGGAAAGTATACAATATTGTCCACCTGCTGGGCAATATTAAACTGGAACAGTATGAGGTGCTCTTTCAAAAATACTTATTTTGCTAGAGAAGGTGCATTTTATCCACTTTACAGTCTTTAGCACTTTACATTTTATCAACAAATGGATTTTCCTTATTGTACCATATGCATAAAACAGGTTTACCTCCCTGTGCATCCATGTAACAGTTATGCAAATGCTTGCGGAAAAATGTATAAGTAACCAAGAAAGCAATCTTTCATTTTGTCAGAAAAAGAGGCACGTTCAAAGTTCTTCAAATTCTTATTAAACCAATTGTGAATTTAAAGGGTTTGTGTGAAACTGTATTTAAAGAGCACATTGTATATGGCTAAGAACACTGTAGTTTTAAATAAAATACATTATGTTTAACCCTTTAATATGAAGGGCCCACTTAAATTATTATTTTTATATTTTTTGTCACAGAGAAAACAAAACCACAAATGCCCCTAAAACTTGGAAACACACTAAAAACAATGCACATTTGTCTTCCATGTAAATTTTAAATTTATGCTGCTGTATGTTGTTGTTTTTTAAAAAAGAAAAATGTAAGCACATGATGCAAAAGGCACAGTTTAATTATCAGATAAAAATTAGGATGTTAAATTAACAAAACCCAATGGAAAAGCATTCATATGAATTGTTCTATAAGACATTGTTCTATGTTCAGTTATAATTTAGGAGAAAGATTGAGAGAGTGAGAGAGACTGAAAGTGACTCATTCTTATGACTGAGGTAAATAACTTAAGGGTTTTTTTTTCTCCTTGCAAGCACATGCACCAGAATTGTATTCAATATATTTTTTCTTATTCTTTCCTCTTCTCCTCCCTCTTATTTTTACAAAGAAATATTTGCTATGAGAATATGGCTGGTAGAATTTGATCAAACCTGCCTGACTTTCTCATTCAATTTCACAGCTGAACTTGCCAAGGCAGAGGGAAGTCATTGAATGCATATATTTCTCAACTTACATCAGAATTCATAACTTTACTTGTTCTAAAACTTTTACTTATGAACATACAAAGCTGAATTAGATCAGTGATCCATTTATTGGGTTTAAAAAATTGCAAGCCATTAACAGATGAATTTATGAATACAGAATCCATCGATATGAGACCGACTGGATTTGATTCCCCTCCTGCCTCCTCCAGGGTTTTGGATCTTGCTGTATGTGCTCTTGGTGCAGTTGCAGAAAATTTCATTTCTGCCGCTTTAGTATTTCTAAAGCACTACTGTTTTAAGCATGTACATGCAGCCCACAAGATACAAACATCTGACTTACAAATTACTCATATTTAAGAACAGGGTTGAGACAAAAGGAAGTGAGAGAAATTCACCCCTAGGAAAGGAAATTCACTTTTAAAAGAATTATCATGGAAAAAAAGGTGTCTCAACTGAAGTTTTATCACCAATCCTTGTATCCACAACAAACCAAATTTTTCACAGGGACAGAAAGTGAGGTGAAATCTTCTGAACAGAAACACAGACAGCAAAACAAACATCACAGGAGTGTGAACCTTTCCCTATGCTATCCAAAGATATGTGTGTGTGTGTGTGTGTGTGTGTGTGTGTGTGTGTGTATATATATAAATATATATTTGGAAAGATAGGTCTGGTAGGTTTGTTTATTTAAAAATGCACTTGTTCTGACTTACATACGAATTCATCTTAAAAACAAACCTACCAGACCTATCTTGTTCATAACTTTGGGACTGCCTGTGTATATTTTTGCTTTATTGTTGTTAGTATTTTCAGATTTTTCTGGTGCTTCAATACTGAAAGAAAAGAGAAGTAGAAGAATAGAAATACATATACATACAGAAGTTGTCTGCATTTTCCTTGGAGCGTAAGGCGATCAATGTTTTGAAGTTAATCTTTCAAAAAATTTTGTAAGGTGGTGCCAATAGATCCACACAACTGGTTAGCTCATTTGTCATATTCATTCCTTCTCTACTTATAATAAATCAAGGTTTTTCTTGTGATTTGGGATGTGCAGAGATCTTTTTATTTTCTCACATCTTATTATTTGTCCCAGACCCATATATGATTAAATTGCATTTCACCATATGCTCTTCACTGGGAAACATAAAGAGAACCATGTTGAATGAATTTCCAAAGGATTCCAAGAATCTCATATCGCTTACTGTCTGTGATTCATCATCAATATGCCCACTCTCTATGAATCTCTCTAATCCAACCTTTATTAGCCCCCACTTTAGTTTGGACTACAACTTTTGTGAGGTCACTCAGTGGTGATACAAATTGTGGTCTAAAACATCTTGAGGGCACCAGGTCAAAAAGGAGATCTAAGGTAATACATAATCTGAGACATATTTACTTAAATAAATCCTGTATTCAATAGCACTTGTCTCAACAAGATATTCAGATAATTACATTGTTATTCCCAGTCTCACCATCCTTTCTTGTAATAGTGGGCATGGGCCAAACTAGATGACTCCATTGCAGCTGGGTAAGATCCAGCGAGGTGATTGCCATTAGTTTAGCACCCCTTGGTCACCCTTCTCCAGCTGCCAAGGCAGCTCTGCTGACTAGGCTTGCTCAAATAATTCGTTTTCCCCGTTAACCGTTATTAATTCGTTATTTTCGTTTGGTTTGAAGCAATTTTGAAGCATTGGTTGTCCACACGTCTGGATATCGCGGTTTCGAATCGCGAGAGGCCGTTTTTCGTTATGTCGTCGTTTTTTTCGTTAGGAAAAAACAGCTTTTGCAAATCACCCAAACTCCCACCATTCAGGCCCTTTCCTTTTGCCCCTCAGCAAAAGGGGCGTCACGGGCTCAGCCAATGGGAGGGGGCGAGGGGGAAGGAGGCCGAGGAGGAGGAGGAAGACGGAGGGGGGAAATGGCCGCCGCCGCCGCCTCGCCTCAGCTCAGGCCTGGTGTCTCTCTGTGAGGCGGGAAGGCGGCGGATGGAGCCGGGAATGGAGAGACCGAGAGAGACAGAGAGGGGCCCGGCGGTGAGGTTTTGACGTCTGTGCGAAGCTAGGCAAGTGGGGTTTGTATATCTGTGGAAGGTCCAGGGTGGGAGAAAGAACTCTTGTCTGTGGGAGGCAAGTGTGAATGTTGCAATTGGTCACCTTGATTAGCATTGAATAGCCTTGCAGCTTCAAAGCCTGGCTGCTTCCTACCTGGGGGAATCCTTTGTTGGGAGGTATTAGCTGGCCCTGATTGTTTCCTGTCTGGAATTCCCATTTTCTGGGTGTTGTTCTTTTACTGTCCTGATTTTAGCTTTTCTGTAGCTAAAAATGCATATAAAATTGATTCTATAGGGAGGATAAATGATTGGATTTCAACTCCTACAGCTTGGCTTTCTCTGCCAATAATGGTACCCATCTTGGATATTGTAAGGGATTTATTATTATTATTATTATTATTATTATTATTATTATTATTATTATTAGACCTTGCTCCCAGGAAGGTGCCTTCGCTGTGGCTCCCAACTTATCTATCTACCTTTCCACATATTCTCCACATTGTGTGTATGTGTATGTATATTATATATACATGAGCCCCGATGGCGAAGTGTGTTAAAGCACTGAGCTGCTGAACTTGCAGACCGAAAGGTCCCAGGTTCAAATCCCGGGAGCAGAGTGAGTGCCCGCTGTTAGCTCCAGCTTCTGCCAACCTAGCAGCTTGAAAACATGCCAATGTGAGTAGATCAATAGGTACCGCTCTGGCGGGAAGGTAATGGCACTCCATGTAGTCATGCCAGCCACATGACCTTGGAGGTGTCTATGGACAACACTGGCTCTTGGGCTTAGAAATGGAGATGAGCACCAACCCCCAGAGTCAGACATGACTGAACTTAATGTCAAGGGATACCTTTACCTTTACCTATACACACACACACACACACACACACACACACATTATGCAGGGACTATATACACAGTATATATCACACACACACCAATTTAACAAAGTTTCAGCCACAAAAACAAAGTTTCTGAAGTAGAACAATGACTTTCACAGTAAAGACAACCCAATTTAACAGGAAATAAGACTTTCAAACCAGGAACAGATTTCTGCAATTATTAAAAAATGGTTTATTATAAAAGCTATGAAAATTCGCCAAAAATCAGAGGATAAGAGAAACGTTCCAAATTTTGGTGAGCTATCAGTGTTAAATGTGTTCTACCACTGTACCAAGTTGGAAGAAGAACACTCAAAAAATGAGGGTGGGAGAGTCCTGTAAAGTCCTCTCCCTCTGTGCTGTTTTTGGGAATTGCGCATGTGCGTCCGCCATTAACGAATTAATTTAGAAAATAACGAATTTTCGTTAATTTCGAATTTTTTGGGGGGCCAAATTCGGAAATACCATCAGAAACGAAAAACTGCCCCCCTCTAGTTTTGAAACGAGTTTAGAATCAAATTTTTCGTGGATCGATCAAGCCTACTGCTGACCATCCAATGCTGTCAGTGGTGAGTGTGGGGTGCTGCTCCTGCCTAGCAACCCAAGAAAGGGAAGCTGTGACAGTGGGAAGGAAGACAAGCAAGCAGTGGGGTGATGTGAGGTTCAAGCAGGCAGACAGAAGGATGAGGGTGCAGAATGAATGCTCCTTCCCATCTGCTGGTGTGTCTCCTTCCAGCACCTTTCCCTGTCTCTCTTTCCACTCAGTTCTGCATTCCAAGTGTGTGCATGTCAGGAGAAAAGCTCAGTACCTGGACAAATGCTTCTCCTCTCCCCCAGGCTTCTTCTGTAGGGCTGGGAGGATCCAAGAAAGCTCTGGTCTGGGATCCTTCCTGCTTCCATTTTTGCGCTGCAGATGTGGAGGAAGTACAATAAAGTCTGGATTCCTCTCTCTGGTTGTGCTTCCCACTTACTGAAGTTGTGTGATGGTAGGAGGTGACACCATGAGCTAAAGCACTGGAGTGTTCCCAATGTTAGTGATGCCACTACATGATACGTTCACCTTAGGTCATCAGAAATCAGAAATAAAAACTTTCAGTACAAACATTAAAGTATACCTTGGCAGCAATTAGCATTTCTGCAATGTTTAATATTTAGACAGTCAAATGCTGGACTTAACATTTGTTGGCAAAACAATAATATGTTATCATGGTATATACTTCCAGTGTTCCTCTCAGAGGCTGGAAATGTTAGTTTATGAGAGCCATCAGCTGACATCCAAAAACCAACTATTCCAAACTTTCATTTCCCCCTTCTCTTATGACTTGTGTGAGAAAAGAGAGAAGACATTAATCTTATTATGAAAATAAAATTATGCCAAGTTCTGAGCAGATTTTCTCCATCAGATGGCTGTCCTGCTCTCCCTTCACTCACTCCCCACCCTGGCACATGCCAGTTCCCCAAGGGGCTTTTCAGGCACCGGCTGGTAATCAGCAGTACCTGACTCACCAGAACAGAAGGTTTGGAGTCAGCAGCATCTTTCAGAAAGATTGGTGAGGAAAGAAATGAATGTCAACAGGCACTCTATCTGCCGAGAGATTACCATGTGCTTTTTATTCCTCCTTTCTCCCTCCTCCGCTGCTGTTCAACTGATGACATAACAACATGTGAGTTATTAAAATTTTAACATTATTCTGAACCATCCATTGCTGCGCATTCAAGGCAGTTTTCATTTCCCACACCTTGTGCTCAAAAGCACTTGCCTCTCTGAAAAATGGTGGGAGGCAAGGAAACCCTTCCACAATATACATTGTAGGCAATATATGGCAAGTGAGTTTAACTCATGTATATAAATGTCACAGCTCATCAAACCTCAGGTATTTCTGTTGTGCACTTTCTCCCTCTACCGCCTCTTCTCTCAATCTCTTGAACATTTTTATCTCTTTGGAAGAGCAGGTTTATTGCCAAGCAGTTGAAAAGGTGCAGCAAGTATCTATTCTAACAACATGTATGTCACTATCGTGTGTGGTCGAGAAATGTCTTGACTACTGTGCTGTGTTATATGGAGCTAGTGTGGCATAATGGAACATCTCTGTAGACCAGGGTTTGAATTCCTGTTTGCCCATGAAACATTTCTTGACCACACTTGACAGTGACATACATGTTTTGTTATAATCATTAAGCCTCAGAGGATATATTTGAGCAAACTTCATCTGAACAAATCTTGCCAAGCAAACCCTGTGATATGTTTGTTGAGGGTTGCCATTGGTCAGAAATTACTTGGGAGCACATAACAACAACAAAAGGTGGTCAACATGAATGACCAGAATTTTCAAAAATTCAAAGGTCCAAAATATGTAAGCACCTTATTATGCATTTAAACTTGATGTATTTTTTGATGGCAATTTCCAGGACTGATACTGTGAGTGGAAGGGATAACATCTTCACTTGCTATGTTTCTTCTTACCTTTTGCTTCTCAGATGGCAATGGAGATGAGTCACACAAAATGTGATAGGCAGCAAAGAGGAAAGAAGGCGAGGAAGGAACAGGATACCTGTAGCACATTTCCTCAGGACACACCAGGACATAGTATGTGCACATGGGGTAGATGCTGCAAAAAATGGCTGCACCCAACATCCCCTCAATGTAGCATGAAGAAACATGTGAGGACAGACTGCAGCAATACTGCACTTCCTCTGTGTGTAGTGCATAGCTGCTCAATGACCAACCATAATTATCAGCAAGCCACATCTGTTGCACTGTGACTAATGTATATGCATATGTCACTAACAGAATTCTGGTTTATGTGTAACAGAAGAAGTGGATGGGCAGGTGACAAAAGAAAAAAAACTGAGGGACTAGACAGGATTTGGACAGAAGGAACTAAATGAGTGTAACAATTAGGAAAAATGGAGAAAGAGAAAGAGAGATGCAGAGAAAAATGGAAAAGATAGAATGTATAGTCTTGGAGACATGCAAAGTTACTAAACAGAAGACAGATGAAGAGGATAGAAAAACAGAATACTGGAGACCAGTGACAACAAAGGAGGGGAAAAACTGAAAAAGGTGGTGATAGAATAAAAGAGACAAGTAAACCAGGGAAAAGGTGTGTGAAAGAAAAGGAGGTTCAAATGTCACCTGAGGAAGAAGTAATGAGATTCATAAAACCAGTGATAATTTTGTTGATAAGTGCTAAGGCTGTGAAAAATTTCATTTGTGCCATGTTTGTTGTATCTATTTCATACGATTTGTACATAGCACACAATATTAAGACACACAAGAGATGCCCACACACAAAAAAACCTTACGATTCAAATTATTGACCTATGACTTTTTGGAAGAGTTTTGTAGGTCTCGACAATGGCTCCATGTCTCCATCACAGTTGCAGCCTCTGCCCCAAAAGAGCTGGATTTGGTTTCCCCAAAGGGCCCTGAGGAGAAAAAAAAAGGAGGGAGAAATGGAGGGAGAAGGTGTGCTCCTTCTTCAAAGGGGGTGGTGAGGGGAACTGTGGTGGCAGGTGGGCAGGAGGGAGGGATGCCAGCCATCCCCGAGATAAACAAGCAGAGACCACACTTCCATTGAGGCTTTAACACAGGAAGTAAGCAGACTTCTGGAAAAGGTAGTTTAATCTTTTGAATGCTCTGCCACAGGGGTCATCACCTTCCCAAACTATATTTCCCAGAATTCCTCCCTGAATGTTTTGGTGTACATTCTCTAAAGGGATTTCGAGATAAAGTTGAATCAACCCTGTGAGGCAGTCAAAGCTGAGAGGCAGTAACTCCAAAGTTTACCTATTAAGCCTCTTCTTCTTCTTCTTCTTCTTCTTCTTCTTCATCATTATCATCATCATCATCATCATCAATTTCAAACGCTGGATGGGGATCTGTTAGTGGTGCTTTGACTATGCTTTTTCTGTCTGGCAGAAGAGGGTTGGAATGGGTCTTCCAGTGAAATAGTACTGTTAAGTTCATGTTGATTAAAATTCCCTAAAAATCAGTGGATGTGCAAATCTTTCTGAAAGTCTGTGGGAATGATGCCCTGGTTATGTTGTATCATTGAAAATAGACATTCAATGAGATAGCTCTTGTAGTTTTTTTTTTAATGTTGCTCATAAAAAAAACTTTTTAAAATTCCCAGACATTAGTGGATGTGTGAAACCTTCTAAAACTTGAGGAGGAGGGGAACAGTGGTAAATGTGTTCATCCTGATAGCTCTAAAAATGCATGAGAAAGGAGCGCCAGAAGTTTCCCTAATTTAGTTGTGCAATTACATAACCAAAAAGTAGCAAAATTTGTTATATTGTTTATTATTTATTTATTTTATTACAACATTTATATCCCGCCCTTCTCACCCGAGAGGGGACTCAGGGCGGCTTACAATAAACACACATATAAAAATTATACAGTACACATAAATCAGATTAAAAATTATTAATTTACATCAACATTCATAAAAACATTCTAAAATACAAATGGACATGTTCAGGTTCAAAAGACTAGATCTGTCAATTAGGTTCTGGCGTACATAATAATAATTGGCACTGCTGATTCTTATTTGAAAGCCTGGCCCCACAACCAAGTTTTAACCTTCCTACGGAAGGATAGGAGGGAGGGAGCCTGCCTGACTTCACTGGGGAGGGCGTTCCATAGGCGGGGAGCCACTACTGAAAAAGCCCTGTCTCTCGTCCCCGCCAGACGCACCTGTGAGGCTGATGGGACCGTGAGCAGGGCCTCATCTGATGATCTTAAACTTCAAGATGGGTTGTAGCGGGAGACATGTTCGGACAGATAAGCTGGGCCGGAACCATTTAGAGCTTTATAGGCTAAAGCCAGCACCTTGAATTGTGCTTGGTAGCTAATTGGCAGCCAGTGGAGCTGGCGTAACAGAGGAGTGGTACGTTCCCTGAACGCCGCTCCAGTTATTAGCCTGGCAGCCTCCCGTTGGACTAATTGAAGCTTCCAAACAGTCTTCAAAGGCAGCCCCACATAGAGTGCGTTGCAGTAGTCTAAACGGGATGTAACGAGAGCATGGACCACCGTGGCCAAGTCCGGCTTCTCAAGGTACGGTCGCAGCTGGCGCACGGGTTTTAACTGTGCAAAGGCTCCCCTAGCCACCGCTGAGACCTGGGGTTCCAGGCTCAACGATGAGTCTAGGATCACCCGCAGAATGCGAACCTGTTTCTTCAGGGGGAGTGTGACCCCATCCAGCACAGGCTGTAACCCAGTACCCTGATCAGCCTTCCGACTGACCAGGAGGACCTCTGTCTTGCCTGGATTCAATTTCACTTTGTTGGCCCTCATCCAGTCCGACACAACGGCCAAGCACCGGTTCAGGACCTGAACAGCCTCCTTAGTGACAGGTGGGAAGGTGTGATGTCTCATGGGCCTTGTAGTCCAGTTCCTAGTACTATTGTGGCAGACGAAGAGGAAAACATGGGATTTCCACCGGTTCAGCCAGAATCGGAGCCCCTGCACCTGGAGGATGTTTGCCCTCAAGAAGTCAGCCAAACAAGCCTTGGGCAGAATTCTCCCCTGTTTTCTCGAAAGGACAATTATAATAGAGATAGAGGAGCTAGGGAGGCGACTCGCTGGAGCCTCAGAATCGCAGCCAAACAATTAGCTGATTAGGTCTGCTTCCCTTGGGAAATTCTAAGGAGTCATGCATCTGGACGGAGTTGGGTTTCACTTCTCGTTCTCCAGGGAAAGTGTTCTTCTGGCGGGAAATGAGACCCTATTTAGGTGTTTTGCCGCAAGGGAAACCTTGCGGAGTCAACTCGTCAGCTTGAGGAGTGAGATCGTGTGTGGACTTCGTAATCCCCAGTTCCTTGTTTCCTGGATCAAGTTCCAAGCCTGCCTTGTTTCACGTTTGACCGCGGACCTCGCCACGGACCTTGTTCTTGCTTCTTGTTTGCCTCGTATCAAGTCTTGTTTGCCAAGAATCTAGTTTGTTTTCCAGCCTTGTTGTCAAGCTTCAATGGACTAAAAGACCTTGTCATCTCCCCACACTATTGCTTGGCAAAGTGTGTGTTTCGGTTAATGGATTATAACTTTGGACCTTAATATCACATATTGGACATTATTTTCCTGGACTATATTTGACCTTTCCTGAAAGGTCTACTTCTGAACTATATTCTTCACTTGTTTTTATTGACTTTATATATTCCTTTAATAAAGATATTAGATAGAATCCGGCCTCTGCGCATGGTTATTGGTGTTCTGTAGCCTGGGTCCTGACAGTTTGACTCCGCCACCCTAAGCACCAATTAACCTAGGCCAGGATGTCTACAGGAACCGGGGTGGAAGCCCAACCACTCAGCTACACCATTTCCAAGGAAGAATTCGACAGAATCCGTGATACACTCCGTACGCAGGAGGGAGAAATCCGGGGCTTGAAAGAACGCGGTGTCCGGCTCCCTGCCCTAGCGCTTCCAACCAAGTTTTCTGGAGAAGCCTCCAAGGTTCATGTTTTCCGTCGCCAGTGCCAGGCGTACATAGAAGCCCGCCAAGCCGAGTTCCCCCAAGAAGAAGTCAAGGTGGCGTGGATTTAGAGCCTCATAGAAGGGCCTGCGGCCAATTGGGCAATGGCGTTATTTGATGCGGGTTCCATGCACCTAAGTTCCGCGCAAAACTTCCTGAATCACCTTAAAGCGACATGGGGGATCGAGGACAATGAGGAGGCGGCCGGCCATAAACTCCGGCGTCTTTTCCAAGGGGACAGGCCGTTGTCGCAGTACATAGCCGAGTTCCGGGTGCTGGCTCAGAACACCGGCTGGAACGATATAGCCCTCAGAGGACAATTTCGTGAGGGTCTCAACATCGAGATGCAGGAAGAAATCTCTAAGGTGGATCCTCCAAATTCTCTTGAGAGACTTATCAATCATTGTTTGCGAGCCGAAGTCCTGCTTGCCAACAAAAAACAGTGGCTCCGAGGCCAGAGTGGAAGAGCCGGAGTGAAACCTCCCGCTTCCGCCAGTATTCAGCCACGCCCTGTGTGGAGACCCCCACCACCAGCCCCAAACCCCAGGGGAAGCGAGGAGGAGCCGATGCAGTTGGGCAATGTGCGCCCTAGACTAGATGTTGCCGAAAAGGCCCGCCGCCAACGTTTAAACCTCTGTTGGTACTGCGGGAATGGGGCGCACTTCGCCAAAGGATGCCAAGCCAAGGGAAAGCCCACCACCCGCCTGGCGGCGGCGTCCTCCGCGGAGGCGGAAGCGGCCACGGCGACTGGAGCAAAGCCGGCGGGGGAAGCCAGCGACCGGGCGTAGAGAGGCTCGACAACCCGGTCAAAAACCCCGCTCAAGAGCCGCAAACCGGGGTCCTATTTCTCCTGGTGATTACGCTGTGGTCGGTGAAAAAGGGACCTGTCATGATCCATGCCATGATAGACTCAGGGGCAACAAACAATTTCATCGATAGAGAGTATGCCGACTCTCTGGGATTACAATATCACGATTTCAAGAATGCCCGGGTGGTGCAGGCCATAGATGGTCGTCCCCTAAAGACGGGCCCAGTAAGCCAATGGACTGAACCCACCAGGATGTGGATAAGGGAACACATGGAAGAAATTTCCTTCTTCGTTACCGAGGATCCCCACTTCCCTGTGATTTTGGGGATTCCATGGCTGACGCTCCACGACCCAAACATCTCCTGGTCCAACAGAGAACTACAGTTTGCCTCAAGATATTGCCAGAACCATTGTCTAGTAGCCAAGGTCTGCCATGCCACAGACGCTGAGCCCATCATCACCTTGCCCAAGAAATATTCGGACTTTTGGGACGTTTTCAATGAAAAGGAAGCCGAGAAACTACCCCCACATAGACCCTACGACTGTGCCATTGACTTGGTGGAGGGGGCCCTGATTCCGCGAGGACACCTCTACTCCCTGACTGAACCAGAGCAAGAAGCTCTCAGGGAGTTTATAGAGTCAAACCTTCGCAAGGGATTCATCAGACCCTCTCAATCCCCAGCTGCTTCCCCAGTGATGTTTGTGAAAAAGAAGTCAGGGGACCTACGCTTGGTTGTGGACTATAGAGCATTGAACAATATCACGAAGCGGAATCGCTACCCCCTGCCTTTGATCTCGGACCTATTAGACCGGCTTCGAGGGGCCAAGGTTTACACCAAGCTGGATCTCCGGGGGGCTTACAATCTAGTTCGCATCAGAGAAGGGGACGAATGGAAAACCGCCTTCCAGACCAAATTCGGATTATTTGAGTCCCTAGTCATGAATTACGGTTTATCCGGAGCTCCCGCAACGTTCCAGCATTTTGTCAACGACATCTTCCAGGTTTATCTAGATCGGTTCTTGATCATATACTTGGACGATTTTTTGGTGTTTTCTAGATCACAATCGGAGCACGAACAACACGTCAGGATGGTGCTACAACGATTGCGGGATCATGGACTATATGCCAAGTTAGAAAAATGCGCCTTTGATCTGCAAGAAGTAGACTTCCTGGGGTACCGTGTCTCGCCACTAGGGCTCTCCATGGACCCGGCAAAGGTTTCAGCAGTATTGGAATGGCGGGCGCCAACCAACAAGAAGGAAGTGCAGAGCTTCTTGGGGTTTGCAAACTACTACCGCAAATTCATCCCAGACTTCGCTCGCTGGTCTGACCCAATCACCAGCTGCATCCGTGGGAAACAGCCTTTCCGCTGGACGGAACAAGCAGAGAAAGGGTTCCAGCAGCTAAAGAAGTTATTCACGACCCAGCCAATTCTACAGCACCCTGATCCTAAAACCCCTTTTGTTGTGCAGGCTGACGCCTCCGATGTTGCAATTGGGGCTGTACTCATGCAACCAGTGGGAGAACATCTTCATCCTTGTGCCTATTATTCCCATCAACTAACAGCCCCAGAGAGAAATTACACTATTTGGGAGAAAGAACTTTTGGCCATAAAGGCAGCTTTTGAAAATTGGAGACATTGGTTGGAAGGGGCCAAATTTCCCATTGAGGTTCATACTGATCATCGTAATTTGGAGCATCTAAGAACTGCACGAAAGCTAAATCAAAGGCAGCAACGCTGGGCTTTGTTCTTTGAACGTTTTGACTTCCAGATCCATTATGTGACTCCGGCTCAGACCAAGCAAGCAGATGCTCTATCACGGAAACCGGAGTATGCTGCAGGACGCAGAGAGACCTCAGAATCTCGATTGCTGCAACCCGAAAACTTTGCCACGCTCACAGTGGGAAACACCAAATCCACTCCAACTGAACCAACTCCCTCCAACCCAGAATCCCTTTGCTCTCAAGAAATTAGAGCCAGCCAACAGACAGATGCTTGGGCTCAAGAACAGATTCGCCAAGGACTACGTTTCCCATTTTCGCTCAAAGACGGCCTGCTATGCTACAGGAACCATGTTTACATCCCTCCAGGCCCCGACAGAGAAAAGGCACTTCGTCTGTGTCATGACAGCAAGCCAGCAGGGCATTTCGGACTATTTAAAACCATGCACTTGATCCTGCGAGATTTCTGGTGGCCCAAGATCCGCAAGGATGTGGAAAAATATGTCAATACCTGCCCTGTATGTCAGCTCTCCAAGACACGAAGGGAGAAGCCGTCAGGGCTACTGCATCCCCTTCCCACTCCTTCTCGTCCATGGGAGATAATTTCCGCAGATTTTATCACTGATTTGCCACCCTCCCTTGGATTCACCACGATTCTAGTAGTGGTGGACCTTTTTACCAAATTGGCCCATTTCGTTCCCTGTGACGGCCTTCCCACGGCCAAAGAGACTGCAGATTTATTCCTTCAACATATCTTCCGCCTACATGGGTTGCCCAAGAGTTTAATCACTGACCGTGGATCTCAATTCACCTCTCGGTTCTGGAAGGCACTGCAACAACTATTGGGCATAGACTCTCGTTTATCTTCAGCTCACCATCCCCAAACGGATGGGCAAACGGAGCGCACCAATGCCATTTTGGAACAATACCTTCGCTGTTATGTAAACTATCAACAGGACAATTGGGCATCCCTATTACCTCTATCGGAGTTTGCCTACAACAACGGTGTCCAGGCTTCAACTAAAGAAACCCCGTTCTTTGCAAACTACGGTTTCCATCCACGTTTCTTTCCTTCTGTCATTGAAACCTCAGAAGTCCCTGCCGTGGAGGACTGGCTGCAAGAACTCACAGCGGTGCAACAACTCTTGCACCAGCAACTGGATCAAGCCAAGGAGGACTATAAACGCCACGCTGACGGTCATCGCCAGCCGGGCCCTGAAATCAAGGTAGGAGATCGGGTTCTATTGTCCACTCGCTTTTTGCCCTCCCACCGTCCCTGCCGGAAGCTAGATGCCCGTTTCATTGGTCCCTATCCAGTGGTGGCGCAACTTAACCCCGTGACTTTCAAACTCCAACTTCCGCGCTCCATGCGCATTCATCCAGTGTTTCATCGTTCCCTGCTCCTTCCGGCGGATGGTGTACGCCCTGATGCGAACCGGCTGGCCTACCCTGCCAAGCCGCGGCCCCGCGCCCTGCGGAGAGGGCCCATGTTGGAGAGGGGCCTTGAGGAGGGGGATAGTGTGATGTCTCATGGGCCTTGTAGTCCCGTTCCTAGTACCATTGTGGCAGACGAAGAGGAAAACATGGGATTTCCACCGGTTCAGCCAGAATCGGAGCCCCTGCACCTGGAGGATGTTTGCCCTCAAGAAGTCAGCCAAACAAGCCTTGGGCAGAATTCTCCCCTGTTTTCTCGAAAGGACAATTATAATAGAGATAGAGGAGCTAGGGAGGCGACTCGCCGGAGCCTCAGAATCGCAGCCAAACAATTAGCTGATTAGGTCTGCTTCCCTTGGGAAATTCTAAGGAGTCATGCATCTGGACGGAGTTGGGTTTCACTTCTCGTTCTCCAGGGAAAGTGTTCTTCTGGCGGGAAACGAGACCCTATTTAGGTGTTTTGCCGCAAGGGAAACCTTGCGGAGTCAACTCGTCAGCTTGAGGAGTGAGATCGTGTGTGGACTTCGTAATCCCCAGTTCCTTGTTTCCTGGATCAAGTTCCAAGCCTGCCTTGTTTCACGTTTGACCGCGGACCTCGCCACGGACCTTGTTCTTGCTTCTTGTTTGCCTCGTATCAAGTCTTGTTTGCCAAGAATCTAGTTTGTTTTCCAGCCTTGTTGTCAAGCTTCAATGGACTAAAAGACCTTGTCATCTCCCCACACTATTGCTTGGCAAAGTGTGTGTTTCGGTTAATGGATTATAACTTTGGACCTTAATATCACATATTGGACATTATTTTCCTGGATTTTCCTTTCCTGAAAGGTCTACTTCTGAACTATATTCTTCACTTGTTTTTATTGACTTTATATATTCCTTTAATAAAGATATTAGATAGAATCCGGCCTCTGCGCATGGTTATTGGTGTTCTGTAGCCTGGGTCCTGACAGAAGGAGTAACAGAGCTGGACATCATCTGCATACAGATGACACCGGACCCCGAAACTCCTGATGATCTCTCCCAGCAGCTTCATGTAGATGTTAAACAACATGGGAGACAATACAGAACCCTGCGGGACCCCACAAGTCAACAGTTATGGGGCTGAGCAGGCGTCCCCCAATGACACCATCTGGGAACAACCCTCCAGGAATGAGTGGAGCCACTGCAAAACAGTACCTCCAAGTCCCATTCCCGCAAGGCGTCTCCGAAGGATACCGTGATCGACGGTATCGAAGGCCGCTGAGAGGTCCAGCAGAACCAGCAGGGACACACTCCCCCGTCCAGTTCCCAGTGAAGATCATTGACTAAGGCGACCAAGGCTGTCTCGGTACCATGCCCCGGCCTGAAGCCAGACTGTGCCAGATCCAGAAAATCAGTGTCAACCAAGAATCCCTGGAGCTGCGAGGCAACCACATGTTCCAAGACCTTGCCCAAATAGGGGAGATTGTAAATAGGCCAAAGGTTTCCAAACTAAGTGGGATCCAGTGATGGCTTTTTCAACAGCGGCTTGATCACAGCCATTTTTAGGCTCACTGGAAACTTGTCCTCCCGAAGGGAGGCATTCACCACCATCTTCACCCACTCGGTCAATCTTCCTCTGGCTTCTCTCACCAGCCAGGATGGGCAGGGGTCCAGGATGCATGTGCTCAGTCTCGCCTCTCCAAGGATCTTGTCCACATCCTCGAGCTCAACCAATTGAAATGAATCCAACAAAACTGGACAAGCAGGTGCGCTCGATACATATTCAGAGACTACCATTAATATGGTGTCAAAGTCGGAACAGATCAGAGCGACTTTGTCCGCAAAGAACCGAGCAAATGCTTCACAGCGGGCTGCCGAGTTATCAGGGCTCCCACCTTGATTGGTGGGAGTTAACAACCCTCTGAAGACATGGAACAGCACCGCCGGACGGTTCTGTGCGGACGCAATGTTGGCCGCAAGGTGGACTCTCCTTGCGGCTTTGATTGCCACGGCATATGCCCTAAGATAGGAGCCTAGCCGTGTTTGGTCTGACTCGTTATACTCTGATCGCTACACGCACTCTAGTTCCCTCTTCTTTCGCTTCATTGCTGCCAGCTCCTCAGTAAACCAAGGAGCTGGTTTAGCTCGGTTACTTGAGAGGGGACGCTCCGGAGCGATAGTGTCTATTGCCCTAGTTGCCCCCTTGTTCCAGAGGGCGACCAGAGCATCAACAGGATCACCTGCCAAGGAGGCGGGAAATTCCCCAAGAGCCGTCAGGAATCCTTCTGGATCCATAAGTCTCCTTATTTATTTATTTTGTTATTTCAGCTTTTCAGTGTAAATGAAATGTAGGGGCACTTTTTCACCACTTTTGTTATATTTGAGACAGAATACTGGTGAATGAAAGAAACAGAGCCTTTTAAGACATAGCAGCTTCAGTGAAGAACTCTACTTTAGAACAGCACTATTCAAACTTGTGGACTGTGGACTGATGTTGATCCACAAGTCATGGCTAATTTCCGGGAGGGAAAGTTTCTCAACATGTTTCCAGTAGGGAAGGAAACTGTTGCAGCTAACAAATATGCCAGTCCCTGGGATATTGTGGAGTGAAGACCTGGCCAATCCCACAGAAAAGATAGTTTAAGAAGCACTCCTCTAGAATTTAGCTTGATAAACTTATTTGCTTTTGAATAAGAAAATAATAGCTTATTGTTCCATAAACATTTTGGGATAGTGGTGTGTCATATATGTTTAACTTTACTATCTTTGATATTTGTATCCCTTTCAACCTTTTGTTTGAGGGTATCAGTTGGTACTGTTTTATTTTATTGATTCTATGTTCAACTTTGGTTTATGGGTGTTATTAGCTTTACCAGCAACATGCACATTTGATAGATTTTAGAAAGCAAGCATTTAACAAAAATATTTATAGATTTTTTTAAATTGATTGAAATGATCATGCAAGCTGACTTTTTAAAACAGATTTGCGCATGCTGAATTCATATTGATGTCTAAATGCAAATGCAGATCATGACAATGCATCCATTTTTCCAAATCCAAGTCCCCAAAGATTTTTGAAGACATGTTATATTATGATCTGGCCACACACAGAATGATTAAAAAGATCTGATACAAGGAAGTCTACTGAAGAAATCCAAGTTGGGTTCACATTAGGTTGATTTTAACATATAACTAATAGACTATACAGTTTGTTTGATTAAGAATTTTGTATTGCCACCTAAGATGGGACAATTCATTATCAGAGAAAGAGCAGAGGAGTTTTTTTTCATTGTGGAATGATCTCCTACTGAAGGTCTGACTGTCACCAAAGTTGATTTCTTTTTGGCACCAAGTCAAAAGGCAACTTTAATAAAGCCTTCATTGTATATTGTTTTGAATTGCTGTAGCCATTAATGTTATTTTAACAGTTTTGTTTAATATCCTTTTTTACATTGTCTTCTACTGAATGTTTTTAACATTTAATGTCATCCTAAGACCCTGTGACAGAAAGAAAAATAGAAAAAAAATAATTCCTCAATGAAATAAATAAATCGATGGACAACATGTTAGGAATAATAACAGCAACAACAACAACAACAACAACAACAACAACAACAACAATATTCACTCCCACACAGCTGGATCATCAAGTGCCTGGACGCCATTGGGATTAGTAAAAACATTGGCACTCTTATTGAAAACATGATGGAACACTGGAAAACTGAACTGTTTGTTGGAAATGAAAGCTATGGACTTGTCAACATCAGAAGAGGAATTTTCCAGGGAGATCCATTTTCCCCTCTGCTTTTCATTATTGCCATGATCCCTCTGTCAACAATCTTACAAAAAACAAATATCGGCTACCAAACATCCAAGAAATCTCACAAAATTTCACATCTGATGTACATGGTTGACCTGAAGCTGTAAGGGAAAACTGAAACTGAAATCCAGTCTCTTACTAACACTGTCTGAATTTTTAGCACTGATATCAGCATGGAGTTTGGTTTGGACAAATGTTCAACAGTGGCATTGAAGAAGGGAAAAATCATTGAAAGTGAAGGCATAAATATGCCTAATGGCCAAACAATAAAGTGTCACCAGCCAGAGGCCTATAAATATCTGGGCATATTACAGCTGGACAACATCAAGCATGAAGATGTGAAAACTGTGGTCAGCAAAGAAAGGGTCAAAAATTCTCAAAAGCAAGCTCAATGGGGGCAACACCATCAAGGCCATAAACACCTGGGCCATATTTGTCATAAGATATACTGCTGGCATTATAAATTGGACACAGGTGGAACTGGACAATTTGGATAGAAAAACAAGAAAACTCATGACCATTCATCATTCACTGCACCCTCGCAGTGATGTTGACCGACTATATCTGCCTAGATGATCAGGTGGCAGAGGACTCTTACAAGTAAAACAAGCAGTCAAAGAAGAAGAACATGCCCTGGCAGAATATGTAAAGCAAAGTGAAGAACCTATTTTGATTGAAGTAAAAAATCAGAAACTCCTCAAAGCACAGCAGATAAAAAAGTACAAGAAAACCACACTACAAACTAGAGCTGACAGCTGGCACAACAAAACATTACATGGAAAGTTCCTTGACAAAATTGAAGGAAAAGCTGATAAGGAGAAGACCTGGCTATGGCTCACAAATGGGACACTGAAGAAGGAGACAGAAGGCCTGATCCTTGCAGCCCAGGAGCAAGCCATCAGAACAAATGCAATTAAGGCCAAGATCGAAAAATCAGCTGATGACCCAAAATGCAGACTGTGCAAGGAAGCTGACAAAACCATCGATCATATCCTCAGCTTCTGTAAGAAAATCGCACAGACAAACTACAAACAGAGGCACAACTATGTGGCCCAAATGATTCATTGGAACTTATGCCTCAAGTACCACCTCCCAGCAGTAAAGAACTGGTGGGATCACAAATGAGCATGCAAAGATACTGTGGGACTTCTGAATCCAGACTGACAAAGTTCTGGAACAAAACACACCAGACCTCACAGTTATGGAAAAGAAAAAGGGTTGGATCATTGATGTTGCCATCCCAGGTGACAGTCACATTGACGAAAAACAACAGGAAAAACTCAGCCACTATCAGGACTTCAAAATTGAACTTCAAAGACTCTGGCAGAAACTAGTACAGGTAGTCTCAGTGGTGATGGGCACATTGAGTGTTCTGCCAAAAGATCTCAGCCGGCATTTGGAAATAATAGACATTGACAAAATTATGATCTGCCAACTGCAAAAGGCAGATCAACTACTGGGATCTGCGCGCATCATCCGAAAATACATCACACAGTCCTAAACACTTGGGAAGTGTTCGACTTGTGATTTTGTGATACGAAATCCAGCAGAGCTATCTTGTTTGCTGTGTCATACAATGCCATTGTGTCAATAATAATAATAATAATAATAATAATAATAGGATATGATTTAAGGAAACCAACAAAACCATTGATCATATCCTCAGCTGCTGTAAGAAAATCGCACAGACAGACTACAAACAGAGGCACAACTATGTGGCCCAAATGATTCATTGGAACCTATGCCTCAAGTACCACCTCCCTGCAGTAAAGAACTGGTGGGATCACAAACCTGCAAAGGTCGTAGAAAATGAACACACAAAGATACTGTGGGACTTCCAAATCCAGACTGACAAAGTTCTGGAACACAACACAACAGACATCACAGTTGTGGAAAAGAAAAAGGTTTGGATCATTGATGTTGCCATCCCAGGTGACAGTCGCATTGACGAAAAACAACAGGAAAAACTCAGCCGCTATCAGGACTTCAAGATTGAATTTCAAAGACTCTGGCAGAAACCAGTGCAGGTGGTCCTGGTGGTGATGGGCACACTGGATGCCGTGCCAAAAGATCTCAGCCAGCATTTGGAAACAATAGACATTGATAAAATCACGATCTGTCAACTGCAAAAGGCCACCTTACTGGGATCTGCGTGCATCATCCGAAAATACATCACACAGTCCTAAACATTGGGATGTGTTCGACTTGTGATTTTGTGATACGAAATCCAGCATGTCTATCTTGTTTGCTGTGTCATACAATAAAATAATAATAATAATAAAAACAATAACTTTATTATTGTATACCGCCTCCATCTCCCCGAAGGAACTCAGAGCGGTTCACACAGGGACAAGCCCAATCAACATCATAAACATCATAAAATAGACAGTTTAAAAAACATATACATCCTAGTTAAATCAGAATAATCAAACTGGAGTTTAAATTAACTTAAAATTATAAAACATAAAATATAAAAACAATCTTAATCAATCATCCACGAGCCACTGAAAAATCTAACTATGCATGAGTGGGTAGCTGTCACAAACTCACTAAAATTTAGAACTGATTAATAAAGTGCATGAGTTGAGTAAAATGCATGGGGTGGACAAACCAGGGCAGGAGAAATGATCTTGAGGTGGAGAACAACAGTATAGTGACCAGTGCAAAGTGCAAATCTGAATAGGGGGCGGTTATAAGGACTTGTTTAATCAAATGCATAGCAGAACATTCATGTTTGTAGTTCTTTATGGAAGATGGAGAGGGTAGGTGCTAACCTAACTTCCCCAGGAAGGGAATTCCAGAGCTGGGGAGCCATCACAGAGAAGGCCCTCTCCTGCGTCCTCACCAACTGTGCTTGCAAAAGGGGAGGAAACGAGAGAAGGGCCTCCCCAGAAGATTTTAGAGATCGCACACGTTCGTAGGGGAAGATGCGGTCATGAAGATAGGCCGGTTCCGAACTGTTTAGGGCTTTATAGGTAATAACCTGCACCTTGAATTGGGATCGGAAACTTATCGGCAGCCAGTGGAGCTGTTTAAACAGGGGGAATGACTGCTCCCTCTAACTGGCTCCAGTTAACAATCTGGCTGCAGAGCTTTGAACCAACTGTAGTTTCTGAGCCGTCTTCAAAGGCAGCCCCATGTAGAGTGCATTGCAGTAATCCAGTCTGGAGGTAACTAAGACATGGACCACCTTGGTCAAGTCAGACATCTCAAAATACGGTTGCAGCTGGTGCACAAACTTTAATTGCTAACACCTGAGCATCAAGCATCAGCGCTGAATCTAGGAGGACCCCCAGACTGTGGACCTGTGCCTTCAGGGGCAATGTGACCCCATCGAGCACAGGTTGCCACCCTATACCCCGATCTGTCGAGCGACTGACCAGGAGGACTTCTGTCTTGTCAGGATTAAGCTTCAGCTTGTTAGCCCTCATCCAGTCCACCACAGCAGTCAGGCACTGGTCTAGGATCCGAGGGGCTTCCTTGGAATGTGGAGGAAAAGAGTAGTAGATAGAGATGCATAGAGATGGCACCGCATTCCAAAACTCCGTATGACCTCACCCAGCGGTTTCATGTAGATGTTAAATAGCATAGGAGATCAAATAAAACCTTGCGAGACTCCACAGGTCAAAGGCCAGGGGTCCGAACAAGTATTTCCTAGCTTCACTAACTGGAAACGACTCTCCATGAAGGAGCGGAGCTACTGCAAAGCAATGCCCCCAATGCCATTCCGGAGAGTTGACCCAGAAGGATACCATGGTCTATGGTATCGAAAGCAGCTGAGATGTCCAAGAGAACCAACAGGGACACACTCCCCCTGTTGAACTCTCTGTGGAAGTCATCCACCAAGGTGACCAAAGCCATCTCGGTACTGGGACCAGGCCTGAAATCAGACTGGGATGGATCCAGATAGTTGGTCTCATCAAGGAAACCCTGGAGCTGTGTGGCAACCACCCGCTCCAGAACCTTGGCCAAAAAGGGGAGACTGGAGATTGGTCGGTAGTTATTTAGGACCATAGGATTGAGGGACGCCTTCTTCAGGCTAGGCCTTACTATTGCCTGCTTTAGGCTCGATGGAATATGTCCCTGATCTAGTGAAGTGTTTATGATCCTCATAAAGCAATCTACCACTCGCGAACTGGCAAGTTTGATAAGCCAAGAAGGATCCAGGGCGTAAAGTGGTCACCATCACTGCCCCAAGGATCCTGTTGTGATGGAGTCTTCAAGTAGAGATCCTACTAGTTGTATTAGAAGAGGTAGGAAAACTGCTCGTGAGCAAGACTCTGATGAGGGGCAACAAAGAAGAGAATCCGGGAAATACTTATGGAGCCGTCTGATGATGATACCTTTGAGGGTTTTGAAGGGGATTGTGGGACTGGGAGTCAGGAGGATGGGATGTCAGACTCTGGGAGTGAGGTGATGGATTGGACTAAGGTTCAGGAGATCCAGGAGATTCTTGAGGAGCCCACAAGCAGTGGTACATTTGAGGGATGGCACGGAGAAGATACAGATGGATCCTGAGGAGTTATGGGTTTGGATAGAAGGTGGTCTGGCTGGAGATATCATAGAAAGGCTGCAGCTAGAGGTGGGGCATTGGGTGACTCCAGCTCTGATGAGGATTTGCAGCAACCAGCTGTGGATGGGGTGTTGGTTGGCTCAAGTTCAGAGGAGGACTTGTAGATAAAAGTAAGTTTGTTGCTAATGTAACTTTGCAATCAGCAAGGTGTTTTGTTGGGCGCTTTTTGGGATCTCTGTTTCAGAAGACGTGTTTGGAAGACTGCTTTGGGACGTAAGTGTTAACCCGGGTTTTTAGTGGCAATGGGGGCTGGCATTGTGTGAGTTTGCGTTGGATTGTCCTGTGTTGGTTTTATGCATTAGCTGCCGGCTTGCTTCCGTCGCTTTGGCTCTTTGTGTTTACCTTGGACTGGAATTCGGTGACTGTGACTTCTTCCTGATGACCTGGACTGGAATTCGGTGACTGTGACTTCTCCCTAACGATGCGAACTGGATGTGGCAGCTGTGACTTCTCCTTTACAACGTGGTTTTGCTTTAGCAATGTTTTGGGGCATTGTGTGGCCGTTGGTCACTGTGGGTTACTGCTGGTAGCTTTCATGTGTTTGTTTAGCTCCAACCAGCAGGTGGAGCAGTCTCCAGCCTTTTCAACTAAATTTGTTTTAATCTGGATTATTTCCCAGGATAATCCAGATTATATCCCAAGTTTGGGTCTTTTGAGTTCTTTTTGGACATTGTTATCTCACACTGAAGAGAAAGTGTTTTGAGCCTCCTTTTGGTTGTTTCCTAGGCTCTTTTGTGTTGTTTTTGCAATAAACTGAGTTGTTTATATTGGCTGGTGTCTGACTCGCAACAGATCCCCCGGACATCCTCAGGCTGAACAAGCTGAAACGAATCCATCAAAATCAGACAAGCAGGTGTGTCAATTTCCTCCTTTGGTACTGCAGCAAAACTATCATCTAAGTCGGCGTTTATCTGAGCGACTTTGTCTGCAAAATGATGTGTGAAATAGCAATTGGTCAAGGGCCATCCCCCCCCCATGAGGGTGGAGAAGCTCCTCAACCACCCAAAACAACTCTGCAGATCTATTAGTTGCAGATGCAATGCAGGCAGTTGATAAAGCTTTTCTGGCTGCCCTCAACGCCGCAGATTAGGCCTTAAGTGAAGCTCTAGCCCATGTTCGGTCAGATACACTACAAGTCTTTCACCAGAGGCACTCTAGCTTCTGTCTTGTCCTCTTCATCACTGCCAGCTCCTCAGAAAACCGAAGAGCTGGCTTGAGTCTGCAAGACAAGAGGGGACATTCAGGGGTGATGTCCACCGCCCTGGTCATCTCGGTGTTGTAGAGATCGACCAAGGCATCAACAGGATCATCAGCCACCAATACAGGTAACACCCCAAGACCTGTCAGGAATCCATCTGGATCAGTAGAGGACAAAGAATATTCGTCGGATCAAGAAATAATGGACCAATTCCACAAATTTTATAAAACCTTATATACAAAAGACCAGATAGAAAAGGAGGAGATTGCTAAGTATTTAAGTAACCAGAAACTAGCCAAAATCTCAGATAAACATAGAGAATATCTAAATAAGGAAATATCAAAAGAAGAACTACACAAAGCAATCAGGAAACTGGAGTCCTCAAAGGCTCCAGGACCCGATGGATACACAGCGTGTTACTATAAAACATTTGAACAAGAACTGTCACCACTACTTCTAAGAATAATGAATCAAGCAATGCAAAACCAGACAATACCAAACTCGTGGAAGGAGGCTACAATAACATTAATTCATAAAGAAAAATCAGATTCTCAGGACATTAAAAACTATAGACCAATCTCGCTTTTAAACACAGACTACAAATTATTTACAAACATACTGGCAGAGAGATTGAAAACCTTTTTAACAGAATGGATAAAAGAAGACCAAGCCGGATTCCTTCCAAGCAGACAAATAAAGGATAATGTCAGAATAATATTAAATGCAATTGAATATTATGAAAGAAATAACCAAAAAGAATGTGCCTTCCTCGCGTTAGACACGGAGAAGGCGTTTGATAATATTAATTGGGATTTCTTTATTATGTTGTTAAAAGAATTGGACATGGGACATCAATATATTACAGGAATAAAATCAATATATACTAAACAAGAAGCAAAGATCTATATAAATGGCCAAGAAACAAAAAAAAAATTAATATAGCAAAAGGCACAAGACAAGGCTGCCCACTCTCACCTTTATTATTCATACTTTCATTGGAAATGCTCCTAAATAACATAAGAGAGGACAAAGAATTAATTGGAATAAAGATAAGAAAAGAGGACTATAAAATAAGGGCATTCGCCGACGACATGATTTGTATAATCGAAAATCCACTAGAAAGCATCCAAAAGTGGCTAAAAAAAATCGAAGAATTTGGTAAAGTCTCGGGACTGAGAATCAACAAGAATAAAACAATGATAATGACTAAAAACATTCCAAGGAAAAGACAAGAAGAATTGGGAAAAATAACAGGAATAAAAGTTACTAATAAAATAAAATACTTAGGAATAGTCATTACACCCAAAAATGCGCAACTATTAAAGAATAACTATGAAGAAAAATGGAGGGAAATAAAAAAAGACATGGAATCGTGGAAACATCTAAATCTATCGTTACTCGGAAGAATATCAACGGTCAAAATGATCGTGTTACCAAAAATCTTGTTCCTCTTCCAAACAATCCCTATAATAAGAAACTATCAAATATTTAAAAAATGGAATTCAGACATAACTAAATTTATCTGGACAGGGAAAAAAGCGAGAATAAAACTCCTCAACTTGATTGATGAAAAAAAGAGAGGAGGACTGGGACTACCAGACCTGAGATCATATTATGAGGCTGGTGGTCTAACCTGGATCAAAGATTGGTCAAATTTAAACAAAATCAAAAGTTTAACCTTAGAAGGATTCGACCTAAGATATGGTTGGCATGCCTATATGTGGTACGATAAGAAAAAAGTGGAAAAGAATTTTGGAAATAACTTTATTAGATCGGCCCTCATCAAAATATGGGAAAATTATAAAGCAAGATTTTATCAGAAAACACCTCTTTGGATATCCCCAATAGAAGCGACACAAAGAACAGAATTAAGATGGGAAGAATGGCCAACATATAAAGATGTTTTGAAAAAACAGAATGGGGAATTTATATTGAGAACTCAAGAAGAAATAAGAAATAGATTCCAAAAGGTCTCATGGTTTCAATATAGACAGATTCAAGAATATTACAACAGAGATAAAAAAATGGGTTTGCAGAAAAAGATACCTTATGGGATAAAATCAGACTTAATGAGAGAAAAGAAATAACTAAAAATTATAAAATATTGTTACAATGGACTACAGAAACAGAACAAGTCAAGGATTGCATGATAAAATGGGCATCCTATGTGAGACATCCAATAAACATGGAAGAATGGGAGAAAATGTGGAACCACAAATTGAAGTATACGATTTCATACGATCTCAAGGAAAATTGGTACAAAATGATGTACCAATGGTATATGACTCGTCAAAAGCTGGCAAAGTGCTATAAAAATGTAAAGGATCATTGTTGGAAATGTGAGAAACCGACAGGCACATTCTTTCATATGTGGTGGGGATGCAAATTGGCAAAAGGTTATTGGAAAAAAATACATGAAGCGATACAAAAAATCATTAAAGTTAACATTCAATTAAGACCGGAATACTTTTTATTAGGAATGATTGATACGAACCTCAATAGAAATCAAGAGATTCTATTTAATTACTTTTGTAACCGCAGCCAGAATAGTCTACGCAAAAAAGTGGAAATCAACAGAAATACCAACTAAAGAAGAATGGATATTAAAAATCATGGACATAAAGAACATGGACACATTGACATACTATATGAAGACCCACCATGGCAAACCAATAAAAGAAACGGATTGGACACTACTAACGACCAATATAGAACAAGAAAATTTTTTTACAGAACCATAATGACGGAGTGGACTTATAGTGACAACAAATACGAAATTTTTCATTACCCAAAAGAAAAGACGGGAAGTACTCTTTTTTTTTTCTCCTCTCCCATTCTCACGACCCCCTCCCCTTTCACTATCTTTCCTTTACTCACTATTGTTCTCACTCTTTTTATGTTGATAAAAATTTTAATAAAAATTATTTTTTAAAAAAAAGGAATCCATCTGGATCCATAAGCCTCCTGGGGTGGACCATTTTAACAGCTCGTCTACTCCCGTGGTTGTTTGAGGCCACGGATAATCTAAAACTGATCAAGTGATGATCAGTCAATGACAATGGAAGAATATTTTTGCTCTTCCACTCCCACCATGTTCCCGTCCACAATAAAAACCAGGTGTAAAGTGTGCCCAGCCTTATGAGTGGGTCCTGATACCACTTGGGACAGCCCCATGGTCATCATGGCAACCATGAAGTCCTGAGCTGCTTCCGATAGGGTGAATTCTGCATGGCTGTTGAGGTCCCCCAGCACAACTGGCCGCTGGGACTCCAAGATCCAGGCAGAAACCACATCAGCAAGCTCTGGGAAAGAGACTGCTATGTCGCGGGGTGGTCAGTACACCAGCAGAATCTCCAAACTTTCAAGTGAACACACTCAAACCTGGTAGATTGCAGAATGGTACACCTGACGAGGGAGATGGATTTCCAATAGACCACCGCAAACCCACCTCCCCGCCCCTCAGACCTGGCCTGCTGTTGCACTCCAAACCCAGTGGACACAGCTGGGTGAGAGTAACCCCTCCCGGCTCGTCCAACCAAGTTTTGGTGATGCAGGCCAGATCCGCATGTTCATCCAGGATCAAGTCCTGGATGGCTGCTGTTTTACTATTTATGGATCTAGCATTTATCAGGAGGATCTTAAGTCCAGGGAGTCTGTCATGATGGCTATCTGGTCTATCTTTCCTCAGGGTCACAAAAACTCTTTTGTGCTTCTTCCTTGATTGCTGGAGTTGACCACAACTCACCCTCCTCCCCCACACGACCTCAATGGCACTCCCCGGTCCTGTAATCCCAACCCTAGGGATGTCGAAGAGGGGAAGTGGGGTAGGAGGAGCTAATCAACTGTTTAATATTGCTGGGGTAGTGAGTATGTTGGAAGTAGGCTTGACACAAAATATTCCTGTGGGGATAGGTGGCGAGAGCCATTTAACAGATTCAATGAGGGGGTTGGGCTCATAAGAGGGGTAGTTGAAGCTCTCCCCCAGGTTTCTAGGGATGATTCTAAAGGCCTCTGGAGTGTGTCTGGTCTTTCTTTGCTTTGGGGGCCTGTTTTCAGTCCAGTAATAAGAGGTCGAATTATAGAGTCCTGGAAAACCCTCCTTACATAAATTCTCCAATAATTAAACCATGATTTATGTGCTATTGCCTTATTGGATATTTCAGCATCCTCAAATGTTATTAGGAGGTGTGAGGCAAGATCATGGTGGTCACTATGGAGCCATTTAATGGACCTGATCTTAATCTTCGTAGGGTGTTTCCTTAAGATCTGGACCAAGGACAATTTGACAGTTTTCATTGAGCTCCACTTAACCCTATTTACAAGTGAATCTGAGATGTCAAAAGCCATTTTGTTAGATTGCAAGATTCGTTGTTGTGCTTGCAATTGGCTATGTTAAAATTTAAACTTCTCAATTTCTCTTGTGCAACTTCCCCATAATCCCCTATATCATTCCTATTATAGAACTTTCTGTCCTATTGCGAGCTATCCCTCCTTCCCTCCATACATCCTTCCCTCCATAACAGATTACTCATATCTTGCATTTTTTGATTTTGTCTATATGGTAGACACTGCTATGAGCAAAGAAAAGGGAAAACTACAATTGACTATAGGATAAAGAGTATTTTTAGATGCTTCAGTAGAAATAATGCCCAAATACAGAAAAAGATCTAAAAAAGAACATCTTCCCTTCCCATTTTTCCCCCAAGCTACCGCCATCACACAAGTCATCCTTCACTGGCAGACTTCCTGAAAGCAAGCGAAATTGTATGTGCATGGAAGAAACTCATCAGTCCTGGTGCAGTTGGCAGCTTTCCACACACTGCATTATCTGTTAAGTGCTAGATTCATTTCAACAAATGTGTGCTATATTTCTGGATATTAAGTTGACGTGAAAAGCCACCATCTGCGATAATTAAAGAATTATGTATACGCAACTGACCTTAAAGCTTACTATTAATAAAGTAAGAGTTCTAAATTGAAAGTGTCTTTCTGGATGATTTCCATATCTCCAACATGTTGGCTTTCCTTCTAGGGCCAAAGCCACAAAAAACTTCAGCAGGAGACATGATCAAGCAGGTTAAAATATTGTTCGAAAAGCAGTATGGCTACTTTTCTGTCAGCCTGTATGTATTTCAGAATGGGCAAATAATTCTTTGATTGTATTTCTAATAGCAAAAGCAGTCCAAAAGGCCAAGCCTATAGGTTCACATACCATTAACTACCAATGTACTCACCTAAAAAGGAACTGTTATCTCATATATGTACAATAAGGACTGTCATGAGTAATTTCTGTGCTGCAATACCACTCTGATCATGTTGGATTCTGTTGTTTAGTATTTAATAAAGTAACCTTGTTGGATCAATTGTCAAATTGTTAAAAGACATGTACATAAATCTTATTATTGTAGCATCTTACTCTTGTGGGGATTAACTATTAGTCCCAAGTTTCTTCTCAGAATAATGCATTGTAGTATTTTGGGCCTGAGAGAGACAGAATAGTCTGAGGCCATCCAATTACCATCCTAGTCAAGCAGTGTCTAGAAGCATTGTTTATCATATGCCATTAGGAGACCAAGGTTCAAATCCCTTCTCAGCCATGGATATCCACTGGGTGACCTTGAGCAAGTATCTAGCATTAGAGGAAGGCAATGGCAACCCTCCTCTGGAAAAATCTTACCAAGAACTCTCCAGGATAGGGTCAACATAAGTCAACAACAGTAACAACTCATTCTTAGAAGGCTTCTAACAAAACCCTGAAAAAAGACTCAGAGAAAGAGAAAAAATAGAGTTTTCTTTACCATATACTCCACAGGGCCTGTGTTATTAAATCTGCTAAAGGGGATTATTGTACTTTTATGAAAACCTATATGTTATGTTTGTAATTCTGCTTTTTCTTGCTGTGCCATGATTGAATTTCTGTAAAGTCTGTGCTGAATTTTATTTTATATAATGAAGTTTATACAAGTAAAAAAGCCTGTATAACTCTAGTTGAGAACTTTTGTCTTTGATATTTATAGAACGTGTGTCTATACTATGGTAGATCTTGCCATCTGGCCATGAGTGATGTTTATCTAGGCAGCAGACTAATACATTTAGGATTTCATCCCACTAAAGGGGGTAGTGGGGGGATTCATTTTCTTAGTATGGCATTCAGGGCCTTTCATATCCAAAGGAAACAGAGAATTGAGCAACAGTTCCTAGCCCACTTTAAAATCCAACAGTTCCCATCCCACCTTAAAATATTCCCTTTAGCTGTTTCTATGTGCAAGAAGAACAGTGGAGTCAGTTCCTCCATGACTTCACATTCCTCCCATTTCTATACAATTTAAAGATAAAATCTCATGGGTAACCACTGGAATCAGTCCTGTGTTGTTTGATGGGCTCTTTGAGATTCTGTTTTTAAAGTTAACAGAAACATGGGATATGAGGGGGTAGCCAGTTCAACCCAGGGCTGGCAAAGTACAAGCAGTCTGATCATGAAAACCCCACACTAAGACATCATTTGCCATATTCTCAATTGTACATTTGTCCTCTGGGATTCTAATAGGCTCATCTACAATGGGCAGATTAGCTCAGTGTTAATATGCTGAACCAGGAGCTTTGTCCAGACAATCTCAGACAACTTTTGCCCCCTTAGAGCAGCCGGCATCTCACTTCAAATTGCTGTTGTAATCCTGCCACCTTCTTGTTGACCACACAGGACCCCCATTCTGACATCAGCAAGGCACACATGATAGCCATTAGTGTGGAGAGAGCTCTATGGCCTTTGCTGATAAGTGTAGGAAAAGGGAGTGTTCATTTTTGACCACAAATCAGGTAGAATCACACCCAATCCATGTGTCCAGACTGCCCTGAAGTTGTGGGACACACCAGAGTTTACACCAAACCATGGAGTATCCCTTGACTTTGTCTAAAATAGGGCAAAGTTGTGATTCTAACTGGAAACAATTAGTTTTTTTATTACTATTATTGAAAATATAACAGACATTCATGAAAGTGAAAAACAAGAAGTAAAACAAAATAAACACAAAAAAGAAAAAAATACAGAAAGATATAAAAGTTTGCACTGTAGTGTACAGCCAGCGCTCGTTAAACTAATGGAGATTCACAGAGTGGCTGGACCGTTGCTATAACTTAACTTATCCTTGTTCCCCTAACCCCTCACCTGTGAACCCAACCCCCTAGACCTCCGATACCCCTCAGTAAGTATCACGTAACTAACCATCAACCATGTATCTTCTTTCACTAAATCCCCTTTATGGCAGTCATCAAATCTACCTTTGTCTTCTTTTCCAGATACCCAAGTGCTAGCCTCCATTTGTTTACAAAATCCTCATTATTTCCTCCTCTGTTACTATTTGTCAGCTGGAAACAATTGTGTATCCTGGGGATAGCCAGTGATCCATTTTCATTAAGTATGAGAATTTTTGCTAATTTAGACAAGCCCTACCTCACTGGTATCATTTAGGAGAAGGGGGTCTTCCAGTTCTGGCAGGTGCAGTCTCTCTGTAGATTTAAGGCTTCAAACACAGATCTAGAAGTGGGGAAATTGTCAGGAAAAAGGAAATAAAGGATATCACCTTCAGGGTGGCAGTTTGAGCCTGAAATGCATAAGACTTCACCATATTTTTTTCTCTTGACCTAAGGATTTGTTCGCCAATTTCAGTGGAACCCATGTCTTAAAAACTGAAAGGTCATTTCAAAATCCATAATTTTTGTGCCAAAATCTGTCCATGACTTATGTATGAGGTTGACATATATACAAATATGTATGGTAAATGCTATAAAATCGTACTGAAGAGAAAGGCTATTGTTTCCTTGTCACCTTCCCCCATGTTTTGGATTTAAATATAGTTCCCATTCAATAGAAGTAGGAAAAGTAATAATGTTTTGGTCAAAGGTCTACATGATAGCAAGCTGTGTTACAAAATATGTTCAGCTAGTTATAGATATGTGTATACTGCTTTATATTTGGACTTGTATTACAAAAGCAAGACTAATCTGACCTTTTCAGTCAGACATTGGCTAGGCAGAGGGTATCTTAAAAATCAATCATACAATAAGAATGAATAAATGGTGATACTTTGATGGTTTCATCAGCATCAATAGGAATGGAAAAGTAAAGTTCGCAAAGTTGGAGATTACACAGAAGAGAGAATGAGAAATAATACCTTCTTTTTTCCTGCAAGTATCCCAGCCTTTTTGCCTTTGGGCAGTAGTAGCTGGTATCTTCTGTGTGAGTGGGTGGACAAGCTGGTCTGGGTTTTTCAAGTAGCTTTCCAAGGTTTTGAACTTATTTGAGAGATAAGGTTTGCTATCTTAGAATATGCCCACAGTGGAGTACATTGAAGTGAGGTCTAGGTATGGGGAACCAGGGTTGCCTCAGACAAGACATGATCTCTCCAACTTGCCAAGGTTGATGCTACCATTACATAGAATAAGGTGGCTGCCTCCATTAATCAGTGTTGGAACAGAAGATCCAAGGGCCCCAGGAGAACCAATTACTGCTTATTGCTATCCCAGTATGTGGATCTTCCAACCAATCATTTTCCATGAATGAGTCACAGTCAAAACTATTGAGAAAGATCCCTGATGATGCAAGCAGGTAGCAAAGCAATCACTGCAGACCATGCACTTCAGCAGATATTGCACGTGTACTGACATAGCTCCACTCTTGTATTACACAATGACATTACCGCTGCTGCATCACAGTGTTTGCTTCAGTGAGCCAGACCCTGGGATCAACAAGTGGCAGTGAGGTGTTAAAGAGCAGACCTGTGTACATATCACAGAGCCTTATTTGTTTCCATTAAGTTAACCTGCTGCCCTCCTACATGGTGAAAGCACTGTCTCTCTGCTAGAATTTGAAGGGAAGGGAAGTGGCTGTTTTGACTGTCACTTCAGACAATTGGACCATCTTGCTTACCTCACATGTTCTGGTGTTGAAATAGTTTATGCATATCAGTGATCTGTCGTAATTGTTGGCCTCCATGTCAGTGGGATGGCGAATGTCTTCAGAATTTATTTTGGATTTCAAAGATGCTATTCAAGGTTTCCTTAAACATTTGTAATAAAACCAAGAAAAAAATTACATTGCCTCACTAACATGGAAGTTACAACCTATCATTCTCTGAGGCACTGGGGGAAGTGGGGACAGGGCATCCCAAGTCTACTAACACCATCCTTCATTCCAACTCAGCAGCTATGATTTCAATAGAGCCAGTTATTCTTATTTGTTGACATTATGAATGAGAGCTTTCCACCGAATCCTGTTATCACAACCCCTGCCCAGATCCTACAGACTTAGGATCCTTTATAGTGTCAACCCTTCTGTAATGCAGTCTTCCTCTTTTCCTATTGTTTTTTACCTCAACAAGCATTATGGTCTTTTCAATAAGTTATGTTTTATTTACCTTCATAAGACAAAAGTTTGATTTGAGGCCATTTTGTGGGTATTAGTGATATTCAGGCTTGATTTGTAAAGAAATGCTTTTATTTGGTCCAGCTCCACAAATGTATAGGAGCTGGTATTTTTTTCTACCAGTTTTCTTCATTGAAGAAAGATGGTGCTAGCATCAACCCCATCTTATTTGATCCCCATCCCTGCTAAAGTTGCGGTAAATCCAGGACACGCTTATAAAAAACCAGAAATTTTGCCCATATTGGACGGGTGCCACTGTTATAAACTATCAGTCTCAATAATTATGTATTTTCAATTGTAGGCATCACTAGAATTGGCTGTCTCTGAGGCAGAGGCAACTCAAGTTATGATGAGTGTATTTGCTTAGAGGCACAGTAGTTGTTGTTAGCAAAGCTTTTCTTACAACTTGATTCCTTGTCTGCTTTTGAATCCACAGCAGTTATTAAACATTTCAAAGAGTGAGAAAAAGGATTGCTATGACAACAGTTCATGAATTATTCATCCAGAGGGGAATGGGAATGCTCACTAATAAAACAGTTGCCAAAAGTTTCATTTAAAGATTTCTGGGGGAAAGGAAAAAAAAACATATTTTGTTTTTACAGTAATGTATGTTAAGTAGCTTTATAAGGTATCTGTCATCCAAAATGATTTACTAGATGCTCAATGGCTTGAAAAACCTACATTTATTTTAGGCCTGGAATAATGGGACACGAAGCTCCAAAATCAGGGCAGGAAATACTGTTTTCGCCCAATGTGTCTGTTGTGTAGCATATTTATCTATTTATTTATTTATTTGGTATTTTCCAAGCACACCTGATTCCAGTGGGACTCATGGCCTGCCCAAGAACCCCTGAAGTGTGGCTTAAAAGCAGTGGGAGGCCTGCTTCCCTGGGGAGGCAGCTGCCTTGTGCAGAACTGCAAGCAAAAGAGGAATGGCATTTTTTTTCTCTGCAAGAGTAAACAAGCTGTCTTGTATCCTTACAGCACATGCAAAACTTTTCAAATGTGCCAAAGCTTGTTTTTCCAATATTATTTCTTAGAAATGCATGTCCTTCACACAATGCTTACTTAGCCTCACTTGCAAACATGGAGACCACACAATTGTATCATCAGCATCAGTGGCAGTTTGTTTGCTTTCAGAAAGGATGATGTGCCAAAAATGAAAGTTTTCCATTTTTAAGATATACAAGAGAAATGTCACAAGTCACACTGAAACTCACTTAACATTTCTCACTATCATTTTTCATGAATGTAAATGATAACATCAGTTTCAATTCAGCATCCTAGAGCTGGAGGGGGGATCATGGGGCCCTCCTAGCATTCTTCACTATCAGCTTCTTTGGAAGTTTTTAAACAGATGTTGAGTGGCCATTTGTTGGAAGTGCATGGAAGAGGGTGGACTGTACGGTATGTTATGCTGACTAGGACCACTTATGGCCTCATCATAAAGGGCTAAAATCGGTGGTATATGCCGGTTTAGCCCAGGTCACCCACGGAACCTGCTGGCTCCCATCAAATGATGCCAGTGGGGTTCTCTGGGTGAAATAGGGCAGAGCCAGTGTATGGCATCACCTCGATCACAGGGGAGGCTTCCTGTGTTGCTACTGGAATCCATGGGGGAAGCTGATCGACACTACCCCACACAGGATCACCCTTTATTGGAGTTGAGTAATGCGGGGCATGGGGCTCCAGGTTCCCCATTCATGCCCCCCAATGATGGCCCCCCTCAAAATCCAAAGCTTGAATGATTATACAGGGTGTCCTAGAAGTCTCCATACAATCAAAAATTAACAAATTCATATAATATGTATTATATTACTATACATTTTAATATTTAAAAGCTGTGGTGTATAAGGAAAAGGTTAGAAATATATATTATTTAAAGGAGCACAATTGAAATGTCTTTACTTGCATAACGACAGATATTTTGGAACATGATCCCTCAGACTTAGGGAGTTGGTGGTTAGGGAAGACCAATCATGGATGGCACTGATGTTTTCTGACCTATAGTTAGCCTTTCATCAGTTGCAATTGGTCATTAAAAATCCAAGACAGATCAAGACAAAAAAAGATCCCTCATAGTGCTCATGGAAGATAGCAGTGTAGACTTATATCCAGTACAATCTATGTTGCATCACATTGGTCTTAGTGGTGCCACAGCAGACTCACTGTTCTGCCACCATGATATTTCTTTGCTCACTAAATATCAAATTTGAACTGTTAAGTCCAGGACATTGAAAGCCTTGGATATACATGGCCAGAAATTTGTGATGCATTCCTCAGCATTGAGGCCTGCCTCTACAGGGCAGCCTTGGTTTATGACACCAACAGTATTCAATCATTGGGCAGATGGAGGTCTTGGGCATAATGTTATTATGTTCAACCAGTTTCCTCACATTAATATTTTCTATTGTTTCAGATGCCAGGAGGCTGGTATTCAGACAACAAGGGCTGATCTGCAATCACAGTTGCATCCATTGGTCAGAGTGACAGGCCCGTATGAGTTATTTTGGCCAACACTTAAGTTTGGTTTCAATGGCCACTGCTGAGTGGAAGGGGTGAAGAGGCCTCTGCTGGATGGTTTATGCCCTCAGTTGTTTGATTCAGGGAGAGGAGCCCTTTCCAATGTTTTGGTTATCCACTTCAGTGGTAATGACTTGGGCCTGCTAAATAGCAGAGTACCGGGGTTGATTACAGGCAGGTGGCGCTCTCTCATTGGCTGAGGCGCGTCAAGCTCTAACCTCTCCAGGGAGCCCCTGACAATCACAGCAAGGCTGGGTCCAGCCAGGGGTGGTGGGAACTTTGAACCTGAAAACTGTATAAAAGTGCATGCTTTGCTATGTTATGTATCTCATTCTATTTTTGGCGAACTATCACAAGCTGGCATCACTTTCAGCTGAAATTAAATAAAATTCCTCGGTGGCTTCTGCTTTGACTTGGTGAGTTATATTCTGGAAATTATTGGCTTCTTTTCACACCAGACGTAACCCACAGCTTGGATCTTACTATCCAATGCTGCTCTAAATTGCTCGTTAACACACTGTAGTCAAATATATTTACTGTAAGCTAAATAGATTTAGTTCTCTTTACCAGAACCTTTAAACCAGTCATTTCATTGGAAAAGCTCATAATTTAATTCTGTATCAACTCTCAGATTTTTTGCGTTTATCATTCACTATTTTTACACTAGTCCCCACTTAGTAAAAACAAACAAACCCAGAATAACACATCTTATGACTTGTTGCATAAAATATGCTTTGAGGAAGAGCAGAGAAGGGAGTGGGTAAATCAACATGTAATTTCATCTTTACAAAAGGTTTGATTCAGTCAAGGAGGCCATAGCCTGAGTCTGCAAGATCTGAGCAGTGCAGTTGATGAGCAGGGATCTTCAAGGTATCTCATCCATAGAGTCACTAAAAGTCAAAATAACTTCATGGTAAATAACAACAAAATGTCCCCTTTAAAATGTAAGAATCATGCAATGCCAAATAATATAATGAGCAGATAGATATCGTGTGGGTTTTCTTTAAGATGATAGAGAAATTATCACAGTCACTTCAAACTCTTACCCATAACCAAATGTCAGAGTAATTGCAGCACAGCAGTAGTTGGATGGAATCAGTGGAACACAGAACAAAGTGACACCAAGAGACGTTAGTAAAACTATATACAAAGTTTTACTGTAAGCAGTAATAATCAAGACAAACAGGCTTGCAGACAATGGACACAGGACTTAACACCTAGGCAGACAGCACTCAACTCAACTCAGAACAGAACTGATGCAATCAGGAATACACACACACTTGTGTCTGGACACTCCTCAGTTCCAGCCACACATCAAGGTCAACACAGCTTCTTAGTAATTAACTCTTTCCAGACTATAGTACACTCTGGATGGTGCAATCAATACAAAAATCCCACATTAACAGTTTTGATGTTTAAAAGCATTGCTTTTGGGTTTGGAAAGATTGGCCATTTACAAGAAACGTTGCCCAGGGGACACCCGACTGTATTTACTCAGTCTTCGAGGAGGCTCTTTCCATGTCCCCCAAGGGGCAAACCAAGACAACCTGGCAAAATGGCACTATCTAAAAAGATCCTACACCTGTGGAGCAGAACAGACAACTTCGTGTCTGTATGCTTGTCCGGAATGTCCTGCCTCATGTACAGAGGAATAATTGTTTGAGCTACAGACAATGTGGACTCTGTTGCCCGTTTTTGGTCAAAAGATATTTAGCCATTTGTGATCCTTCTATTTTTATCAGTTTATGCAAAGCTTTTAATGCAAAATAAATAAACCAGTTTTGATGGAGAGCAAAAACATTAAAAAATCTGACAGCTCCTTAACCTATGGGCAAACTAAATTCTTGAAATCTAGATGGAAATATTGTCTTTCCATTGCCTTCCTTTGAAGTTCAATTCGTTTCTCTGGGACCGGAGACAGAAGGTGGAGTGGTCAGACCAAAGCTCTGAGAGCTCCTGCCTTTGCTGTGGAGTTCCCCAGGGTGCTATCCTTTCGCCCCTGTTATTTAACATCTACATCCGACCACTTGCTGGACTAGTGCGGAGCTTTGGCATAGAGTGCTATCAGTATGCAGATGATACCCAGCTACTCTTGCATCTCGAACCTGGGACAACCACGATTCCTGAGAACTTTAAGCTGTGTTTGGAAGCAGTGATGAGTTGGCTGCGAGCGAGTAGACTAAAAGTGAATCCCACAAAAACTGAGATACTCTGGCCCGGCCAACCACCAGAGTTAATCCAGTCACTGCCTGATTTTGATGGGGAAGTTCTGGTTCCGTCTGCTACTGCTACTTGGGGTTGTGTTGGACTCATCGCTGACAATAGAGGCCCAGATCACTGCCATAAGTAAGCAGGCCTTTTTTCATCTTTGTCAGGCAAGGAAATTGGCATCCTACCTTTCAACAGAAGCATTGGCAACAGTAATCCATGCAACAGTCACTACTAGGTTGGATTATTGTAACGCCGTATACGCCGGCCTTCCAAAGACAAAAACCCAGAAGATCCGAATGGTCCAAAATGTGGCAGCCAGGCTGCTAGCGGGATCATCTATAAGATCCCATATTACACCGATTCTGAAACAACTGCATTGGCTACCAATAGAACATCGGATCTCTTACAAGATACTGATCCTGACATTTAGAGCTCGAAATGGCCAAGGACCATTATATCTTAGGGACCGCCTCATTCCTTTTTTCCATCAGTGGTCACCTTGATCCTCCCAGGAAAATCTCCTATACGTACCGGGCCCTAGGGAGGTACACCTGGAAGCTACAAGGCGTAGAGCCTTTTCTATCTATGCTCCAATTCTGTGGAACTCATTGCCTCCATATGTTAGAGCAATGTCGGAGTTGCGACCTTTTGTAAAAGCACTCAAGACTTGGCTGTTTGGCTGTGCATTTAAGTAAATCAGATCTAATTTGCCAAATAGTCACTGTTGAATGATTTTAGGTTGATTTTTTTATGTTGAATGTTTTTATGTTGAATGTTTTTTTATATTGTGGAATGATATTTTAAATTGTAAGTTGCTCGGAGCACTCTGGTGGAGAGCGACTAATTAAGAAGTGAAGTGAAGTGAAGTGAAGTGAAGTGAAGTGCAGAGAGTGTGACTTGCCCAAGGCCATGGCTGAGCAGGGATTCAAACCCTGGCCCACAGCATCTTAGTTCAACACGCAAAAAACTACAACACATTGGTTTTCCATTCTGTAAGAGGGTCTAATTCTCAAAATAAGGTTTTCCATGATCTGGGCTTGAGTTCACAGCAATAACATTTTTGCTTCTCACTGAGTGGTAAGAAATGCAAGAGTTCTGGAAAATTCTTTGTCAGTTTTGCTGAGTTCAATGCACTGAAACACAACTTTAATTCCACACATGCAGACTAGCTTAGCCCTCTGAGTGATTTTATTTTAACTACAGCAGCAAACCGAGCTCTTGTTATTTTAATCTTTTCTTATTGTCGCAACCAACGAAATCATTCTTTTTTTGACCGTTAAAAGAAAGGCACAACAATAAAGGGAAGCCAGACTAAATGGTGGATTAGCCTTTTCTTAAAAAATGCATTCATCATAGCCACTCTTTTCCAGTTTTAAATTGTTTTGCTATGTCATGCTTAACAAAGCATGCTGTAAGCTAATAAAAGAATGCAAAGGAGCAACTTGGGTTTGCAGTGCCTTTTTTGAAATAGGGCAGATATTTTAAAAAGGGGGAAAATAGCTTCTTAATATCCTGCTACATTGTGCTACAAGTATCTTTCAACAGATGGGGAGGGGATGAGATTGTAGATGTGAAGAAGCAAAACTGGAGATCCCCTACTGTGATTTTAATTCAATGTATAAATAAGGGGGGGGGGGGCGCTGGTAGGAGAGAATCCAAGAGCTAATTTAGAAGCACCAAGGTAATGTAGTCAATGGTTAGCATTGTAGAAACTGATTAGACGGTAAGCCTGAGGTAAGAAATGGAACTAATTTCTTAGAGAAGACTGTGAGTTGCATACATAATATGAATATTTATGCTGCAGTTTTCAAGAAAGAAATTAAGTGGGATGAAAACAGTCTACCTTTGTACAGCAGGAGTCTTTAGTTCAATTCTAAGGTCTCTTCCACATTGCCCCTATATCCCAGGATCTGATCTCAGATTATCTGCTTTTAGCTGGATTATATGAGTCTCCACTGCCAGATAATCTGGGATAAACAGAAAATCTGAGATCAGATCCTGGGATATAGGGGCAATGTGGAAGGGACCTTAGAGATAAGAGGTTGAATACTTTTTTTTTCTAACGGCAAGGATATTAGCGTTAATTGTGTAACATCTTGTCTTCTGCAGAGCAGTCATGGAGAAAACATGGTTGAGGAAAGGAAGGTGCTGAGTCTCTTTGAAAACTCAGCATCAGATCCAGAGGATATCCTGTAGGCTTGCTCAAATAATTCGATTTCCCCGTTTGTCGTTAGTAATTCGTTAGTTTTGTAACTTGTGAAGCAATATTCGACCTAGATTGTCCACTCGTGTGGATCCCGCAGTTTCGAACCGCGATAGGCCCTTTTTCTAATGTCGTCGTTTTTTTTCGTTAGGAAAACAAGCTTTTGCAAATCACCCAAACTTGTTTCAGTGCACTGGGGCAACCTAGCATGTTGTTTCCACCTTGTGGCCAATCAGAGAGTACTTTTAACTCAGGGGAGGGGCTTGTACGTCAAAACAGCAAGCACAGGGAGCCTCGTGGCTCATTTGCACCGGGAATCTGGAGAGGGTGGAAGTGAGATTCTAGGCAGGCAGGCAAGATTGCTGCGTCACAGCTTCCTTGGCTGAGCTAAAGATTAGAAGACCGGGAGAAAAGGGTGGGTAGGTGAGGTGGGAAACTGTTGGGTGTTTGTGCAGGGTGTTTTTCCAAAGGGCCTGTGGGCTTTTTTCCCCACAAGCTTGGCGTTTGCCATTTGCCCACCAGCCCTGCAATTTTTCTGCTGCGCCATATTGCCTGGTGTGAGCGGGGTGGGCTTTCGTTTGATTAGGAAACTTTTCTTTGCATAGGCATTAAAGCGAGTTGCAAATAGAAGAAATCGAATATTCCAATTTTCATTTTGCAAAGTCTGGCAAAACTCCCCACAATCCACTGAAAAACAACTTGGGGAAAAGGGAGGGTGTATTGTTTTTCCCTCTTTCCTTTCAGTGCGCTGCAAATCTCTTTCTCCTATCAACGCTAGCAAAGTCTGGCAAAAGGTTGCAAGTCCCATTATCCTCTGCAATACCACTTGGTTTGGGAAAAAGGGAGCGTGTATTTGGTTCCCCCTCTCTATCCTTTCTTCTCGGGGCTGCTGCTCATAGGGCTGGCAGGCAGCAGTGACTCTCTTTCCCTATCAACGCTAGCAAAGTCTGGCAAAAGGTTGCAAGTCCCATTATCCTCTGCAATACCACTTGGTTTGGGAAAAAGGGAGCGTGTATTTGGTTCCCCCTCTCTATCCTTTCTTCTCGGGGCTGCTGCTCATAGGGCTGGCAGGCAGCAGTGACTCTCTTTCCCTATCAACGCTAGCAAAGTCTGGCAAAAGGTTGCAAGTCCCATTATCCTCTGCAATATCACTTGGTTTGGGAAAAAGGGAGCGTGTATTTGGTTCCCCCTCTCTTTCCTTTCTTCTCGGGGCTGCTGCTCATAGGGCTGGCAGGCAGCAGTGACTCTCTTTCCCTATCAACGCTAGCAAAGTCTGGCAAAAGGTTGCAAGTCCCATTATCCTCCGCAATACCACTTGGTTTGGGAAAAAGGGAGCGTGTATTTGGTTCCCCCTCTCTTTCCTTTCTTCTCGGGGCTGCTGCTCATAGGGCTGGCAGGCAGCAGTGACTCTCTTTCCCTATCAACGCTAGCAAAGTCTGGCAAAAGGTTGCAAGTCCCATTATCCTCCGCAATACCACTTGGTTTGGGAAAAAGGGAGCGTGTTTGCGGCAGTTCGACCCAGAACACAGTGCCAAACAAGAAACAACACATCTTTCCCCCCAGTAACACAATACCTTCCTCCCTTCTGAAAGCTGAAAACACTCCCGTTATCATGAAGCGTTCAGCTGAACGCGGGTCTGGTGGAGCAAGTCCTGCTAGTGGTCAAGCTACAGCCCAGACACTGTGGGGGGCCAAAAAAGTTAGGGTGGATCCCATCTGTCTGGAACGTGCAACGATGGGAGTGGGTGGACTTGATGATGAAGCTGGCTGTTCGACTGTTGAAAGTTCACAGCCCTCCACCCGGAGCCAGTTGTCGGTTGGAGCTGAGACAAGTGCACGAACAATGGAACATGGAGGTGTTGCCGTCCTGGAAGTACAGGTAGTGGATAGTGAGGATCTTGTTAACCCCACCCCTCCTCCCGCTACTGACAGTGAGGAGGAGGTAGAGGAGGTAGTGCCATCAAATCATAGACTTTCTCATGCCGCTGTTATGGTGCCCACGACTCCTACCTCCCTGGGCGTCGGCACAGTGGCTATGGGGAGGCCAAGGTCATATATTTGGGACCATTTTAATGTCCACACTCAGCGTGCCACTTTGGCAGTTTGTAGACACTGTGGTGCAAATATCAGCAGAGGCAGAGACCCGAGACATCTTGCGACCTCGGGGTTGAGCTCTCACATGAAGCGGCACCATCCCTCGATATCGGTAGGAGGGGGAGCTGCAAGCCCTTGCAATGGCAGCATTAGCACATAAAGTTCTCCTGGTGTAGAAGGTGGAAGGCAGACACAGTCCACCTTGGAGGATTGGGGCCTGCCATTAGCCAGAAAGAGAACGGGGGAAACATTACCCACACCCCAGCAGATTACCCAAAGTGTGGGAGAGATGATGGCCCTTGATCACCATCCCTTCCGCATGGTTGAACAAGATGGCTTCGTCCGTCTTATGAAACACCTGTGCCCCCGCTACAAAATTCCCTCCCGTCACACCTTTTCCTGAAAAGTTATTCCCTGATTGTACGAGGGCTGCAAGGAACGCATTATCCAGATGTTGCGGAGCGCCATGGGAGGACACATCCATTTTACCTCTGATATTTGGTCAAGCTTGGGAGGAGGCTATTCCTACCTCTCTCTCACGGCACATTGGTGGGAGAAGGAAGGCAGTATGGATACATCCCATCGTTGGGCACTCCTCTCTTTGGAGGTAGTTGATCGTGATCACAAGGCAGAGACCATCTGCAGCTATCTGGGAAACATGATGGGGGAGTGGATGCGGTGCAGGCCAGAAGAAATGAGGAGGGGGTTCATGGTGACTGACGCTGGTAAAAATATGATCAAAGCGGTTGAAAGTGCAGGGTTTTTGAATGTCACCTGCATGGCCCACTTGCTTCACAATACCATCAAGGAAGGTTTAAAGAACCCGGAAGAGCAGCCGGCCAGCACCGCAAACATCGCCCTGCTGATCGAGCGCTGTAGAAAGATCGCGGGCTACTTCCACAGGAGCATCAAGGCAGCCCGGCAGCTGAAAGAGAGACAGAGCCTTGAAGGGCTCCCGCAGCACAAGCTGCTCCAGGACGTCTCTACCCGGTGGAATTCAACCTATAAGATGCTGGAATGCATGGTCGAGCAGCAGAAGGCGGTACACGGCATCTCCCTTACCTTGGTTGCGCCTGTTAGCAAGCTTGTTCCAACTAAGCAAGAGTGGGACACCATCTCCCAGCTGGTAGACGTCCTAAAGCCATTCAAACATGCCACAGAGACCCTTTCGGAATCAAAAGCCCTTCTTAGCCAGGCGGTGCCCCTTGTCTTGGGGCTAAGGAGGCACCTAGAAATGCTTGGGGCCGGTCGAACACTGGACTCCCTGGCTGGACCGCTGACACCGCCGGTCCAGGAGGTGGTGAGGAGGTTGTCCTTTGCTGTACGGAAACGCCTAGAGCCACTTCTTTCCAGCAAGGTCCATATGCTGTGATCCATGCATATGCTTGTGTGATCCACGGCTAAAGTACACCGTCTGCCCAAAAGACTTTACCGTATGGAAGGCACAACTAGTTAACCTTGTGAGGGAGGTCTTTGCTGCCAGGGTGGGGGAAACGGGCACAGTGGCCCCTCTACCGGAAATGCCTGCCACCCCCAGCACTAGCGCTAGTGGCGAGAGTGATAGTCCCGGGGAGCCGGCAGGGGGTTGCCGTAGGGTTACGGATCTCCAGCCGCGACAAGGAAACGCTTTCTTTGCAGAGACGGTGGCCATACTAGCCCGCTCGGAAGATTCCTCTTTGCTGGCTTCTGTGCAAAAGGTAGACTCGGCCGAATGCTCGGTCAACAGGTACTTTGAGGAGCCTCCTGAGATAATTTCTTGTGATCCATTGGCCTATTGGGCTTCACGTGATCACATGTGGCCGGATCTGTCGCACGTAGCCCGCCAGTTTCTCAGCTGTCCGCCCACCAGCGTGCAGAGCGAAAGGGTCTTCAGCCTAGCGGGAGATGTAGTCACGCCATACCGCAGCTTGCTGGACCCTCAAACAGTTGAGAAACTGGTCTTCCTGAAGGCCAACCTTCCCGTGTTGAATTTCCCCGATTTGGATTTTGACACTGACGCCTCCTAGAACAGCAGTACTCCTCCTTTAAGCTGCTCTGCTTCTGATTAACTTTGGCTAAATTTTTTTTTTTTGGGGGGGGGGGGGTTTGCCCCTTTGGCCTATGTCCAACAACTCCTCTATCCTCCTATGCTTTCCTTCCTCTCATCCCTTCCGTTCTCGTCTTAATCATCACACACCGTTGCCCACTTTCGTTTTTGGGTAAATCAATCTCTAGGGGCCGTTCCCTGCAGTTGCTCAAGGTTTTGTCTCCCTTAATAATGATTCTGGCTGGGAAGAAGGATATTCAGGGGGAACTTAGTCTATAAAAGCCAAGGTAGGAAATGCATCCGCTTTGGGTTCAGAACGGATTTAAATTCAAATCTCTACCCTTTTTTTGCTAAAAATGTTTTGGGAAAGAGCCATGATTGTTAGGTCTTCTCCAGATCCTCGCAGTTACTGTACCGAAAGAACATTGTTATAATCGATGTGGATCCTTCGGTAAGACATTCAGTAAAGGAATACGGTAGAGTCTCATTTTACAGAGATAACGGTCCATCAGAATCTTTGTCGAGGTGAGATTGACGAGAAGCTAGCATCCAATTTGAAAATCATGATTTTACGAATGATAAACGAAAAGATGATGTATTGCTACTTCTTGGTAGAAAAAAAGGAGTTCAATTACACGCACCGATGTGAAGTTGTTTTTAAACAGTAGCACCGCAATATCACGACATTTTGAAAACATATGCAACAGGTAATGGCTTTGATATCGTCTCACTGAGTCTTGGATGATGGAGACCACAGCACAGTTGTGTTGCATCTCTACCTCAAAGTCAACAATGGACTACCTCAAAATCAACAACGGACTACCTCACCTTGATAACTCGGAAGTGTCTGAGATTGTGACACTCCAAACAACCTTTTCTTTGGGTCAATTGAGCAGCATTATCCTATCCATCGACTTGGGGATGGTGAAGATTTAGTATTGAGTGAAGCTGTAGGAGATGTCACAAAAACATAAAAGTTTGTGGAAGCGACGCAAAGGGGAGGAAAGGGAAAGCAAACAAGAGAAATTGCGAGGTCAGGGGGCCCAATTTTTTTCTGCATTCCTGGTCGTGATGGGCAATATACTGTCTGCTAAGGCCTTGGAGTGCTGGAGTTGTTTAACTGCCTTTTTGTCTGGCAGTAAAGCCTCTTCGGTTTAATCGATTGGCGGTATAATTATTTGTCTTTCCCACGTAGGGGTGGGATGACACTTGGGCTTTTATGACAGCCGTTACGGAGACCTTCCAGTAGTGCGGATCTTCTCTGAGAGAAGTAACATGACAGAATTTCGCCGCAGCGCAGAGGCTCAGATCACAAAAGCAGAAAACTTTGTGGGTGGGCCGGGCCGGTCTCTCAGGGATGCGTGCCGGCCAACTGTGGCCGGCGCAGGGTGGGGTCTTTGCTGCTGAGGTAGACATAGAGGTTCGGATCATCCCGGAGAGAAGTTACATGACAGAATTTGCCGCAGGGCAGAGGCTAAGGTCGCAAAAGCAGAAAACTTTGTGGGTGGGCCGGGCAGGTCTCTCAGGGATGCGTGCCGGCCAACAGTGCCCGGCGCAGGGTGGGGTCTTTGCTGCTGAGATAGACATAGAGGTTCGGATCCCCACGGTGACTTTTTCTTTCTGCTTTTTTCTGCCTCTTGGCCAACGTGGTCGAGTTTCCCGCGATGCATCTCTCTTCTCTCCCAGCTGTCCTTCCGTACATATTTGGGCAATTTTTCCCAAATCCTTCCTTTGGCGCAGGGTCCTCTGGTTTTTTCTCTCTCTCTCTCTACGGGATGCGTGCCGGCCAACTGTGGCCGGCGCAGGGTGGGGTCTTTGCTGCTGAGATAGACATAGAGGTTCGGATCCCCACGGGGATTTTTTCTTTTTCTTTTTGCTGCCTCTTGACCAACGTGGTCGAGTTTCCTGCGATGCATCGCATCTCTCTTCTCTCCCAGCTGTCCTTCCGTACATATTTGGGCAATTTCTCCCAGATCCTTCCTTTGGCGCGGGGTCCTCTGGTTTTTTTTCTCTCTCTCTCTCTCTCTACGGGATGCGTGCCGGCCAACTGTGGCCGGCGCAGGGTGGGGTCTTTGCTGCTGGTTCGTATCTCCCCGCGGATTTTTCTTTTCTTTTTGCTGCCTCTTGGCTAACTGTGTCAAGTTTCCCGCAATGCATCTCACTTCTCTCCCAGCTGTCCTTCCGTACATGTTTGTGCTATTTTTCCCAGATCCTTCCTTTTGAACGGGGTCCTCTTGTTTTTTTTCTCTCTCTCTACGGGATGCGTGCCGGCCAACTGTGGCCGGTGCAGGGTGGGGTCTTTGCTGCTGAGATAGACATAGAGGTTCGGATCCCCACAGGGATTTTTTCTTTCTGCTTTTTGCTCCCTCTTGGCCAATTGTGTCAAGTTTCCCACGATGCATCGCATCTCTCTTCTCTCCCAGCTGTCCTTCCGTACATATTTGGGCAATTTTTCCCAGGTCCTTCCTTTGGCGCGGGGTCCTCTTGTTTTCTCTCTCTCTCTCTACGGGATGCGTGCCGGCCAACTGTGGCCGGCGCAGGGTGGGGTCTTTGCTGCTGAGATAGACATAGAGGTTCGGATCCCCACGTTGATTTTTCTTTCTGCTTTTTGCTCCCTCTTGGCCAATTGTGTCAAGTTTCCCACAATGCATCGGATCTCTCTTCTCTCCCAGCTGTCCTTCCGTACATATTTGGGCAATTTTTCCCAGATCCTTCCTTTGACGCGGGGTCCTCTTCTTTTTTCTCTCTCTCTCTACGGGATGCGTGCCGGCCAACTGTGGCCGGCGCAGGGTGGGGTCTTTGCTGCTGTTCGGATCCCCACGGTGATTTTTTCTTTCTGCTTTTTGCTGCCTCTTGGCCAATTGTGTCGAGATTCCCGCGATGCATCTCGCTTCTCTCCCAGCTGTCCTTCCGTCCAAGGCTGCAAAACGGCTGCAGTCCTACCTTCCACTCCTCCTGCCAGTGCTTTTAATGGATCCAAACCCCCATGTCTATCTCTGCAGCTAAGCCCCCGCCCTACTGCTTTGGGGAAAGGGTCGGGGGTGGGAGCCGCCCCACGGTGGCCGGCTCCCCAGGGGAGTTGAATCCATGCCCCCATATGTCTATTTCCGCAGTTAAGCCACCACCCTGCTGCTTTGGGGAAAGGGGCAGGGATGGGAGCTGGCCCATGGTGGCCGGCTCCCCAGGGGAGTGGGATCCAAACCCCCATGTCTATCTCCGCAGTTAAGCCCCCACCCTGCTGCTTTGGGGAAAGCGGCGGGGGTGGGAGCCGGCCCACGGTGGCTGGCTCCCCAAGGGAGTGGGATCCAAGCCCCCATGTCTATCTCCGCAGTTAAGCCCTCGCCCTGCTGCTTTGGGGAAAGGGGCAGGGGTGGGAGCCGGCCCACGGTGGCCGGCTCCCCAAGGGAGTGGGATCCAAGCCCCCATTTTGCCATCAGGCGATAAATCAAACCAACGTCACACAAATCTTACATTTATTGGGAGGGGGGGGGGGCTTGACCACTGTGGTATAATGGCCTCCAATCTGGATGCCTGGGGAAAGTCATTGCGCATTGTGGCAGCACAATGTGTCTCTTGGCCAATGGCCACCAATGTCCTAACATTTTGACAGATTTACGGGCACTGAAACAATGTTACACACAAGTAGAAGAAGGACTTTCACAGTGAAGGAACCCCTATTGAACAGGAAATAACAATTCAAAAGCAGGAACAGATTTTTGCAATTGTTAAATAAAGTTTTTTAATATGAACTATGAAATTACGCAATAAATCTTAGGAAAGGGCAAACGCTCTGCAATTTAGCGAGCAAGCAGGGTGGATTGTGTTCTCCCACTGTACCAAATTTGATCAGTATAGCTGAAAAAATGAGTGCAGGAGAGCCCCATAAAAGCCCCCCCCTTCGGGCTGTTTTGGGCCACTGCGCATGCGCGTCCGCCATTAACGAATTACTTTTGAAACTAACGAATTTTTGTTAATTTCGAATTTTTTGGGGGGCAAAATTCGGAAATGACATCAGAAACGAAACGCTACCCCCCCTACTTTTGAAACGAGTTTAGAATCAATTTTTTCATGGATCGCTCAAGCCTAATATCCTGCTCTACAGTATTTAATGCTGAACTTCTAGATAGGAGGTACTAGGGCCCTTAAACTTTATACCAGAGGACTCAGCATTGGCAAAAGGTTGTTACTGATTTCAGGTACTTTGTGTGTGTGTGTGTGGGGGATTACATTGCTAGTATTTATTATCACTGAAACGTTTTTAAATATGAAGATTCTTAGAAACCCAATGTATACTTAGAAATGGTGCCCAAATGTTCAGTGGAGCTTCCCTGGTTTCTTTGCCCTCCCTACCCTTATTCATTGTGTCAGAAGCAAATTAGGAATACAGTTTATAATGCATAAAAAACCCACAAAATTAAAAAAGTGGCATTGTACTAAATTTCCTTTGACCAGAAGCTGGCCATTTCAAGTGCCTCTGGTGTTGCTGTAAGAAGATCATCCATTGTCATGTTCAGGGCAGACTGCATTGTAGTTGGCGGCCTGTGGTTTGTTCTCCACACTCGCATGTCGTGAACTCCACTTTAAAACCTCATTTCTTAACATTGGCTCTGCATTTCATGATACCAGAGCACAGTCTGTTCAACGCCTTCCAAATCACCCAGTCTTCTGTGCACCCAGGAGAGAGTTTCCCACCTGGTATCTGCCACTGATTGAGGTTCCAAGTTTTACCCTGCCACTTTTGAACTCTTGCTTGCTGAGGTGTTCCTGCAAGTATCTCTGTAAATCTTAGAAAACTATTTCTTGATTTAAGATGTTGGCATGCTGGCTGATATCCGAACAGAGGATGGGCCGGAGATGTCAGTGCCTTGGTCCTTTCATTACTGGCTGCTACTTTCTGTCATATATCAGGTGGTAAAATACCAGCTAAACAGTATAATTTCTCCAGCAGTGTGAGGTGTACACACGCTATAATAATGTGGCATGTCTCATTGAGAGCCACATCCATTGTTTTAACATGATGAGATGTGTTCCACACTGGGCATGCATATCCAGCAGCAGAGTAGCAAAGCATAAGGGCAGATGTCTTCACTATATCTGGTTATGACCCCTAGATTGTGTCAGCCAGCATTCGTATGATATCATTTCTAGCACCCACTTTTTGCTTGATAGTCAAGCAGTACTTCTTGAAGGTCAGAGTACAGTCCAAAGTAACTCCCAGATATTTTGGTGTACTGCAATGCTCCAGTGGCATTCCTTCCCAGGTGATCCTCAGAGCTTGAGATGCTTGTCATTCTTAAGATGAAAAGCATACATCTGTGTTTTAGGTGGATTAAGAATGAACTGGTTTTCCCTATAATGGGCAGCAAGAGCACCTAAAGCTTCCAAGAGCTTCTGTTCAACAATTTCAAAGCTCCCTGCTTGAGCAGTGATGGTACAATCATCAGCATAGATCAGTGGTTCTCAACCTGTGGGTCCCCAGATGTTTTGTCCTTCAACTCCCAGAAATCCTAACAGCTGGTAAACTGGCTGGGATTTCTGGGAGTTGTAGGCCAAAACACCTGGGGACCCACAGGTTGAGAACCACTGGCATAGATGAAACTCTCCGTCCCTTTTGGTAGTGGCTGATCATTTGTGTAAATATGACACATTTATGGAGCAAGTATGCTCTCCTGATGTAGGGCATTCTTCTGTTTTCGCCACCTGTTTCTGTGATCCTGGAATTCAACAAAAAAAAAACTCCTGTTTTGTAGCAGATTTCCTATGAGGTGGGTGAGGTGGTAATCCTTTCTGATATTATACATTTTTCTCAAGAGGAGGCAATGATTCACAGTATCATAAGCTGAGGACAGGTCTATGAAGACAGCTCCTGTGATCTGCTGCCTTTCAAAACCATTTTCTATGTGTTGAGTCAGGTTCAATACTTGTGATGTGCAGCTTTTCCTTTTCCTGTGGAATCATAAGTGGGTCTATTTTTTCCATAATTCTATGCAGAATAAGTCTCTCCAGAGCTTTATAAAGATGACACAACAAAGAGATTGGTCTTTAGCTTTTTGGATCATTATGGTCTTTGTCTGGTTTCAAAATGGCTATGTCTCTTGCTTTCCTCCAGATTTTAGGGATCTGACAGGATGCAATGCAATTGTTCATCAGCTTCAGCAGCCAGCACCTTGCTTTTGGACCAAAGTTCTTAATTTGTTCCATCCGTAGATCATCCAGGTCAGCTGCATTGCCATTTTTACATTTTTGAGAACCATTTCCAATTTAGTGGATGTGAATAGTTCATAAAGGTTGTTGTTCTCATTATCTGGTTGTCTAACTATTGGTTTCCTTCTTAGTTTGGTGACAAGTTTGGGTTTCCCATTCACCAGAAGTTGATGCGCTATCTGGTCTGCCTTTATGTTGGCATGGGTATTAATTTGTGAGGAGTCATTGCTCAACTGTCTTAACAGCCTCCATGCCTTCTGACTACTCCTGCCCACTGCCCATATTCTGTTATCAACTTTATTTTGTTATCAACTTTATTCCATCAGAACTTTTTTATGAGGCATTTTGTGAAGAGGATAAGACCTGAAAGAAGAAATATATGATGGACATCACAAAGAGAGTGACTAAGGAGCACAAGTCGACAGCAGAGGATGGAATTGTAGACCAATTTGTATTCTGGTTTTAGCTTCAAGAGCCTTTATTCCCATTTTCTTTTGTATTTCCTCAAATTTTTCAATGACCATCATATCAAAATCTGGGCATAATCCTGGCAAATTATGCCCTGCCAAATTAGGTCATACCATATACAAAACAACTTGTTGATTTTACATTCATGATCTAAACCTCATGAATAACCCTAATGATACATAGGTAGGCTAGGTAGATTATGAACTGGGAAATTATGACTTAATGAAGCACAGTATTTTGTTCATGATCACATTTTCCATTTTAGGAAATCATCTGATACTTAACAGATGGAAAACAAAAGGATGGGGCAAGAAAGACTCACTGGGGGGCAGCTTTAGCTGCTAGGTTTTTTTCAAAAAAAAATCCTGTTCAACCAGTTCATTCTATTTATTGGTGTATGTCAGGGGAACCTTCACAGCCTTTCTAAGCTGGACTGGTACTTGATATGATTTGTTAATACAAAGCTCCCTTGGCATACCTTAAACCTAAAAGGTAGGATGCCAAACTAAATTCATGGTTTTTATTGCTTTGGAGTGGTTTCACAGAGCCTGCAAGGTGAAATGAGATACATAATTTGGCTCTGTTTGGTAAAAATTAAGATGAGGCACATTTGCAATGGCTCCCCCGGGCTGATCAGATTATTTGTCAACCAGGTCTTCACTGATGAAAATGGCCTTATGTGGTGTGAGGTTTGATTAGGAGGGATCTTAAAGATATAGACATTCATTGGGGACATAATGCAAAGAAAGAATGGAGGGAATGTTTCTGAAAAGTTTTGGTGCTATCTGTTTCACCTGTACTTTACATAATTAACCATTGTTCCTAGTTAGAGAGGCAAATCCTTGCTGATCTTCCTCTCTCAAGGGGAAAATGAACATCTCATTTTTTGATTTCTTCTCACAGCCTAAGGTTTTATGCCTTATTGAGGAAGTATTTGCAAGAATTTATTTTTGGTGGAAATTGTGTGAATGATTTTCATTCTCATTGGTATCTGTCTTAATGCTTTTCTGCATGGACATTTAAAAAGTAGAATCAATGGGTGGGTGGTTTGCCTATTTTGGATAAATGATCTCGTAACCTATGCCCAAGAAAATAAATTTAACAGTTTGATAATCTTTCTTGAGGAGGAGGAAAGGCAGCTGTGTTTTTATTGTGTTTTTCATCCCCCTCCTATTTTTACTGTTTTATCTCTTTTGTAAAAAAAAGGGAGATAGAGTTTGGTTGTTAGTTTTGGTAGGCAGGGATGGGAGAAGTTAAAGGGTGGGATATTGTGGGGTTATTTTTGTATCAGAGCTTTTTATTTTGTTTCTTCTTTTGAACTCTTAAGTTTATTGTGAAAACTTAATACAAATTGCAAAATGTAAGTCAAATAATTAAATAAATAAAACTGGGGGGGGGGTTAAAAAAAGAAAATAAATGAATTTTCTACAGAGGTTTCATGGGCAAATTATGGAGATCACAAACCTGTCTAGAGAAGAGTGACCAAAAGGGTAAAGGATCTAGAAATTGAGTCCTGGGAGGAATGAATCAGGGAGTTGAGTATATTCAGCTTGGAGAAGAAAACACTGAGATGTGATGTGACAGCTGTCTTTTAAAAATCTGAAAGGACTTTGCACAGAATATGGAGAAAGAGCAAGCTTCTTTTCTGATGTCCCAGAGATTAGTGGACATGAGCCACTAGATTCAAATTAGAAGTGAAATGATTCCACTTAAATATTAGGAAAGGTATCTTGATGCTAATAAATGTCTGACAATGGAATTGACTGTCTCACAGTACAGTGTTCCCTAACTACTTCACAGTTTACTTTTCACGGATTCTCTGTTTCGCGGTTTTTCAATAAACTCTAAAAGACTATTATAAATCATTAAAAATTACAATTTACAGCCTAAGGAAGGAAGGAAGGTGAAGCCAAAGGGAGAGAAAAGAAGCCCAAGTGGCAACAAGAGGAGGAGGTGATTTAGCAACACATGATTGGTTCATAAAGACTTAAAATAGTGTATAACTACTAAAATAATGTATAAATATTAAAATAAATATAGTGTCCCTACTTTGTGGATTTTCACTTATTGCGGGTGGCCCTGGAACCTAACCCTAGCGATAAGTGAGGGAACACTGTACAACAAATTCTCCACCTTTGCAGATCTTTAAACAGAGATTAGATGCAATCTTTCTAGAATGTTCCACAGTTCATTCTTGCATGGCAGGGAGTTGGACTAGACAGACCTTGTGGACTCTTTCAATACTAGTACAATGCTATGATTAAGTTGATGATGCAGCACTCATCTTCTCAATGGTAAAGGTGACAACTTCAATATCACTGGTTTCTTTCCCAATGAAAAGGTTTTGACTTATTGATATGGGAAATTTGGTGCATGTTACTGCAAGCTTTTGAGTGTATACATGTCATAGTGGTTTGAGCATTGGACACAGACTCTGGAGAACAGGATTCAAATTCCCATATGAAAATCCACTGAGCAACCTTGGGCAAGTCACACAATAACCACAAAAAACCCACAATACATTTGCCTTAGGGTTGTCATAAGTCAGAAATTATTTGAAGGTTCAGAAAACAGCAACATGTGATAAACAGGTATTAGTTGTCAAAACCCAAAGAATTGTCTAAAGGCACTGTAAAAATACATTTGGGCCCTCAGAACTTCCAACAATATCTTCAAGAAAGGGTCCTACATTTGCAATACAATATGTCCTTAAAAACATTTACAGGTTGATATATTTATTGGACTGACATTAGTGTTCTGTTGTATTTTCATTGTGCTTTACAAAACACACATTAATCAATGAAAGAAAGTCTTCTTACATCACTTATCCTATCTAAAGTACTATACTAAGATTCAAAAGTAAGATAACAATACAAGAGCAACATAAGCATGTCTATGACAAATTATGAAGTTGGTCTGAAGTTGGTCTGTGCTCTACTCTTTGGAATACACAGGATCAGTGAGTCTGCAAGACTTACCTGCTACAGATGGTGCATAGCAATGCCTGAACATAATCTTGTTTGCATTGCAAGTGTAGCATTTGTACAGAAAAAAAGCTAAGTGACTTGGAGAGGGAGAAAAAATGGTCAGGAAAATGAACAATCATACAATAAATGTAATTTGTTAAGAGATAACACAAAGTGATAAACTGCAGAAAATGTTATACAGGAGTTTATCACATGAGCCCAGTACTAAAGGTGGGCCATGACTTTTCCTGATGATCCCTATCATATAATGCCATGTGCATCCCACCCCAAGTCTGCCTCTTCTCTGCAATTAATCTAACCCTCGCTATTGACTGGTAAAACCCATCAATAGCTCACAATCATAAAATATTCCCATCACCTTGTGCAATGGGTCTGTTCAACATCCATGCCAACATGCTGGCAGCTCTCCCCTCCCCTCCCCTCACCATTCACAAACTTTCTGTTCATTTAATACTAGCTTAGGTACTCGGCGATGCCTGGATTAGGCCTTTTGTAATGCTGTTTAAAAGAAATAGTAATTGCTCACATTTGTTTTTTTTCTGATTGCTCCAGTTAAAAAATGCATGATGACGTGGATGAACTACAGCTCCCAACATAGTGTGTCAATTCCCCCCCCCCCCAAACCCAACCAGTATTCAAAGTTTGCCATATTGGGTATGTGTGCCAAGTGTAGTCCAGATCCACTGTCAGTTGAGTTCAGTGCTCTTTGATTGTGTTAAACTACAACTCCCAACATCATAGGTCAATTCTCCCCAAACCCCATGAGGATTCAAAGTTGGTGATATTGGGTATGTGTGCTAGGTTTGTTTCACAGTACTCGTTGAAAGTGGGAACTATCTCAGAAATCGCCCACCCACAAACATACAAAAATACAAACATATTTTCACTTTTATTATATTCAAGACTGCTCCCTCTTCCCTATGACAATCTTTCAAATATTTAAACATAATTGCAGTAGCAAAAATATTTGGGACCAGAAGTATTTGGAATTTTAGCTTTTCAAATGTCCACATCTGCATACAGCTATCCCTTCACATTTATGGGTTTGGCTTCTGTGGATTTGCTTTCTATGTTCTCTCTTGGTCGTCCAGTGTGACTCTATTGTCAATATTTTCTATTCACTCTGAAAGATCTAGAGAGAACATCTCTCTAGGAACCTTTAGGCCTCCAATGCAATTGTATGTTCAGCTTCCAGCAAAGGTTGGCCATAGAGGACCTAGGGATTCCTACAGACATATTCTCTCGGCAATTTTTCTATTCACCATTTTTCACTTTCATGGGGATCCTGTGCCCCTAACTACAGGGAATGTGGATGACTGACTGTACATAAATAATTTTATTTAATCTCCTAGCTTCCCTCTGATCACTGCAACAGTCCCTCCCTGGGGCAAAAATCCAGCACTTAACTCAGCAGCTGACAAGTCTAATCAAGCCCACTGACCTTCTCCTTTTCGTGTTGGTTCATGTAGGATTACATTTCCACTCCATGCTTGCTCTGATCCCATTAATTGCAAGCACACCTTCATTGTAAATTCACAACCTTATGGTTGAAAGCAACCATAAGCCTGATGCAACCCTTGGTGAATATGAGTTTGATAACTTGCCCTAGTATTGTTTCCTTAATAACTTATATATTTTGTAAAAAATCTCATAGCTTTCTGTTTATAGTCCTATACATGTAACAATTGCAGAAGTATTGCATGGTTAACAGGCAATATTTTTTTTTTAATAAAACAGCAATACCACATCTACCTCTGGCTCCTTCTACGTCTCTTCTATCGCTAACATAGACAAGGGTGCTTTCTCAAGTCTCCTTTAAGTCCAAAAATAGGAGGTAAATGTCAGTTCACAGCAACTTTTCCACCTCCCAAATTGATTGCCTGCACCCGCACTTCCATGAAAGTTTATGACTCACAGCTGTAAGTGTCATTTATGCCTTTGAAAATGTTTCCCCACTAAAAATGATGGGATTGCATCTGATCAAGCTCTTAACTGCAAAGCTCCAACAGATATTTACTAGAGAAGCTTGAGGCCCATTGTGGCCTCCCACATATATATTTCCTATTGACAACTCCATAGCACATTCACTCAGTTTATGAGTAGAGGGATAATTTTTCTAACTGAAAATTCCACCTGGGAGCTGAAAGTCAAGCTGTGTTCCCTTCTGCCTCTCACATTATCACCACTAATAAAGAAACTGCAGGCAGGACTTTAGCTAGCAATTTTGCCAATGATGCATGAAGCAGACAAGGATCCTGGCTTGCTCTTCCACAGCTGTATTAGGGGAAGCAGAACAAAAACTTGGTTTGCCATTAAAAGGAAACTGCTTGAAAAAAACACAGCAAGAGAACAGAAATATGAGGGACACGTTTTGCTTGTGATCATTGTCCAAAGAAAATGCCACTTGAGCTTTTTGGGAAGAGATTCGAATGCTGCTTCTCATTAGGCTTAACTGAGGTCTATTTCATTTTGGGATGAAAAGGATGTTGGCAGGTATTCAGTATTGCAGTTATGCATTTATAACCTAGAATTACAAATCTATAACTGCCCTGTATTCACTTATCATATTTTGTCACAGCCCCTTTTAATGGCTAGCAGTCTACCATGAAAATTATCTGCTATATTGGGTAAAGGAATTCCATTCAACTAGTGATCGGAGTGCAAGCAGGATGACCTTTCCTCTGCTCTCCCACCAGCAAGCAAACCTGTAACCAGGAAGCTTGATTGAATACTGGGCAAATATGATTGTCATTGGTTTTTCTTGGCTGTTATAATACACATTTTAAAATACTTCTTAGCAAATTTCTTCATATTGTTTGACAGGTTAAGTGATCACACATGTAAGGGCTCGCATGTTCCTTAAAACACATTTGTCAAGGGCACACGTCACACTTATTTTTCCTACATATAAAATGTAACCTGCAAAGTTTCCCTTATTTTGATGTGTATGATTTCCATATAGAAAGAACACATTCTGTTATTGAACCCCATGGGGGAAAAGTACTTGGCAGAACAACAAGACCCAGGTAACTGAATGAGTAGGAGTGTAGAGAGGTTGCCTCTTGTTTCTAGCATTGGATTAAAAGACATAGAACAGCATGCTGGAATACTTATTCCTTGGATCTTTCTGAACTATATTCAAATATTCCTCTTCCACTACTCACAGAGACATTTTCTACTCCTTCCATCCTTTCATCCTGTTATAAAATTACTATTGTACTGCACACTGTCTTGTTCATAATCTAATATTTTACTTTCAAAACTATACTGTGTTCACTTTAAAATGACCAGCTTCTGGTCAAAAGGAAATTTAGCAATTTAGTTTTTAACTTATGCTTTTAAAATATACATTATAATTGTATTCTCAATTCATTTCTGATACGATAAATAAATAAAACTTTAAAATTAATTGTTACCTACTCTGAGTAAAATCTGACTTGAAAAATTGCACAGAACTTTACAATGAACTTTATAAGATGGAAGAGTTTGACCTGTGGTGTAGTAAATGGGAAAAGATTATACCTGCAGTAAAAACCATCCAATGCAAAGGTGAAACATGCCATCCAGAAGTTAAGAGTTTCTACAACAGCATTCCTGCTGCCTGCCTTCTGGACCACAAGAACTGCAAAAAACTGCTGCTGAGCAGGCCTACTTACAAACTGGGCATGGGTCCCTGCACCTACCGTGGCTTCCACTTGAGGGCTGCTGCTTTTGGGTGTGGGTCATTGGACCTTTTAAGAGCCTCCTGACTCCAGTGGCAGAAACAGTCCAGAAGGTAAGAGCTTCTACAAGAGCATTCCTGCTGCCTGCCTTCTGGACCACAAGAACTGCAAAAAACCACTACTTGCGAATTGAGAACTACACTATTCAATATACCTGGCTGTCAATTAGAACTCCATTTGTTTATTCCTTGTGTGGTGCCTGGCTAGAGACCATCGCTTTGAGTCAGTAGTGCTCCTTGTAGTTCTGTTCCTGTTGCCCAAGAGCTGAGCGGCTGCCAACTAGAGGTTCGTGAGGCTGGTGGAGAGTGCACCGGCGGTACTGGAGCGCCCCAGGGCAGTGCGTCTGTTGCCCGTGTTGGCAGTGTTGGCGCGCTGCAAAGTGTTCCAGGGTTGTGCTTTATGGCTATTGCAGCAGTTCCTGAGGTGCCTGTTAAGAGCTGGGCAGCCATTGTTTGGGAACAGCATGGCAGGTGAAGAGGATGCTGCTCCACTGTGGTGACTGCCTCTACCCTGCTGCTGCTGCGTGGGTTAGGCCTCTGGGGACTACCCAGGCTAGCCGAGTGGAACTGACGGTTGTGAGAGGGATGCCTCCTTTGCTCATTGGCTGGATGGGTGGACATTACTATCATTACTGTTGCCGCCATTGGACCTGGCCTGCTGCTATCATATCACTGTTGTTGCAGCAGCATGGTGAGTTAGACGGCAAGCACTTTATCCAACAGAACTGCTGCCTATTAAGCACTTTATTAATTGAACGTTCTATTAAGCACTTATTGGACAGTGTTGCTGCTTGTAAAGCACCTTGTTGATTTTCAGGGAACAGAACTGCTACTATTGAGCACTTTATTGGAGAAACTTGACTGCTGCACTTAATGAACTTAACTGAACCACCCTACCTCATATATCATCGAACTCCTGTTGACTGAAACTTTGCCCTGTGAACTAATCACTAGACTGAGAACTGTGCACTGAAGCACTTTAATTTTATTATGGTTGCTGCTACAATTAATATCTATTGTGATTAGGACTATTCCATCAATTGGTGCATTAATTTAGGCTCAGGGAGGACTGGTAGGAGGGCAGGAAGGGATGGTTGTTATTGGACAATGCCAATGCACTTGAGCACTTTACTAAATGTTGTGGTATAATTAATATTCTCTAGTACAGTGTCAACAGCTAGAAATGAAAGGTTGTTTTCAACTCTTCAACTTTTGAAAAGATACTTAAGTCACACAAGGGAGCAAGAAAGAAAAGAGTCTGGAAATTGACACTGTCCATTTTAATCCGCAGCTATTGTTGTGTTTTAGTTGAGCATTTTAAATTGATTGGGTTTTTTTTTACAATATATAATAATTATAACATATTGTATATACATATAATCATAATATTATGTTGTAATATGATATAATACTAATATAATATAATAATATTAATTCTATATTACATTTTACATGTAATATTACTAATAATATTACAATATATTGATAAAGTACAATATAATAATTTATTGCCAGTATTGTACTATGCTAATAATATAATATATATGTAAATTTAATTTGTAAATTTAATTTCGGGTTGAGAAGGACGACATATAAATTTGCAAATAAATAAATAAATTTGTACACTTCTTATAAATTGGTTTTATATTAATTGATATTGTTATTGTTTAGTGGGTTAAACTGCTGAGCTGCTGAACTTGCTGACCAAAAGGTTGGCAGTTCAAAACCGGGGAGCGGGTAACCTCCCACTGTTAGCCCCAGCTTCTGCCAACCTAGCAGTTCAAAAAGATGCAAATATGAGTAGATCAATAGGTAGCGCTCTGGTGGGAAGGTAACGGCGCTCCATGAAGTCGTGCCCTTTGAGGTGTCTATGGACAACACTTAGAAATGTCTTAGAAATGGAGATCAGCACAAACCACCAGAGTCGGACATGATTGGACATGATGTCAGGGGAAAACCTTTACCTTGTTGTTGTTTATTCATTCAGTTGCTTCTGACTCTTTGTGACCAGCCCAAGCCCGGGCCATCGCCACTCCCAGCTCCTTCAAGGTCAAGCCAGTCACTTCAAGGATATCATCTATCCATCTTGCCCTTGGTCAGCCTCTCTTCCTTTTTCCTTCCATTTCCCCCAGCATCATGATCTTTTCCAAGCTTTCCTGTCTTCTCATTATGTGGCCAAAGTACTTCATCTTTGCCTCTAATATACTTCCCTCCAGTGAGCAGCCGGGCATTATTTCCTGGAGTATGGTCTGGTTGGATCTTCTTGTGGTCCAAGTCACTCTCAGAATTTTCCTCCAACACCACCGTTCAAAAGCATCTACTTCCTTCACTCAGCCTTCCTTATGGTCCAGCTTTACCTCCTTATGCTTTTACTGTATTCTATATATTCTTGCAGAACTATTATGTGCTTTTGTAAGTCACCCGAGTCCATTTTGGGAGAAGGTTGGTGGGATATAAAGTTATTGTTTTCATTATTATTATTAAGAAATACTGATTGGACTTGCTCTCCTGGTATCTACTGAAGATTATCAATAGAGTCTGATTTTTGTCAAAGTGTATTGACACAGTTTTCAATGTTGTGGTATTCTTTTGGAACCATGAAATTGCCAATTAAGAGTCATTTTTAGGTTTTTTAAGACTTGAAACTTTGTAACTAAAATGAAATTTGATTTAATTAAGTTTATATAAAATACAGAATGATGAATAATATAATTTAAATTATTTTGTGTTATGGAACTACTCTTCATGATTTTCTAAAAATTGTTTCAACCCCCCACCCCTTCCGAAAAATCTGTTTCTGGCTATGTCTTTGAGAAATGGTATCCACAAAATTCATTATCCTGGGCTTTATCTACATGGACAATTCATCCTGAGACCAATCCAGAGTGCAGAACTCTGGATTGGCCTATGACCAGTCCCTGCATTACTATGGTGGCAGTAATGAATTCTGATCATCCAATGGCAAGGAACTTACTTCAAGGATGCTGGATGGCCTCCATTGATTATGCCCTCTTGTTCTTATCATAGCAGCAACCATCAGCTACAGAATGGAAGATGGCCATTCTGGATTGACATTGGCCAGGACACCAGAGCAATATCGGAGACAGGAAGGTGATAAGAGAAATTTATCCATCCCTTTCCATCTCTTCTCTAGTTGCCCTTGTTTCCAGTCAACTTCACTCCAGTTGGCAATTGACAGTCACCAGCCTTTTACTGTTATGACAAGAGCAGGAAGAGGATGGCATACCATCCAATGTCCCCAGGCCACCTGAGTCCATATAAATAGTTCCATATCACTCCAGAATCTCTGGAAACTCTGGAGCCTTGGCTAGTGTTAACCTGATTTAGCTCCATTTGTCAAATGGATACCACAGAGCTGATTTGCCTCATCCTCCTGAGTTAATTTTGTGTGTAAATGTGGAGTTTCTGAAAATCCTATGCATCCAGAAATCCTGCATCCAAAAAACTGGAGTTTGTTCATTATCCTGCTTTCCCCCCTTTTAAGGTACTAAAATCCCCTGAGCACACTGTTCTCAGCATCCTTTTACCATTTCTGTCAGTCTCTAGCCTTCTCTGCCAAAGATTGCTGGTGCCTCACCACACTACAGATCCCAGGATTCCATAGCATTGAGCCGTAATAGTTAAAGTTATGTCCAACCATATTAATTCTACAGTGCAGATGCACCCTTAATCAGCACACATGATGTTCCCGTACTGTCAAGGTTCGATGGAAATATGGACTGGGTTGGTTTTAGATACTGATGGATGAGATAAATATTTGTGTGCCTGACCTGTAGCTTGGCAAGTAGCACAAAATGGGAATCAAAATCCACAAATGAAAAATGCAGTTTGTGTGGTATTTAGCATGGAGGTAGGAAAGACTGATAGTATCACATGCTGCTGTATTATGCACATATACATTCGGGAGTTTTTTCATACTTGATGGTACTTACTTTCAAGAAATGTGCTTAGGATCAAGGTGCATGACTTGGGAATGGTCGGAATCTCACTGCAGAGAGTTCCACACACCTTAACTAAAAGCTGGGCTTTGCTATCCATTCTAATTGACTGGCATTTAACTTCATTGGTTCTCTTCTTGTTCTATGAGACTTGGTATTTTCTATCTCATTTATTATTTAATATATTTGATCATATTCACTTCTTTTTTGAAAGAAAACAATCTCAAGATTTGTAGTCTGCTTTTATATGAGCACCGTTGCACCCCGCTGCTGCCAATCTTTCCTCCATACTGACTTTCCTCTGACTTTGCAGTATATTTTAGTTTAGAATGACCAATAGTGCAAACAGTCTTTCATATTAGGGTCAGTTAATGAATCTATAATGGTATTATATTTTCCATATTATACTCCATCCCATTATTATTTCTTGACCAGGGACATGTGGAATTATCTTACATACATATACTTGGAAATAGGATTTATGGTCTTCAATGCTGCATGTATATGTGCCTTCACAGTGCTTGTTGGCTTATGGCAATCCCATGGATTTAATAAGTTTTTGTTAGAAAAGGGTATTTGCAAGTACTTTCTTTTGAAATATGGACTATGCCACCACTGGTATTCATTCGTATTTTCCTATCCAACTATTCACCAAGGCTGACCCTGCTTAGCTTCCAAGATTAGACAGGATCTCGTGTGTTTAGTGCATTTAGGCTTCAGATTACAGGATCACATCTTTTCACTTCATATAGTAGTGTTAAAATCTAAATTTCATATAGGTTAAATAAACTGCTCTGCTATTTCATCATATTAACACTAAAATATAATATTAGTAATGGAAGAGACAGCATCACTAAAGCAATATCAGTTGCAGCCTATCAATGACAGAAAGGGCTATGCTGATCATACTATGGAGTTTAAAAAATGATGATGATGTAAAGTTCCTTTCAAGTATTCACTTCTTACTCTCCTGTTGTCTCACAGCTCACTTTGACATTTTCTACAGGAAGTCCACAACACCCTTATCTCTGTGGTCTTGTCTTTACTACAGGATGTGACGTGCTCAGTTCTCTCCCTGTCATCCAGAATGTGGTGATACTGTTTCATTTACAGCCAAGATCAATAGCAAGCACTAGCTCTGAAGATGGGGATTTGAGGGATTCCACAGGAAAGTAGAGGGATCTGTATTACACAAGCTATTGTTTCCGTCAAGTCTTGATCTTACATAAAACCTATTCTTTAGAAGCACCCATGTATCCATTTCAAGCTGCTCTTGAAGTTTACCTGTATAAGAGAATTACACTATTTCAGCATTCAGCTGATGTTTGCTACTAATATGTTTGGCAGTTGCCACACATTGCTGTGTTTCCTCACACAAGTGTTCTTATATTGTAGGGGTAAAAAGGTATTGGTTTGTTGGTTTGTTGGTTTGTTTAATACCACCATTCTTTTGCTTATGTAGGACCAAAGATGACCAGCTGTTACAGCACTGCACATCTCATCAGCTCTGGCCAGAGTTGAAATCCAGCACACAATTCAAAATCCCATTATATTTCCAGTATGACTAGTTTTAGAAGCAGTTGTTGTTTTGTTTGGGGTTTTTTTTACTCTCTATGGCTCATTTTTATACCTTTCCTTATCAGTTGATTGAAGAATTAATGCGATGTTCACCAAATTACTGGCAGTATTGAACTATTTTATGCCAGCATTAAATAGTCTAGTCTTGTGCTTCCCTTCCTTTTCAGTCTTCTAGGTAATACTGAAATTGTAGTGGATTCGGCCCCAAGGAAAAGACAACTGAGATATTTTATAGAGCAATACCCTACAACATCCTTCTCAAATCTGGTGTCTTCATCCAGCCATATTGATAACTGAGCATTCAAACTGACAAAGATAAGAGTTGTCATCCAACACATCTAGAGGATGCCTCGATGGAAAAGACAGTTCAGCAACATTTGGGCATAAACTGCCATTCAAGGACAGAAAAAAAAGTTAAGTGACAAAAATCTGGTGGATTAGTTTCCCCAGAATAAAACCCTATATTAACCAAAAGATGTGTTACATCTTATTTTCAGGGGATTTTTCCATGAACAACATTCTGCATTTATTCTTGAACAAAAAAAATCAACATTTATTCATTAGTCATGGCAACATGTTTCTTGTTCATCTGTTTACACAAGGTACTGTAAATGGTGGATAAACCCTTTACCAAGGAAAGCAGACACATCCCAAAAGAATTGCACTTAAAAGACCAAAAATCCAAAAAATAAGGGTTGGTAAGTGCTGGGGTCTCATACACAGATCTGGTAGTCTTGCTAGCATCACGCCATTCCAAGGCCCATTATATTAGAGTATTGTAACTACTTCTGGTTACTAAGGGGAGCCAACCACTACACTTGGCTGCAATAGAACATGGAATAGAGCAGCTGGAATGCCAGGGGACCTGACAGCACATAACATGCCTGTGACAGGAATGACAATAGCAGGACTACCCAATCTGTGTGCGAGAACCCAGTACTTGCCAATCCTTATTGTTTAGGATTTCTTGGGGTCTTTTGAGTATGATTCTTTTAGGAGTGTCTGCTTTTCTTGATAAAGAGTTTATATGTCCTGTTGCATTATATTGCCAATTGATTTTACTTTTTTACATTTATAGTTGCCTGGACACTATTTAAATTGACTTTTTATGAACTGTAACTAGGGCTTATTTTTGAAGAAGGGCTTATATTTCAAGCATCCTCAAAAATCCCAAAGTAGGTCTTATTTTTGGGCAAATAGAATCATAAGTCAGTGTTTATGTAAATCCTATTGCTTCAGTAGTTCTTCTCTATTTGGAACTTGCATTTAGGCTCAAGAAGACAAGCTGTGCAGATATTTAGATCACAACCATTCCAGTACTATAGGATTGGATGAACATTCATTAAATGAAACCTTAAACTGAATAAGGCCCATTTAGGGATGATTTGTTACAGATGTATCCAATATTTCAGTGCAAATGTTCACATTTTATTACCCCACTTTTACCCATTCATCATCCAGAGATTAGAAATTTTACCTTTCTCCAGTGCCACTAAAGTTTGAGGTCTTTCTGGGTAATGTGTTGTCGAAGTCTTTCATGGCTGGGATCACAGGGTTGTTGTGTTTTCCGGGCTGTATGGCCATGTTCTAGAAGTATTCTCTCCTGACGTTTTGCCCACATCTATGGCAGGCATCCTCAGAGGTTGTGAGGTATGGAGAAACTAAGCAAGGAAGGTTTATATATATCTGTGTGAAGTCCAGGGTGAGGGAAGAACTCTTGTCAGTTGGAAGCCAGCGTAAATGTTGCAGATAATCACTCTAATTTGCATTGAATGGCTACATCTACTAGCTACTTTCTGCCTGGGGGCATTCTTTGTTAACTGCCCCTAGTTCCCATGTCTCAGAGTGTTGCTTCTTATTTACTGTTCTGATTTTTGAGTTTTTTTAATACTGGTAGCCAGATTTTGTTCATTTTCATGGTTTCCTCCTTTCTGTTGAAGTTGTCCACATGTTTGTGAATTTCAATGGCTTCTCTGTGTAGTCTGACATGATACTTGTTGGGGTAAATAAGAAGCAACACTCTGAGACATGGGCAGCATGTTTCTTTCCCTTCCTTCCTTCCCTTCCCTTCTATCTTCCTTTTCCCTCCCTTCCTTTATTCTCCTTCCTTCCTTCCTTCCTTCCTTCCTTCCTTCCTTCCTCCGTCCCGCCGTTCGTCCCTCCTTCCCTCCTATCTGTCTATCTATCTATCCATCCATCCATCCATTCTTATTCTCCTCTCTCCTTCCTTCCTTCCCCTCCACCTATCTATCCTTATTCCTTCTGTCTTTATTTCTTCCCTTCCTTCCCTTCTTTCTTTCCCCTCCTTCCCTTTACTCTCCTTCCTTCCTTCCTTCCTTCCTTCCTTCTATCTTTATTTCCTTCCATCCCTTCTATCTTCCTTTCCCCCCTCCCTCCCTCCCTCCCTCCCTCCCTCCCTTCCTTTACTTTTCTTCCTTCCTTTCTATCTCTTCCCCTCCTCCCGTCTCCAATTTGGTGTACTGCTGGGTCTCCCCTTGGCAACCCTCCTCTTCCTCCTTCTCTTCTGCCTTGACCTGCTCTTTGCCTTCTTCTTCTTCTTCCTCCTCCTCATCTTCCTGTTGCTGGTGCTGGCAGATCATGGCTGGGGAGGGGAGGAGGATGGGCAGGGTGGGGGTGGGGTTCTAGTGCACCCAGGGCCCGAGGTCCAGAATGGGGAAGAGCATTGCCTGAAAGCCCCCGCAGAAGGTATAGGGCCTGTCTGGCATCAAAGAAGGTCAGCTCCTCCTTCTCGTAGTGGAGGGAGAGGCCCAGGCAGTGCAGGGAGCACCCCAGGGACAGTGGGAGGGCCCTGCAAAGGCCTCCAGGTGCCAGCCCTCCTTCAGGCCCAGCAGCCAGGCTCCCTGCACCGGGGTCTCGGGCAGCTTGGCCCTCTGTTGTCATCCTCTGAGGTTGTGAGGTCTGTTGGAAACTAGGCAAGTGGGATTTATATATCTATAGAATGTGTTATCGAAGGCTTTTATGGCCAGAATTACTGGGTTGCTGTGAGTTTTCCAGGCTGTATGGCCATGTTTCAGAGGTAATTCTCTCCTGACATTTCACCCACCTCTATGGGAGGCATCCTCGGAGGTTGTGTGGTTTGTTGGAATCTAAGCAAGTGGGGTTTATTGCATATCTGTGGAAGGATGTCCAAGGTGGGAGAAAGTAATAACTCTTGTCTGTTTGAGGTGAGTGTGAATGGTGCAGTTGGCCAGCTTGATTAGCATTGAATAGCCTGGCTGCTTCAAGCCATAGCAGTGTGCTTGATAAACCGACCTGGACACAGCGTATTACTTGAGAAAACAGAAATGCTGGACCACTCCGGCATCCACCATGTCAGGCTACACAGAGAAGCCATTGAAATCCACAAGCATATGGACCATTTCAACAAAAAGAAGGAAACCATGAAAATGAACAAAACCTGGCTACCAGTATTTTTAAAAGTCTAAAATCAGGACAGTAAATAAAGAACAACACGCTGAAAACAAGGAATTTCAGATAGGAAACAATCAAGGCCATTTAACACCTCCCAACAAAGGATTACCCCAGGTAGGAAACAGCCAGGCTTTGAAACTGCAAGACCATTCAATGCTAATCAAGGTGATATATTGCAACATTCCCTCTTGCCTCCAGCAGACAAGAGTTCTTTCTCCCAACCTGGACATTCCACAAATATATATAAACCTAACAGCCTCAGGCCCCTACCTTTCCCCCCTGAGCTGCTTAAGCCAGGCTGTGGCGCAGGCTGTTGAGCAACTAGCTGCAACAAATCACTCTGACCAAGAGGTCATGAGTTCGAGGCCAGCTTGGAGCCCCGTGTTTGTCTTGTCTTTTTTCTATGTTAATGCATTGAATGTTTGCCTTATATGTGTAATGTGATCCACCCTGAGTCCCCTTCGGGGTGAGAAGGGCGGAATATAAATACTTTAAATAAATAAACAAACAAATAAATAAATAAGCTGCAAAGGGCCTGAGGCTGTTAGGAAGGGTGGGAGTTGGAGTCCAAAACATCTGGAGGGCCCAGTTTTGCCCATGCCTGCACTGCACCCTTCAAACCTTTCCCCTGCCTTTTCTCTTCTTATTCTTCCCCCTCCTGGAGAATGTGTTATCGAAGGCTTTCATGGCTGGAATCACTGGGTTGCTGTGAGTTTTCTGGCCATGTTCCAGAAGCATTATCTCCCAGCGTTTCACCCACATCTATGGCAGGCATCCTCCGCAGTTGTGAAGTCTGTTGGAAATGAGGCAAGTGGGGTTTATATATCTGTGGAGGTCCAGGGTGGGAGAAAGAACTCTTGTCTGTTTGATGCAAGTGTGAATGCTGCTATTGCAAAACTTTGCAGCTTCAAGCCCTGGCTGCTTGCTGCCTGGGAAATCCTTTGTTGGGAGATGTTGCCTGGCTCTGAATGATTCATGTCTGGAATTCCCCCCCTTTTTTTGAGTGGTACACATTATTTACAGTCCTGGGAGCAGCTTTTGTTCATTTTCATTGTTTCTTCCTTTCTGTTGAAATTGTCCACATGCTTGTGGATTTCAGTACCTTCTCTGTGTAGTCTGACACGAATCAAGGAACATGAAAGGCACTGCAGACTAACTCCACCAGAGAAGTCAGCCATAGCAGAGCATTGGATGAACCAACCTGTATACAGCATGTTATTTGAGAACACAGAAATGCTGGACCGCTCTAACAACCACTATGTCAGATGACACAGAGAAGCCATTGAAACCTACAAGCACGTGGACAATTACAACAGAAAGAAGGAAACCATGAGAAAGAACAAAATCTGGCTACCAGTATTTTAAAACTCTAGAATCAGGACAGTAAATAAAGTACAACACTAAAAAAAACCCAGGGGAGTTCCAGACAGGAAACAATCAGGGCCAGTTAACACCTCCCAACAAAGGATTCCCCCAGGCTGGAAGCAACCAGGCTTTGAAGGTACAAGGCCATTCAATGCTAATCAAACTGGCCAATGGCAACATTCACACTTACCTCCAACAGATGTGTTCTTTCTTCCACCCTGAACATTATATAGATACATGAACCCTACTTGGCTAGTTCCCAACACCTCACAACCTCTAAGGATTCCTGCCATAGTTGTGAGTGAAATGTCAGGAGAGAATGCTTCTGAAACATGGCCGTACGGCCCAGAAAACTCACAGCAACCCAGAGCCTGGAGATCTCCCTGCAAAGATCCCCACCCAGGGTCTCTGAACCCTCCAAACCTTTTCCCTGCCTCTCTGCATCTTCATTCCCTCCTTGGGATTAATGACATCTTCAGAAGAGTTCTGCATCACCCTCCTGCTCTAGAAAGAGGGACCCCATGACCTCCTTTCACCCATCTGAGGAAAGGAGGTCTTCAGGGGTGGCTCAAGCTTTGATTTCAATTTACAGCCCTAAACAGACTGAGTATTTTTTTAAAAACTATACCATCAGGACAGTAAATAAAGAGCAACTCTCAAAACACAGGGGAATGGGTCGCTGTGATTTTTCCGGGCTGTATGGCCATGTTCCAGAAGTATTCTCCCCTAATGTTTTGCCCGCATCTATGGCAGGCATCCTCAGAGGTTGGAAAATAGTCAAGTGGGGTTTATATATCTGCAGAAGGTCTAGGGTGGGAAAAAGAAAGAACTCGTCTGTTGGAGGCAGGTGTGAATGTTTAAATTGCCCACCTTGATTAGCATTGAATAGCCTTTCAGCTTCAAAGCTTGACTGCTTCCTGCCTAGGGGAATACTTTTTAAATTATTATTATTATTATTATTATTATTATTATTATTATTATTATTATTATTAGGCCTTGCTCCCGGGAAGGTTCCTCCGGCATGGCTCCCTACTTCTCTATCTACCTTGCCACATATTCTCCACATTGTGTGTATGTGTATGTATATATAAGATATATATACACACACACACACACACACACACACACACACTATATATAGGGACCGTAAGTGCTCTCTCTCTCTCTCTCTCTCTCTCTCTCTCTCTCTCTCTATATATATATATATATATATATATATACATACATACATACATATACACACACACACACACATATATTATGTTACACACACACACACACACACATTCTATTCACCTCTACCTTCTACCTTTTATTTTTCAGTGATTGGTGGGTTTTTTTTGGGGGGGGGGGGGTGCCAAAAATACTGCTTGCTTACATTTGAAAATTACCTAGGGCCAGCCCTGGCTTTAGGAATCACCTATTGACAACAACTGCTGCCAATGGAAAATGTTAAGCTTCTTACTTGCAAATTACTGATCATGGCTACAAGATGGGGAACTATTATTAAATAAACTCCAGTATATCTAACCATGCCTAACCATGGTTATTTAATATCATGGAAAGTCATGCCTGGGCTCTTAGTTTAATCCAGTAAAAGGTAGGAAGTGATAAAAAAAATTAATACCGAAGTACAAGGCTATTGATGATTTAGCCTTTCAGGGTGGTATTAAGAAGGGCATAGGAAATACACCTGTACCTTGTGGAGATAAGGAGTCTGCAATGCATCTGCAATGCAAGAGGTTCTGGATTCATACTCAAGGAAATAATAGACACTGTGCTACAAAAAATATAATAAAAATTGTAAAGACTATGATGCCAAGAAATAGGAACTTAATAGAAGGCATTTCATTTTCCGTTAAAAAAATCTCCCGGAATGGCCAAGGAGCACAAGAAGGAACATTGCTGGATCAAGGTGCAGAGTTCACGCCAGAAAAAGGCTTGGCACTAAAGGTGCAGCTGATATGGATTTATGGCATTCAAAATGGAGAAAATATTGTCAAGGAATATCTTTCCAAAGCTTAACACTTTGGATTACCCCTCCGCCTTCTACCAGTTCACCATCATTGGAGATGAATTCTGAAGATTGATTTCAGCATAGCTCTACAATATGTGGCAATCGATGACTTGTATCAGTAAGAACTGGCACAGTTTTCTGCAGCTTTTAATTTCAAGAAAACGGTTACTGCCACTCCTGGTGCTATCTTTTCTTTCTCTCAGAGCTCAGGTTTTTAAGCTTTGGTAAAAGACAAAGCAATTTAATATAATTTCAGCTATTTTATTTTCTTCAATAAAAGCAATCACAACTTGTAGCTTGTTTCAGAATACTGTAGGCAAGTAGAAACCTATTACAAACTGTCTGTTAAAAGGAATCACTTAAACTTTGCAGATGATTGTCAGATAAAAATCACATCTTTTGTGTGAAAAAAGAAAAACCTAAGTCCTGGAGTAACAGCTAGAATGTGCAACAGCTGGCAATCAGCACTGTAAAACTCTAGATATTGTTTAGCTGAGATTTCAGTTGCGATGAACAGAATAGACTGATTAATTGATTATGACTTCTTATAGTTCAGTATCACAAACATCTAGAGCTTCATTTTGTTCTATTCATTTCCATGTTCATGATAGGGTCAAACACAAATTGTAATCAGAATTTGAATTTTAAAGTTATAAAAATGCTGCTTGCTTAAAACCATACTTCATAATCTTCATAAAAAAGAACTTCATAAGAAAGAACTATAGGTGTTTTGAACAATAGCTGTATTGAGGCATCATTTGCCTTTTAATTCATTAGACTGTCTCTGTAAAAAGCATACATTTGAATAGATTTTGAACATTTAAAAAGCTATTTCATTAGAGACACTACCTGCAAAATGAGACCTGCTAAGGCATGATGGTGAAAAAATGGCCAGGATGTGATGGTGCTGACTTCAGTTCATGAAAAAGACAGAATGCAGAAGTTGCTATTGGCAGTGCAACATGACAAAATACATATTACAAGACAACCATCTAAGAATACCATAGCATGAAAGTTAGCAACTTCTGGCATGTAAGAGTATTTCTAACATTCCTCAATGTTGCTGTTAATTTTAGCAAAATAATTTTAATTCTACACACAACCAAAAAATGGAACTCTCTCATATGCAAATGAAATCAATGAATATCACAGTTCCTTTGCTATACATTGGATGTTGGGCCTGGTTTCAAGTATAAGGCAGTGGTTCTCAACCTGTGGATCCCCAGGTGTTTTGGCCTACAATTCCCAGAAATCCCAGCCAGTTTACCACCTGCCTGCCATAGATGTGGGTGAAACATCAGGAGAGAATGCTTCTGGAATATGGCCATACAGCCCAGAAAATGCACAGCAACCCAGTTTACCAGCTGTTAGGATTTCTGGGAATTGAAGGCCAAAACATCTGGGGACCCACTGGTTAAGAACCACTGATCTAAGGTTCTCTTTATCACCCTCGTCCTCAACATCAGTTCTGTTGCTGCTTTAATTAATTTATATCCTGCCTTTTCCTCAACACGAGGGACTTAAGGACTTACAAATTTAAAACTTCCTCTGAGGCGAAGAGAGGCTGATTTACCCAAGGTTATTTACCCTGGCTATGCTGGGATTTGATCCCTGATCTCTTAGATCCAATAACAAAACCAATACTACACCATGTTTGCAAATACGCTAAAATCATACAGAAAAAGAAAGTGATATAACTTGAATCACGTCTTGATTGCTATGTTTCCTTAAGTTGATGCTTGTTCCGTCCCCCAGGACGATGGTTTGCCTTACCTATTGGTCGTTTGTTTGTTTTCCCTCCTTTACATTTTGTTCGAGCCTCTGGCTGCAAAAGCCTAGGAAAAGTGGCTTGGAATCTGCAAGAGCTGGCTGCAGTTTTCTTTGCAGTGATTGGTCAAAGAGTGCAACATCTTAGGACCGCCCTTTTTACCAGGGTCTAGTCTCCATTTTGGAGCTTCATTCTGGCTATAGTCTTCCAACGTGCTGGAGCTGTGCAAAGCTAACTGGGACAAATCATCCTCAAAACCAGGCCAATCTAAGCCTATCCAAATTAGATAAGTATTGAATTATATTGATCTGGAATAGGAAATCTAGTTAGAGGAGCAGGGCTATTCTGTCGCTTCTAGAACTAATCTTTGCTGTAAAGATAGGGAAGGAAAGAGTTTCTCCTTCTAATATAGACAGCGTGATTAGGGTATAGTGGTTTTATAATCACCTTTGCCCTCTGGAACCAGGGATAATTCTGTACCTAAAACCTATAGAAATTTGTTTCATTTTCTGCAACTTTAAGATCTGTGCCAGGTTTACAACCTTGTATGAATAAACATCCTTTTTTGAAGTTCTCCAGACTCAGTCGTTCAATATTTTAGGACAGCTTATAGGGATTTGCAGTTCGCCCGGATAAAGGACGGCACGTTTCAGCTTTATAGTTTTTTTTATTGTCTGGCGGACGGCACAGTTTTGAGGTAGATCAGCGGTTTTTCCGCTTGAGCTAGCTTGCACGGCTTATAGTTTTTTATAGTTTAGGAAGTTTAGTTTAGGCCGCGGCTTTTCCGCCTGAGCTCAGTCTGCATACCTAAAGACTCTACCAGCGTCTGAGGCAGTGGAGCCCGCTCTCAGACCTGAAGGAGTCAAATAGTGGGGCTCTATTTCCTTGCTATTTGGCTCGCGTGTGCGCACGTGGCCCAGTGGCTTTCTGGGTTTGCACAGGCTGTGCAGTTCCCAGCAACGTCCAGGGCTCCCTCGGCGGTAGACCTCGAGCCGCGGAGCACCAGCGACAGTTCTTTGGCTGGCTCTGAGGCGTGAAGCCCACCAGAACCAGGCTAGAACCTGGACAGGCCTGGCAACGCTGCTGCGAGTTCGGCCGGAGCACTCGGCCGGCTTCGACCTGCCTCATCGTCCTGCGGTGGTGACCTGCCTCATCGTCCTGCGGTGGTGACCTGCCTCATCGCCTGGCGGTGGTGACCTGCCTCATCGTCCTGCGGTGGTGACCTGCCTCATCGTCCTGCGGTGGTGACCTGCCTCATCGTCCTGCGGTGGTGACCTGCTTCATCGTCCTGCGGTGGTGACCTCCCTTCACAGCGGGGAGGAGGCGTCTTTTCTCTCCTCCTTTCCAAAGCCAGCCTCGGTGCTCCTTCGGCGGCAGGCCTCGAGCCGCAGAGCACGAGGTGCTTGAAAATTTGGCGAAGTCGCCATTTTGGCAGTTTACGTCACTCGGGCAAGGGAGGTATCAAGTGGCAAGTTGCTGTCAGTTGGCATTTTGCAGCTTGCCCACTAAAATCTGGCGCCAAAGGTCACAATCTTTGTAAAGTATAGTTACTTAGTGATATATATTGCTATGGTTAAGTGTTGTGCATTGTATTATATATTGCATTTGCTTTTATTGTAAATTTACTTGCTGGTATGTTGTATTTGCTTTTGTTGTAAATTTACTTGCTATTAAGAATACATAATGTCTATGCAATTTCAAGATGATACAGATGGTATACCTCCTTCTGAGGCTGAAAGTAGGAATGAAAGGCCCCAAAGGATAAAGCACCCTTCAGCCAAGATGCTAGCCCATCTAATAGATGAAAAGGAGCTCCTCCATGTGAGGTTAGGTTCGGCATGGGAGCGAATTGTAACATTGATGGACAGAATTGAGAGCTTGGGTATTACAAGGGTGCCATCCATATTACAGACCGACCTTGAAGAGACCTTCGGTCTCTGGAGGGGTTTGGTGTCTAAGATAGTCCAGGTCCTCGAGCGCATTAACGCCAAGGATTCAGAGTTAGAAATAGTGAGTGTCTTAGCTGACACTAATGAGAAAGAAAATAAGGTGAGGGCAATTCTAGATGCCTTGGAATTTAGTTCTCCATCTGTTAATCTAAGGTCTGAGCCAAAAGGAAATCAGTCTTCCTTATGCAGCCATGAGACCAATCTTTTAAAATCACCTGCTGTGGCACTTAGTCTTAAGTCCAACCGCTCTAGCCAGGTATCTAAACTAAGAGAGTGTGCATCATCTAAACATAGCCACTCTAGCAAGTCTTCTGCTGCTGGGAGTGCCATCTCTTCCCTAGCTGCCTTGCACATTAAGGAGGCTGCACGTCTGGAGCTAAAGAGCAAGGTAGCGGGGGCGGAGGCTGATGCTAAGGCAGCTGATCTCACCCTTCCCTTTAAAGAAGAAGAGCAACGACTGCAAAGCAAAATGCAAATAGAACAGGCCCAAAGGCAATGTGAAATAGAAATGCTTAGAATAAAGATGGATGCCGCAGCCAAAAGGGTAAGGGCTGAGACTTTGGCCAAGGCCCTAATTGAGCCACTCACAGAAGAAAATGTAAGTCAGTTGCCGAAGCAGGACCCTTCTTCCAAGGTGCTTGTGCATCTTAATAGCTTAAACAGCCAGTTTTTGGATGAGGAACAGGAAGACTTCTCTCCTTACCCAGAGCAGGGCCCCAAAGTCACTTTTGAGTTTCCTGCAGAGCAGAGCGTCATAGCGGGGAGCTCACCCTTGCCCGAGCTACCTGTGCCTCCTGCTAAATCCCTAGGTCAGTCAATCAGGGCCTCAAGGCCAAGTGCTAGTTGGCCCTTACAGACAGCTGCACAGGGAGCCACCGATTCATCAGTGGTCGATGTCATCCCTCCAAGAGGCCAAAGGTTGACGCAAGGTGCACGGTGGGAGTCCACTCCACAACAGCAAACTCCTCAATTGTTCCCTTCGACGCCAGAGTCCCAGCTTGTCTCCATCATCAGAAGCCCCAGAAGAGATCTTAAGGACAAGGGTGTCGAAAAGTTTTCGGACAAGCCTGAGGAATTTCTTCTCTGGAAGGCCACCTTCCAGAGAGCAATCAGAGACTTAAAGTTATTGCCTGAGGAAGAACTGACTCTTCTGGCTGCATGGTTGGGCCCAGCCTCATCCTCACAAGTTAAGAAGATCTACGCAGCCCACGTAGCCGATCCCGACAAAGCCCTGGAAAAGGCCTGGGCCAGGTTGCAGCAGAGGTATGGGGCCAGCACAGAGATTGAAGCATCTCTTATGGACAAGCTCCAAAGGTTCCCAGCTTTGAAACTCAAAGACTTCAAACTCTTGTGGGACCTCAGCGATCTCCTTACGGAATTAGAGTCGGCCAAGGAGAATCCAGAACTGCCCGGTTTGAAGTGCCTCGATCAGCACCTGTCCCAGAGGCAGATCTTGACCAAGCTGCCCTTCACTTTGCAAGAACGATGGGGACAGGAGGTCTTCAACTACAAGGAGGCCCACTCCCAGGCATACCCTCCATTTTCTCATTTGGTCCAGTTCATCACCAGGGCGGCCAGAGAAAGGAATGATCCGCAGACGGGCCTCCCCACCTTATACCAAGGGACCCATCCAGGGAAGGCATCTGAAGTGGACAAGAAACCACCTAGAGAGGCCAATAGACCTGTCAGCGTAAAGGCAGTCGAAACTCAACACAAGACTGATGAACCCAGGTCGGAGGTAAAAGAGGTGCTCTGCCCCATTCACCAAAAGCCTCACAGTTTGGCCAACTGCCGGGAATTTGGCAAGAAGCCTTATAAAGAAAGACAACAGATTGTACAGAAGCTGGGCATATGTTTTAGGTGCTGTGGAGCAACTCTTCACTTTGCATCCAACTGCAAAGAGGACGTCAAATGCGCAAGGTGTAACAGCCTTAAGCATTGCACCGCGATGCACAACTCTGACGCTGTCTCCCGCGCCAAAGGGGACACGTTTTCCAAAGAAGGATCATCTACTGAAGCCACCAACATGCAGGCCGCGTCACGGATGCAGGAGGATGCTCCATCGGTCGCCTGCACTGAACTATGCTCTGACGTGCACCAGTTCAGAGTCTGCCATCCCATCTGCCTAGCAGATGTATATCCAGCCAGAAGACCTTGGCTTAAAAAGAGACTTTACGTGGCTTTGGATTCACAAAGCGACGCCTCCCTGGCGACTCCAGAGTTTTTCCAACTGTTTGACATAAAAACCCAGACGGTCGACTACACCATGTCCACCTGTGTAGGGAAGAAGAAGTTGCAGGGTCGCATAGCATCCGGCTTTGTTGTTTCCTCTTGCGACCAGAAGAGGCAGTTCAAGTTGCCAGACCTGATTGAGTGTTCCTCCATCCCTCGGAACAAAAAACAAATTGTAACTAGAGAAGTTGTGGAGGCTCATCCACATTTGCGACGATTAAAGAATGCCATACCTGCTTTCCGTCCAGATGTGGACATTGCCCTTCTGCTTGCTGCGGACTGTCCGAACTTGTTCTATGTGAACGACCAAGTTAAGGGACCTCCAGGGGCGCCCATTGCTCAGCTGCTACCACTAGGCTGGACAGTTACAGGCCCAGTGTGCATAAACAAGATGCACCCACCATCGTCGTTGGACTCCAATCAAGCACAGGTGCTTAAAGGTGGACGTCCTACACTTGTGCGCAGTTGCCTAAGTCACATCTCAGTCTACTGCCAAGCAATAACTCCAGAGTATTCCTCCATTTTCAAAGTCTCTGAGAGAGACGAAGCCACAGCGCTCTCGAAAGATGAGCAAAGGTTTTCGGACATTATGAATGCTCAAGTCTCACGAAGTGCAGAGGTGAAAGCCTGCAAATCAACCACAGAAATCAAGATGGGCCAAAGATCTTGCCTGGAACCACACCGTTTTGAACGTTTTTCGGAGTGGCACAGTCTTCTTAGAGCAGTAGCTAGGCTTATACATCGTTTAGCTTGCAAAGATAGTGAGCCTTTACAGGTCCAGGATATGATAAAGGCTAAGAGCGTCATATTCAAGTCAGTGCAGAGATCTGCTTTCAAGCAGGAAATAGCTAGGCTAGAGCAAGGGCTCAACATCCCTAATCAAAGTCTTCTAAATGAGTTAAACCCATTTCTAGACAAGGAGGGTATTTTGAGAGTTGGAGGAAGGTTAGCCAAAGCTAAACTCAAGGCGTGCATAAAAAACCCCATCATCATACCCCCTAATAGTCACACTGCATTGCTGCTCGTTCGGCATCACCATGAAAGGATCCATCATCAGGGTAGAACTCTAACTGAGGCAGCCCTTAGAAATGAAGGTCTGTGGGTAGTTAATGCCAAAAGGTTGGTCAACAGTTGTATTTTCAAATGTGTCAAATGTCGGCGACTCAGACGAAACTGTCAAAGTCAGTTGATGGCAGAACTACCTCAGGATAGGACTTTGACAGACCCACCCTTTTCCCATGTGGGAATCGATGTGTTTGGTCCTTGGGAGGTTGTCACTAGGAAAACCAGGGGTGGTGTTGTAAATAACAAGAGGTGGGCAGTTTTGTTTACTTGTTTAGTAATACGAGCTGTCCATATAGAAGTCATAGAAGGGATGGACACTTCATCATTTTTAAACGCATTGAAAAGGTTCATAGCCCTCAGAGGGCCAATTAAGTCAATTCGGTCGGACTGTGGCACCAATTTTGTAGGTGCGACCAAAGAGCTCAATTGTGTGTCTAGGCTTGGGAGAGACCCAAAGGTTCAGAACTTTACGAATACTGAACAAATTATGTGGACTTTCAATGTTCCTCACGCCTCCCACATGGGTGGTGTTTGGGAGAGGATGATTGGTATTAGTCGCAAAATCCTTAATGCCATGCTTTTGAGTCATAGGTCATTGACGCATGATGTTTTGGTGACACTTATGGCGGAAGTTACCGCAATTATCAACAACCGGCCGCTGGTTCCCCTTACCAGTGACCCTGAGAACTTACAACCACTGACTCCTGCACTTATTTTGACACAAAAGGTGCCAGGATGGAAGGACGTCATGTTGCCAGTTCCGGACGGAACTCACCGTGCCCTGTGGAAACAGGTGCAGTCCTTGGCCAACCACTTTTGGAAAAGGTGGAAAGCTGAGTACTTAAGCCAGCTTCAAGCTAGAAGAATCTGGCAAAGCCCACAGGACAACATTGAGGTTAACAACGTTGTGTTGTTAAAGGACAAAGACTCGCCCCGCCATGCGTGGCCCATGGGCATTGTATTAAAGACCTTTCCTTGCCCGGACGGTAAGGTCAGGAAAGTTCAATTAAAGACTTGCAACAGAGGCAAAGTGTCCATTTTGGACAGACCAGTTAGTGACCTCGTGTTGCTTATTGGAGATGTTTAAAGTTCTAGTGTTTGTATTGTTGTGTATACAAAGGTGTTTGTATGTTTTTGATTGGTAAATTCCCACATCCTGGGAATTTAGCGGGGAGTGTTCCGTCCCCCAGGACGATGGTTTGCCTTACCTATTGGTCGTTTGTTTGTTTTCCCTCCTTTACATTTTGTTCGAGCCTCTGGCTGCAAAAGCCTAGGAAAAGTGGCTTGGAATCTGCAAGAGCTGGCTGCAGTTTTCTTTGCAGTGATTGGTCAAAGAGTGCAACATCTTAGGACCGCCCTTTTTACCAGGGTCTAGTCTCCATTTTGGAGCTTCATTCTGGCTATAGTCTTCCAACGTGCTGGAGCTGTGCAAAGCTAACTGGGACAAATCATCCTCAAAACCAGGCCAATCTAAGCCTATCCAAATTAGATAAGTATTGAATTATATTGATCTGGAATAGGAAATCTAGTTAGAGGAGCAGGGCTATTCTGTCGCTTCTAGAACTAATCTTTGCTGTAAAGATAGGGAAGGAAAGAGTTTCTCCTTCTAATATAGACAGCGTGATTAGGGTATAGTGGTTTTATAATCACCTTTGCCCTCTGGAACCAGGGATAATTCTGTACCTAAAACCTATAGAAATTTGTTTCATTTTCTGCAACTTTAAGATCTGTGCCAGGTTTACAACCTTGTATGAATAAACATCCTTTTTTGAAGTTCTCCAGACTCAGTCGTTCAATATTTTAGGACAGCTTATAGGGATTTGCAGTTCGCCCGGATAAAGGACGGCACGTTTCAGCTTTATAGTTTTTTTTATTGTCTGGCGGACGGCACAATGCTTAAGGTGAGGGAGGGTTGATGCAGGTAAAAGGTAAGTCCCATCTTGGCCATGAGGGGACTGAGAACAAAGATCAGAAGAGCCTAGAAATAAAATATGCATCAGCAGCAACAAAGTAACTTATTTTGAGATCTAGGTTTTCTCTGTCCTATGCAAGGCTGCAAATCACTCAGTGGGCAGAATACAGGACGTCTATAAAGAAGCTTTTGCACAATCACATCTGAATATAGGTATAGGTGTTGTAACATACAACTTACACAAAGCAATAAGTATATGTTGAGCTTAAACACTTATATAGAAACATTTAAAGTATTATAGAGCACACTTGCAAAGATTGCTAATTTATCATGGGGAGAGAAGACAGTGACAATTAAAGTCAATAAAATATAGCAAAATTACAAAGTCAACACTATTATGTAAAAGGAAAATACTCACAACGCCAAATCTTTACTGCCTTCCACTGAAGACATGCTACAGAGCATGTTTCTGATTTTCCTCTATGATTTGAGTGTCTGTTTTCAAGAGAAATAGGCACACTTCCAACATTGCAAGCTGTTAAGCCACCTGGGAAGCCAATCTATATTGGGGAGGGAAAGCACCATGCTGCTATGAAATGAAATGTGCTATCAGTCCCATGTAGAACTTTTACCCAGCGTCTGTTTCCTGCTGAGAGTGGTCATTTCTTACCAGTCACTCATAAGTCTATATGGGTCATATGGCTCAGACATTTAATATGTTTTAGAACTATTATAATTCATTATGGCTTCAGGCTAGGGATGTGCCCACACTGCATAATTATAGCAGTTTGACATCATTTTAACTGCCATAGCTCAGTGTTATAGAATTCTGAGATTTGGACTTTTGTGAATTATTAAGTTTTCTTTTCAGAGGGCTACATTACCACCACATACTAAAAAACCTGGATTCCACAGGCTAGGCCCATAGCAGTTAAAGTGACGTAAAATTGTCAAAATTCTGCAGTGTGGTTTCTTGGGTTATTACTGCATGATAGAAAACCAAGCTAGATGTAATGATAATAATTGACCAAAATGTATAAGTTTAAGTGTTCTCCACCTAACCCCATTTATTGCCTTATTGGGAGCGGACTGACTGGGACAAAACTCTTGATTGGCTTGTCAATATTTCTGTGGGGCACTATCCAGGAATTTGAAAAATCAGTTCTTTGGAATACATTATACCCTCATTTCAGGATTCTCAGGCAAGGACAAACTTCAGTCGACCAGGTGTTTTGAATTTCAACTCCTAACAGCTGGTGAACTAGGCTGCAATTAAGAACGGATGCCATTCATCTGAAAAGATCAAGTTGGTTGGCTGCGAGTAGGGCCAGCAAGTGGGATCACTTGAGAAAGTGGCACAACTAGCTGGAGCCTGGATCAGTTAGGTGCTGGAAGCAATGTTGGTGAAATTGTTACAGTGCGAATCTCTCTTGGTGAATCTTAACTTTGGTGTATGGAATATGTTTTGGCTTGCAGCCTTAATTAGTGTTTGTGAGATTACTTGACTTGGAACATTTTGGAAGGCACTTTGGACTACTCTTATGTCTCACCCTTATTTTGGTTGACTGCTATGGATGACCTTGAGCTGCTTTGGACTATGATACATTGTATGGCTGTTTAACAGTAATTTGGTGCACAGGACTGTGACAGAATTTCTCAGTTGGGTTAAGAATACTACTAATAATAACGAAACTGAAGGTAGTGCAGGAAAACAGGGTTATGAAGGTGTATTGTTTATTTATTTATTTATTTATTTATTTACAACATTTATACCCCACCCTTCTCACCCGAGGGGACTCAGGGCAGCTTACAAAAATTGGAAAAATGTAATGCCCAAAGAATAAAATCATAAAATCAAAACAATACATATAAATCCGTTAATAATATTATTAAAATACATTATAAAAACATTAAAAACATATGTATAATTAAATTAAATCAATTCATCTAGAATCATAGAATCATAGAATAGTAGAGTTGGAAGAGACCACATGGGCCATCTAGTCCAACCCCCTGCTAAGAAGCAGGAAATCGCATTCAAAGCACCCCCGACAGATGGCCATCCAGCCTCTGCTTAAAAGCCTCCAAGGAAGGAGCCTCCACCACAGCCCCAGGGAGAGAGTTCCACTGTCGAACAGCTCTCACAGTGAGGAAGTTCTTCCTGATGTTCAGGTGGAATCTCCTTTCCTGTAGTTTGAAGCCATTGTTCCGTGTCCTAGTCTGCAGGGCAGCAGAAAACAAGCTTGCTCCCTCTTCCCTATGACTTCCCTTCACATATTTGTACATGGCTATCATGTCTCCTCTCAGCCTTCTCTTCTGCAGGCTAAACATGCCCAGCTCTTTAAGCCGCTCCTAATAGGGCTTGTTCTCCAGACCCTTAATCATTTTAGTCGCCCTCCTCTGGACGCTTTCCAGCTTGTCAACATTTCCCTTCAACTGTGGTGCCGAAAATTGGACACAGTATTCCAGGTGTGGTCTGACCAAGGCAGAATAGAGGGGGAGCATAACTTCCCTGGATCTAGACGCTATTCCCCTATTGATGCAGGCCAGAATCCCATTGGCTTTTTTAGCAGCCGCATCACATTGTTGGCTCATGTTTAACTTGTTGTCCACGAGGACTCCAAGGTCTTTTTCGCACACACTGCTGTCAAGCCAGGCGTCCCCCATTCTGTATCTTTGATTTCCATTTTTTCTGCCGAAGTGAAGTATCTTGCATTTGTCCCTGTTGAACTTCATTTTGTTAGTTTTGGCCCATCTCTCTAGTCTGTCAAGATCGTTTTGAATTCTGCTCCTGTCTTCTGGAGTGTTAGCTATCCCTCCCAGTTTTGTGTCGTCTGCAAACTTGATGATCGTGCCTTCTAACCCTTCGTCTAAGTCGTTAATAAAGATGTTGAACAGAACCGGGCCCAGGACGGAGCCCTGCGGCACTCCACTTGTCACTTCTTTCCATGATGAAGACGACGCATTGGTGAGCACCCTTTGGGTTCGTTCACTTAGCCAATTACAGATCCACCTAACCGTAGTTTTGTCTAGCCCACATTTTACTAGTTTGTTTGCCAGAAGGTCGTGGGGGACTTTGTCGAAGGCCTTACTGAAATCCAGGTACGCTACATCCACAGCATTCCCTGTATCGACCCAACTCGTAACTCTATCGAAAAAAGAGATCAGATTAGTCTGGCATGACTTGTTTTTGGTAAATCCGTGTTGACTATTAGCAATGACCGCATTTGTTTCTAAGTGTTCGCAGACCACTTCCTTAATGATCTTTTCCAGAATTTTGCCTGGTATTGATGTGAGGCTGACCGGAAGGTAATTGTTTGGGTCGTTCTTTTTTCCCTTCTTGAAGATAGGGACCACATTCGCCCTCCTCCAATCTGCTGGGACTTCTCCCGTTCTCCAAGAACTCTCGAAGATAATTGCCAGTGGTTCTGAAATAACTTCCGCTAGTTCCTTCAGTACTCTTGGGTGTAGCTGATCTGGCCCTGGGGACTTGAACTCGTTTAGAGAGGCCAAGTGTTCCTGGACAACTTGTTTCCCTATTTGGGGTTGGATTTCCTCCAATCCTTCGTCCATTCCGTGTTGCTGAGGTTGAAGATGGCTTTCTTTTTCTGAGAAGACCAAGGCAAAGAAGGCATTAAGTAGTTCTGCCTTTTCCCTGTCCCCTGTCGCCATCACCCCATCTTCTCCTTGCAATGGCCCTGTCGCCTCCTTTTTCTTCCTTTTTCTACCAACGTAAGCAAAAAAGCCTTTTTTGTTGTTTTTTATGTCCCTGGCAAGCCTGAGCTCATTTTGCGCTTTAGCCTTGCGAACCTTTTCCCTACAGGTGTTGGCTATACGTTTGAATTCTTCTTTGGTGATTTCTCCCCTTTTCCACTTCTTGTGCATGTCACTTTTGAGCTTTAGCTCAGTTAGAAGTTCTTTGGACATCCATTCTGGCTTCTTGGACATCCATTCTGGAACCTCATACATAAACCTTAATTCAGACCATGTCGACTGATGATTATTCATTGAATGCTTGGGCAAACAGCCACGTCTTTAATGGTTTTCTGAAGCCCAAAAGGGTTGGGGCCTGTCGGACGTTACGAGGGGGAGTGTTCCACAGCCAGGGGGCCACTACGTACGGACAGGTAAATTGGGCCAGAACCATTTAGGGCTTTATAGGCCAAGTCCAGCACTTTGAATTGGTCTCGGTAACATATCGGCAGCCAGTGGAGCTGGCTTAGCAGGGGGTTGGTACGCTCCCAGTATGCCGCCCCAGTTATTAATCTGGCTGCCACCCATTGTATTAGTTGGAGCTTCCGGGCTGTCTTCAAAGTCAACCCCACGTAGAGAGCATTGCAGTAATCCAAACGGGATGTAACCAGAGCGTGGAACACCGTGGCCAAGTCAGACTTCCCAAAGTACGGGCGCAGCTGGCACACAAGTCTTAATTGTGTGAATGCTCCCCTGGCCACTGCTGAAACCTGGGGTTTCAGGCTCAGTTATGAGTCCAGGAGAACACCCAGACTGTGAACCTGTGTCTTTAGGGGGAGTGCTATAACTCTATACCCTGTTCGGCCCTACGACCAGGAGGACCCCTGTCTTGTCTGGATTCAATTTCAATTTGTTCACCCTCATCCAGTCTGACACAGCAGCCAGACACCAGTTCAGGACCTGAACAGCCTCCTTAGTGACAGGTGGAAATGAGTGACAGAGCTGGACATCATCTGCGTACAGATGACACTGTACCCCAAAACTCCAGATGATCTCTCCCAGCGGCTTCATGTATATGTTAAACAATATGGGGGACAGTACTAAACCCTGCAGGACCCCACAAGTCAATGGTTGTGGAGCCGAGCAGGAGTCTCCCAGTAACACCATCTGGGAACGACCCTCCAGGAAGGACCGGAGCCACTGCAAAACACTACCCCCAAGACCCATCCTGGCAAGGCACCCCAGAAGGATACCATGATCGAAGGCCGCTGAGAGGTCCAGCAGAACCAGCAGGGACACACTCCCCCTGTCCAGTTCCCCGGGTAGATCATCGACTAAGGCGACCAAGGCTGTCTCAGTACCATGCCCTAGGCTGAAGCCAGACTGTGCCGGATCTAGAAAATCAGTGTCTACCAAGAATGAGTGGAGTTGTGCAGCCACCACACGTTCCACGACCTTGCCCAAAAGGGGGAGATTGGAAATAGGCCAATAGCTGTCCAATTGAGTGGGGTCCAGTGATGGCTTTTTCAACAGTGGTTTGATCACAGCCAATTTAAGGCTCACTGGAAATATGCCTTCTTGAAGGGAGGCATTTACCACCACCTTCACCCACTCGGCCAAAGCCCCTCTGGCTTTCTTCAGCAGCCAGAATGGGCAGGGGTCTAGGATGCATGTGGTAACCCTCACCTCTCCAAGCACCTTGTCCACATCCTCAGGCTGAACCAATTGAAAAGAATCCATGAAAATGGGACAGACAGGTGCTCATGTTACATCCTCGGAAGCTGCTGTTAATATGGTGTCAAAGCCAGAACAGATCAAAGAGACTTTGTCCGCAAAGAACCAAGCAAATGCTTCACAGTGGGCTGCCGAGTTGTCAGGGATCCCGTCCTGAGAGACAGGATGTAACAAACCTCTGACAACTTGAAACAGCTCCACCAGACACTTTTTTGCGGACGCAATATTAGCTGCAAAGAAGGAAGTCTTTGCAGCATCTATTGCCACGGCATAAGTTCTAAGATAGGAACATAGCCGGGTTCAGTTTTGCTCATTCGGCTCTGAACGCCACATGCTCTCTAGTTCCCTCTTCTTTCTCTTCATTACTGCCAGCTCCTCGTTGAACCAAGGAGATGGTTTAGCTCGGTTACTCGAGAGGGGACAGTCTGGAGCAATCATGTCTATTGCCCTAGTCACCTCCTTGTTCCAGAGAGCGACCAGAGCATTGACAGGATCACCAGCCAAGGTGGCAGAAAATTCCCCAAGAACTGGATCCATGAGTCTCCTGGGGCGGACCATTTTAGTAGGTCCTCCACCCCTGCGGCGGTTAGAGGGTGCAGCAAGTCTAAACCTGATCAGGTGATGGTCGGTCCATGGCAATGGAGCAATGGTAAGCTTCTCCACACCGCCACCTTCCTCCCATCCCTGGCAGAAAACCAAGTCAAGTGTGTGCCCCACTCTGTGAGTAGGGCCAGATACTAATTGGGACAGCCCCATGGTTGCCATGGTGGCCATAAAGTCCTGAGCCGCCCCAGAAAGAATGGTCTCAACATGGACATTGAAGTCCCCCAGCACAATAAGCCATTGGGACTCCAATGCCAGGCCTGAGACCACCCTGGGTAGCTCAGGCTCAGGCAGGGAGACTGTAGTGCAGTGGGCTGGTCCGTACACTAACAGAATCCCTATTCTGTCCTGGTCACCTACCCTCAGATGAGCACACTCAAACAAGGTTGACTGCGGGATGGGGCACCTGAACAGGGGGATAGTCTCCTTATAGACTACTGCGACGTTTCCTCCCCACCCTCCAGATCTTGGTTGGTGCTGCATGGTATAACCTGGTGGACAAAGCTGGTTGAGATTGGCTCCCCCAACCTCATCCAGCCAGGTCTCCGTTATGAACGCCAGGTCTGCCCGCTCATCCAGGATAAGATCCTGGATGATCGCTGCTTTTCCATTAACAGACCTGGCGTTCAACAGCACTACCTTTAGACCGGAGGGACCGCCAACCTGGCCACCCAAATTTACTGTGTCAGGAGGCCGTTTTAAATCTACAAGAACTCTTCTTTCCCTAGGCCGAATTAATTTTTCCCTCCCTTTCCCATATCTCCCCCTCCCCTGAATTACTTCTATAGGGGCTCCTCTGCTGTTGGACAACCATCCCCCCCCCCCTACCTGGTCCATCGTTATGTTGGCCCTGGCTTTTAGAGATGGACAGAGTTCCTATTTCAGCTCTGTCCTGCTTCCACTTCCTTTGAAGTTAAAGCTGATATTTTCCTTCCTCTCCTCTCCTCCCCCCCCCCTTGGGAGTTGCCCAGAAATTATATACAAAAAGGCTTTGTACCCCCCTCCCTTCTTGTCTAATAAATCTTAAAGTGACAGGTGCTAAAGGAGGGGAGAAACTAATTCAACACTCCCTACGCTCAAATAATCAGGGTGCAGGAGTTACAACTGGTGGAAGAAACAGTAATAGACATGTAATTGAATGCTACAAGATGATTACATTTACCGCAGCATATAATAATAGGTGTGCAGAAGTATGATCGCAAGAGCATGGAATGGCAAATCTGTGCAGTTGAACTAATAAAGCAAGCAGCAATAACAGAAGTAGTCAAAATGATATATATCAACTATCTAAGCCAGTGGTTCTCAACCTGGGGTCCCCAGATGTTTTTGGCCTACAACTCCGAAAAATCCCAGCCAGTTTTCCAGCTGTTAGGATTTCTGTTAATTGAAGGCTAAAAACATCTGGAGACCCCAGGTTGAGAAATACTGATCTAAACACTGATGCTGTGACGATTCATGGATGTTACAGTTCAGGAACCAGACTTGATACCTGTTGTTTTCAAGTCCCTTAAAGCTTTTCAGAGAGCCAAGCATGGTTACTCATTCCATAGAATCATATTCCTCCCATGTATTTACCCTTATTTTCTGGACTCTCAGTCTTTTCCAGAATAGAAAGATACTCTCTGATAAAGGGACAAAAAGCATGTTGAGGTATCTTGCTTAGTGTTAACATCTAACAAATCAGCTTAAGGCTAAAATGCTGCACTTCTGCAAATGTTAATGCAGTTGCTGCTAGATAAGGGAAATACTTTCTGAGGCTCATTACTTTAATTGGTCCCTGTCATCTAGTTAAAAAGGGGGAAAAGAAGAACTGCTCCTGACAATAGCCTTCCAGAAGGGTGGTTGCTGGCCACAGAAGTTAGAAGTGCTGTTCTAAACATTTATAAAAAAAATCAAGAAAATAAAGGTGTTTTCTTTGTGTCTGCCTTATTTACTAAATGCATCCTGCCAATCGAGGCTATGAACAAGGGAACAAGGATCCCCAGCGACCAGACACAATTGTGCCACATAACATTTGGGTAACATACTGTAAGAAACTGACTAGCACCTCAGTATTGCTACTCTTCAAATTTTCTTGAGCATTGTTGAACTTGATTTCCATCTCATCATCTGCAGGTAGACTTTTGTCAACACATCTATTAAGAAAGTTATTTTTATTTAGTTATATTTAATTATATTTATTAAAATATTTCTATCCTACTCCATATCCAAAGATTTTGGAGAAATCTCTAACAAAGTCAGCTAAAAGAGTAGAACAATAAGAAATATTTAAACAGATAAAACATTTTAAATAATTTGAGCCCTTTCACACTTCACAATCATAGTTCTATGATTCTACTTTAATTGCAATTGAAACAGTACGTGGAATTCTGGAATTGGTAGTTTGGATGAGAGGTCATGACATCGCGATGGATTGTGCAATGCCTCTAGGAAAGAGACCATCAGTGTCAGGGTCAAAGAAAAGGGAGTGCAAGTACAGTGGTATCTGACCCTCCACATTTGTAGGTTTCACTTTTGTAATTTTTGTATTCATGGATCTCATTAATATGTTATTTCTAGGGATCTGTAGATTCTCCACCATGACTCTATAGGTAATGCTCATAAACCTAGAGTTTCACAAAGAGAACATCTTTCCAGGCATTTGAAGAGATTTTGTAGTCAATGCAGGAGTGGCCCTAGGTTTTTTCAGGTTGTAAGCCAACCTAGGGCTGCCCCGCCCCCAAAATTATGCCCCCCACCCCAAACTTACCAGCGGCAGCGGTGGTGACCATAGGGTCGCTTGCCGCTGAACCAGGAAGTAGCTTGTATTCCTGCGAGATTTCCGTGAGATCTCGTGAGATCTTGCGAAATATCGCGAGAATACAAAATACTTCCTGGTTCCACAGCAAACGACCCAATGGTCACCGCCGCCACCACTCGCTGCTGCCATCACTTTGGGTGCACCCAGGAAGGGCTGCACCCGAAGCAGTGGTTTCAGCGGCATCAATGAAGAACCGGGCCTAAGTCAATGCCAGGTGGAGACTGACCACAGAACCATGCTGCAGAGTCTGGATATTCTTAGAAACATTTTCTCAGGTAAAAAAGGTGGTTTTAAAGCTTGATTTTTCTACTTTAATCCTCCTTGAAAGTGGAAGGCCTACTGTACTGTGATAGAAATCTATTATTGTGTGCAGTTCTGATTGCTGCAACTGAAAAAGAATATTGCAAAGCTAGAGTATATGCAGAAGGAGGTAAATAAAATGATTAAGTGGTGAGAGCAGCTCTAAGAAAGTTGTAGGGTTATTTAGTTTTTTTTAAAAAAAAACCTTGAAGGCATATAACTAAGGGGCATAAAATTATGCAAAGTGCAGGAAGCATTTTCAAAGAGAAAATGAAGTCCTATTTTTCTGGATATCTCAGAGACCTTTTGTTATCAATGACCATGAGACTTTGTATACTGGCTAGGTGTGGTTGCAATTGGGGGTACTATAGTGGCCCTATTATCTCCTGCAAGGGAAGGTTTTTGATTGACATATTGAAAGATTCTCAGCCATTGGCAAACCTGTCATGGCATGCTGCAGGTTACCGATTTTCTCCAGTGGTATTTAATATCTATATAAATATGCTGGGAGTAGAAGATTGAAAGTAAAACTTCTTATAGAAGCAACTCTTATTTCTTTTTTGTACCTAATAATATATTAATATCATTAACTCACACTAAGTACAGTTATGCATGTTCTGACCCAGAGTTTAGACTCAATGAAGATTATTAAACTGAAGCTAAATCCTGTCAAGGTGTAGTGAATAGTGTTCAGTTCTGGGGTACTGGTAAACTACTGGTCCTAGGTGGGCTTTAAGCTCTAAAAGATCAAATTCCCAACCTAAGAGTTTTCCTTGATTCCTCTTTGTTATCAAATACCCAGGTCTTAGAATGGCTGTTATGTCAGCTGCAACCATTCATGGACAAAAATAACTTGTAGTGATTCAGATAATCTCATAACTGGACCATTGTAGCATATTCTTAAGCCTAGTCTGCAGCTGATGTAGAACTCTTAAGCTAAATGTCTAGTGGAACTGTGTCAGGACCCTGACTGCAGAGCACCAATAACCTTACACAGAGGCCAGTCTCTATCTAATATCTTTATTAAAGAAATATATAAAATCAATAAAAACAAGTGAAGAATATAGTTCAGAAGCAGACCTTTCAGATAAGGTCAAATATAGTCCAGAAATGTATTGTCCAATATAAGATATTAGAGTTCAAAGTTTTAATCCACTTGACCGAAACACACACTTTGCCAAGCAATAGTGTGGGGAAATAACAGAGTCTTTAAAGTCCAATGAAGCTTGACAACAAGGCTGGAAATAAACTTGATTCTCGACTAGATCCGTGACTGGAGGCAAGACGAACACGAAGCATGAAACAGAGTCCGTGGTAAAACCGTGAGACAAGGCAAGGCTTGAAGCTTGATCCGGGAAGCAAGGAACTGGGATTATGAAGTCCACACACGATCTCTCTCCTCAAGCTGATCAATTGACTCCGCAAAGTATCCCTCGCGCCAAACACCTATATTGGGTCTCGTTTTCCCGCCAACAGAACTCTTTCCCTAGAGAACGAGAAGCGAAACCCAACTCTGTCCAGATGCATGACTCCTTAGAATTTCCCAAGGGAAGCAGACCTAATCAGCCATTTGTTTGGCAGCGATTCTCAGGCTTCTGCGATTAGCCTCCCTGACTCCCCTATCTTTAGAATAATTTTCCCTCCTGGAAAACGGGGGGGAGTTCTGCCCAAGACCTGTTTGGCTGAATTCTTGTGGGCAAACATCAACATCCTGCAGGTGAAGAGGCTCCGGCTCTTGCTGAACCGGCGAAAACCCCATGTTTTCCTCTTCGTCTGCCACAATAGTACTAGGAGCAGGACTACAAGGCCCATGAGTCATCACACTATCCCCGCCCTCAAGGCCCCCCTCAAACAGGGCCCCTCTCCTCGAGTCGCGGGGCCGCGGCTTGTTAGGGTAGGCCTGATGGAAGCGGCGGACTAAGTCGGGGGCATGGACTGTGGAAGCGTCTTCCCAGGAGCGTTCTTCGGGGCCAAAACCCACCCAGTCAATGAGATACTGAAGGCGGCGGCGATGGAAACGAGAATCCAAAATGTCCTGAACCTCGAACTCCTCCTCTCCGTCCACTAGAACAGGGGCGGGGGCCGGCCGGCTCGTGTCGGGGCGGACACCATCCGCCGGAAGGAGCAGGGAACGGTGGAACACCGGATGAATGCGCATGGAGCGCGGAAGTTGGAGTTTGAAAGTCACGGGGTTAAGTTGCGCCACCACTGGGTAGGGACCAATGAAACGGGCATCTAACTTCCGGCAGGGACGGTGGGAGGGCAAAAAGCGAGTGGACAACAGAACCCGATCTCCTACCTTGATCTCGGGGCCCGGCTGGCGATGGCTGTCAGCGTGGCGTTTGTAGTCCTCCTTGGCTTGATCCAGTTGCTGGTGCAAGAGTTCTTGTACTGCTGTGAGTTCCTGTAGCCAGTCCTCCGCTGCAGGGACTTCTGAGGTTTCAATGACAGAAGGAAAGAAATGTGGATGGAAACCGTAGTTTGCAAAGAACGGGGTTTCTTTAGTTGAAGCCTGGACACCATTGTTGTATGCAAACTCTGACAGAGGTAATAGGGAAGCCCAATTGTCCTGTTGGTAGTTTACATAACAGCGAAGGTATTGTTCCAAAGTGGCATTGGTGCGCTCAGTTTGTCCATCCGTTTGGGGATGGTGAGCTGAAGATAAACGAGAGTTTATGCCCAATAGTTTTTGTAGTGCTTTCCAGAAACGAGAGGTGAATTGAGATCCACGATCCATGACTAAACTCTTGGGCAATCCATGTAGTCGAAAGATATGTTGAAGGAATAAATCTGCAGTCTCTTTGTCCGTGGGAAGGCCATCGCAGGGGATGAAATGGGCCAACTTGGTAAAAAGGTCCACCACTACTAGAATCGTGGTGAATCCAAGGGAGGGTGGTAAGTCAGTGATAAAATCCGCAGAAATTATCTCCCATGGGTGAGAAGGAGTGGGAAGGGGATGTAGTAGCCCTGACGGCTTCTCCCTTCGTGTCTTGGAGCGCTGACATACAGGACAGGTATTGACATATTTCTCCACATCCTTGCGGATCTTGGGCCACCAGAAATCTCGCAGGATCAAGTGCATGATTTTAAATAGCCCAAAATGCCCTGCTGGCTTGCTGTCATGACACAGATGAAGTGCTTTTTCTCTGCCGGGACCTGGAGGAATGTAAACATGATTCCTGTAGCATAGTAGTCCATCCTTAAGTGAGAATGGGAAACGTAGTCCTTGGCGAATCTGTTCTTGAGCCCAGGCATCTGTCTGTTGACTGGCTCTAATTTCTTGAGTGCAAAGGGATTCTGGGTTAGAGGGAGTTGGTTCAATTGGAGTGGATTTGGTGTTTCTCACTGTGAGCGTGGCAAAGTTCTCGGGTTGCAGCAATCGAGATTCTGAGGTCTCTCTGCGTCCTGCAGCATACTCTGGTTTCCATGATAGAGCATCTGCTTGTTTGGTCTGAGCCGGGGTCACATAATGGATCTGGAAGTCAAAACGTTCAAAGAACAAGGCCCAGTGCTGCTGCCTTTGATTTAACTTTCGTGCGGTCCTTAGGTGTTCTAAATTTCGATGATCAGTATGAACTTCAATGGGAAATTTGGCCCCTTCCAACCAATGTCTCCAATTTTCAAAAGCTGCCTTTATGGCCAAAAGTTCTTTCTCCCAAATAGTGTAATTTCTCTCTGGGGCTGTTAGTTGACGGGAGTAATAGGCACAAAGATGAAGATGTTCTCCCACTGGTTGCATGAGTACAGCCCCAATTGCCACATCAGAGACGTCAGCCTGCACAACAAAAGGGGTTTTAGGATCAGGGTGCTGTAGAATTGGCTGGGTCGTGAATAACTGCTTTAGCTGGTGGAACCCTTTCTCTGCTTGCTCCGTCCAGCGGAAAGGCTGTTTCCCTCGGATGCAGCTGGTGATTGGGTCAGACCAGCGAGCGAAGTCTGGGATGAATTTGCGGTAGTAGTTTGAAAACCCCAAGAAGCACTGTACTTCCTTCTTGTTGGTTGGCGCCCGCCATTCCAATACTGCTGAAACCTTTGCCAGGTCCATGGAGAGCCCTAGTGGCGAGACGCGGTATCCCAGGAAGTCTACCTCTTACAGATCAAAGGCGCATTTCTCTAACTTGGCATATAGTCCATGATCCCGCAATCGTTGTAGCACCATTCTGACGTCTTGTTCGTGTTCCGATTGTGATCTAGAATACACCAAAAAAATCGTCCAAATATATGATCAAGAACCGATCTAGATAATCCTGGAAGATATCGTTGACAAAATGCTGGAATGTTGCGGTAGCTCCAGATAATCCGTAATTCATGACTAGGGACTCAAATAATCCGAATTTGGTCTGGAAGGCGGTTTTCCATTCGTCCCCTTCTCTTATGCGAACTAGATTGTAAGCCCCGTGGAGATCCAGCTTGGTGTAAACCTTGGCCCCTCGAAGCCGGTCTAATAGGTCCGAGATCAGAGGCAGGGGGTAGCGATTCCGCTTCGTGATATTGTTCAATGCTCTATAGTCCACAACCAAGCGTAGGTCCCCTGACTTCTTTTTCACAAACATCACTGGGGAAGCTGCTGGGGATTGAGAGGGTCTGATGAACCCCTTGCGGAGGTTTGACTCTATGAACTCCCTGAGAGCTTCTTGCTCTGGTTCAGTCAGGGAGTAGAGGTGTCCTCGCGGAATCAGGGCCCCCTCCACCAGGTCAATGGCACAGTCGTAGGGTCTATGTGGGGGTAGTTTCTTGGCTTCCTTTTCATTGAAAACATCCCAAAAGTCCGAATATTTCTTGGGCAAGGTGATGATGGGCTCTGCGTCTGTGGCATGGCAGACCTTGGCTACTAGACAATGGTTTTGGCAATATCTTGAGGCGAACTGCAGTTCTCTGTTGGACCAGGAGATGTTTGGGTCGTGGAGTGTCAGCCATGGAATTCCCAAAATCACAGGGAAGTGGGGAACCTCGGTAACGAAGAAAGAAATTTCTTCCATGTGTTCCCTTATCCACATTCTGGTGGGTTCAGTCCATTGGCTTATTGGACCTGTCTTTAGGGGTCGGCCATCTATGGCCTGCACCACCCGGGCATTCTTGAAATCATGATATTGTAATCCCAGAGAGTCGGCATACTCTCTATCGATGAAATTGTTTGTTGCCCCTGAGTCTATCATGGCATGGATCATGACGGGTCTTTTTTTCGCTGACCACAGCATGACCACCAGGAGGAATAGGACCCCGGTTTGCGGCTCTTGAGTGGGGTTTTTGACCGGGTTGGCGAGCCTCTCTACGCCCGGTCGCTGGCTTCCCCCACCGGCTTTGCTCCAGCCGCCTCGGCCGCCTCCACCTCCGCGGAGGACGCCGCCGCCAGGTGGGCGGCGGGCTTCTTTTTGGCTGGACATTCTCTGGCGAAGTGGCCCCCATTCCCGCAGTACCAACACAGATTCAAACGTTGGCGGCGGGCCTTTTTGGCAACATCTAGTCGGGGGCGCACATTGCCCAACTGCATCGGTTCTTCCTCGCTTCCCATGGGGTTTGGGGCTGGCGGTGAGGATCTCCATACTGGACGTGGCTGAACACTAGCAGAAGCGGGAGGTTTCACTCTGGCTCTTCCACTCTGGCCTCGGAGCCATTGTTTTTTGTTGGCAAGCAGGGCTTCGGCTCGTAAACACTGGTTGATGAGTCTCTCAAGAGTCCCTGGGGGGTCCACCTTAGAGATTTCTTCCTGCATCTCGATGTTGAGGCCCTCGCGAAACTGTCCTCTAAGGGCTATATCGTTCCAGCCGGTGCTCTGAGCCAGCACCCGGAACTCGGCTATGTACCGGGACAATGGCCTGTCCCCTTGGAAGAGACGCCGGAGTTTATGGCCGGCCGCCTCCTCCTCGTCCTCGATCCCCCAGGTCTTTCTAAGGTGGTTCAAGAAATTTTGCGCGGTACTTAGATGCGTGGAACCCGCATCATATAGCGCCGTATAGCCCAAGTGGCCGCAGGCCCATCTAGGAGACTGTAGATCCACACCACTTTGACATCTTCTTGGGAAAACTCGGCTTGGCGGGCTTCTAAGTACGCCTGGCACTGGCGACGGAAAACATGAACCTTGGAGGCTTCTCCAGAAAACTTGGTTGGTAGCGCTAGGGCAGGGAGACGGGCTCCGCGTTCCTTCAAGCCCCGTATTTCTCCCTCCTGCGTACGGAATGTGTCTCGGATCCTATTGAATTCTTCCTGGGAAATGGTGTAACTGGGTGGTTGAGCTTCCGCTCCGGTTCCTGTAGACATTCTGGCCTTAGGTTAATTGGTGTTTAGGGCGGCGGAGTCAAACTGTCAGGACCCTGACTGCAGAGCATCAATAACCTTACACAGAGGCCAGTCTCTATCTAATATCTTTATTAAAGAAATATATAAAATCAATAAAAACAAGTGAAGAATATAGTTCAGAAGCAGACCTTTCAGATAAGGTCAAATATAGTCCAGAAATGTATTGTCCAATATAAGATATTAGAGTTCAAAGTTTTAATCCACTTGACCGAAACACACACTTTGCCAAGCAATAGTGTGGGGAAATAACAGAGTCTTTAAAGTCCAATGAAGCTTGACAACAAGGCTGGAAATAAACTTGATTCTCGACTAGATCCGTGACTGGAGGCAAGACGAACACGAAGCATGAAACAGAGTCCGTGGTAAAACCATGAGACAAGGCAAGGCTTGAAGCTTGATCCGGGAAGCAAGGAACTGGGATTATGAAGTCCACACACGATCTCTCTCCTCAAGCTGATCAATTGACTCCGCAAAGTATCCCTTGCGCCAAACACCTATATTGGGTCTCGTTTTCCCGCCAACAGAACTCTTTCCCTAGAGAACGAGAAGCGAAACCCAACTCTGTCCAGATGCATGACTCCTTAGAATTTCCCAAGGGAAGCAGACCTAATCAGCCATTTGTTTGGCAGCGATTCTCAGGCTTCTGCGATTAGCCTCCCTGACTCCCCTATCTTTAGAATAATTTTCCCTCCTGGAAAACGGGGGGAAGTTCTGCCCAAGGCCTGTTTGGCTGAATTCTTGTGGGCAAACATTAACATCCTGCAGGTGAAGAGGCTCCGGCTCTTGCTGAACCGGCGAAAACCCCATGTTTTCCTCTTCGTCTGCCACAATAGTACTAGGAGCAGGACTACAAGGCCCATGAGTCATCACAAACTGCCTGCAACATCATATAAGATCTATGCTGAATGAATTGCACTAGCCAGTCTGAAAGTTTTGTTGTTAGTGCATAAATCCCTCAATAAGCTGTACCCTGCTTGGTTGAAAAATTACCTTCCTCCTTATAGTGAATCTTTGAGGTCATCTGCATGTCTCCTGGTAAGTACCACATACTTCTAAAGTGTGCTTTGAGGCTGCTTAAAGTAGGCCATTTAACACCGTGTTATGTATGATGTGATATGGAATGCTCTTCTCTTGGAAATGCAACCTTTTTCAAATGTTTGAGTTTTAGATACATGTTTACAAATTTCTGCACACACTCCCTTTGTGGGTCACATAAATGTTGTATGTCCTCAAGCAATTTTTGATCTAAGGTGATGTTAAACACTTAAAAATCTTGGCATTTTCTAGGCCAAGTTGGTTCAGAAACAAATTGCCTTTGCCTTCCTCTGAAGCTAAGGCAGTATGCCTAAGATCACCCAATGGGTTTCCATGGGGAAAATGTTATATAAATATGGCACTGTCAGTTCCTCCCATTTGTGAATTTAACTTTTATGGATCTGATTACCCATTGTTAATATGTACTCTCTAGAAATCTCTAGGTCTTCCTGAGCAATTCTATGGACAATGTCCAGCAGAAAGCAGCAGAAGTTTCCTAAAGAGGTGTTTCTCAGGTAAAAACAAGAGCAGATTTTTCAATTCACAACTTTTCCTTTCATTGTAATCCTGTAATCCCTGTGAATGTAAAGGGCCTAATATATATTAACATGGTATATTAATACCTCTTGCAAGTGTGAATGGTGGGGACAAGAGACAGGGCCTTCTCAATTGTGGCTCCTCGTCTATGGAACTCTCTCCCCAGTGAAATTAGATTGGCCCTCTCCCTCCTGAGCTTCAGGGGGAAAACCTAAAAACATGGCTTTGGGACCAAGCTTTTGGTTAGTAAATGGGAGCAGTGCAATAAGAGACTATCAATAAAATAATGATGACTCAGATTGGCCCTGGAATATGACCTGGATTGTGTGGTCTTAGCTGATGTTTTAATGTTTATGTTTTAATTGGTTTGGATTTTAATGCATTTGTTTATTTATCAATATGTATATGCAGCATTGAATTGTTGCCTTTGTAAAGCCACTTTGAGTCCTCTTCAGGGTGAGAAGGGCAGGGTACAAGTGTGGTGAATAAATTAATACCATTAATATTAATATATTAAACAGCAACAATGTCTATTTCTATGCTATGAGTTTTTTTTAATGTTTCAGTATTGTAGTAGAGCACTTTTCATGATCAAGCTGTTTATAAATTCTCCCAAATACATAATAAATACATTTTGTAAAAATGCTAATAAATAAATATTACCTAACTTTGGGATTGATTGCCAACAGAAATGATACTGGACATAAGTTTTAAAGCACATTGATGGAGGAGAAAGCAATGATATCCATGTTTTCCCCACTTGCCCATGTGACAGAAAGTACTTGGGAAATGGTGCTAGGATAGTAGCACTGTATTACATTCATATACTTCTTGTGGCCTTTCCATTAACATTGTGGAAAGAGAAAACCTGGGTAGATAGGCCATTATCTGTGATGTCCCATGGACCCCTGGGCCGTGAACCTGACTCCATTGTGGACAACAGTGATGAGGAAACACATTTAGTGCCAATTCAGCAAGACTCTGCCCCGTTCCAGATGTTCCCTATTGACAATTCTAGTCCAGTGCTCATTAAAAAGGGCCTTGAAACGGAGTCTTCTCTTCCCAGCTCTCCTCCCTTTGATAGGAAAATGTTTGTGCAAACGAACAGACAGGAGAAAGCTGGACAAAGACGAAGCGCGCGATTAGCAGCAAGGGAATCTGCTGATTAACCTATTTTCCCCTGAGAACTCTCAGGGAGGATCGCATCTGGTGAAGATGTTGTTTTAGCTCTTTTCCCGTGGGAAAAGAGCATTTGGACACCTGCTCTGTGAAGAGATTTGAAGTTCTTTAAAAGTTCTGTGCGCTGTCTAGCCAGCGCGGAGTCAACGTGTCAGTTTGGAGGATTAACTTCGCTTCCAGCCAAGTGTGGACTGCGTTTAAGTCCGCTACCTTCCAGCCTTGCTGTGCCTTGCTTAGCCGTGTTCCTTGTCTTGTCTTGCCGTGAATCCAGCCTTGCCTTGTCGTGCAGTATATCCAGCCTTGTCTCCAATTCCTTGCCTTTGGACTTGCTTTGAACTCTAGTGAAAGACTTAGATGTTTTCCCCACTCAAACTGCTTGGAAGTTTGAGTGCGTTTCGGTTTTTTGGATTACAAACTTTAAACTCTAATATTATATATTGGACAATATACTACTGGACTATATTTGACCTTTCCTGGAAGGTCTATTGATGAACTATACTTTCTGCTTGTTTTCGTTTTAATTTCTTAATTCCTTAATAAAGATATTAGACTGTTTATTGGCCTCGGTGTATTGGTTTCCAGTGCTCTCGCAGCCAGGGGCGTCACATTATCTGACCTGCATAGCTTTATTGTTGTTGTTGTTGTTGTTGTTGTTGTTGTTACTTTACGAGGCTAAGAAGATGGCTGGACTTTAGGAAAGGAGATCTCATTGAATAAAGCTGAGAAGACAGCTTTATTGCCTACCAATAAATTATGAAATCATGAATACATATACCCTGTTTCCCCAAAAATAAGACAGTGTCTTATATTAATTTTTGCTCCCAAAGATGCGCTAGGTCTTATTTTCAGGGGATGTCTTCTTTTTCCATGAAGAAGAATTCACATTTATTGTTGAACAAAAAAAGAACATTTATCATCTACTGTACAGTAGTTGTCATCACAAACCAGCATAAGCTGGTGAATCCTATCAAGAATTTCTTGTTACTACCATTATTTCCATATACAACAACCTATGGTACGTACATTTACCAATCCTGCATGCTCTGGTATTCTGTTCAGTGGGCATACTTTCAAACAAAAACTTTGCTAGGTCTTACTTTCAGGGGAGGCCTTATATTTAGCAATTCAGCAAAACCTCTACTAGGTCTTATTTTCAGGGGATGTCTTATTTTCAGGGAAACAGGGTACATGTACTTATAGATGATCAATAAAGCTGACATTGTGCAGCTATCTAAAATAACAAAACTATCAGCTAACTATTTTGGAGAAAGACATTTCAATATCTTTTAGATTATTGGCTCTATAGATTCAGATGCTTCATTGCTGCAGGTTATTCATCAGTTACCTTAATAGTTTAACATATTCAGTGAGATTGCGCCAATGTCCCCATTCTCTTAGCCTCTTAGTTGAGTCTCTTAAACCAGTGCTGATACTCTGTTTTCTAGATCATTTAAAACCTGTAACAAAATTAGCAATATTGTTTTGGTTAATTGCCCTCATCCAGGAAACATTGGCAGCTCCCCTGGGTCACTACAAGCTATTTCCTTTTATGTTAGTAAATGCTCTTTTTCTCTAAGTGAAAATGCATGTGGCTTCATTATGTGTCATTATAGTCCTTCCCCGATAAAGGCTACCTGCGGATTTAATGTGGTAAACAACTGCTTCATTTAAAGGAATGGTATCAGTGATCTCATATTTGAAATTCTTTTCTTTCATGGTCCATTATAAGAGAATTTAGTTTTCTTTTCCTTTCTGAGCTATTCTGTTCTTCCCTAAGCAAACAGCTCAACCCTTTCTTATGCTGAGTTCATTGTCTTTCTGCATAATGAAATGATAATGTGTAAAATAGGCTGGGTGATTGACCAAGAAAACATGTGTTTTTCTAACCATTTTTTGTGTTTCTTGTTTAGCAAATTCTTGCATTTGGTAGTCTCAACAAAAGTAGTACTTTTCCACCTCCCAAGATATGTCATTAGGATATGGGGCCATGCACATGACTCAATTATAGTGCTACAATTACACATTGATTCCCATGGTTCCATCTTGTATAGTTTAAGAAGGAACATTTTGAATTTTCAGCCTGACTACTCTAGTGCTTTACCCAATGACAAAACCCAGGATGCTATTGGATCTCCTTCCTTCTCCTCCCCATGTCTCATTTGCAATCTGAAATCATGCACGTACATCGAGCATTTAAAACTCAGGTATAGATAGACGAGTGTTTCATTATGGGATTTAATATTTTAAACTAAAATAAAATTGAGACCAAATCTTGAATATTTCATCATCTTCTTCATTCACGTAGTCGTTTCCAACTCTTCGTGACCTCATGGACCAGTCCACGCCATAGGTTCCTGTCAGCCATCGACACTCCCAGTTCCTTCAAGGTCAAAGCCAGTCACTTCAAGGATACCATCCATCCATCTCGCCCTTGGTCGGCCTCTCTTCCTTTTTCATTCCATTTTCCCCAGCATCATGATATTTTCCAAGCTTTTCTGTCTTCTCATGATGTGGCCAAAATACTTCATCTTTGCCTCTAATATCCTTCCCTCCAGTGAGCAGCCAGGCATTATTTCCTGGAGGATGGACTAGTTGGATCTTCTTGCGGTCCAAGGCACTCTCAAGATTTTCCTCCAGCACCAAAGTTCAAAAGCATCGATCTTCCTTCGCCCAACCTTCCTTATTGTCCAGCTTTTGCAATCATAAGCTACTATGGGGAATACCATTTCTTTAACTATGCAGGCCTTTGTTGCCAATGTGATGTCTCTGCTTTTCACTATTTTATCGAGGTTGGCCTTTGCTTTCCTCCCAAGAAGTAGATGTCTTCTGATTTCCTGGCTGCAGTCTGCATCTGAAGTGATCTTCGCGCCTAGAAATATAAAGTCTGTCACTGCCTCCATGTTTTCTCCCTCTAATTGCCAGTTATCCATCAGTCTGGTTGCCGTAAGCTTGGTTTTCTTGATGTTTAACTGCAGTCCAGCTATTGCACTTTCTTCTTTCACCTTGGTGATAAGGCTCCTCAGCTCCTCCTCACTTTCAACCATCAGAGTAGTATCATCTGCAATCCTAAGGTTGTTAATGTTTCTTCCAGAAATTTTAACTCCAGCCTTGGATTCATTAAGCCCTGCACGTCACATGATGTGTTCTGCGTAGAAGTTGAATAGGTAGGGTGAAAGTATACAGCCCTGCCGTACTCCTTTCCCAATCTTGAACCTGTGGTTCTGTGGTCTGTTCTTACTGTTGCTACTTGGTCTTTATACAGATTTCTCAGGAGACAGATGAGGTGACTTGGTATCCCCATACCACCAAGAACATGCCATAGTTTATTATGATCCACACAGTCGAAGGCTTTAGAATAGTCAATAAAACAGAAGTAGATGTTTTTCTGAAACTCCCTGGCTTCCTCCATTATCCAGTGGATATTGGCAATTTAGTCTCTCATTCCTCTGCCTTTTCTGAACCCAGCTTGGACATCTGGCAACTCTCGCTCCATGTATTGCTGGAGTCTTCCTTTCAAGATCTTGAGCATTACCTTACTGGCATGGGAAATAAGTGCCACTCTATGGAAGTTTAGCATTCTTTAGCGTTTCCCTTTTGGGGTATGGGGATATAAACTGATTTTTTTCCAATCTGATGGCCATTCTTGTGTTTTCCATATTTGCTGGCATATGGCATGCATCACCTTGACAGCATCATCTTCCAAGATTTTACAGCTGGGATCCCGTCGTCTCCTGCTGCCTTGTTGTTAGAAGTGCTTCTTAAGGCACATTCAACCTCAGGATGTCTGGTTCTAATTCACTCACCACATCATCAAAGCTATCCTCTATATTATTATCCTTCCTATACAAATCTTCTGTATATTCCCGCCACCTTTTCTTGATCTCTTCAGCTTCTGATAGGTCTTTGCCATCTTTGTATTTGATCATGCCCATTTTTGCCTGAAATTTGCCTCCAATGTTTCTGATTTTCTGGAAGAGGTCTCTTGTCCTTCCTATCCTATTGTCTTCTTCCACATACATGCATTGCTTGTTTAAAAATAGTTCCTTGTCTCTTCTGGCTAACCTCTAGAATTGTGCATTTAATTGGGCATATCTCCCCCTATCACTGTTTCCTTTCACCTTCCTTCTTTCTTGGGCTACTTCCAGTGTCTCAGCAGACAACCATCTTGCCTTCTTGATTTTCTTTTTCTTTGGGACATACTTTGTTGCCGCCTCCTGTACAATATTGTGAACTTCTGTCCATAGTTCTTCTGGGACTCTATTTATCAAGTCTAGTTCCTGAAATCTATTCTTCACCTCCACTGCATATTCACTAGGAATATTTGTGAGATCATATCTAATTTATCTGTGTATTTTCCCCATTCTTTTAGTTTGATTCTAAATTGTGCAATAAGAAGTTCGTGATCTGAACTACAGTCATCTCCAGATCTTATTTTCACCGACTGGATGGATATTCACCACCTTTGGCTGCAGAGGATGTAGTCAATCTGATTTCAATGTTGACCATCTATTGAAGTCCATGTGTAAAGCCATCTTTTAGGTTGTTGGAAGAGAGTGTTTGTTATGCATAGTGAGTTTTCCTGGCAAAATTTTATCAGTCTGCGTCCTGCTTCATTTTGTTGCCCCAAACCATGCTTGCCTGTGATCCCGGTTGTCATTTGACTGCCCATCTTAGCATTCCAATCTCCTGTAATGAAAATAATGTCTCTTTTTGGTGTATTATCCAGTAGGTGCTGCAGATCCTCATAGAACTGAACTAATTCTGTTTCTTTAGCAGCTGTGGTTGGGGCGCATATTTGGATCACTGTGATGTTAAACAACTTGCCTTGAACTCAAATTGAGATTGTTCCATCATTTTTGGGTTGTATCCAATCACTGCTTTCACAACTTTATCATTAACTATGAAGGCTACTCCATTTCTTCGGTGTTCCTCTTGTCCACAGTAGTAGATCTGGTGGTCATCTGTTGTGAAGTGGCCTATTCCAGTCCATTTCAGTTCACTGACTCCCAGAATGTCTATCTTTAATCTTGACATCTCACCAATAACAACGTCCAGTTTGCCCTGGTTCATAGATCTTACACTCCATGTTCCTATAGTGTGTTGATCTTTAGAACATTGGATTTGTCATTCACCTCCAGTACCGTCGGCCGTTAGCCTTACTTTCAGCTTTGAGCTAACGGTGTCATCACATCTGGGGCTAGTTGGACTAGTCCTCTGTTCCTCCCCAGTAGCATTTTGACCATCTTCCGATTGGGAGTCCTATCTTCTGATGGTATACCAACATTTCTCTGGTTGATCCATTTAGTTTTCATGGCAAGAATACTGGGGTGGGATGCCATTACCTTCCCCAGGGATCATATTTAGTCTGACCTCTCTGCCATGACCTTCCTGTCTTGAGTGGCCTTGCACAGGATGCTCATGACATCATTGAGGCATGCAAGTCCCAGCACCACAACAAGGTAACGATCCTTCGCATGGAATGAAAAGATGGTAAGAACTTGCAGGTTGGTTTTAAAAAAAAGACTAAGAAAGTGAAAGTGACAGATTATTCTATGCAACTAAAGTGTCTAGACCCTAGACCCTAGAAAGCTGAGTTTGAATCCTTTTGCATCCAGCCATAATAGAAATGAATCAAAGTTGCTCTTTTTCCTAACTTGCTTCTCAATTTAATACATATGTGGCAGGCAAGTATAACATGGTCTTTTTGTATTAACAGTAAATTCTGGCAGATTAGTGGAAATATAGAAGAAATGTGAATTATGACAATTTCAGACACACTTCCATACTCACTCTTCTACTGTAAATCTTCGCAGATAAAGATACCCCCTTTAAAATATCAGAATATACAGTTAACCATTTTTCCAAAGATGTGATAGTTAAGAACCAATATCTATGATGGGAAAGTACATGGTATTTTGAAATATATATGCATATATTTGCCATCTTAATACAACTTATATATATCATCATTGAGCATATTAGCGTTTTACATACTCTAAAATAACAATAAACATAACATAAAACTAAACATAAACATAACATAAACATAACAATAACCTGCTACCCATCTACAATAACCTGCTACCCACTTTTCCCATCTTTAAACATGTAATGCTTATAGTTCTATTTCAATTTTCTATCCAATTATGTATATACTGTTTTAATGTTATTCTCATATCCACCTCCACCCCTTTTTTTTGTGCCACCTTCACCTGGACCAATTCGTCGCATTTAGTTTTCTCAAAATGTCATTATTTCCGTTGCAGGTTTGTTCCCCTTTCCTCCAATGAATATATATTTCAATAAATTTACCTCATATGTCCCAAAAATCTGTTTGTTTCCAAATACTCTTTTTTTACTTTCATGTCACAAGTCAGTTTGTCATTGATTGCTGTATTCCAAATTTCTCTATACCATTCATCTAAATGAATTTCCCTTTTATTTTTCCAATTCTTTGCAACTATCAATCTTGCGGCTGTTAATAAACTAGAAGTCAATTCTTTTTCTTCTTGTGTAAGTAACATCTTGTCGAATATTGATAACAATGCTATTTCTGGTACATTTTTATCTCTATTTTTATTATTGCCCTTATTTCTTTAAAAACTATTTCCCATAATTTTAAAACACATTTGCAGGACCACCACGTGTGTATATATGAACCTACTTTCTGGCAGCCTCTCCAGCATTGATTAGAATATTCCTTGTCTATCTGATTTAGATACTAATTAGAACAGACTTACTGAAATCAGTAGGACACTTTAGCCTTGGATAATTTAGATTTTATTTATTTCATTGGAGAGACTCCAAATATGACTATCTCCAAGAGATACCAGCTATACTGTACAAGATTAGTATTAAAAATGGTCTTCTGATGTCAGAACTTACTTTTGCTAATTCAGAGATTTTCAACAAATGCATCTGCCAGTAGGGCTGCTCTGCTGGTTAAGATCTGTCAGCAAAAGAGCCCCAAAAGGTATAAAATAGGTTGAATGAAAGGCTGAGAAATGACAGATCCAAACCTGCTCCATCTGAGAACGAAAGCCTCAGTGGCAGGCATGGAATTAAGTAGTCCTGTATTACTTGCACCCCACTTAGCCTGAGCTGGGGTTGAATTTAACATGGATTCAGTTGTTCCAGTATTGGTTCAGCAGCCTTTGGCTGTTAATCTGTTAATCTAGGTTTAGCTTCTAAAGTCTTCCATAGGTTTGTCACCAATCAGGTACGTGTTGTCTGATGCTATTTCTACAGCATTCGTTTTGTGGAACCAACCTGGGCCTAGACTGTCAATCTTTTGCCTTCAGAATCAGATGAGGTTGCATGTGAAGTTGGTGTGGTTAAGATAGTGGATCATAGTACTTGAATTTACAACACTTCAAATGTAGTGTATTCACTGTCCCCACCACTTACCATGATGACCTGATTTCCTTATGCTTATAGCTGGGGGGTGGGGGCGAGGTAGACCAAATTGAATTTCTTGGTACAAATGGTAATTTAATTCAATTTCTTTGTAATAATCTGCATGTAAATATGCATGCAAAATCTTAATTTGAGCTTCTCGCAAACCCTGTCCTGCAGTACAGATAAGTTAATGAGCTTCAGCCAAGCATGAGATAAGCTAAAGAAATGTAAAGTTCTGCACAGCACCATATTTGTGATATTGCTCGGCAGCTAATTCCATTTTTAATGATCTTTCCAAGATATATAAATGACATTAATTGAGTCAAATAGTTGGTATTTAAATGATTTCTGATTTCTCCATTGGAAAAGACAACGTTGTTATTTCCCCTACAGGGTACCTTTTAAAAATAATAATGTAATAGTGGGAGGAGAGAGAATGAATCTGACAGATTGCTTAGCTATTTTCTGTTTGTGCTGAATAAATGATCATTCCATTGTATGTGTAGAACCCATGTAAGCACAATCTCACTTGTAATATATGGGCTTCTTCACACAAAAAACTGCCAAGGGAAGAGATTAATGACAAATGTAGTTTTCATTTATAGGGTAATGTGTGGTATGATGATGGGTGTTTGGGGATCAGAGAGAAAATCAAGATTAAGAATAATTGCAAGTAATCAAATGTAATTTAGAAAACAAAGTTTAATAGAAATTATGGTTAGTTAATAAGCGGTATAATATATCTTATAGAGAGACTGTTGATGGAAAAGCAATTAATTAGATTTCAGTATTATTTATCTTAGCTGTCCTATATGGATCCCCAGGGTTAAGAAAGACTTCTTGCTACTTTTCATTTTATATTCTATTCATGCCTTACTATAGTTATAACATTAAAATTGATATGCTTGGATCCCTTTTAAGGATCTACATGGAATCTGGGGGGAGACACTTCATTTTGTTTTGTTTTATTTAGAAAATATGTTTTCAGAACAATTGAACAAGGCATCATTGTACCATTTACAGACTGAAAGTCCTATTTCTACATACAGCTTTAATGCAAATAAAACCACAAATGTCATCCTGTTCAACCCACTGCCATGGAGGAAAACATAATTGAAGCACACTGACAGATGGCCATCCAGCTTCTGTTTAAAACCCTCTAAAAAGTTAGACCCCACCATACTCCAAGGCAGCACATTTGGCTATCAAACAGATCCTATCATCAGGAATTTTTTCTGACTGTTTGGGTGGAATCTTTTTTCCTGTAGCTTGAATGTGTTGTTTATTTTGAGCCTGTTGTGCTTTAGCTTCTGGCATAGCAAAAAACAAACTTGCTCCATCATCATCACCATCAGCTATCACTCATGGTCAACTATGATTGCCTTCCAAGTGTAGGGTCTTGGTGGTGGGTCCATTGGTGACTGTAGAGACCTAGTCTTGATCCGCATGTGCCGTCACAGTGAGAGCATCGGTTTTCAGATAGAAGGTAGTCCCAATAAGGGTTGGATTGACATGCCTTCCTTTTAGCCCTCAATTTGTGCCTCTGCAAATTCTATAACACTGTTGGTAACAGCTACTTACTTAGGCGATCCCTCGTTGCTCGAGGACGATTGTCTTCCATCTTGGGGGTGGGTTCTTAGGTGGCTGAAGAGACCGATTCTTGACCCACATATTCTCCCGCAGTGAGGACATCAGTTTCCAGGTGGAAGGCGGTCCCGGTCGGGGTTAGCTTGACGCTCCTTCCTCTTGGCACGTTTCTCCCTTAAGCCCTCCGTTCGTGCCTCTTCAAACTCCGCAGCACTGCTGGTCACAGCTGACCTCCAATTAGAGCGCTCAAGGGCCAGGGCTTCCCAGTTCTCAGTGTCTATGCCACAGTTTTTAAGGTTGGCTTTGAGCCCATCTTTAAATCTCTTTTCCTGCCCACCAACATTCCGTTTCCCATTCTTGAGTTCGGAGTAGAGTAACTGCTTTGGGAGACAGTGATCGGGCATTCGGACAACATGGCCAGTCCAGCGGAGTTGATGGCGTAGGAGCATCACTTCAATGCTGGTGGTCTTTGCTTCCTCAAGCACGCTGACATTTGTCCGCCTGTTTTCCCAAGAGATTTGCAGGATTTTCCTAAGGCAACACTGATGGAAACGCTCCAGGAGTTTGGTGTGACGTCTGTAGACCGTCCACGTTTCGCAGGCGTAGAGCAGGGTTGGGAGGACAATGGCTTTGTAAACAAGCACCTTGGTATCTCTACGGATGTCCCGGTCATCAAACACTCTCTGCTTCATATGGAAAAATGCTGCACTCGCAGAGCTCAGGCGGTGTTGTATTTCAGTGTCGATGTTGACTTTTGTGGAGAGGTGGCTGCCAAGGTAGCGGAAATGGTCAGCATTTTCTAATGTTACACCATTAAGCTGTATTCCTGGCTTTGCAGAGGGATTAGCTGGTGCCTGTTGGAAGAGCACTTTGGTTTTCTCGATGTTCAGTGAGAGGCCGAGCTTCTCGTATGCTTCTGCGAAGGTGTTTAGAGTGGCTTGTAGGTCTTCTTCTGAATGCGCACAGACTACGTTGTCATCAGCATATTGGAGTTCTATAACAGATGTTGTGGTGACCTTGGTTTTGGCTTTCAGTCTGCTGAGGTTAAATAGCTTGCCATCTGTCCGATAGATGATTTCCACTCCGGTGGGAAGCTTCCCATCAACAAGGTGAAGTATCATCGCGATGAAGATGGAAAATAAGATAGGGGCAATGACACATCCCTACTTGACACCTGATTCCACATTAAATGGGTCACTTTGGGAGCTGTTGCTGTCCAAGACTGTTGCCATCATGTCATCATGGAGGAGCCGCAGAATGTTCACAAATTTGTCAGGGCACCCGATTTTTTTTTGTAACAGCTAACCTCCAGCTAGAGCACTCAAGGGCCAGGGCTTCCCAATTCTCGGTGTCTAGCTTTAAGCCCATCTTTAAATCTCTTTTCCTGTCCACCAACATTCTATTTTCTGTTCTTGAGTTGGGAGTATAGTATTTATTTATTTATTTATTTATTTATTTATTTATTTATTTATTTCCTATATTTATACCCTGCTCTTCTCACCCCGTGGGGGACTCAGAGCCGCTAACAGATTGGCCACTGCAGTGTCACATTGAAATAAAAAGTATATAAAATACTACACATTAAACATCAACAAAAAACATATAAATACATAGAGTGTTAAAAACCGTTAACTGCTTTTGGAGACACTGATGAGGCATTTGGACATGGCCAGTCTAGCGGAATTGATGGAGGAGTATCATCGCTTCAATGTTTGTGGTCTTTGCTTCTTCCAACACAGTAACATTTGTCTGCCTGTCTTCCTAAGAGATTTGCAGGATTTTTCAGATGCAAAACTGATGTAATCATTCCAGGAGTTGAGTGTGACAACTGTAGATGGCCCACGTTTCACAGGCATATAACAGGGTTGGGAAGACAATAGTTTTATAAACAAGCATCTTGGTATCCCTAAGAATATTCTGATTTTCAGTCTTCAATATGACATATTGTATCACCTCTTAACCTTCAAAACAGACCTTTAATTGTTTTGGACAGCCTTCTCTGTATTTATTATTATTTATTTACAGTATTTATATTCTGCCCTTCTCACCCCGAAGGGGACTCAGGGCAGATCACATTACACATATAAGGCAAACATTCAATGCCTTGACATAGAACAAAGACAAAGACAAACGCAGGCTCCGAGCTGGCCTCGAACTCATGACCTCTTGGTCAGAGTGATTGGTCTCAGCTGGCTGCAGCTGGCTACTCACCAGCTTGCGCCACAGCCCGGGCCTGTATGTATACATCCTAGCATGTAAATATCCTTCTTGAATTATGGTGCCCAGAACTTGAGAATGCATTCCAGGTGAGGTCTAACCAAAGCAGAATAGAGGTGTGCTATTATTTCCCTCAATCTACATACTAAATGCTTATTGATGCAGTCAAGAATCCCATTGATTTTTTTGCTGCCACTTCATTAATCAGGACAAGAACTGTAAGGGCTCTGTTGATTTTCCTAATTTGAGGTACAAAAGAAAAGGTAACACGCCCCTCCCAAATAAGATGTCATCAGGTTCAATAAAACAGTGAACATTATATATTTGTGTCTTCACTAGTTCACTGATCTTGCATAGTGTTAAGTAAACAATAGAACATTCATTCCCATAAAAATTAAGAGCAGGATTTACAATTATATGATACTTTACAGAGTATTACATAAAAAGTTTTCTCCTACATCATTTCTAAAAGTGATCTGGAGGTAGTAAATATGAGTTCTTTAACTCTTTATGTATCCTTTCAAAAGAAAATATTGTATAATAAATTTTGAGAAAGAAAACTTTGAGGGAGAGGAAAAACAATTTCCCCTATTTTTTCCAAGTGTTTTTTTTTAGAGAAGAGGAAGATTTGTTTCATTATGACCTTTCACGTGAATTCTTTTTCCATTTTTATGCTAGTATTCCAAGTGTATGTTAAGTGCTACAAATACCTTAGGGGGCATACCGTATTTATTTGACTCTAATGCACAATTTAATTTAATGTGCACCCCAATTTTCAAAACCCCAAAACCAAAAAAGGATTTGCTGGCAAATGTAATGAACCAACAAATATCATCATCATCATCATCACTCAAGTGTAATGTGGCATCTAATATACTGCACACCTCAGTTTTAAAGATGTGCATTACAAAAAATGGGTTTTGCTGTCAAATGCAGTGTGAGGCTGTGGTAGCCCCAAAAAGGATAGCAGGAAGGCATATCTCTCTGTCAGCCTGGTAGGAAGTCAATAGTGGCCATGAAAGGTTGCTGGAAAGCCGTGCCCCTCTGCCTTTATGCAGCCAACATCAGCTTCCCACCAGCCTTTTCAGAGCTACTGCTACCTCTCCTCCTCTGTCCCCAGCTGGAATCTTTTGCCCAACAGCACAGATGAGTTTAGGTGTGTGAGTTTAACTCACCATCTAATCTTTTGTGCATTTCAATTTTAGCAAAAAAAATTAGCCAAAAAGGTGACCGTTACACTTGAGTAATTATGTTACTTATATATTTTAATCTACCACGCTCATCCATGCTCTCCCCAGGTTGGATTCAAACCGGCAACCTTCAGGTCAGCAGTCCTGCTGCCAAAAGGGTTTAACCCACTGCGCCAAATGAATTCTTGTTGAACGATGGGTTGATTTTCCTTTTATAGACTATTATAATTCTACAATGTACGTTTTGTAAAGTAAGTGAAAATAATGTTTTTTTTTTAAAAAAAAATCTCTGAAGTATGTTTCCTTGAACATGAAATTACAGGCTAGAGTACGGGGGTCTTAATAGTTCAAATATTTGCTTCCGCTTCATGACCTGACCACATTGCTACTCAGAGCACAAAGCACAGGAGATTTAGGATGATGTCGAGTAAAACATAACTTTTGAGCTTCCTCAATGACCAGATTTAGAGCAATTTGCTGAGTAGAACCTTCAGCAATGAGAACAGCAAATCAACTAACCTTCTTCAAGCATCTTTGTTTAAAGAGTGATAAAGTAGACTCCTCTAAGTAAGCAACTGCAAGCATCAGGAAATGATAGCCCTACTGAATTGGAAGAATGTCCAACATTATGCTTTGAAAGAGAGCAACAAGAGGCACATTTGACTTTCAAGGCTGCCTAAACACTGGAGCTCACTTTGAAATTGTTTAATCTTCCACTTGAAATGTCGAGGCCAAGAAATAATGACCCCATTCAAAGTAGAGAAGCAGCAATTTTGTTTTCAGCACAGAATATATCATGACCTTGTTGTTGCTTGATGCAGAGTTTGCAGAGTTCACTAATGCTCAGGTAGTGGGGTTATTTCTGGAGACACCTGCTGAATGGTAGGAATGAGGCTGTTCTACTGGAATATTATGAAAGCTATTTCATGATTCTTCAATCTTGATATATTCTTGAGACCATATTTTACTGTATGTTCCAAGGGTGTTGTAACTTTTGTTATATACCTCTGCAATGGGTCATTTTAAGCCAATCAACACAGGGCCAGCTGAAGAGTGGGAAGCTTCAGTGGTGTTATGTGCATGGATCTAGTTCCTTCTTTGGCTGGTCTTCTGGTAGGGACCTACACACACACTGTTCAATTTTATATATCTTTTGCTGCAGAAATTGGCATTCTCTTCCAGTCCTAGAATTCATGGTTTTGCTGTGATAATACCAATGGATATCCAGTCTCTGGCTTTGGTGATTGTGGGGAATCAGTCAAGTGCCTAACTATGTCCCATCACTAGACACAGACTGGTGACACTACTGACACCCCAGCAGATCTCAGCAAATCATATAGTGAGTTTGTGTCTGGATATGAGGCATAGCTAGTAGCTTTAGTTCCTTTTCTTTTATTCACCAGCCATAGAATGGCAGTTTAGGGAAGGTATCACAGCCAAACTGTGATCCTTGGGAGTGGTGAATGGAGCATAATTGCTAGGTAGTGAAGGATCTCCGCCTGTATGCATTCATAACTTATACTAGGTATACTCTGGCAATGTAAAGTTTAAAGAGATATTTGAAATTTAATCTGAACTTTAGAAACTGCATGAAGTGCTGAGACCATGGAAGGGGAGTTCTATAACATGTACCATGCAACTGGTGTATATGACACTCAAAGTTTCAATGGGAATACCCCTGGAGGTTTGTACTGCATTTTGCCAATATCGTTCTACCAGGAAAAATACTATGTTTTGATTGTTGATATTATCCACAGGTTAGAAACAATTTTGGGGGGTCAAGAGCCACTTTTTTCTTTAAGAATGGTGTCAGGATGATTACAATATTGGTCAAGGGATGTTGCTGTCAAACATCTTACAAACAAGTTGCAAACCAGAGTTCAACAGCAGTCACATGAGCTTAAAATACCCCTATTCTCTGTCAACTGATCACAGTTAGCAGCAGAGAAGTTTGTAGATCAGATGTGAAACTTTGTGGACTAGATAGAGCTAGAAAGGAATTTTTTATTACTTTCATCCTAAATAGGTAAGAAAGAATACTTTTTGCACCGTTTTTGAAGGCCAGGATCATAGTATTAAAGATCTGAAAGAGGCTGCAAAGGCTGCTTCGTTCAGCTCCTTTCCATGCAACAATACACAATTAAAGCATTCCTGAAAGATGCACACCCAACTTCTGTTTAAAGATTTCCAAAGAAGTTTGTCTGTTGAACACATTGTATAGTAAAGAAGGTCTTCTGACGCTTAGGTAGAACATCTCTTGTTATTTGAAATCACTGGGTTATGTTCTAGTTTCTGGAATTCCAGAAAAGTCCATCTCCTATATAACACCCCTTTCAGGTATTTGAAGATTGCCACCATCACTCAACTGTCAGCCTCCTCTTTTCCTCATTAACACACCCAACTTCCCTATGAGGCATAGTTTCCAGATCATTGATCACATTGGTTGCCTTTCTCTGGCCACTTTTCAGCTTAGCAGTATTTTTCTTGAGGTATGGTATCCAGAACTGGATACAGTATTCCAGAGGAAGTCTAACTAAAACTTAATAGAGTAGCACTATTATTTCTCTTCATCTGGACTCTATGATCCTCTTGATGCATTGACTTTTGGGATGTTGACTCGTGTTTATCTTATAATGTATTAAGGCCTCTAGATTCTGTTTACATATACTACCTTCAAGCCAGATGTCATCTATCCTGTATTTGCCAGATGTCATCTATCCTACATTTTTTATTAGAAGTAGTTAAGATTCTTTCTTTTCTTTTCTTTTGGCCCAACTCTCCAATTTGTCAGGATGATTTTGAATACCAACCCTGTCCTTTGGGATATTCATCACCCACCCCATACAACTTTGTGTCATCACCAAATTTGAAACTTATTCCATTTAATCTAAAATCTAAGCCATTTATAAAAGTTGAACATCACTGGAAGGACACAACTTTGAGGACATTTACTTTTATCTGGGGTTAATAATTATTGGTAGATATTCTTTCAGTTCAGTCAATCAAGCAATTAAAATTCACCTAGCAGTAGCCCTATCTAGTCCACACTTCATCAAACTGTCTGCAAGAATATTATATAGAGGAACTTGTCAAAAACAATGTGATACCTATTCTGTGAAAAGCGATGCCTGTGAAGATTTTATGTGCAGGAACTGTATTTTTTAAAGAAAAACAATATTTCTGCACAGAAAACAAGTTTATTCAACAAAAAGTAGCATTTTCCCTCTAAATATACTGCTGTTTCTCATCTGTTTGGGAGTCTACTTGTTGTGGTTTTCTGATATTTGAGGATCCCTTTCTGTCCTTTTTCCAAGTACAAGTAGTCCCTGAGTTACAAACATCTGACTTACAAATGACTCATGGTTAAGAATGGGAGTGAGACAACAGGAAATGAGAGAAATCTACCCATAAGAAAAGAAATTCACTCCTGAAAGAGTTATCATGGGGAAACGGTGTCTCGGCAGAGGTTTTATCAACCAATCCTTGTTCCCACAACAAGACATTTTTTTTCAAAATCTAATTATCACATGGACAGAAAGTGAGGTGAAATCTTCTGAATTGGGCACAGAAAACGACGTGGGGACTGCCTGTATTTTAAAAAATTATTTCTATCTCTGGATCCAACATGGAAGCCAAAAGTTCTTCACCCCTATTTCACCCCTATTATATGGCATATCTTACACCCCACATTTGATAATTTATTTAAATGTTTTATTCAGAGCATAAAACATTTATGCTTCAGCAAAAAAAGGCTCCCAGAACAGCTTACAAACTGTTGATTTAATTGGTTGCCCATCCTTAGGTTTATCACCTTAAAAAAAAGAAAGAATCACAGGGGGAAAGGATTGCAGTGTGGAGGGAAATAAATCCAGCAGATGTTGGCTGCTCTTCGCTTCTTGAGAGGTCACAGCAGTGGCAGCTAGTATAGAAGGAGGCCATATCAACAGCCATTGAGACCAAGACACTGTGGTGCAGTGCCTAGCTGTTCTTCTCTCCCTCAGATGGCACAGCAGTGGCAAATTGGCAATTGGTAAGGAGGGAGCACTATGAGTGATAGTAACAGTGCGAATGAGTAATAATATTTAAAAGTGACGAACAGTACAAACCAAGTCATGGCTAGTGAAAAGTGGTACAACATTCCATTGACATGCTGAAATAAGAGTGCCATTCTAATATAACTGAAATGTTGCCACTGATTCTCACATTGCATATGTTTTACTGTAACATGTTCCCAGATTCATTTAGCTGTGAGCTTGAAAAATTATTAAATAAAATGGCACTCACATGCTTAGAAGAGGAAGGACATTAGGCCTTTTTTAGATTCCTGCTGGTAAAACTGAAGGGAAACCAATATAAGAAGTCAATTAATTTAAATTACATAGGAGGTTCATTCTTATTGTTAATTGTATTAACCTACAAAAGATTCAGGGATTAATGAGAAATGAGGGCCATGAATGAATTGGTGGCTCTCAAGGGAAGTACTAATGTGTATTATCCTTGAATTCTATAATCTGTTTTAAACTCTTAACTTGTCGTAAGCATGTGCATTTACCTGAATGTAATCCTAATTGCTTCTTCTATTGTTAGTTTTATAATTTGGTCCCAATAGCTAATCACATTTAGAGCTTCTCTTTTGAAGGCCTGATGAGACAAAAATGAGAAAAATTCTAAGGGCTCATTTATCTAATTTCAGTGGAGGTTACATTTAAAAATATTATGGAGATGAAACTCTCCTTCTTTGTTTAAAATTAAACTTTCATCTTTCAGTAAAGGCAAAGGCATGCTGAAACTTACAGTTCTGAATGGATAGTATTCTCTTCCTAAGGTTATACTTTAGTGCAGAGTGAAGAGGTGCACAGTTAAAAGATCAGCAAATCAACTTGAATCTTCTTTGAGAATAATCATAGGTCTTTTTATCTGAAGCCTTTGATGTCTGATGGGACAGGTAGGGGTGGCTTACAATCTGGAGTTCAAGATTGTTTGAATGACTCACTCACAAACCATAGGAAATCATATAACAAATAGGCAGCCAACAGATGATGGTGAGGATCAAAAGCAGATCATCCTCCTATCCTTGTTCCTTCATGTCTAAATTTTTGAAGCTTTCCTTTGTGCTCTGATATCTGTAAGCGACACCCTTTAGAACCTGTTGCACTCTCCTGAAAAAAATACTCTTGTTCAACATAAAAGTGTAAAGGAATCCTGAAATACATATAGATAGGTTTCAAAAGGCATAACAGTACCTTCCAGGCAAAGATTCAAATCTTTTTCTCTTATCCAGACTTCTACTGGATGAATAGTGGGTGGAAATGAAATGGAAAAACTCATTCACACTCATTCAAACAGACAACTACTGTATTTCATGATGGTGTGGCAAGTATTGTTTGGGGTAGGGTTGGGGGGGGGGGGGGTGATCTGAAAAAAAATTATCTATTTCACTGCTATTAATACTATAATAAGGAGTATAATGGAGAAATTGCTCTCTGAGAATTCAAGGCAAGCCGTTTAAGCCTGAATAAAAATAGGGGCATTATTTTCTCTGATTCCTGTAATTAGTCATATTTCTGGCTTGACAGATAATATTGATATAAAAGAAATGTAATTCTGTGTTATAATTAAGGTAGATATCAGTGGAAATACATACAACATTAGACCTATCTACAAAAACCTATAGAGATCAATTAGACTTCTGATATTGTGATTAACAAGTCTCATTCATTTCAATAGTTAGACTAACGCTGGATACGTTACATTGATTATGCACAAGTTGATAATGGACAGACCAATCCAAATTCCCAGAAAGCTGACTGGTAAGGATTCTCCATCTGCTGATGGATACTAATTCATTAGTCTGAAGTGTCTTATCTGATTCTGAAGCCCCAGTTAGGCCCTCTAAACTCATGATAAATTGTTCAGGGGCTGGAGTTAGAAAGAGCTTTATATGCTGTGCCCAGATCCCCCTAATTCCAGTACCACTATCCTCCAACACTGGATCCCACTGGCCTTTTCAGCCTTGAGCTGGCATAGCTATTTCCTTCCTGTGGGGTATATTTAAAGCTGACCCATCCACCTGTCACAGTTCTTCTCCCCTTGCTTCCATGACATTGTAGCCATTGGGTGGCTGAATCAAACTCCACCCCCCCCCACACACACACACACACGCACGCACACACATGAACTGCTCCCGGAATTCACTCTCCTGTTACTCATTATGGCTAATTTCCAAGAGCAATTATAGAATCAATGCAACATGCAATGCAACACAAGCAACATGTAAAATGGACAACCAGTTTTCATATACTCCTTATATGGCTGACTTGAAGATTGGGTGGCTGATCTGAAGACTGCTGGTTTGAATCCAGGGAGAGCGTAGATGAGCTCCCTCTGTCAGCTCCAGCTCCCTATGCAGGGACATGAGAGAACCCTCGCACAAAGATGGTAAAAACATCAAACATTTGAATGTCTGCTGGACAATGTCCTTGCAGATGGCCAATTCTCTCACACCAGAAGCGATTTGCAGTTTATCAAATCGCTTCTGACAAGAAAAAATGGCTGTGCATTTTGTCCAGACATTATATGAAATCTATGTGAAAATGAGCTCGGAAATATTCCTAATTAATTGAATTTCCAATATCTTTTAGTGATTACCTATGTTGAATGGGCAGTGCACTATGCAAAATTTCTTCTTTTGATATCCACTTGTATGCATTCCCTATAATTTCATTTTAATGTGCACAAACACCATGTATATATCAATATGTAATCATAGAATCATAGAATAATAGGTTTGGAAGAGACCACATGGGCCATCTAGTCATGCTGGAAAAGCACAAAGTACCCCTAACAGGTGGCTATTTAGCCTTTGTTTAAAAGCCTAATGTGACTTCCTCTTTTCCTGTTGCCTTCACCTTTTTTTTGTTCATTAGAGACTAGGGACCTCATCACACTAGAGCAGTGGTTTTCAACCTGGAGTCCCCAGATGTTTTTGGCCTTCCAGAAATCCTAACTGCTGGTATTTCTGGGAGTTATAGGCTGAAAACTTCTGGGGACCCCTGGTTGGAACCACTGTACTAGAGTTTGGATCCACTTTAAATCCACTTTAGGGAGTGGCCTTTAAATAGCTCAGCCAGACAGGTCCTGGGCCTCACCAAACTACAAACCCCAGAATTCTGCAGTAGGAAGAAACCGGATTTAAAGTGGATCCGTACTCTGGTATGATGAGGCAGTAGGTTGGATAGATATAAAAGCAGATTAAAATATGACACTTCATTGACTTTAGCAATGTAACAAGGCCATCTGTTGAGGGTGGTCTGATTTTTTTTATCGTGTCAGTAGCGACTTGAGAACATATGCTCTGATTCATGAATGGCAAGGAGTTGGACTACATGCCCCTTGCAATATTTTCCAACTCTGTGATTCTAGGTTAGTAGTGCAACTAATGCGTACTTGCCACTAAGTAGATCTGGCAGGGGGCATTCTATGTGCAATACATTTAAGCCGCTGATATTTTTGTTGAAAATCTAGCAACCAGTTTACTGTTCTCAAGCTGAGAGCTTGTAAATTGATGACCTAACTATGTCATGCTTATCAGTATTCTTCCCCCCCCCCCCCCCCGTAATGTAGCAAATCTAGCAATATCTCATCTCTGTATCCATCTTCCTGGTTCTTTAAGTGATTTTAAATTTTGCACTGGATTGGCTGTGATTAAGTCTCAGGTAGTAATTTAAAAGTAAATGAGCTTGGGTATTAGCTTCAGTACATTTTCCTAAGCATATTGTGTAGTGTTAATCTTCTTTATTATCTCTAGTTTCTTTCACTTTACTTTTGGGCAATATTTAGGCCACTGCATGAAAGCAAATCTTGCAATGTGATTATCTCTATATTGAAATGCTGTCTATTGTACCAACTTGTTTGATGTTTTTCTCCCCTTTTACCTTTATGTTTGTGATATCGTTGGGGTAAAAATAATTATTATATGTCACCCATATTATTTCTTTTTAATCTCTTGCAGATTAAGTGTGGTTATTTAAAACCTTTTTGATAATGCCTTCACAAGATCAGCTATAATGAATTGGGAGATGTAATTTTTGATAAGGCCATTTACACACAACTCCTGTGAGGCTAAGCTAACAGAATATAACTAGAGCTATGTAAGGAGTTTGACACACATACAATGAGAAAAAGACAAAAATATTGTAATTGCATGTAGGTTTTGAAGCACTTAAAATATGTAGTCAGCAAAAGAGTGGTTCAGTTAATGAACCATATTCTTCAGGGAATAGTTGGCAAAGGGGACTGTTAATGTGATAAGGAACAGGCTTTCTTTTTGAGGTTATCCATGTACAACTAAAAGAAGATCAGTTGTGTAATGACCAAGTTTTGCTTTCCCCTGAAAACTACTTTTGCAATGATTTAACAGAATCTGCAGCAATAACCCAAGCTGCTGTGATGGTAAGAGTGCATGAGGGCAAAAGGGAAAGTCAAAGGTGGAATATTAAGAAGTATATATATTAGACTTGTGCACAAATTCAGAGTGGTCAGTTTCCTTTGGCCAATCCAGTTTGGTCGGCTTGGCCTGATGTCTGTAATGGTAAGAGCCTAGCTGCCACATTTTTCCATCCATAACAGGACCACTTGGCAGCTGATCATGGCTCCTCGTCCCCTATTCAAAATCATGCAGCATGCAAAGTGGCTGTCCCATCACACGGGGTTTTCCTGTGAGCCCTGCCTGTTGGGCCAATTGGAGCTTGGCTGGCTTGGCCTCTCTTTGGAATCTTTTTGATTTTCCTTTTTTTCTGGATACTTTTTATTTAGTGAGATTGGCTGGGAGTTGGGAACATGCAGGACAGGTGCGCATGTGTTTGGGGACTTTGGAAAGTCACTCTTCTAGCTTCTTTTTCTCCCCTCTCCTCTCCTTCAGAAAATACTTCTAAAATAGTATTATTAATAATAATTAATAGTAAAGAAAAGCCTAATTCGCAAAAAACTACTACCTACCTACCTACTTAGTAATGTAATTCCTTTGCAAACCACAATTTCTCTCTCTTCTCTGGATTTTGAATTTCAAGATAATAATAATAATAATAATAATAATAATAATAATAATAAGCATTAGCTGACTGTTTCCACAAGAACGCTGTTTGTGTTGTGACTGCGCCTTCGGGGACTGTGCATGATAGTGGTGGGATCAGGAGAGGAAGGAAAAACCCTTGTGAGGAGGGCTCGTTGGAGGATTTGCACAGAAAGAAAATTAGGGATCTCGATGGGGAGTCTTCTGAGGAAGATTCAGATGGGGAGTGTGTGGAAGAAATGGATGCTGGGGAAGAGGTGGTGGCTGAAGAAGTGGGCACTGACTGGGCACAGGCACCGGAGATACCTGGGGAGGAATCGGGGCCCATGGATACTGCTGACACTGGGGAAACTTGGGTATCTTCAGACCCCATTTGGTCTGCTTGGAGGAGTGAGGATGGATCCTCAGGTGTACATGGAGCTGGACGTGGGCAGGTTGATTGGGATTCTGATGAAGAATTCGGGACACCCGACCCACGGGCGTTAGCTGTGTGGAGTTCTGATTCGGATTAAGGAATTGGGACACCTGCTCTTTGGGCATTGGTGTTTGGATGCCCAGGGGGATTGGGATAAATTGGGAATGTTTAGCCACTTTACTTTGCATGGCAAGGTGTTGCTGGGTGCCACTGGGACTCCTGTATGTGTTATTGAAGACTGGACTGGGACTTTGCTTCAGATGTAAGTTAACCTGGGTTGTTCTGCAACGGAGGGCTGGAACTGTGTGGGTTTTCCTGAACTGCACTGTTATTACTATTTTGCATTAACTGCTGTTGCCTCCGTTGCCTTGGCTCTCTGTGCCATCCCGCTTTGTGAACCTTGAATTGATGACTACAACCCTTGGACCTTGGACTGGAACTCAACTCTGCTTCTGCCTCTGCTCCTAAATGCTACTCGGCATCACTCTCTAATTTGTGTCTACCTATGGCTCTCGACTCCTGGCTTGCCTCCCGACCCTGTTGCTGCCTCCTTTCCTGACCCTGGACCGACCTGATGACGTCACTTCGCTTCATTCCTTGAGCTCCTGTCTACTCTCCTCTCCTTCAGAAAATAAACTTCTAAAAGATAATAATTATTAATAAAAATTAATAGTAAAGAAAAGCCTCATTCTTAGAAAACTACTACCTACCTACCTATCTATAATTTCATTCCTTTGCAAACAAGTTCTCTCTTCCATATTCTAATCACTATTGCACAACCCCTAATGCCAAAGCATTGTGAAACCATAGAGTTCAATATCATCACAGCTCTAGATAAAAGCTATCTCTTAGCCTATTGTTGGCAATAATTTTTTTAAAAGAATATCCAGAGTGAGATGGATCCCTAAGAATATTTTGAGTTTTCTTAAGGCAGCGGGAATTATAAAGTTCTTCCAGAAAGGTGAGAGGGCAACCAATAATTCTCAGAGCAGTAGTGGTAACCCTCCAGAGCACCTTCCTATCTGCCACTGTGCAATTAGCAAACCATATGCAGATACAATAGGTTAGAATACTCTCTAAAGTACAGTGGTAGAAAATCATGAGCTATTTTTCATTCAATTGTTGGTTACTTAAAAGTCTTAAAAGGTGCCCCCGGTGGCACAGCAGATTAAATCCCTTGCTAACTTGCTAACTGAAAGGTTGGTGGTTGGAAACCAGGGAGTGGAGTGAGCTCCTGCTGTTAGTGCCAGCTTCTTCTAACCTAGCAGTTATAAAACCTGCAAATGTGAGTAGATCAATAGGTACCACTCCGATGGGAAGGTAACAATGCTCCATGCAGTCATGCTGGCCACATAATCTTGGAGGTGTCTACAAACAATGCCAGCTCTTAGGCTTAGAAATGGAGATGACCACAAACCCACAGAGTCGGACACAACTAGACTTAATGTTAGGGGAAAATCTTTACCTTTACCTAAAAGTTTCAGATAATACAATCTCTGCTATACCCTCTTAACCAACACCGCAGTATGAACACACCAAGTCAGGTCCTCCTTAACAATACTATCCAGGAACTTAACATTGGCCACCCACTCCACTCACTCTTCATTTATAATCAAAGGCTGAATTTCTGATCTATTCCACTTGCCTGCTCTGTGTACACATGGGACTGTTAACTGGAAGGACAATACAACATGCATTGAAGTAAGAATGAGAGCTGACTGGAGCTGCTGAAGTGTGTGCTAGGGATGTAAATTTCATAAATTTAATTCTTGTAGAAAAGAACAAAAATTAATGAAAGCCCAGACACTGAATCTAAGGCCACCTCTAAACCCACGGATGTACATTCTACAGGAGAAATGTGAGGGAGTGGGAATCACATCAAAACTCAAAGTAAAATTAAAAGCGAGAACAAACAAGTTTTTAGATATCTACCGTGTTTCCCCGAAAATAAGACAGTGTCTTATATTAATTTTTGCTCTCAAAGATGTGCTAGGTCTTATTTTCAGGGGATGTCTTGTTTTTCCATGAAGAAGAATTCACATTTATTGTTGAACAAAAAAATGAACATTATATACTGTACAGTAGTTGTCATCACAAACCAGCATAACCAGACAAACTGTGAATCCTATCAAGATTTTTTGTTACCACCATTATTTTCATGTACAACTGGTATGTACATTTACCGATCCTGCATGCTCTGGTGTTCTGTTTGGCGGGCATGCTTCCAAACAAAAACTTTGCTAGGTCTTATTTTTGGGGGAGGCCTTATATTTAGCAATTCAGCAAAATTTCTACTAGGTCTTATTTTTCGGGGATGTCTTATTTTTGGGGAAACAGGGTATATACAAGAGTTGCAAGATGAACTTGATATCCTACTGCAGAGAAAAACATGCTTTATAGGTATAACAGAAACTTGGTAGGATGACTGCCATGACTGGAATATAATAATTGAAGGGTATAATCTCTTCAAAAAAAGTTAGGACAGAAAAGAAGGGGAGTAGCATTGCATATCAACTACAAATTCACTTGTATGAAAATCCATGAGAATGATCAAAGTGGACTGATAGGGAGCATTTAGGTCCCTTCCACACTGCCCCTATATCCTGGGATCTGGTCCCAGATTGTTTTCTTATACCAGATTATCTGGCAGTGGAGACTCATATAATCCAGACTTGGATCAGATCCTGGGATTTAGAGCAGTGTAGAAGGGGCCTTAGATAAATATAAATGGAGAAAGAAAGACAAACAGCATTATGGCATATATTTTTTGGCATTCAGGTGGTTGGCTGGGCCAAAAACATGTTAGGGTCACTGCCATATTAGAGCAACTAGCGAGAAGCAGCTCCCTCATAAATGCTTGATGGTGATGTTGTTTCAGATGGTCACATGGGCACCCAGTAGTGACTTCATCAAAAGTAAAGTAAACCAGCAAACCAGTGATGGAGTTGTTTTTGGTTGGCAACACAACAATGGATCTGTTGAATGTATGGATACTGGACTGGGCACTTCAGAAATAGAACCAATTGCCAGGAGAGGTTGTGGTGTCTCCTTTTCTGGATGTCTTCAGAAAGAGTCTAGGGGTGTTCTAACTAGAGTTCCAGAAATGAGCACAGGTTTGGACCTGATAACCCACGGAGACCTTTCTAACCCTATGAGTCTATGATTGTATTATTTTAATTCCTTGCAGCAGATTAAAAGGGTAACATTAGAGTTTAGGATTTGCTCCATACATAAAAGTGAATTTGGTATTTTGTACCAACTTATGGACCAAACCACACATTTCTGCAACAAGAGGAAGTTTCAGGACAGACAATTGTCATTGGAGGTGATCTGAATTTAGATCGGTATAAGAAAAGAAAGAATGGGGGGGGGGAAATTAAGTTAATTTTAAGAAATGGAATGTTCAGGAAGTCAATGAAAGAATTGGAAAAAGAGTTGACACCCCCACATATTATTCAGCCAGGCACAATTCATTTTTTACACTAGATTTTTTTTTGTTGGTAATAATAATGCATGGCCTATAATTGAGACATCAGTGGGATGTAGGTGGCCAGGAGATCATGCTCCACTCTTTCTTAAATTAGGAATTAGCAGTACGAAGATAGAATATAAATGGAGATTTAACCCACTGGTTACATTCAAGGAACAAGACAAACAAGAGTTAAAAGAAGAAATAAAACATTATTTTAGAATAAATAGATCACCTGACTTAAAGGAAAACACAATTTGGGATGCCTTTAAAGCAGTGATTGGAAGAAAATGTATCACAATGGAATGGGGTATTAAAAAGATTAAAAGAGAGAGGGGAGGAACTAAAACAGGAAGGAGACAAATTATTTCAGAATTTCCAAAAAAACCCATCAGTTCAAAATAAAGAAAGGTGGAAAGAGAATAAGAAGGTATTAGAAGATTTGGAAAAAAATTGAAGTAACAAAAAAAATACTTATTTGTAAAAATGACTTCCAGGTCAACTCTATAAATAACACAAAGAGATTAGCAAATTATTTTTAAAAAGAAAGAAAGAACAAAATTAAAGGATGAGAATGGACAAATTAAAACCAAGGAAGAAGACCTGAGGGAAATAATGGCAAGTTATTATGGAAAGTTGCAAACAAAGAAACAGAAAGGTCAGAGGGAATTGTTGTAAGAAAATTAGACCCACAGGATCAAATAGGTTTGAATAAAACTATTACTAGTAAGGAAATTGAAGAAGTTATTAATAATCTTAAAGCAAACTCTTCCCCCGGACCTGATGGTTTTACTTCTAACTTTTATAAAATATTCCAATCAGAAATTATTCCAAATTTAGAAATCTTATTTAATGTGAATATTAAAGAATAGAACAATTCCTGAAATATGGAAAAGATCCGAAATAACCACAATCTTAAAACCCAATAAAGACGAGACCAACCCCAACTCTTACAGGCCAATCACCCTATGCAATGTAGATTACAATTTTTTTTACAAAACTCCTTGTCAATAGATTAACAGACATAATCCCAAAATTAATTGGGGAAGATCAATACGGTTTTATTAAAAATAGAAGACCTGCAGACCCAATTAGAAATATACTCAGTGCAATTAATCAAGTTACTAGGGAAAAATAAAAACTTTTGTTATTAAAATTGGATGCCTACAAAGCATTTGACATGGTCAACCATCAATATCTTCAGTAAGTCTGTGAAGAATATAATTTGGGAGAGAGTTCTGTGAAGTAATTAAGGAAGTTTATAAAGATAACCAAGCACAATTACTTATCAATGGAACCAGGACAAGAATAATCAAGATTAATAGTGGAATTAAACAAGGTTGTCCACTCTCCCCTATTCTATTTGCTTTGGCAATATAAACCTTAGCAAATTTTATCAGGGAGGGTGACAAAATTAAAGTTTTCAAAATTGCAAGGGAATTAATCAAAATTAACTTATTTGTGGACGATGCCATGGTTCTAATGGGATCACCAGTAGATTCTATAAAAGAAGTTATTCATACCTTAAAAAAAATTGAGAACCTATCAGGGTTGGCCATTAGTATTCAAAAATCAGAAATTCTACATAAAAATCTGTCTTGGAAAGAGTGAAAAGAAATACAGACCATATTTGGGATAAAATTAGGAGAAAAGAAGTTAAAATATTTAGGCGTTTATATTCCCAAAAATTTAAACAATATAATTCAATTAAATTATAACCATTTATGGAAAAAGATGAACAATCAAATTCATAATAGGAATAATCAGAACTGGGATATGTCAAACAAAATTAAGATAGTCAAAATGATGGTTCTCCCCAAATTTCTATTTCTATTTCAAGTCCTTCCATATAGTATCCCCAGGAAAATAATTTAAAAAATGGGACAATTCAATAAAAACTTGGATAACAGGTGAAAAAAAATAGAATTCCCAATTCAGTATTTCATTCCTCAGAACAGAACGGAGGATGGGGAACACCCAATCTACAAGACTATTATGAAGCCTGCCAATTAACAAGATTGTTAGAATTAGATTTTTGATGACTCAAGAAGATGGGTCAGAATCGAAAAAACAATAAACGGATGGCACAATTGCTTATGTTTAAAAGGATGGGTAGATAACAAAACTCTAAAAGAAATTAAAGGAGGACCAATGATCTCATCCTTGGAGTGCTGGAAAAAATGGCAAGGTAAATTACCAATAAACAAAGTAGATATACTCCCAACAGAGTTTTTGAATAATAATAAAGGAACAGATATTTGATAAAGTGATAACAAATTTTAAACAAAATGGAATGAAATTGATAAGAGACATCTTAAACCCAGATGGGACAATTAAGGATTGGGAAATGATAAAAGACATTTGTGGGCAAAGTAACTGGCTCCTTTGGAGTGGACTGAAACAAAGGATTATGAATTGGAAGCAAAAGGAACAGATTTTGACCAAATTTTAAAGTGGAAATTAGAAAACGAAAAAGGCCTGATGGGTTTTATATATAAGAAATTAATTGAAAAGCAATATAAATTGAAACAAACATTGGCTGAGATATGGGAGGGAGGGGTGAAAAACCATTTGACATAAGCGGGAGATAAAAGTGGAATTAGCAAGTGGAACGTTACTGAGGATATGTGATTGGATGTGTATGTTGAAATAGTGATGGATTTTGTTGTTGTTCCGCTGGTATTTACAATAAAACATATACATATATATATTTTTAAAAATTTCATATTTTACTTTTTGTACAGAAATATAACTTTTCTGGAGAAAATACAGTTTTCTGTGCAAGAAACTTGGAGAAAGCCCACACAAAATTTTGTTTTCTGCACAATAGTGCTATTTTCTGTAGAACACCACCAAAGTATCTAGTATGACACACTAATACTTACAGGTGAAAATATGTTTTGAATCGTAGGTAAGTGAAACTGTTGATATTGAGTCCACTGACACGGGGGTGTATTTTCCTTATCTGTTATGATACTTGTGATATTAAGAAATAACAGGTGGCAAATTTCTTTTTTCTTAATGCATGCTTCATTGAATGGTTGTATGTCAGGGATGCTTTAGCTATGAATTATAATACAGTCAGGGTTTGGCCTCGATGACCCCTGAATTCTTTTCCAAATCCACAATCCTGTGATCCTTTGCATACAATGAATATTGAGACTACTGTATTATGAATCTGCGTGCTGATTTTGCTGACTACATTTCTCACACTAAGCACTCTGAGCCAGCAATTGCTGTTAATGCATGCTCAGAAGCTGATTTCTTTAACCTGTTGCTCTCCTTAATCTCAGTGATTGCTGCAATTGACTAGAACTTTCACAAATGGGAGTATAATTTAAAGAATAATACCTAGGCTCCTGAGCAATCAACCTTGGCTAGGAATTTCTAAGTTCAAAAAAGACAGGTGCACTGCAAGGGCATGCAGCATGTAAATGTAACCTTCAGGGCAATTAGTACATTTGACTATAATGGGCGGGGGAGAATTTTTTAAAGAGGAGAAAACATGTCTTGTTACTCACCAGGAACTGGAATTCCTTGTGCAGAGAAGCTGAAACAAAAGTATTGTGGCAATGTGGACCTCCTTTCAAGAGCCATACCATATACAGTATGACTAAAAGTAGTTACTTTACTCTCAGCTCAAGCACAGAAAATGTAATGTTGGTGGATAGCAAAAGAGATTTAAAGATAGGCTTAAAGCTAATCTCAAAAAATAAGGAATAGACACCGAGTAGTACTATGAGGCCCTGGCCCGCCAGGGCTCTAACTGGAGGGCAGCTGTTACTAACAGTATTATGGATTTTGAAGAGGCACAAATAAAGGGCGAAAGGGAGAAACATGCCAAGAGGAAGGCACATCAAGCAAACCTGTGTCAGGACTGCCTTCCACTTGGAAATGTATATCCTCACTGAAAAAGACCATGCAGATCCAGAAAAGATCTCTGCAGTCACTTACACATCTACCGCCAAGATTTGACACTTGAAAGACAATCATACTTGGCCATAAGTGATTCATCCATGATGACAGTACAACTACTGCATTCCAGATTTTATGTGATGAGAAATTGTTGATAATAGTGAATCCCATTGAAATGAACAACTTCTGGCCCAGGAATACCACAGATCCATGCTTGAGGACCTGGAGAATGTTTACAGCAGGCACTCCAGGTGTTTTAGACTTCATCTCCCAGAGTTCCTGATCATTGAGCAAGATGGCTAAGGCTTCTAGAAGTACAAATGCCTGGAGGTTGTGCAGGCCTGGCCTAGAGAGTACATATCTAGTTAGGTGTGGATAAATAAAAAATCAGATGCAAGTGCACGTGCCATATTGTAGATGTGAAATTATTAGAAGTATCACAGCCATATCTGGAGTTAAGTGTATACGCGCACACAATGCAATTTGCAAATAACATGGTTTGAAAATTCATTCATGCTAAAAAGAAGCAAGCTTATCCCAAGAAGCCCAAGCCACTTCAAAACTTCTAAAATACAATCATTTTGAGAAATGTTCCCAGTTGTTTACAATGCATGATTCAATTCCTAACCATACTAAGGGAAGTTCAATCATCACTACATTCAGCTGGTCTCATTAGATGGCAGAAAAGAAAGTTTATCATCTTTTGTGGTGTGTGTGTGGGGGGGGGGGGGGGTTGCCTGATCTATACAGGAAGCAAAATTATCAACCCTGAAGGCAAAAAGAAAAGAAATGAAATGAAATGAAATGAAAAAGCATTGGCCAAGATTCTGCAATGAGAGATGTGTTGCAAAGTTCCACCTATGATATGGCTACCCTTCATCATAGAATCATAGAATCATAGATTTGAAAGATACCTCATGGGCCATCCAGTCCAACCCCCTGCCAAGAAGCAGGAAAATTACACTCAAAGCACCTCCGATAGATGGCCATCCAGCCTCTGCTTAAAAGCCTCCAAAGAAGGAGCCTCCACCACACTCTGGGGCAGAGAGTTTCACTGCTGAACAGCTATCACAGTTAGGAAGTTCTTCCTAATGTTCAGGTGGAATCTCCTTTCCTGTAGTTTGAAGCCATTGTTCCGCGACCTAGTCTCCAGGGTGGCAGAAAACAAGCTTGCTCCCTCTTCCCTATGACATCCCCTCACACTATCATGTCTCCTCTCAGCCTTCTCTTCTGCAGGCTAAACATGCTGAGCTCTTTAAGCTGCTCCTCATATGGCTTGTTCTTCAGACAGTTAATCATTTTAGTTGCCCTCCTCTGGACTCTTTCCAGCTTGTCAACATCTCCCTTCAATTGCAGTGCCCAGAATTGGACACAGTATTCCAGGTGTAGTCTGACCAAGGCAGAATACAGGGGCAGCATGACTTCCCTGGATCACGTACTGCTGGTGGCCAAAAAAAGAGATTATATGTAATACTTCTTTCCCAAAACTTGTGGAGAACCAAATTTGCTTATCCTTGGTGTAAGGATGTGGATATTCAGATAATCCCTTTCAAATCTTGTTTATGGGTGCTCAGCTGCCTTTTAAATCTTTACTTATTCCATGAAACAATTCACAGTAATTCTTAGGAACCAGGACAATTGTGGGGAAAAGTTTTGAAACATGCCTGCAAGCTCCACATGTTAGCTCTACTTGTGTACAGGCCAGTGTCTTATGTTATTTATGACAAACAAGAGAACAACTATTATTGAGAGTTTTAAGCTAAAGCAAGAATTTCACATACACAAGAGAGATGGGGAATACATTGATTTCTCCCCTCTTTTATTTTATTTTATTTTATTTTTAACCTAGGGTTTCTGTTCCTCCTGACCCTTTTGCATTATTCATATCTTCCTGTCAAGCCACCAATTATCATGTGACATTCACTCTCCAGTGAGAAACCAAAGCCAAGTGCTCCTTGACTTATTGGTGCTTGTCACCCCTTGTAAAGCGGTAAATTGTTTCAGATACAAGATGATAAGGAAGAGCACCAGTGAAAGAAAAAGCAGCCAGCTGAAAAGGTCGGCATTTTTCTCCTAATCCTAAGTAGGCTCAGCTTTTGCTTTTTGACCATTTTTCTATGGAGTCACTCATCAAAGATGAACTTTTAATAACTTCTTAATCACTGTAGTAAACGTCTCAATATAGGTTTTATTGAATGTTTTTAAAATTTCATTTGCATGGCAAATCAAAGCCAGGAAAAGGAAATAATTAAGTTTTCTTGAATTCCACTTGGCAGAGAGATGTGCTCTGATGAGATTTCATCTTTCATAATTTGATAGAGAATCGTACATGCATATATTTTACATCAGTTAGAGTTTTCAAGTTACCTTCTCACAGAGGTTGAGGTATTTCCACTTTAATTGCCATTTTTCCTCTTATTGAGTTTTGACACCTGTAGTTCAGGGGGAAGTGTTTAGAATTTTTAGCAACAGAATGCTCATGCCTCACCAAATGACTGCAGATCCATAAGATATTGCCACTGCAGTTAAAGTAGAGTCATAGTACACTAAATATGTAATGTGGAAAGATTATTAGTCCGTTTCCTCTTGTCATGAACTCTCGCATGGCAATTGGTAGGATTCTCTGTACAGGGGAAGTTCAAGCATTTGGCAAACTACGCAATTGCTGAAGGTGCAATCCTCTAATAGGCGCAGTTAAGGCATGCTGTGGGCGGTGGCGTCTTGGGTGCTGAGAGTGCCTTCCCAGTGGCTGCATCAGGGCTCGGTGCCATCGCACTCCCTGCTGCGGGTCCCCGCCGAGGCCGAAGCAGAGGCAGTGGTGGCGGAGAAGGTGCGGGGCCTGGCACTGCTGCAGAGGTTCATCGCCTGCCCAGAGCTGGCTGATATGCCCTAGTGCCCCCAGAAATGACTGGAAGACTTAACTAGAAAGATGGAAAGACACTGAGATTGAAAAAAAAAGACAGTAAGTGTGAGAGAAAGTAAATTAGGCACATTTATCCATCCAAGCAGAAAGCTCAGAAAGCTCAAGTGATTCGTTCTTCAATATCTGGTGTGAAATCCCTGTCTATACAGTTGTATCTGTGGTTCTGAATTAGGTTTGCCACCATTTCATGTCTGTCTGTAAGTATCCATGTCAGGCTTCTTCTCTGATCTCACTTTCCCTTCCCTTCTTCTCGCTGTCTTTATAAATTAGAGCATGGGTCTGATTTGTGTTTGTTTGTTTTTTGTTCATGTTGACCTTTTCCTATGTACAAAGCTACTGAATGGTAAAAATGGCTACCTGGGAACTGCTAAACCCACACTGTGGTACCCAGCATATATAAGATAACTTTCCCCAACCCATTGCTCTTCAGACTTTTGGCCGACAATTCTCCCAAACAATATTCACAGTGGTTGGATAATGAGTAATGTACAAAAAAAAAACTTTGCAAAAGCATCACACTGGAAGACCAGCTTATAATGCAGAAATGCAAAAACAAGAAGTATGATACCTCAAGGTTAAGGTTGAGTTTTTTTAATCATCAGAAGATTGAGGCTTTAATCTCTAGTATCTTTAGTTAGCAGGAATGTGGCTGGCATAGGAGACCTGCTGTCAGAAGAGAGAACTGGGATAGATAGAAAAATGGTTTCAAGTGAATGTATAGCTTCTGTCATTTTTTTTAATAAAGCAGAGGATCTCTTAACTCAGAGCCTTTTGGATATGCTGAAAGAAGCCAAATGATTGACAGGCTATGGAGGAGGAAACTGATTGATTCCAGTCTTTGCTTTCCTTACACTCTATAGCAAAAAGAGATGTTTGGCACCAAGGGTGCCATCTAGCTTTTCTCATTGCTGCTAAAATATGGCAAGTGGCAAGAAGCATTGAGAAGTTTCCTAATAGCCAGCAACAACAAAAAAGCATCAGCCTCTGTAATTGGTTCGAGACAGCATCTTGAGTAGACAGGGATTAAAGGCACTGGAGTGTAACCAGTCACAGAGCCCAAAGTAACAAGCATCCAGCATCACATTAGCAACCAAGACAACATTAATTATTTAACTGCAGCATTCGGGATAATTTAACTACAGTAGCAGGAGTACAAAAGCTAATTTTCTTTAAAAAAAAAAGGCAGAATTTTCAAGATTCACAAAATTCATAGACATGACAAGAAAAGACTCTCTCTCACTCACTGTAAGACACACTCTCCCCTGAGACACAGAGTTCAGGATCTGTGTTCACATTTCAAGATAAAGCAAATGAAAGTGTTCATTTTCTGTATTTGTTGCTGTTGTGTGATTCAATAAGGGAAGGTGAACTATTTCATTACCAGCCAATTTATGTAGTGTGACAGGCTGACACAGTTTGGTTTGCCATCTGTGAAAGACAAATAACAAGCTACTTTGTAATTTGCAAGTCTAAGATGAAATAGAAACTTCTCCTTGCAAGATGCCTCTCATTGTACTGGGAACCTACACAGATGCCATTCTGTAGGTATGCCTTGCTCTGCCCAGCATTCTGAGAACCCTTTTCGGTATTAAGGTCAAACCACATGCAACCATGCATATATTTCCTCTGACATCTTCATTTTAGCTTCCTATCTTATGTTTGCAGCTGCATCTTAATACTCATGAATGTTGTACAAAATGATAGTCAATGTGCTGTGTTTCAGGGTCCAGACTTTGGAATGGGCTTCAGAAAGATAAATTTATTAATTGATTCTGAAGCTGAAAGGAAGCAATGAAGCTAATATCTACTTCTGGAAAGATCTAGCAATCTGGAGCCAATTGCATCAATGCTTTTGTCTGCACCTTTTGCCTCAGAATATGTACATTACTCTACTGGTACATTTACAGGGAAACACCTGGGTTTTATATATGTGTACCTACGTATTGCCACAGTGTGTGCTACAAGAGGAGAAACAATAAAATGGCAACAGAGACAATAGTTCTAAATACATAGGCTTCACATGTATGGGAATTACCTTATTTACTTGAGTCTAATGCAACATTGAATCTAATGCGGATTGCAGTTTTCAAAACTCTGAAACCCAAAAAAATAATTGCTGCAGAATATAATGAATAGCAGCAAAAAGTGGATTCTTTGTAATTTGGCAAAAAAAAGTGTAGTACAGTTGCGTCAAGCTTAGAATTTCTTCTTTAAAAACAAAAGTGTCAGAACACCAGAGCTTCCAGCAATGGAAAAGAAAACTTTGGGGTGCATCTATGCTGTAGAATGAATCCACTTTAACTGCCCTGGCTCAATGCTATGGAGTGATGAGGTTGTAGTTTGACAAGGTCTTCTCTGCAAAAGAATGCTGATGCCTCACCAAACTACAAATCCCAGGATTGCTTAGCATTGGGCCATGACAAATTAGAGATGACGTCCCTCAAATAGGAGCTCCAGGTCTCCTGAAGCAGCTTCCCCTTTTGCTTTAGCAGCTCAACACTAAGATAACTGTATGACACAAATTTACCTTGCTCTAATTTGGGCAAGGTAAATTTGCCAAAAAAAGGTGAGCATTAGATTCTAGTAAATAGGGTAATATTTGGTTGTGCTTATTGAAAACATAGATTGGATAGCAATGCCAATCTGTTTTGGTGATTGGATTCAGCACTTTAAAGTTTGGCCTAAAATACAAAACAGAATCCGTGTCCCACTGACATGACAGCCATCAGTCACTGCTGTGTGCATTAATGCAAAAGCACATGCCCAGCACAATTTATACAAGAAATGCTATCTTTAGGAGAGGAATGTTCTCTATGGGATATCAAAGAAAATTCACACCAAGAGAGTTTCATTATGTCAATAGATGTAGCATAAGAGCTGCCTGTTGTTCCACAAACAATGACTCTTTCCAAGTCAATAAATAATGTAAAACATTATTTCTTTCCTCTTTGGCCCCAGAAACGATTTTAAAGGAAATTCTGCTAGCTTGAGGCACCCTACCCAGCATGTCTCTTTGTTTACAATGGCAAGTACAAATGTATATCTGGATTTTATTCTACCAGCACAAAAGCATCATTTGGGCTTCTGAGATTAGACTCTAAATACATATTTCTGCATCATACTGTTTTGTGAATACTTTTAAGCATATGCAGTTCAAGCACAGAGGCATCCCTATGAATGATACCATTTCAGATGGATTTCCACAGGTTGAATTGGTACAATTCCTTGGTGTAGTGCTAATAAGGTACTACAACAAAGCAAATTTGGAAGACACCTACTGTTCAGGAAAGCACTTCAAAAGCTTACTAAAAATAAAGAATAAAATTTACCATGTATTACAAAGTCCCAACTTCCTTGCTTGGAGTCTGGGTTAAAATCTGATCCAGTAAATATTGACTATCTACATAGTGGAAGGCATTAAAAAACCAAGGCAAGAAATAAGTTAGTGATCAAATGACAGATCCTAAACCCGGAAAGGCACAGATTTGTATTTGAACTGTTCATGGATTTCATTGTATGTCTTAGGCCAAGAAAGAACTCCTTTACCCATCTTGGATTATTTCAGGATAAGTAAGACCAGAATGCAATTTGTGCAATAAATTGTGAAAAAACAATGCTTATGATATTGTGTCTACCATACAATAGCAATGGAGGGGTTGTTCAGAAGTTTTCAACTCAGTGTTTTCAATTTCAGTTTGGGAGGCAATGATGCTAAACTATCCCCTCCTAGTACACACCTGCATATAGAACATTCCATGAATACCTTCATTGTCTGTGGTCCCAATGGAGGGCATGGTTAGAACTTGGCAAATCTCTTACTATCTGATAAGGGTCCAACAGGGATGAGAAACTATGAGACATCTGCTAATTTTCCCAGATGAAGATGTTGATGCTGACAATGAAGATGACAAGGATGGTTTCATTTATATCTTACATTTTCCTTGGTATTGGGAATACAGTGGAACCTCTACTTAATAATAATAATAATAAAATAATAAAATTTTATTTATACCCCGCCACCATCTCCCCAACGAGGACTCAGGGCGGCTTACATGGGGCCATCCCAGCTCAAGATAAATAATAATACATAGCCTGCAATATTTCAAATTATGGACTATTCCTTCTCTGCATTGTAGAGACCATGCAAACATGCATAGGGAAGGGGTGGCTGTGCTTGGTACAGCCTGTTGAAAGGCTTCAGTTAAGTTGGTATATACCGTGATGCTTGTTCCTCATCTTGATATTTGTCCAGCATGGAACATTTGAATATGCAGATCTGCTGATGTCACAAAGGCATCAAATGGAATAGGGAGAAGAAAACGGCTAAGTGATCAGATCACAGCAAATGACAAATAATTTTATCATCTTGGATAAGGTTTTTTAAACCAGTGTTTTTTTGAAACCCTAGGATTATGTAAGAGGCTGCTAGGAGATCATAACTGAAACAAAAATCTTGTTTTTTGAGCTGTATATATACAGTAATTGCCCCATCCAAATTTTTTTATATAGTAGCTCGGTATCAAGTAGCATGTATGGTAATCAGTGCATTAAGAGCTTGCTGCAGAGAATAATAGAAAATGCTTAGAATGCTTTTGTAATGTAGATCCCAGACAAAAGGAGGCAAAAGACGAACATTTTGGAAGAAAGGAAAAGTGAGTCTGCAGGGAGGAAGCAAGCAAGAAGGCTTGAGTACATAGACCAAGGAAAGAAATGGAGAGGTAGGGATTCTCTCAACAGGGTAGGGATTCTCTCAAAACCCATCTCTAATCGCTTGACAAAGGCTGATGTCTCTTTTCTGCACTCTTTCTACTGGACTCACACTGAGCTGCCAGTATGGCATGCTTGAATCCTTTCACAGTCATTACCTGAATCGGTTGGGCTCTTCCCAATGATTTGAATATCCCACATTTGACTCCTGTGTGGCAAGGATTTGTTTCGATTGGTAAATTGGGTTAGTAGAGGATACTTGAAGTGGTCTCTGCTCAGCAGATGCTACCGTCCATAATGAAGACAGTTCTCCCAAAGGAACTCTGTGTATCTTTGTTGACAGATTAAAGAAGTTGCAGGGCACAGTGCCAAACATAGATTTGTGTGGGCTTCAGTGGATCTTAATAAAATTTAATATAGAATAATAAGGAATAATAAGGAACAAAATTATCATAGGCAACCCATCTATAAAAGCAAACTTTATGGAATTCCCTTACTACCGAGAGCAATTACTACTGTGTACAAGTCCACACCCCTCGTAATTACAGTTTTCCCACTGTGAGAGAATGACTAACAGATATGTTGCATTAAGATTCTCGCTTATGTTTTGTGAATTAGTGGATAGATGTCCAAGAGCACGAGTCATTATTTTGATCTGCTTCTTTGCTTTGTTTTCCCCCCACATTCATGAGCATATATGCAATCATTTCAACTTTCCCTGTATCATAGAAGCTATTGTCCTCAGTACCTGTTGATCCTTTGCCAACAGGTCTATGTCTCTTCTTTGAGGACTTTAACCTCAGTGAGACCCATTGCAAATTCTGTCTTACCATCCTTTATAAGGAGCAATCCAAGCCCGGGGCTGTGGCGCAGATGGGAGAGCAAGCCAGTGCAATTAACTGCAATGGATCACTGACCAGGAGGTCATAAGTTCGAGGCCCGCTCGGAGCTATGTTGTTGTTTGCCTTTGTCCTATGTTTAAAAGCATTGAATGTTTGCCTAATATGTGTAATGTGATCCGCCCTGAGTCCCCTTCGGGGTGAGAAGGGCGGAATATAAATACTGTAAATAAATAAACTCTTACTAGAAATCTTTTTTCATGAAACTATAGATGATAGTTCAGGAAGCCAAATATTATCCAACAACACCCTGCAGAACCTGCTGTTCATTTTTGTATACTTCTCTCTATTCCTGGGACATGTCCTTCAACAGAAAAAAGTGATGAAATAATCTGTTCTTAGGGTCCTTCAGCTTCCTACCTGCAAAGCTGAAGAGCATTGGAGGGTCTATGAGTACCTTTTATTCCTACATGGATCAAAAGGAAGGAGTAACAAGTGGTGGATTGGATACATCTTGTTATCCTCTATGTTATATTATACATCTTTGCTCCTAGAAGATGGCCCACTTTTTAGTGCATGTTGTTAGACTTGCAACCACTCCTATGTTCCTGTTGTCCAAAAGTGCAAATAGTTTATATTTGCTGAAAGTACAGCTTCTCTCATCATAAGCCAAAACCACAAACATAGCACAGCTATTAGCTGCATGTCACTGCAACAGCTCCCTCACCGTTCATGTTCACTTACCCTAGACAGAGAATGTTAGAAAATCCCATGCCTCCTCCCAAAATGCCCATAAAAATATTTGTTGTCTATATCCTGTTAACCCAGAACCTATTTTTATTACTTCACAATGTTTTGTGTAATGGCACAAAGAAAGGATGTAATCAAGATTATATCTCTAGTTCTGTAAATTCTTGATATTTTCCACCATTTGCAGCAAATAAAATGACATTGTTGAGTCATTTCAATCTGTATCTATTACAGACAGGTATCCACTTCAAAGATAGTCAGTCTATAAGCTTCTCTTATAGACTGATATAAATTGGAAACGAAAGGAAACACTGGGCAGAAGAGTTCAGTTGAAATGATGAAATGAATAGCATGATCTTGAAGGGAGAACGACATACAAAGGGAAAGTATTCCCAAAGCAGCAGGCAGCAAGGGAGGGAGGAAGAAGTTGTCTGCTATCATTCCAGGACCCCTGGTAAGTGATCCATTCACTGTCTTTTGTTGTAGGTCTTGAAAGCATCCAGTACTGTCATCTGTCTTCTAGGCTTGGAGTCTCCAGCTGAGGTATTACTTCTTTGCTGCCCAAGTCAGGGTTTTTTTATGATCTACAAACACTCTACGGGAATATCATTACAAATCCAGTGCTGAAAGAGACTCTGCATCTTAAGTGTGCCTTCCACAGCCACCTCTGAATATTCTGCCAGGAGAGATTTAGAACATTGTCTCTATAAATGCTTTCAAGTCCAGACTAAAAGCAATATTCTTTAATTCATTCTTTGACCCAACAGTGGCTTTATCTTAGGTTATCACTTGTTAAGCACTCTGTCATGTTTTAAACATGAAGGCAACGGCTGTGTATATACATGCCACGTACTGTATTTTGCTTGTATAGCTTTGACAATAGCAATTCATAAGCATCAAAGCAATTTTACCTTTTATGCCTACAAATTATATATTAGCCAAGTTCCATTCACAAGGGATGCAGTCTATTTTAGAAAGGAAAAATAATATATATTTTTCTTATTAGATTCAGACTGCTTAGCTGTACATCACTAATCATTTCATATTAATTAATTTTTTATTTATAATGCTCTTTCCAGACATTCAGAATAGGTAACAAGGTCTTCAGTAAAAAAAGTCTCTCAACTCTAAGTGAAACCTCTAGACTGGACCATATTCATAATGTCAGATCTGACCAAAGGCATATCTAATCTGACATGCTATTTCTGACGGTGTTCAAACAGATACTCCTGGCAAGCCCACAAGCTGGACATGAGTGCAAAAGCACCCTGCCGCTTGCATTCCTTAGCAAGAGATATGCAAAGGCATAGTGTCCCTTACACTGGAATTACTATATTGGAATGGTCATTGGTCATCATGCTAGTTCTTTCCTCAGATAATTTGTCTAAACCCCCTTGGAAGCCCTCCACCAGATCTTCATCCGTGCATTTTGGAATAGCATCACACATAACTACACACCTTGTGAAGTCCCAGATATCTATATTGACTATCTCAGGTACAATTTCTCATTCTGAGGAGTTTTTGCAATCTGGGATCCATAACAGAAGCTGAATATCTCTTATCTGAAATGCTTAGAACCAGAAATGTTTGATATTTTGATATTTTCAGGCTTAATGTAATTATGAGATATCTCAGAGATGAAACCCTAGTCTAAAGATGAAAGTTTCCTATGCACCTGGTGAATTTGTTGTATAATTTTGAAGCAAAATTTGTGCACATTGAAGCATGAGAAAGCAAAAGTGAAACTATTGCAGGCACCCATGTGCACAATTTTGAATGTTAGAATATTATGGATTTTGGAATTCTGGATAAGTGATGCTCAACCTGTTCCAAGTACAGGGAGGGGTTGTAAGAGAGACTTTATAGCTGAACAGTGCAAAAAGGGGAGGGGAGGAAGAAGACAAGGGCAACTTATCCCTTATATTTTTGTGAGCAGTTATTAAAATGCCCTACTCCATAGTGGAGGGTACAGTTAATAAACCTGCAGAGTTTCAGAAGGAAACACATTTTATTTGGTTTATATATTATTGTTGGTGTAATGAGTCTTCAAATGGGGATAAGGTGATTTATTTACATGTATTCTTCCCCATGGGGAAATGTGTACAAAAATACACATGCACAGTAATGTGCAGAGCTTTGAGAAGGTGATTTGTGTGTTGCTCTAGTAAAAACAAATGAAACAGAGAAGTGAAATAGGCCTTTGCACATCCATGGTTTCCTTACAATTAGCCCCTGACAACCCTAACTTCATTCTGACAAGCTAGAATGGAATGATAACACCCTTCAGCCCTTTAGTCATCTGATAGCAACAACAAAAAGTGTAGCAGGTGTTGCCATCACAATTCCACTATGCAGAATGACTTGTCTTCTCAGTATTTAGGTAACTGCCTTCCAGAAACACCTCCTGCCAATTTCCCTGTAGCATAAAGTGCCAAGAGCACAATATTCCTTTCACAAGCAGTAGCAAATCTCTGGGGTCTTCTCTACTATTACAAGCCATTTATATGCCTAGGAAGAGAATGGGATTGCTATGAACTTTAGGCTCCTCAGAGCAATATGAGAAGTCTCCTTTGTTAGCCTTCATCCTTGCTACAAAAAAAGAACATATCAAGTATGTTCAGGAGAAAGAAATATGAAGAACACCTGTCTGTTATTAAGCATGGTTAGTCATTAGAGCTGATGTTGTTCAGTGACAGGCAATGTTTTTAAAAGCCAGTGGGTTGAATTCAGATAAATGGAACAGATTAATTGATATAAAATACCTCTACTTGCTTTTGAGTAACTATATACTATAGACCACCCCATTCAGTGAGGACCCTTATCTCCACTGTGTAGCATTTTCATGATATTAAAAAGACTGATACAGGTGGATGTGTGAAGCTTCCATTTGCTCAGATGCATGCATCTACATAGAAAGTAATATGTACAGTAGAGTCTCACTTATCCAACATTCGCTTATCCAACGTTCTGGATTATCCAACGCGTTTTTGTAGTCAATGTTTTCAATACATCGTGATATTTTGGTGCTAAATTCGTAAATACAGTAATTACTACATTGCATTACTGCATATTGAACTACTTTTTCTGTCAAATTTGTTGTATCACATGATGTTTTTGGTGCTTAGTTTGTAAAATCATAACCTAATTTGATGTTTAATAGGCCTCTCCTTAATCTCTCCTTATTATCCAACATATTTGCTTATCCAACGTTCTGCCGGCCCGTTTATGTTGGATAAGTGAGACTCTACTGTATATTGATATAGATACTACTACTGTTACTGCAAATAGTTTAGTATCTGTGCTCCAAAAATGGGCTAGGGATTGGTAGTTTGGCTTATTGCAAATTAATTCTGATGAAACCTGATACTACAAGTTATAGATCCATAACTGTTCTGTAGTCTATTACATCACATATACAATTTTGTGATACTATTACCACAAATGTAAATGCCCCCACACCTACCTTAAAAACCAGTGGCCATATTTGAGCAATGGAGATACATTCAGCTGATGACTAGATTTGTTGGGGCATTTTAATGGTGCTTTTCTTGCATGTCAGGATGTACTAATGTACAAACAGGATACATAGATCCACTTTCCTTGTACTTGCAAACAGAGACAGGCCGGGCTGTGGTGCAGGCTGGTTAGTAGCCAGCTGCAATTAATCACTCTGACCAAGAGGTCATGAGTTCGAGGCCAGCCCGTGTCGGGGTGAGCACCCGACAATTAAAATAAAAATAGCCCCTGCTCGTTGCTGACCTAAGCAACCCGAAAGATAGTTCCACCTATCAAGTAGGAAATTTAGGTACCACTTATATGTGGGGAGGCTAATTTACAACACCATAAAAAAATCATTCAGCCACCGTTGGAATGAGAAAGTTGCCGCCGCAGTGGATAATGAAGCAGCTGCTCCCCCTGTGGCCAGAATCAAGCATACCCTCAGGAAGCTGGAAGCTGGAGAAGGTTTAAATTGCCTCTGCGTCTGTCTCTGTTCTATGTTTATATGGCATTGAATGTTTGCCTTATATGTGTACAATGTGATCTGCCCTGAGTCCCCTTCGGGGTGAGAAGGGAGGAATATAAATACTGTAAATAAATAAATCAAATAGTCACATGCAACATAGGCAGATATTCATGCCGAGTCACATAGGAAAGAGAAAGATGGATTTTTCATTCTCCATATATAGCCACCTGCTGATAGGTCATCAGTAAGGGACACTGGCTGATGCAACTCCTTTAGAATAAACCTCACATGGTTATGACTCAGCCATCACAACATTCCCTTAGGTGACATTCATCATGACATTCATAGTCACTACCCAGGCACTTTCAATCAACCACATGTTCATCAAACAGTATTTTTTCCATGAGTAGGAATGCTTTTCCATTTCTATCTAACAGAATATTGCTGATAGTCTTTCTTTATACCTGGTCGTTTTCCAAAATTGGGACTCAAAGGTAGCTTAGAACAGTGGTTCTCAAAGTGAGCCCCTGGGGCTCGCGCAAGCATACTGGGGGTTCCACACTTCCCTCCTCTCTCCCCCTCCTCCTCTCCCTCCAAGCTTTCTCTCCTCTTTCTTGTTCCTTCTCCTCCCTCTGCCTCACTTGCCACCAAAAGCCTTTTTTCCTTGTCTCCCTTGCTACCAAAAGCCTTTTTTCCTCCCCTCCAGTGCTGCGAAAAAGCCTTATTGCATGGCAGAAGGGGGTTGGACTGTATCACCCCTGAAGTTACTCCTATTACTCCTATTACTCCTACTCCTACTACTACTACTACTACTACTACTACTATCACAAAGACTAGATGGCCATTCGTGGAAGTGCTTTGATTTTGCTTTACCTGCATGGCAGAATGGGGTTGGACTGGATGGCCCTGGGGTCTTGTAAATAATAACAAAACTTTATTTATATTCCACCCTATCTCCCCAGGGGGATTCAGGGTGGATTGCAACATACAAAAAAAGCAAACATTCAATGCCTTAATAAAAACAAACATGTAGAGACAAAATAATCCAGAATAACTCCACATGTAAATGTAAAATTAAAACCTAACATGAATAAATTAAACAAAATGTAAGCAAATAAAACTGTATAACAACATGAAACCTAAGCATGAGACATCAATTTTGATTTACAGGAGCCAACCAAAGTTCGTAAAGTCATGTGGGTTGATTGTGTGGCCAGTGATGACCGTTGGGTCAACATGGATTAGCAAGGCCCAAATAGAATAGTTGAGAGAAGAGCTGTACGTTGCAGCCTAACCAGGTTTTGGGCTTATGGATATTGCAGCCCATCAACAGTACAATTTTATAGAATGTACCATTATACAGACAAGCATTTTCTAATGTGACCACTCATAAAATAGAAAAACAAGCAATGAGTATTTCTTAGAAATATCATTACAAATGTCAAATCCAGGCAACACTGGATGACTATACTATGGGGTGAGGGATTATTCTCCAGTGTTAACTTCATAACATGATGGTTCTAAGATTGCAGTCCAATGCATATCTACTTGACAGTGAGTCTTCAAATTCCTTAGGAAATGAAATGTTTTAAAATTTGATTTAAAAATAAATAAATAAACTGCTTTAGAGCCTTTTAAATCTTCTGTCTTTATTTGTTTTTTTACTTTGCTACCAATTTAATTCTATTTTAAGACAGAATTGCTGTAATTTCTTAATGATTCCGTAATCATTTTAATTTCTCTGCCATTGTTTTCAAACTTTTTAAGCTGCAGAGCCCTTTTTGAAGCAAAAGTTTCTTGTGGAGTCCCAAGAAAGTTTATATATTATACTATATATTATATATCATGTTTATATCAGGCATGTGCAAACTTTTTGACAGACTGGCAGGGCCAGTGGCAGATGGATGGAGAGTGTTTGTGTTAACTGGGAAAAAAATGAACCAATTCCTGCGCACAGTGAACATATCCTGCTTGTAGTGGCAAAAAAAGGGAAAAAAATAACAGTACAATGTTTAAAATGAAGAACAATTTTAACCAGTATAAACTCAACAGTATTTCAGTGGAAGACACATACAATGTCTTCTTTGCTCATTAGCTTCCAGAGAAGAGGAGGATTAGATAACAAGAGATCAGTACCAGACCTCTGGTTGAGAACTATATAAATATAGTTCTGATGGCTCAGCCTTGTTGCTGGGGGATAACTTCAAGAGTTGTGCAATTCAGCCAAAAGGCATGCCATTTATGGTCCATTAACAGCTCGCCCCTCATTCTGTATACTGGGAAGTTACTCAAATAGGGAGGGGTTTTGCCGTTTTAACCCGGCAAAGATTCATTGGCTACAATGAGAAACTTTAAAGGCTCAATCCTCAGCCATTTTAAGGTCTATCTGCATGAAACCTACCTCATTTTTGAACCCAAATCTACTAATTCTTTAGAATTATTTTAAGTGTTAACCATAACATTTTTTTAAATAAGACAAACCGCAAGAGAGGATTCTGGGAATTGTAGTTGCCGGTTGTGTCCATTCTTAGCCAATCAGAGCATGGACACCATTAGGCTTTTTATTGAGAAAACTTCAGCTCCAATCATGCTCCTAAAGGAAGCATGATACCTGCCTTATGCAAGTGCTGCTGGGAAAGCTAATTCCCAGGACCCTCTCTGGAGGAGGAGGGAACTTTCCAAGAAAAAAATGGATAGAGGCTGCTTCTGTTGGGGAACAAGGCAGATCCCTGCCTCAGGTATATTGCAGACTTAACTCTTTCCTCTCCAGAACCAATAAAATCTGGCTCTTTTAATCCATTATGCTGAGCTTTTTGTCTCCCTCCTCCCCATTCAATTTTTGGATATTTTATAAAAACGGCCCACTGAAAACTCCAAATCTTTTTTGTTCAAACTGATTTGGACCCAACCCTAACAACTTCTATCATTCCCAACCTGTTTAGCAAAGGAGTAAGATAATGATGTTGGGAAATGTAGGCTATCAAGTATGTTAACATGTCTGATCAGTTTGGAACTCCCATTACCCTTTATTGCCCCAGGATTTTAAGTAGGATCATGAAGGGTATGCATTGCATACCAAGTTTAGTCCAGATCTATCACAGGTGGGATTCACACAGCTCTCTGGATGTTGCTGGACTACAGCTCCCATCATCCTCTATCCGTTTCTCTCCCCCCAAAAACCCCCCGCAACCCTCCAATATTCTAAGTTGGATCATGATCGACATGTATACCAAGTTTGGTTCAGATTTATCAAACGTACTTTCACACACAGACGCAAACACACACATACACACTACTTCTACTACTCCTACTTTCATTCCTTGCTTATTTATTGGAAACAGTCATATCTCTCCTTTCCTCAACAGAGCTCAAGGTGGCTAGCAAATATAATTAAAGAATTATAAAATAATAAAGATAAAAAGCTACAGAATTAGAATTAAAACAAAAGAACAGAGAGGTGAACAGTACAAATACCTATTTAAGAAGCATTTAATTAGACTGCTTTATAAACTTAAAAACAATTAAATGAGAGCAACCATTCATGACCCAAAGCCTGCCTGAAGAGGAAGGTTTAAAAAACTTTTTTGGAAATCCTTTATTTATTCATTTGATTTATAAATCACTGATCCCCTATATTCCTTCTGTCATGTTGTTGCTTCTTCCCTTTTTGAATGGCTGGACAAGGAAATGGTAAGAGTGGCCACAGATGGCTGGTCCCCTGAGATACCATTGGCACTTTCCCATCTCTTCAGAATGGTCCTTAATTTATATACAGGTCATATCAAAATCTTTCATTTTGGCCCCAGAATGCCCCCTTGACTTATACATGGGGTTGACTTATACATTAGTATATATGGTATTGATCATGAAAAGGCTATGTAAGGATATAGTTCTCTAAAGAGTGACCCCTTCATAAAGGCATTTTAGAGCTTGGCATAGCTTTCTCTCTGGTCCCAATTAAAATGTGTATGTAGTAAAGTTAAGACATATAAGATAAAGGAATTAATGCTAAAGATATTGGGAAACCTTCTTAAATATGCCATTGTTGTCAGCCTGCTTATGAATGATGGTGAGTGGCATTTTGAGGGGTAGGTTGTTCAGGTGAACACTGTGTTTCCTCTGTACACCATAACTGCATAAATGCAGATTTGGGTACTCAAAACTGAAGTGACAACTTAAAAGGAACCTGAAGGGGAAACTCAGGAAGGAAGTCTCCTGGGAACTTCTCTTGTTCAAACTGTATTGAAATGAATAAAAACTGTGAATGGGGAATATCTGAAAAGAGAAATGTCAACATGTTTAATTCAAGCATTGTCAGGAGCAACGCATAGTCAGTTTGGAAACTTTAGGTGGTGAAACTCAGCAAGTGCAAGTTACAATATTAATGTTGATTACAGTAGAGAGAGAGAGAGAGAGAGAGAGAGAGGGAGAGGGAGAGGGAGAGGGAGAGGCAAAATCAGCTAGAAAGGCATTTTCCTCCTTCTTTCCTCCCTCTCTTCCTTTATGCTATTTTCAAAATGTTATCACATATAGATTGATGCTGTAGCATCTGCCAGTTGGGTCCCTCCAGGCACTACAGAAAATTGGTCTGCAGTTTCCCATTTCATTCCAACCATACCAATTACTTGGGCAGTTCTTTTGAAGGCCCTTGGAATATTCAACAGAATTAGTTTCAAAAGAAGCCACAGTGCTGGTTCCCCACCAATCCCCTTTAGTGCATGTTCTTCAGGAATATTGTGAGAGCTAAGAACAATTGTGTAGCAAACTCTATGCATTTCACAAAAGTATTTCCCGAGAAGTCACTGTGTTACATTCTTTTGGGATGTCCACAGCTAATATGTTTGTGTTTGGAACATTTTTTAATAAGTGTTTCACATTGTTTTGACACAAGTAGTGAAGGAGCACTGATCTCCTTTGCAAGCTTGTAAGCTATTTTTCTTATATAGCCCCAAATTTTAATGCAGCATATGTTTAGGCCAAATTATTGCAGGCTATTTAATTCTGTCGACCAGGTGTGTGAGTTCAATGGAACAAATCAAAATGTCTTGCTTTTCCATTACAACAAAAGGACTGAGATTGGGGGGGGGGGGGGTTCTACCCTGTGCAAGTGGGCTAGAGAGGGACTGAATCAATTTTGATTTTGGATGTTACACAGAATTGCTTCTGCATTCATCTAGGTGTGATTCATTGTTATGTATGGCACAATTTACTGTGAACGTCTCATCTGTAGCTAGCACCACTGTTAAATAATTAAGACCTTCAAGAGCATGGATTTGCATTCTGAAGTTCATTTATTCAGAGTGTCTGTAGTAGAAGTCTCTGAAGGATGCTGGGTAGGTTCCTCTTGGTGAGGAGGCAACATCAGTAGAACCTTTTTCATATTGCATCAAGAAGTATCTAAAGTAGCCTTATGCCTTTTACCAAGCTGGGCAACAGCAAACAGATGGCACCCAAGTTCAGCTCTACCTCCTAAGACCCTCTTTCCTATGTGGCCCCTTAAACTTTCATAATTGCCCTCTTCTGCTCCATAGCAGAGGATAAAGAATTCAAAACACAGGCAGACAATTTGCTATAAAACAATTTTTTGCAGATTTCATCAGTGTTCAGAAGTGTTCTTTTGTAAAAAAAAAACAAAAAAAAACTTCAAGGAATAGCTCGTAACAACATGCTGTTGTTGAAAAATCCATTCCCACTCCTGTTTTATGGGATTACAACTAAACTCAGAGGGAATACTGAGTTTAGGGAAGATGGTATAGTAGTGCCTGCTACTGAAAAAATTCTATGATCTCTGGTTCCATTATCCCATTAGTCACCCCAGAAAGAAAGAGAGCAACTTCAGAAGTCAATATATCAGTCAGTGTTGTCACCACTCAGGTTGCTACAGTTAACATGCATTATTTCTAGTAAACATAGATGAGAAATAATGTAATTTATATTTGATGGGAATGTAATAATACAGTAGAGTCTCACTTATCCAACATTCTGGATTATCCAACGCATTTTTATAGTCAATGGTTTCAATACATTGTGATATTTTGGTGCTAAATTTGTAAATACAGTAATTACTACATAGCATTACTGCGGAATGAACTACTTTTTCTGATGAATTTGTTGCATAACATGATGTTTTGGTGCTTAATTTGTAAAATCATAACCTAATTTGATGTTTAATAGGCTTTTCCTTAATCCCTCCTTATTATCCAACATATTTGCTTGTCCAAAATTCTGCTGGCCCGTTTAAGTTGGATAAATGAGACTCTACTGTATATGAGATTTTTTTCATAAATATGTATAAAATTGAGTTGTTTAAAATAAAAAATTGAAGAGAAAACAAACCAGATATATTTCTCAAATCCAACATAAAGCTATGACTTCTCAGCACTTTATTGTCCAATCTTAAGTACATATATACTCAACCATGTTTGTGATAGCCAAATAAAGTAGCAATTTCTTAATTTTTTTCTGGGAATATTGTTATTTTAAATATAGCAAGCAGTTAAATTATTCTCTCCTACCTGAAATAACTCTGTCGACTTGGTCAAAGAATTTGGGGGTTGAATTTGTTGCTTTCTTTTCTTTTTAACTATACAGTTGAATTGAGTTAACTAAGGAGATGTTACATGATGGAAAACTGAATATATTATCCTTCCCATGCTGATAAGAATGGCTGTAACCAGACAGTAGTGAGAGAACAATTAAAATTTTGATTTTTAACTTTTAATTGTGTGATCGATCGATTTAGATGAAGTTTTCCCAAGATTTTCTACAGGAGCTGCTGAAAAATCTAGAACTACCAAATATGATGAAGATGATGTGAGAGAAGATCTGAGATGGGAGACAACTGGAAATACAATTTTACAGACAGAACTGCTGGGAGATGAAATGCAAATGGTATTGCTGAGAAAGCTAATTCTGAATGGATGGATATGGAAAATTTTATAGAAGATTAAACTAAAGTTTATTTAACAGAGGAATTGGCCTGTAAAATTGAGGAGAAAAGGACTGAACAAGTTCTGGATTGCAAAATGGAAATTACAGAGTAGGGTTGGGGAGTAGGTTAATCTGTACATAATATGCATGGAATTAGAAATATGAATGAACATACCCAAGGTGATTTCATGAAAATATTAGCCTGTAAGATTGAGGAGAGGATTGAAAATTGAGGTGAGATAATAATAAAATTGAAACATATTTATGCCAGAATAATTAGTTTAAAACAGAACTAGAAGGTGATAGATATACGTAATAACAAGATATGAAACTGGGAACCTGGGGAGATCAGGGGAAAGGCAGTGGGAGGTCATGGTTACTATGACTGTGTTGAAAGGTAAGAATTAAATCTGAAATGAAACTGAAGGAATAATGTTTCAGTGAAGTTTGTTTGTGAAACCTGATTACAGGATAATGACACTGAAAACCAGATGTGGATGTAGTTTTAAAAGGATTTTATAAAATGAAATTGGATAGAAATATTGGAGCTTAAAAATGAAATGAATATAGAGTTGGTTCATAATATGTAGTAGATTTATAAAATTAGTATTACTTAAATTTAGTTATTTTTTTTTGAAGTACTTGTGCATGTGAGGGGGCTTCCAGGACTCTTTTCTCCCTCGTTTTAGAGCTGTTGGGGTGAAATTTACTACAATAGTAGAACATGTTTAACACCATTACGACCCCCCCCCCCCCAAAGGTTCAGACCGTTTCACTCATTTATTGATTTTTGGAGATATTTTTGTTTTTACCAAAAATCCTTTTTTAAAAAACAAACTACAAGAACTTTGTCTTGGAATTTCCCTACAATTACACAACATAACCAGGACATCATCCCCCCCCCCCAAGTTTCAGAAAGATTAGCACATCTCCTGATTTTTGGGGATTTCTTTAATTTTTTGTCTAGGAAAAATCTTTTTTAGCTGATGTGGCTAGCTGGAATGGGATGGGGTGATATTTCTTAAGCACTATATTAAGCAAGAACAAGGTCTCCCAAAACCCAGGGAATCTTTACAGTTTGTTCCCCCCCCCCAAAGGATTTGAACTCAGTGCTTTGACTTGTGGTTGAGATAAACAAGTGGTTGTGTTCTATTTTACTGAGTTATGCACACAGAGACAACTTGCCTTGGCAGCATTTTATAGCACTAGTGTGATCTCTGTGTGCACAATCCAGCAAAAAATGAACACAACCACCTGTTTAAATTAGGCACAAGTTGGCTTAGCTGCATTTTGTATCACTAGTGGGATCTCTGTGCACGTAATCCAGCAAAAAGGAACACAGCCTGTTGTTTAACTCTGATACAAATTACTGTAGCTGCTTTTTCTAGAGCTAATGTGGCATGTCCCACCAGAGGAGGAGGAGGAAGAGGAGGAGGAGGAGGAAGAGGAGGAGGAGGAAGAGGAGGAGCTGGATCCCATTCAGAGACTAATATAGTTTTACAAATTCTGAAACTTTATGGGCTTGCTTGCAGTGTTAAACGTGTCCGGGGATGGTGGTGGTGGTGGATATCAAGTCTGTCTAAAACCCCACCCTGCCCCATCCCACTGCACTCCAGTCACCCATAGCAGCTAAAAAATTATTTTTGACAAAAAATGTAAAAAAAATCCTTAAAAATCAGGAGATGTGTTAATAACTTTAATGAAATAGTAACAAAATTTCATTACTACCATAATAGTAATGAAATTTTTACTAACCATAATTTAGAAACACTTTAGAAACAAAATGCTGGTGGCCCCTAATTTTGTAATGACCTTTGAAACATTTTTTATGGGTCATACAGCCCTAATATATTCCTATGTATGTGTAGATTGTAGTGTATTTTGAATCTTGCAATAAAAATACAAAATTACGAATACCTCTGGAAGATGGGGTAGATGATAAATAAGGGGTGGGAAATAACTACAAAGCATAAGAAATTGGGGACTTCCAGTGAGGCAAGATGGTGGCAGGTTGGATTTCTTGAGGGCTCTCAAGAAGCCAGCCAAGCGAGACTATTGGGTTGAGCTATAAGCTCCCTCTGCCTGGCGGATCGAGCCCAGGGAGACAGCTAAACTCATAGGGCAGCCAATCAACGGACCCAAATAGCTCCCGTTCCTCAAGAGTGGGCACCCAAGGGACCCGGAGTGGTTGCCCACAGGGTACGGGGATCGCAGCGAAGTGATCCAGATCATTTTTAGAAAATAAGAACAGAGAAGAAGAAACAGAGGAATTGGAAAGAAAAAATAAGCTTTGAATAAAACCCCCATCTTTACCGGCAATAGACTTCACCTTAAAGTAAAAATATAAGAAAAAGAAATTAGGGAAAGAATACTATGCTTCGAGAGATGAGAAAAAATGTGGTGTATGTTAGAGATATGTTAAAGAATATGTTAAAGAAGAAATGCCATCTAAACTGATCTTCAAAGACAATAACGGGAGATTCTTAGGGGTAACCATTACAATAAATAATCAAACAATTCTAATCTGTAATATATATAGCCCAAATGGAGCCAAAACTAAATTTATAAAAGAAACAAATTGAAAAGTACGATTATGATGATTTAATCATTTTAGGGGATTGCATTTGATTTATCAAAAGACAAAACTAATAAGGAATGAAGGAAAACAAAATCCAAAACTAGCCAATTACCAAAACAATTCATAACATTAATGGAAAACTTAAATCTCAAAGATATGTGGAGAGAACAAAACGAAGAAGAGAAGGACTATACTTTCTATTCGAGTAGACATAAAACATGGTCCAGAATAGACATGGCATGGGCTACCAATTCATTAATGACCAAATTAAAAACAGTACAAATAATGTCATGTCTATTTTCAGACCACTGCACCTTAGAGATAAAAATAAAAGTAAAAAAACCTCAATACAGATGGCAATTTAATGAAAACCTAAAAAAACAAGAAGACATACAATTAAATAAACATTATTTAAAGAATATTTAGAATTTAATAAAGGGGAAGAAACTTCAAAAACAACACAATGGGAGGCATGTAAAGCCGTAATGAGGGGATATTTAATTCAACAAGCTAAAATTAAAAACAAAAGGAAGCAAAAAGAAATAAAAGAAATAATTGAGAAAATAACACACAAAGAAGAGCAATAAAAAAGAATCCCTATAACAAAAAATAAATAGAAATTTAGAAATACTAAGAAAACAGCTACAACTACTACAGACGGAGGAATTGACTAAAACATTACAATTTATTAAACACTATCATTTTCAAAATGCTAATAAGATAGGGAGATGGTTAGTAAACAAAATAAAGGGAAAAAACAAAAGAAACTTATTACAAAAATAAAAAAAGACGGAAATATATATCAAGAGGAAAGTCAAATTTTCAAGCAATTTGTAAATTTCTATAAAAATCTATAAAAAAGAACATGTATCTAAAGAAGATATAACGAAACACATTTGCCAATTAAAATTATCAAAAATAACAGAAGATCAGAGAAAACTATTAAATGACCCAATATCAATGAGTGAAATAGATTTGGCTATAAAAGGGCTTAAAAACAACAAGGCACCTGGCCCAGATGGGTATACAGCACAATTCTACAAAACATTCAAGGGCGAGTTGTCACCACTATTAAAAGATATACTAAACAATATACTGGAAAATAAAAACATGCCCAAATCATGAGAAAGGCAAATATAACATTCATTCATAAAGAAAACACAGACCCCATGGAAATAAATAACTACAGACCAATCTCCCTTTTAAACAATGATTATAAAATCTTTACCCAAATAATGGCAAATAGACTAAAAAAATTTTTTTAAAGGATTGGATTTCAGAAGATTAGGCTGGCTTTTTGCCAAAAAGACAAATTAAAGATAACCTCAGAATTTTAATAAATACTATAAAATACTACGAAGCACATAATGAGAAAGAACTGGCCCTATTGTTTATTGACGCTGAAAAAGTGTTCGATAAAATAAATTGGGAATTCATATTACTTCAAGAATTGGACATAGGACAAAACTTTCAAAAGGCAATAAAAGCAATTTATTACAACCAAGAGGCAACAATTATATTAAATGGTAAAGAAAGCAAATCGACAATTAATATAAAAAGAGGCATTAGACAAGGCTGCCCCCTGTCTCCTCTACTATTTATAATCATAATGGAAACCCTAATAAAAGAAATAAAAGAGGACAAAACTTTGGAGGGATTAAAAATAAAAAACAATTGTTATAAAATTAAATCGTATGCAGATGACGTGGTCTGTATAATTGAAAATCCACTTAAAAACCTAAATTGCTGGATCAAAAAAATTGAAAATTTTGGAAACTTGGCTGATTTTAAACTAAATAAAGGAAAAACTAAGATAATAACCAAAAACATGGACAAAAAGAAAAAATGAGAAAATACAAATATATCAGGACTTAAAATAGTTAAAAGTATTAAATATTTAGGAATACAATTCACGGCAAATAATTAAAATTTATTTATTTATTTATTTATTTATTTACAACATTTATATCCCGCCCTTCTCACCCGAAGGGACTCAGGGCGGCGTACAAATTGGCAACAATTCAATGCCTGCACATAATTAAAACAGCAATGAAAATCCAATAAAACAATAGAAAAATATAAAACATATGATTAAAATCCATTCCTCCAAAATCCTTGTGCTGTAGCCGTAAATCAGTCCAGGGTCGTCTATTATCATTTAATCTTTGAATTACTAAAAAATAACTATGAAACAACATGGAAAAAAATACAAACAGATCTAGAAAAATGGAAATTCCTAAATATTTCCTTAATGGGCAGAATCGCAATAATAAAAATGATGGTCCTACCAAAATTATTATACTTATTTCAAGCCCTACCAATCATCAGAACCAATCGTGTATTTAAAATATGGACCAAAGATATGAATAAATTCTTATGGAAAAATAAAAAAGCCAGAATCAACTCAAATTTATTAAGAGACGACAGAACACGAGGAGGAATGGGTCTACCAGACTTAAAATGCTACTATGAAGCATGCAGCTTAATCTGGTTAAAAGATTGGACAACTTTGAAAAACAGCAGATTATTAAATTTAGAAGGGCATGATCTTAGATCTGGATGGCACAATTACATCTGGTATGACAAAAGAAAAACAGGAAAAAAAACTTTAGTAATCACTTTATAAGAGCCTCTCTAATTAAAGTATGGGAAAAATACAAAGAAAGATTTTATAGTAAAACCCGCCTCTGGATTTCCCCATAGAAGCTAAACATAACAGAGAATTTAGTACAAAGAATTGGTTAACATACCAACAAATATTAAAAAAGATTGATAACGAGTACAAAATAAAAACTCATACAGAAATTACACAAACAAATAAACATATTTCATGGTACCAGTACTATAAATTACAAATAAGCTTTAAAGAAGATGCTAAAAAGGGATTCAATCAAGAATGGGGAACATGGGAAATTATAATGAAAAATACCCCAAAAGTTGATAAAAATATTATACGAACAACTACTAAAATGGGCAACAGAAGAGAAATACATAAAAGAATGTATGATAAAATGGGCAAAAAACATAGGCCATAGTTTGAATTTGTAACAATGGGAAAAAAATTGGAAAGAGAAACTAAAATATACAGCTGCAATGGATATTAAAGAAAACTGGTACAAGATGCAATACAGATGGTATTACTCCCCAGAAAAATTATCAAAATTTAATAAAAAGAAATCTAATATGTGTTGGAAATGTGGGGAAAAAATTGGAACATTTTTTATCAATGGTGGACCTGTGAGAAATTAAAAGAATTTTGAAAGACAATACATCAAATAACACAGAAAATCATAGGAATCAAATTTAAATTAGAATCTGAAATGTATTTACTAAGCTTTACAAATTCAAAATTAAAAAAAAATGAAGACAGAATATTTTTCTACATAAGCACAGTGGCCAGACTAACAATAGCGAAAGTTTGGAAAGGGAAAAAACTTCCTACTTCCGAGGAATGGTTAATCAGATTCTTGGACATGATACAAATGGATAAGCTAACACAAAAAAATAAGAGAGGGTAAAAATAAAACAGACTGGACAAACTTCATAAAATTCTTGATAAAAAGAAGAGTGGACTTCACGATAGACTTTTCTACAATATAAAATGGTTTAAGCAAAAAGAGACTAAAGGAAAATACCAATATGTAATCAACGAAAGAGAAAACTCCAAGGTCAAGTTGGGAAGTCAACCAATATTTTTATTCTCTCCTTTTTTCTTTTTTTTTCTTTTTTGTTTCTTTCTTTCTTTTTCCCCCCTCTGGTTTTCTCTTTTCACCTATTTCCAGAATCCTTTCACCTCCCTCACTTTCCTATCAATATATTGTTCCACCACTTTCGATGTATTATGTTTCTTTACAAAATAAAAAATAATAATGAAAAAAAGAAAAGAAAAAGAAATTGTTTCTCCATGGTGATTAGTTAACGAAAGACTAGAATGAGCCCAAGATTGGATTGCATGAAATAACAAAGGGGAAAAGTAATCTTAACGAGGAAGATTGCAACAGGGAAGATATATACATAACTGACCTTGGGAGACATATTGTTTTGACTATGCTGGACTGTTCTTTAAACAAAGAAGATCACAGATGTGGCAGAGGGCAGGAGGCAAGCTGAGAATAGAACAAAGAGATAGAGAAGCAGTGATCCTCTCAGAGACCATAGTGAAAAGGAGGGAGGAAAAGGAAAGGCTGCCCAAGGAGGAAGTGACAACAAAATCCACCAGAGGAGGGAGATCCGGTACCATCGAGAGAGGAAGCAGTAAGATAGAGAAGGCACAAGAAGACAGGAAGTGATGAAACGGGACTATAAAAGTATGGTGGCAAAAGAACAGAATTGGGAGTGAGGCAAGCAGAAAAGTGAAGAAACACCAACAAAAGAAGAGGGAAAGGAAACGGAAATGGGCAATGGATTAAACAAAGAAGAAGACAGACAAAGGATACCCCATTTAAGCTTAGAAGATTGCAGCAATGAGAGGGAGAAGGAACTAAGGATAAAGGAAGGTAGAGGACATCGGACACACCACAGCGAGATGATGAGACGAGGAAACAACGGGGCAATGGGACAACAAGATCAAGAGTTAACGTGACAACGATAGGAAAGGACGACAAGATCAACAGGATGAAAGGAAAATCAAGAAAAGAAGGAAGAGGACGACTATTGTTTATAGTGACAAGAGTGTGAGTTATAGTGATATAGAGAAGAAAGAACAACTGAAAGTTTTGGAAAGCTGAGATTGAAGTGAGTAAAATGACTACATTTAAATTCAAAATGGACAAAGAGGGTAAAGACACAAAAGGATTGCAAAGGAGATTTTCATTGTCAGAAGAAATAGGTTTAAAAGACAGTATGAAGGAAATAAAAAAAGAGAGAAACAGGATGCTTACCAAAAACTCTTTCAAGATCAGATGTTAAATTACAGAAGAGTTGGAAGCTATGAAGAAGGATATTAATACATTGCAACTGGAAATACAAGGAACAGGAAACAAAAACAGAAAAACGTCACAATAAAATTTAAGCCAAAATCTAGACTATAGAATCCAAGAACCAAAAATTGGAATTAAAACAGGAGTTAATGAAACAAAGGGAACTAGAGTACCAATTAAGATTTAGAAACATAAAGGAAGAAAATAAAGAGAATATCAGACAAATAATTATACAGTTAACAGCAAAAATAACAAATGACTAATGGTGAGATAGATATGGAGATTGACAGGGCCTACAGAATTTCTACAAGTTATGCAAGGAGAAATAAAATATCCAGAGATGTTATAGTTCATTTGTTTTTTTTCTTGTCCCTTCTCAGGTATGCAAGAGGGAAATGCCTCTTTTAATTTTCTTTCCCCCCCACCTTAATACATTTTTATTACATTTCTATTCATTCTGTTACAGAAGAAAGAAAAATCTTTACAATTCATATAGTTAATTCTTGTTTCCTTCCTCCAGTGTGCCACCAATTGTGCTCCCCATCACCAGAGTCCCTTTCTTTATAGTCCCACCAGAACCTCATTTCTTTTGGTGAGGGTTGGTTCCCATCTTCTCTCCTTAATGTTTCTTCGATAAATTTCTTCCATATACTTTCAAAATATTTTTCCTTAGGCCTTTTTTAACATTTAAATTACATGTTAATTTATCATTTATTGCTAATTTCCAAGGAAAAGAGTGAGAGATGAAATTCTGAAACAGACTAGTAAACAACCTATCTACTATAAGGACAAAAAGTAGCAATTTTGAAAAAATTCCCAACAGCAACATTAATTAAAAGAAGAAAGTACATGTTCTTGACAGAGGAATTGAAGAAATTGCATATTAGAGTCCATTGGGAAAGAACTGAAGGGATTATGGTAACATACAAGGAAGAAAGATACCAGCTTACATCTGAAGAAAAGGCTAAAGATTTTTTTATAAAAGATTGAAAAGAAATACAGAGAGTAAGGACCCATGGGGAAAAAAAGACAAGAAAGAAAAAAGAGATCTAGAGAAGAATCACCAGAGAAAGAGGATTTATCAGAGGGAATGGAATCACCAAATTTAGATGACTTGAGGAGGAGAATACGGAAAAAGAGGAAAAACATTAAGATGGAGGGAACAATAAAATGGTACTCAAACCATGTTAATGGACTAAACTCACCAAATAAGAGAAATAAAGTCTTTGATCAGATCAAAAAGGAAGGTATGACATTGTGGCATTACAAGAAACTCACATATCGCAAAAACATGTTGTGCATTTAACACAAAAAAATTAGGAAAACCATTTTATTCCTCCATAAAAAAGAGAGGGGTGGTGTCATATGTAAAGGACAAGATACTGTCTTAGATAGTATTCAAGGACCAAGAGGGAAGGATTGTAGGAATTTTCATCCATGCAAAAAGCAAAAAAAAAAAAATTAATATGTAATATTTATGCCCCAAATGGCCCTAAAACTCATTTTGTAAAAAAGTTAAAAGAATTAATATCAGAGCAGGAATTTGATAATCTAATCATCCTGGGAGATTTCAATGGAATAATGGACTCAGGAATAGACAAAACTAATGAATGCAAAAGGAAAAAGGTGTGTGTGGGGGGGAGGGGGGACCTACCAAAAACTTCTATAAACCTGCAACAAGAATGTAACTTGCAAGATGTATGGAGAAGCCACCACCCCGGAGAAAGAGACTATACTTTTTATTTAAACAGACACCAGGGATGGCCTAGAATAGACATGGTCTGGGCATCAAATTTTTTAATAATGAAAATTACAAAGATAAAAATATTAACTAGGGTACACTCAGACCATTCCCCAATAGAACTCATAGTAAATGAATCAAGGAAGGACATTAAGAAAAATAAAGTTTTATTAAAGGAGTAATTAATGATACACCTGAAGTCAAAATACAAACAATTTGGGATGCCAGTAAGGCCATTATGAGAGGCCATTTTAGTAGAAAAAACTCATGGAGAAATAAATTAAGAAACCAGAGCTTAAAGAAATTGCAGGAACAAATGACAGTAATAGAAATGAAGCTGAAAAAACCCCAGTAAATCAAGAATTGAAGAAAGAATTAGAGATATAGAGACAACAAAAAAACCACCTAGAATTTGAACAATTGGCCAAGAAATTAAAATTTGCTAAACAAGATCATTTTCAGAATACAAATAAGCCAGGTAGATGGCTATCTCAAAAAATCAGGAGGAAGACACAAACCCAACATGTCACTAAAATAAATGCCAATGGTAAGACATACCTGACAGATAAAGAGATACTGGAACAATTTGAAAAAAATTATAAGAAATTCTATGTAAAGTGTTAAATTAAGAAAGAGAATATAGTACAGTACTTGGGAAGACAAAGAATTCAAAAAAATTACAGACAATCAAAGAGAGACATTAAATAAAAGAATCACGGAAGAGGAAATACATAAAGCAATTAAAAATGGACTCTAATAAGGCACTAGGACCCAATGGTTTTACTACAGTATACTATAAAACTTTTGAAGAAGAATTGATGCCATACCTTACAAAATTAATGAACAATATTCTCAATCAAGAAGAGAATCGGATTAAAGAAAACCAAACTGGGTTTCTTCCAAATAAACAATTAAAAGATAATGTGAGAATTATAATAGATATAATTGAGTTTTACAAGATGAATAATCGAAAAGAAGTGGCCTTACTCGCATTGGATGCAGAAAAGGCCTTTGACAATCTTAATTGGGACTTCTTGAAAATTTATCAGTTTCTAAACGCGATAAACACTATATATGAAGAACAAACTGCAAGAATCGGGATAAATGGAAAGGAGACCAAGGACATAGGAATAAGTAAGGGCATCAGGCAAAGATGCCCCTTATCACCCCTTATCTTTATATTATCAATGGAAATATTATTAAACAGGATAAGTGAAGATGACACACTAAAGGGCACCAAAATAGGAAAACGGCAATATAAAGTAAGGGCGTTCGCAGACAACATAATCTGCATTACAGAAGACCCTTTAGCTAATATACAGAAATGGACAAACAAAATAGAAGAATTTGAATCCTTATCTGGATTTAAAATTAATACTAAGGAATCTAGGTTGTTGACTAAAAATATAACTAAGAAAAAACAGGAAAGTTTAAAAGAGCTCTCTGGACTACAAGTTACTAATAAAATTAATTACCTAGGAATCACAATTATGGCAAAGAATTCTCAGCTGCTAGATAATAATTATGAAAGAAAATGGAACAAAATTAAAAGAGATTTAGAAAATTGGAAAAATCTGAATTTGTCACTATTGGGAAGAATTTTGATAATGAAAATGAATACACTGCCAAAAATGTTGTATCTCTTCCAAAACTTACTGATAATAAGAAATATGAAAATATTCAAAGAGTAGAACAAGGATCTGACAAAGTTTATTTGGCAAGGAAAGAAAGCCAGAATTAAATATTTGCATCTAATAGATGAGAAAAAGAGAGGTGGATTAGGAATGCCAATTTTAAAAACATATTATGAGGCCTGTGGCCTACTATGTTTAGGATTGGACAACGTTAGATAAAGAAAAAATACATACCATTGAAGGACATGACTTACTAATTGGCTGGCATGCATTCCTTTGGTATGGAAAAACAAAAATAGAAAAAAAAATGGGAATCATTTTATTAGTTCAGCAATAATAAAAATATGGGAAAGATATAGGATGAGATAATACCTTAAAATTCCTCTCTGGATCTTGCCATTGGAAGCTGGTAATAGAAGACTACTAGGCTGGGAGAAGTGGCCCACTAACGAAGACATGTTGAAGAAGATTTATGGAAAAGTAGAAATGAGATCAAAGGAAGAAATTAGGTCAAAATACAAAAATTTCTCATGGTTCCAGTATAGACAATTAAGAGAATATTATAACAAAGATAGGATAGAAGGATTTATGGATAAAGAAACATTCTGGGACAGGATAATGATTTTGGGGAAAAAAATAATTACAAAAATTTATAAGAAACTTCTGGAATGGGTAACGGAAACAGAAACAGTCAAAGATTGTATGATTAAATGGGCAACTAATATAGGACAACCAATAACAGTGGATCAATGGGAAAACATCTGGAACTGTAAAATGAGACAAATGTACTCAAACAATCTGAGGGAGAATTGGCTTTAAAGGATTTATAAATGGTACCTAACACCTGAAAAACTAGAATTTTTTAATAAAAATATGCAGAATACATGCTGGAAATGTAAAAACAAAACAAAACAGGAGGGGTCTTTCTTCCATATGTGGTGGACATGTAATAAGGTGAAAATTTTTTGGAAAGAAATTCATGAAATAATTCAGAAAATTTAAAAATTTAAATTTCAGAAGAACTCAGAACACTTCCTTTTGGGAATAGTTGATATGAAATTAGAATTTATGATGAGTTGTTATTTAATTATTTGGTCACGGCGGTGAAAATTACATATGCAAAAAATTGGAGACAAGAAGAAACCCCTGATATAGACCACTGGCTGATCAAAGTAATGGAAACAAAAAATATGGATAAATTTACATGTTTACTAAAACAACAACAAAGATTAGCGAAGAGAAGCACAGAGTGACAACCTTTTTTGGATTATATGAAAAAAGAAAAGAAAATGTTAATAAAACAAGTTTAGATATAAAGATATGAAATATTATTACCCATGGAAGATAATGACAATATAGGGAAACTGGATAAAAGTTAAAGTTAATGTACCAATGGAAATAGACTATTACATTCTGGATGGCAAGGATGTGGAGTGGAAGACCACGAAGTAGTTTTTTAGGGTTTTTTCTTTTTCTTTTTTTCTTTACTCTTTTTTCCTTCCTATGACCTTTCCTACTTTTCTTTAATCATATTGTTCTCCCACTTTCAATGTAAAAGAATTTATTTTTTCTCTTTTTTATTTTTATCTTATCTTCAATAAAATTTTATAAAGCATAAGAAATTGAATGGAAAAGAGATTAAAAGAAGACACACCCAAAGAGGAACAAATAATAATTAAATAATAACCCCAAATGCAATGGCATCTGTAATGCCAGCCAGAGAGTAAGGCAAGCAGACAAGATCTCTGGGGAATGTGTGTGGAAGAAGGTGAATGAATAGCCTTGGACGACTAAGGCCAATATACTGGAGTGGGGGATCATGTTCATAGATAGAAAAGGAAAAATGTGGCTGAAATGGAAATAAGGAAAGAACAGGAAGAAAAACAAGAAGTGCAGGAAAAGGAATGTAGACAGAGGAAATGAAGGGCTGAAGAGAAGTCAACTGTGGTATCATTGTAGGAGAGGAGCTCTGGTAAGCTAGGGCAGGTGTTGGGGAGGAGGCACATGGAAAGAAAAAAGACGATGTACAGACTGAGGAGATGTAGCCATGAAAGCTGGTCAAGGGGTGAGAAGGGCGGAATATAGATACTGTAAATAAATAAATAAGTCAGGATGCAAAACAGGTAAAGTCCACCAGGCTGGGAGGAGGGTATGGAGCCAAGAGATGAACTGAAGAAGTTCGGGTAGGTTCTGGTGACTAAGGTGAGACAGGACATGGGATGGGGAGAAGGTATGAGGTTTTCTTGGGGAGGAAAAGGAAGCCCCACAGGTGAGGAGTATAGAGGAATGATGAGGAACAGAAAGGAAATTGTGACAGAGAAGAAACTGTGTGTGTGTGAGAGAGTGTGTGTGAAGGAGACAGATAAGAAAACAGTGATAAAGCTGCTAGCATTATTATTAACAGTGATAAAGCTGCTGAGGGAAGGGGTACAATAAGATAAAACTGAGCTGATAAAATAAACAATTGCAGGACAGATATCTGAAAATTAGGGCAACCAGAGGTAGGGAATTATTTTAGAGCTGGGGCAGTTGTTTGCATGGTAGACAGATTGTTAATTGTTTCATTTGATTGTTATTATTTTTATTTTAATGAAAGTTGTTCCAGATTTTCATTGTAATGTAACAGGATATCTGCAAGTAGGCAACATTAATCTGCCTGTTATAGCTGAGCCCTCCTATCTTAAACACTACTCTGTGGTTGCTGTCAGTCAGCAAAACTCTTGTTGTGTTATTACATCTACCTTCATTGTGTTTCAGGTCTTTTCCATTTATATGCATTCGGCTTGCTGCTTTTTAAAACTGGGAACTTTGGTTCTATATTTCATTGGGAAAAAATTAAAAGTAAATGTCTTTCATTTGCATTTACTATTTCGGAAACGTGATGAGTTTGGTCAAATTATGATAAACACCAATGGCACTGGGAAGCCGTAGTAACTGATTTTTTGTATCCATTATCAGCAGCACTAATAACAGCTTTTATTAGCTTGGATGCAGACTGTGCTTTATCAGTCAGGCATCAAAGAGGCAGAATTGAACTGTTCCATATCTCTCCAACAGAAGAACATAATGAATAGCTGTGGCATCACATGAAGATCCAGCAAAGAACATGTAAAACAAAATATTCCAAAAGCTTTGTTTAAGCATATATGTGTCCTCATTTGACTGTATCCCAGGACTGAAATCCTTTATTGTTAGCTGCATATTTCACAGCAAGACCCCAGACTTCAGAAAGTAATTACTGGATTTCCTTTCTCTCGCTCCCTTATTTTAAAAAGCCATACATATCCAGAATGTATACAGAAAGAAATATAACTAATTTGGCCATATAATAAATGGAAAATTCTAATGGTCAAAGCTTGTTTTCCACTCAGATGTTAACATCTCTACAATGAAGAGACATCCTTTGCTCCAAGAAAGAAACTAGCTCAACCCAAACAAATAAGAATCAAAGTTAGAGTCATTGCAAAGTTGTTGAAAAATAATGAGCTTTCATTCCAGAGCTGAGCATTAGGTGTCAAAGGCTGGAATACTGAGTGGAACGTGAAACAAAAGATATTTATTCTCCCTTGATCAATCTCTCTCACACCCCTTGGATACTTACGGGCAGGGAAGAATTTGGCTTTGGCTTTAGTCTATTTTTATAAGAATTTATGAACATTCACAAACATTGATACATTTGTGATAGAAATAACCTGGGAGTTAAAACAAAACGAATATGCTACAAAGCAAAACTGATTGATTCGCCCATCTAAGCAGAGGTTTTTGACAGCTTAGCTCTTAATGCCCAGATTTGAATTCCTGTGTATTCATTCAACCATGCATATGGTGCAGAGTTAAAAATTCATTTTTCTCTCTCCTTTCTTCTCAAGAACGTCATTTTTAACAGCTCTGTAGGTGCCATTCATTCATTTTGATGCAGGGAATAATTGTACCTACTGAATTTGGCCACTGCAGATGTGTGGATGTTTCTCTGAGTTCTAACATTTAAAAATGCTTACCCAAAAGAGCTGAAGAACTTGAAACTAAAGAGAGCTGAATGTGAGAAAAGATGAAACCAAAGGATTGTTCTTTAAACCCAGAGCACATCTGTATTTGAGTGTATCCTATGTTCATGTATAAATCTAGAAATTTTAATTTTAAAAATAAACTTATCTATGGATTAATGTGAGTACTGTACCTTGACTTGTATTTTTTAAAAAGGAACAACCCCTTCTCTGAATAGATTGTCAAAAGGATTAGGATGTTACATGCACACACCATTTCTAAACACTTTGAAAATAGTTTAAAAAGGAAGTTAAACAGAGCTTCCCCCTTATGTCCATCATGCTCCATTAGTGAAGTATTTAGAAAGTGTTAAGAAATTGGGCGGGGGGAGACGATAGACAGAAATCATCTCCTGAGCTCAGGAATCACTATCAAACTGGAGAAAACAGCGAAAAACACATGAAATGGGATCAAGGATGTTTGTCTCTCCATGTGAATAGCCAACAAGCCAATGAAAACTTGTAATGTGAGGGAAATCAAATTCTGCTACCAATATATCAGAGTTGAAAAAGATCACTGGCGAGGAATAAAATCTTGATTGTTCTAATTTCTTTTCCAGATATGGAGATTGCAGTAGCAGTGAGAAGCAGTGCAAGACCTTTATGAAGGTGTTTTATTATGGAAATTATAGATTAATAGGACTGGACTCATTTAGCTTCTCGGTAGCCCAAATAACAATCTCCAAGCTTTGAATTCTTGGCTAGTAAAAAGAGCATTTGATTACTATCTTCCTGGAATAATTCTCTACTTCTGGCCAAGATGGGTTTTCCTCAGTGGAAAAAAAAGTTATGCTACTGGTCCAATTAGCCTAATATTGTTGACAAGAACTTTCATTTCATGTCACGTCTCCTGATTCTGAGAGTGTGGATTACCTTTAAAAAAATGGGGTTGAGATGGGCTACAGATCACCCACTTCTGCAGGAGTTGCCAATTTATTTTATTTATATATTTCGTACATTTGTATCCCATCCTTCTCATGCCCCTGGGGGGGGGGGGGAGGATCAGGGCGGCTTCACAACCGGCAATCATTGTATAGTTATAAAAACAATACAATTAAAAACAGATAATTAAAACATCTATTATAAAAACATCATTTAAAAATTGCAACAGTCTTTTTTTTTTTTTTTTGCCAAGATCCTCTTATGAACTTTACTGATGTAGCTCTCCTACTCATGCTGGATAATGACTTTCCTCCATATTCTTTTTGCCCTCAGTCACCCCAGTATCTATTGTATCTACAGGTATCTACAGTATTTAGTCTCTACAGATACAGCATTGTGTACAATAGATACAGACATCATCCATCCAGCATGGGTCTAGCCACTGAAACTTGTTAAAGTCCTCCACTGCTTGCAGGACTTTGCTGGGACAACAACTCCACCAAATGCACTTGAAAAGGTGGTGGGACAGAGAGAAAGCCCTCCCCAGAGGATGGTAAATTTCTAACAGATTCATGACTAAGCTGTGGCCAAGCCCTTTCCCTCCAGATATTTTGGTACAAACTAGAAGGTTATCTATCTGGAATGCTATAATTGTATATTGCAACCAAACAGTAATATGGTCCATGTGACTTCTAAGATTCCTTTCAGTGTTACTATTCTATTCTTTTTTCCTACGCATTGTATTGTATGAGGCTATACATCAGGAGCCTATAGATTTAGTAAAGATTATTGTTGAGGCATACATTGAAATATGTGGTTTTTGAAGAGAAAATTTCATAGAGTTTGTTACACAAATATTTTTTATAAACTATATCAATGTACATTGTCTTCCAGACTATATCCTCTAGAATTTAACCTCTCTGGAGAGAATGATTTGCAATACTGTAAATATCAAAAACTTGTTGATCATATAAGTTAACTCCTTTATCAGCATTTGGCAGGAATTATATTTTGTAAATACAATTACCGTAGTAAGATATATCCATTAGTTTCAAGTTTCGATACGTAACAGCTGCAAGAGCATATGTCTGGTTTAAATTGAATGATAATATAATTATTTCTTTTTGTGGCCCTTATTTCACATGGTCTGAAGAAAAGTGAAAATCAGCACTGATATCTCCTAGGTTTCCATGCAATGTTAATTTTTAATTAATCTTTATTCTTTGTAAAGCTAAGCAAGCTTTTTGTGGACACTACTCTGTTAGATACACATAAATCCCATTTCACTATGTTACTGAAACTTGCTATTCTTGCCTCTGTATTGCTTGAGGGCCCATTAATTATCCTGCTGTCTCCAAATCTGTCTCCAAAGAATAGGGCAACCCAACTTTAAAAAAAAAATAGAATTGCAGATTTACAATTTTCCAGCTCAGTGAATGGTTAGTGTTTAAATATATTCAGAGTCTGAGCCAAAAAATGCTCCACCTTCTCTGGAGCTAAGCTTTATTGAATAGAAAGTAGGTAGAATTACAAAAGTATGTGAGAATTCCATGGCACCCAACAGAATACAAAAGGATGCAGAAAAATAAATTTGCACTAAAAGCAATGTAAACCTTGCATCACCTGGGAGGGCCCATCATTCTGAAGTTTCATAAAATTACACTCATTTCCTTTTAATTCAGGAGGGGAAAATACCACAGATTTTGAACTACTGATGTACCCCTTGCTGATGCCACTGCCTAGCCTTGTTATATTCATTTTAATATTGTGTGTTAATTTTTCTGTAAAGTGTTGTTTGTATTCTGTAAGATAGCCAGTTCTTTACAGAAACGGTTATATAAGGTTTCAATTCTTTATGAGTCCAAACAAATCCATATGCATAATAGTGCCCATAAGTTTCATTAATCCATGTCTGAAAATATGTCTTCTCTAGGCATTTTCTAGATCCTCAAGTGCCACTTGCCATTCTTGGACTGGAAATCTTTCATTTCAATAGGGTTCACTATTGACTGTGGTTTCACATATCTGTAGATATGGAAATCTTACTTTATATCTTTTAGAAGTTATAAGACAGGAAAAAATGAAATTCCATGATACAATATTCTTTATATTGTCTTATTAAAAATGTTCTTGCAGTTGTTTACCCAAAGGTATTCCCATTTTTTTATTTTTGACATTTTCAACAATTGGCTAAAGATAATATTTACTTTATTTATCATTCACGTGTATACGTATATAGATATAGATATATAGATATACATGCATACACAAACACACATACACACACAGTCTTTTTTCTTAATTCTTAACTGTTGGTTTGTTAAGTATAAGTCATGTGGGTTAGATCTCATATTTTCTTTTATTTTTATTGGGCCAACTAAAATGCACAAAATTCATCATAAAAGCTTCACTGGCTTCATTAGGCATGATATTAAAACCAGATAATATTCTATGATGATGTCAAAGTAACAGGCCACAGATTTTATTTATGTTAGTTAAAATGCAAGCAGAGGCTACTCCCCCTCCTTGGCCATGTGGACAAATACATTTTTAACTCCAGAAAAGTAACTTCACTTGAGCCAGGCTGTATTGTTCTACAATCTCCTAAAATACAAACTAAATTTAGATGTATACAAAATCATTATTGGCTAGCATTAGAGTCTTCTTGGCTGAATTTTTAAGAAGGTAATCCACAAGAATATGAGAACATGATACTTTCCCATTAGAGAATGGAAACTTCCCATTGGTATACATCTCATCAAGAGATCTAAATATATATCTAAACACGCACACATTTAAGATAATATTTGAAGAAAGAAATGAGGTAATGGAGTACTGTAACTGTAGGTTACACTATTATGAAATAATTTATAAATTATTATGATTAGTACATTACAGGAAGAAGGAGCATTGTGGAGAAACAAAACTATAGCTGGCTATGCATATAATGCTTCTCAAACTTTTATATGCATCAAATAAATAATAATAATAATAATAATAATAATAATAATAATAATAATAATAATAATTTTATTCTTATCCCCCGCCACCATCTCCCAAACGGGACTCGGGGAGGCTTACATAGAGGACAATACCCATAGACACAAATACATTCAATCAATCAAAGTACAAACATAGGTAAAATGAAAACGAGAATAACAAAACAGTTAAACACAATTTCAATAAAATATAAGAATGTCAAACAGCCGCGTAAACAAATATTTGTCAAAAGGTATATAACATATTTCACATTTTTTCACTGATTGCTTATAGAAATGTGGAGGAGCATTTGCCTCAGCTACATCTCTACTAACATAGCATACAAATCTGCACTGTATCTAATCTCACTTTCATATTGTCCCCCATTTTATAGGCTTGAGTGTTTTAACACAATTGGTTCCTTGTCCTCCCCCACCTGTCTCTATTTTACTCATGGACTTTACTCAGAGTTTTGCACTAATCACCCTCTGTACATAGCAATTGATGTCTTGGTTTTAATAATTGTCATGTTATGTTGTTTTATAACTATGTTTTTTATATTTTGTTTTAAATGTATGGATTTACGCCCCGAGTTGTTGTTGTTGTTGTTGTTGTTGTTGTTATTATTATTATTACTATTATTATTTCTTAAAGATACTTTGTATGTGTGCTAAAAAATTATGAATTGGGCATGCTATATAAAGTAAGAGAAGAACAGTAACAGCACAATAAAGGAGATTGAAAACTAGATGCCAAACCCAAATATGAGCAGTCAATTATTGTAGATTCTATACTAGTCTAAATGAAACATGGCATGAAGCTTCAGCAAATTTCACTGCATGAAGTTATTTATTTTCCATTGTATTGTTGACTCTAGCATTTTGTAGCCAGGAAATGTTGATCATTCAATAATTACGCTTTAGGTACAGACATGCTGTGTATTAATTTCTTGTGAGGCGTAAACAAAAGTCTGTCCCCATTGAATTCCATCCCTAAAGCATCCCAGTATTTTCAGAATAAATATTTCCAGGAATGTAAATAAAAAATAGTGAAACATTTTGCCAATAGGAAAGAACAAAAACATAAACAGTCTCCTCTTACAATGCGTTGTGTGTTAGCAGAGTAAACCCACAGCTGAAAGAGTGTGAGATGGCATTCAATGACACCAATAGCTAAAGATTAAAGTAATCTTTATTAAGAATACTTGTTACTGTTAGAAAAAAGTTGTTAATTCTGGCTAATCCTTGATGGAGCATATTGATTTGGATTTGTAATTTTATACCTGTTTTCAATAGAACTGTTTTGGTTCTGTCTTATGATGTTGTTTATTATGTTTACTATGTTTAACTTTGTTGTATGGTGTTTTTTGACAATCGAATGTTTTTTATGTTCATGTTAGAAACAGCCCTGAGTCCTCTCAAGGAGATGGAGTGCTATATAAATAAAGTATTATTATTATTATTATTATTATTATTATTATTATTATTATTATTATTATTATTGACACAAAGACAGAGTATGACACAGCAAATGAGATATATATGCTGGATTTCACAAGTCAAACACTTCCCAAGCGTTTAGGACTGTGTGATGTATTTTCAGATGATACGCACAGATCCCGTAAGGTGGCCTTTTGCAGTTGACAGATCATAATTTTGTCAATGGTTATTGTTGCCAAATGCCGGCTGAGATCTTTTGGAATGGCACTGAGTGTGCCGATTACCACCAGGACCACCTGTAGTGGTTTATGCCAGAACCTTTGCAGTTTGATTTTGAGGTCCTGATAATGGCTGAGTTTTTCCTGTTGTTTTTCATCATTTCGACTGTCACCTGGTATTGCGAGATCAATAATCCAAACCTTTTTCTTTTCCACAATCATGAGGTCTGGTGTGTTGTGTTCCAGAACTTTGTCAATCTGGATTCAAAAGTCCCACAGTATTTTTGCGCGTTCATTTTCTAATACCTTTGCAGGTTTGTGATCCCAGATGGTACTTGTGACATAAAAACCAATTAATCATTTCGGCCACATAGTTGTGCCTCTGTTTGTAGTCCATCTGTGTGATTTTCTTACAGCAGCTGAGGATATGATCAATAGTTTCATCAGCTTCCTTGCACAGTTTGCATTTTGGGTCACTGGCTGATTTTTTTGATCTTAGTCTTAATTGCATTTGTTCTGATGGCTCCTGGGATGATGACGATGGTGATGATGATGATGATGATGAGCCTTACTCCTAGGCAACAAGAAAGAGCAGAAAGTTCCAGGGATGGATTGAGAAGAGGGGGGATAAGACTGGTGCCCCTTCTGCACTGCCATATAATCCAGATTATCAAAGCAGAGAATCCACATTATCTACTTTGAACTGGATTATATGAGTCTACACTGTGATATAATCCAGTTCAAAGCAGATAATCTGGATTTTAGGCCCCTTCCACCTAACTGAATAAAATCCCACACTTTCTGCTTTGAACTTGAATATATGGCAGTGTGGACTCAGATAACCCAGTTCAAAGCAGATATTGTGGGATTTTCTGCCTTGATATTCTGGATTATATGTCTGTGTGGAATGGCCTTTATATGGCAGTGTAAAAAGGGCCTAAGAGTGTCAGTCCATGTCACACACAGTAGGGGCAAGAGAGATAACTATAGAAGGAAATAGCAACTGTCACACAGAGGACTCATGGAAGTAAAAACAAATAAATAAGAAACTGCTATTTTGTTTACCTGAGATAATACCTCTGTAGGAATTTCTGTGTCCTCCAGCATGATCAGAGGAAGTTGATCATGAAGTCACACTGGACGACCAAGACATGCCTGGCAAGAACATTTCAACAAAATCCGTGAATAATCAAATCTAAAAAAGTCAATCCTGAAAATGCAATGTGCTGACTGTATACAGAATAGCACCCAGTCAAGGCTCTTCCCATTACCAGAAGTGGGATTAACACCTGAGGACACTTAACCACAAATCTGAGTCTGCATCTCCATAATATGAGATACAATCAAGAGAAGCATAGTTAATTTATGTTTTATTAACATTTCTGTTAACATAGAAACTCTTATATATTTAAAACAACATATAGGAACAAAAATTACAAAATTACAGCAATTGAAAAATATAATTGGGAAAAAAGAAAAGAAGATCCAAAAAGCAAACAAAACAAAACCTAAGAACACTAGCACAGGGGATAAAACAGAACTTCCAACTTCCCAAGAATTTGTTATTTTTGTCAACTATATCTACTTCCTCTAGGTATGCATCTTATTTTCTACGGTAACAGCGAATTCTACTATTCTTCAAAACCTAATACCACCAATCTCCCCAATATTGTTTAAGATATGCTATCATTAAATTTCATTATTTACAAAAAATAAACAATTATGTATCTTTAATCAGCATCACTAACTTGTGCATTTCTGCAAGATTATAGAGTTTTATCATTCAGTCTTTTTCAGATGGAACAGTTGTATCATTCATACAGCAATCAAGCAGCCATTAACATATATTGGATTGCTTTTCAGCACTTCTTCTCACTCTATTCCTACATCAACCCCCACAAACAAAGTGAAGTTTTTTTCAAGTTTAATTTTCAAAATACCTTCCATTGATAAGAAAAAGTGAAAAATATTAAATTTAAATATGCAATAATAATAATAATAATAATAATAATAATAATAATAATACTTTATTTTTCTATCCCGCCACCATCTCCCCACAGGGACTTGGGGCGGCTAACATGGGGCAAAGGCCCAAAAGCAATATACAAAGTACAACAAGTTAAGACAATTACAATAAATAAAAACACAATAAAATCAACATTATGTGAGAACGATACATTGACCATAAAAACTCATTTAGAGCATAAAATGAGTAAAATTAAAATAGTATATAATGGACCACCAGGTTGATTAAGGGGGATATCATGGAGGGGTCATTAAAACTAAAGTGAAATAATGTAATTATAAAGTGCTGCAGGGCAAAAGGATAAAGTGCCAGTATTTCTCGACAGTTGGAGTGAGGACAGACATCCAATTACACATAGGGAAAGGGAGCAGTGCGAAAAATAGTATATTAATTTTACGTTTAAGTCAAGGGGACTAAATTATTCAAATGTGCAGCGAAAAAACCAAGTTTAACTCCTTTTTAAAGGATGCAAGCCTTAATTATTGTAATGTTGATATATATGCTCTTTCAAAAAAAGATGGAATCAATTCCCCCTTTAAGCATCACAAAACATATGGCAAGCACAAGTTGGAAACCTATTACTTTCTCTGTATAAAGGATAGTCTGTCCATGATTTCTGTGTGAAGTCCTGCATAGTTTCTGATATTCACTGATGTTATAGCTTTGTATTTTTTTCTTTAATCAAAAGTTGTAGGGAGGAAGTCTGCATGCACACTTGATTTTGTAATGAAATTATGCATCACTGAAGATAGGAGCAAGTAGAAAGAGAAGAAATAATTTCTTTTTTTCTCTCTTTTGCAGAAGTTTGTGTGTGAGGTGCATGTAAAACACTAAATGGAATTTATGATGTCATTGCCAAGCACCTAAGATCCTTTCAAGTTTGATTCATTTTGAGATAAAGTGGGCTTACGCAATTCTCTGAGGGTGACTAATATTCAAGGTGGATAGCTGTCAGAAAGATGCAATTACTTTTTCCTCTTTTGATAAATATACAATTATAAGAGGTCTAGTATGGTTTCCCCCCCTCTCTTATATTTGACAAAGGCTATCCGTCAAAAACGCCGGCTAATCATGGCTATTTCCAGTTGCTGATTGCCTTTGCAGCAACATTATAATGAGATATACAAAGGCAAGAGGGTAACTGTTGAACAGGAAGCATTCCGAAGAGAACCTTTGGCTCTCCTGATGTTTTGAACTATGATCATCATTGCTATGGTAAGTGATTTGGAAAAGTGTACTTCAAAATATCCTGAAAGGACATTTCCAGATATGTTCTAAACAACCATAAAATATCTCAATGGTGTCCTGAAAATTGCCCACTAAATGGATATGAAATATGCAAACACTGGAATGCATAAATCTATCCTCCACTAGCTAATGACCTGATATCTGTCTGTCTACCATCATCACCTTTCCTTCTCTAATCTTGTGTCTTTCTTTCACATAACTTATTTAAAAAGGCAAATAAGAAAACAAACTTGAATTAAAACAGTTTCAAAATGATAGCTCCAATTTCAAAGCAGTATATTTCACAATGGCAACATGTTGCAATTACATAAAAAACTGCAAGCAGTTTAATGAGTAATCATGACATTTATCACATTTTACTAAGCAAAACATCATTGAAACACAACTTGCACTACAATTATGTATTCAGCCTTGCTGAACTGCAGAACTCAAAATGCTTTATGTTGTGGATCACTATCTTGTGAATGACTGAGGCCCTTCTACGCTGCCATGTAAAATCCAGATTATCCGCTTTGAACTAGATTATATGGCAGTGTAAACTCATATAAACCAGCTCAAAGTAGATAATGTGGATTATCTGTTTGATAGTCTGGATTATATAGCAGTGTAGAAGAGGCCTGAAGCTAGGGCCTGTTTCTGAGTTGGGAAAGGCATCTAGCTATTAGGCTTGTGCATTTCAGCTGTTTCTGCTGGCCGGATTTCAGGAGACCCCCGGATCAGTTTCAAGTGCCTCCTGAAAATGGACAGGCAGCCAAATATCTGTTTTGGGTCTGCAGCTGAAATATGCAGCTAGATTTGGCCTATTGGTGGCAATAGGGGGCTTCCCGAGCTTCCCTTCCTGTCATTTTTAGGGCTATCAAGAAGAAGAAAAAAATCAAACTTGGAGGACACTTCTACCACTGTTAGCCCACCAAGTTTCATAACATTTGGGTTTATCCCCTGATTTTTTAGGAATTTCCTTTCTTTTTAGAAATGAAATCTCCTTTAAAAATTCCCCAAAATGTCATCCCCCACTGGCTCTGTCCTGTAGCTTCTCCAGGAGCAACAGCAGGGCACCTTTCCTTCCTGCCAAATATTAAAGATGCACTTCCACATCACACAGACCAGTGCCCCACTACTGGCAACAGACAAAGGATTATTGCTAGTACTTATTATTATTATTACTTGAAATTCAGAAGGCAGAGAACACAAAGAGAAATATAAACAGAGAATTTATTTGCAAAGGAATGAAATTATAGGTAGGTAGGTTTCTGAGAATGAGGTTTTTCTGTTTGTTTGCTCAAATTATTTAATTATTATTATTATTATTATTATTATTATTATATTTTCAATGTCTTTTCTGAAGGAGAGGAGGGGAGGAGAAAAAGAAGTTAATGGGTTATTCAAGGCTTTCAGAGCCACCCAAATATTTTTAAAGAAATATGTGGCACAGCTGGTTAGTAGCCAGCTGCAATAAATCACTACTGACAGAGAGGTCATGAGTTCAAAGCCAGCTCCTGTCGGAGTGAGCACCCGACCATAAAAATAAACAAATAGCCCAGCTCATTGTTATGAAGCAGCAGCTCCCCCTGTGGCCAGAATCGAGCATACCCTCAAGAAGCCTGGAAGCTGGAGAAAGTTAAATAGCCTTTGTGTCTTCGTCTCTTTCTGTCTGTATGTCTAATGGCATTGAATGTTTGCCATGTATGTTTACATTGTGATCCGCCCTGAGTCCCCTTCTGGGTGAGAAGGGCGGAATATAACTACTGTAAATATAATTAAAAAAATAAAAACACACCAAGAGCAAAGAGATGCTCTTTCTTTTTTCCAAGTCCCCAAATGCGCATAACCTACCCACCCATCCTGCACTTTTGCAACTCCCAGTCCCACTAAATAAAAAAAATCAAGAAAATAAAAGAAAATAAAGGAAAATGAAAAGATTCAATGCTAGAGAGAGGCCAGGCTAAGCCAAGACAAAAAATAAAGCTTAGAGCAAGCGGCAAGCGAATTGGACTGAAGCACCTCTCTAGAGACAGGACACAATTGAGAGCAATGGAGGTGTGCACCCCATTATATAGACACAGCTTGCGTAAGACACATCACGTGGCAGCCATTTCATACGCTGCATGATGCCGAATAGAAGAGGAGGAGCCATGATTGGCTGCCGCATGGTATGTTTCAGTTAAAAAAAACATGATACCCTGTTTCCCCAAAATAAGACATCCCCGAAAAATAAGACCTAGTAGAAGTTTTGCTGAATTGCAAAATATAAGGCCTCCCCCAAAAGTAAGACCTAGCAAAGTTTTTGTTTGGAAGCATGTCCAGCGCCTGCCAAACAGAACACCAGAGCATTCAGGATTGGTAAATGTACATACCAGTTGTACATGGAAATAATGGTAGTAACAAGAAATTCTTGATAGGATTCACAGTTTGTCTGGTTATGCTGGTTTGTGATGACAACTACTGTACAGTATATAATAAATGTTCATTTTTTTGTTCAACAATAAATGTGAATTCTTCTTCATGGAAAAATAAGACATCCTCTGAAAATAAGACCTAGCACATCTTTGGGAGCAAAAATTAATATAAGATACTGTCTTATTTTCGGGGAAACACGGTAGCAGAGCCCTTACTGTTACGGCCAGCCAAACAGGCCAATCAAACCAGATTGGCTGAAGGGAAACAACCAAACCGAATCCTTGCAGAAGCCTACTAGCTATCATCATTTGAAACTCTATATCCCACCCTTTCAAGTGGTAAGAGTTTAATTCATGGGTGGTTTATGGTTTCAGAGATGTAACAATTTCCAATTGGGTCCATCTTTCTGACACACCCTGTAGATTTTACAAAGGATCTTTTAACAATTACAATAGGGGGCTATAATTTTGTGGCAGAACATATATCACTGCAATTTTAGTCTCCAGAATATTCAATTACGGTTCAAGCAGACTCTTGTCTAAAAAATCCAATGAAGATAAAGGTGCATTGCTGAATTTGTTCCAAAAATGGTTCGAAAGCACTACAGAAATGTCTAATAAGTTCTGCTTTGCTAGAAGAAACTCACTGAGGACATTAATCAATTGATTTGCTCGCCTAAGAAATCAAAAGTGCCTAAGGTTGCCATATAATAAAGTTTGAAACTGTGTAGACTCATAATGCAGTTCAGTGCAGTTAAACTGCATTAAATAGTAGTGTAGATGGGGCTTCAGGTTTATGTTCTATTACTCTGTTTGCTATATAGCTCAAGGGACACTCGATTGGTGATAAAGTAGCCACGTGGCCTTTACTTGACAGGTATTGCCTTTTCATCTTGTAGCTATAAGATAACACACACAATTGACACCCAAACTGTAGAAAACACTGTTTAATTATGCAAAACATGAGATGTATCGTATTAGTTGTTTTGTGTACTACTCACATTTCTTGCAATATGGTCAAGTGCTGTACATGGCTCATCATCTTCTGGTTTTATTCTTACAAGGAACCTTCAAGGTAGGCCAGAGTGGGAGAAACTGACAAGTCCATAAACACACAATGAGGATGCATGTACATTGTAGAACTGTTGCAGTTTCACATCACTTTAACTGTCATAGTGCAATGCTGTGGAATCATGGAAGCAGTAGTCTTATAATTTCTATAATAGTAATAATAATTTTATTTCTTACTCTTCTTTCTTTGTGGCTTGAGGCAGGTTACAACATCGTGAAAAACACATAATCTAAATAATTCTATAAAATACACATGTTAAACATATTTCTAAAAAATACATACTGAAATACTCAGAACAGAGACACATGGTGCAAGTTTAAAATTTGTGGTTAAACTGGCTGAGTAGACCTGCTGGAAGAGAAGGTCTTCAAATGTGTTTTAAATTGCAAAGGCTCATTTAGCTGTTGGAGCTCTTCCAGCAGATCATTCCACAGTCATGGGGTGGCTGATAAAAAGATCCTCTGGGTGATGGTCACCAGTTGAATTCTGGTGGGCTAGAGTAGCCACCCCTCAGAGGAACTAAGTGTTTGGGGTAGATAGTATGGGAGAAGGTGATCCTGAAGGTAACCTGGACCCCAAAAATGTAGGGCATTAATGGTCAAAACTAATACTGTGCACTTTACCTGGAAACTGATTGGCAGCCATTGGAGTGACTTTAGTATGGGTGAATATGTTCACTCCTGGATGTTCCTGTAAGCAATCTGGTTGCCATATATTGAACTAACAGGAGTTTCCAAACTTGATACAAAGGTGGCCCAATGTAAACTGCATTGTAGAAATCCAACCTTGAGGTTACCAGCACATGCACTACTATCTTAAGGTCCTCCAAATCTAGAAAGGGGTGCAGCTGCCATATCAGCCGAAGCTGATAATAAGCACTTCTGATCATTGCATTTTCCTGGGCTAACATTTGGAGAGATGGATTCAAGAGCACTCCCAAGCTACAAACACAGTATTTCAGGGGAATGTAACCCCATCCAGAACTGGTTGACACACCTCATCCCCAGATTAGGACCCTTGATGGCAAGCACCTCTGCTTTGTCTGGATTTAGTTTCAAATTGTTTTTCCTAATCCAGCCCATTACCTCTTTCAGGCATTCATTCAGAGGAGAAATATATCCTTAGCTGAGGCTGTTTTTGAAGTCTTGCAGAAATATATTTGGATGTCATCTGCATACTGATAACATCCCACCCCATGCCTATGGATGATCTTTCCAACAGTTTTGTATAAATATTAAAAAGCATTGATGACAGAATGGCAACTTGTGGGCCATTTAACAGTTGCATTTTTTGAGAAGCAGGTATCCCCAAGCACCACCACCTGGAACCTGCCTGAGAGGTATGTCCAGAACCACCGCAACACAATGCCTCCAATTCCCAACCCCCTCAGGTATTCCAGAAAGATACCATGGTCGATAGTATCGAAAGCCGCTGAGAGATCAAGAAGCACCAAGAGAAATATGCACCCATTGTCAGTACAAAAAGGGAGATAATTCACTAAGGTGACCATAGCAATCTTAAGTTTCTTTGCCAAAAATGTGCCAAACTACAACACCTATAACACCATAGCATTAAGCCATGACAGTTAAAGTGGTGTCAAACTTCATTAAGTCTACAGTGCAGAGGCATTGAGAGGTTATGTTAGAGTCCTAATCTAACAGTCTACTATTACATCACACTGGCAACATCCATGAAGCAGAGGGATTTGACACAAGTCTGCCATCTATGGTGGCAAATCCATATTTCAAATACTGTGAAGTTCCACTATAAAATACCTTTTAACATAGGAAGACTTTCATTTAAGATTTTACAAGAGTTTGTAACAGTGAGTCAAGAAATCCTCCCTCCCAAAGTATGATAAACATGTTGCCTTTTTCTTTTAAAGGCCTACAAATTAAATTTAAAAATACTGTGTTTTTAAAGCATCTACAAGCATAATGAATTTAAATTACAGGAAACACAACTTGTGCACAGTGCCCACCCCAATGCTAAATGATTCACAGCTTCTGCCCTCTCTAGACAGCTTGTTTGATGAATGCAAGTTAAATTTTGTGCCTCTCCAGAGGAAGAAGGCAATTTCATTGCAGTTGGGTTGCTGGCAGATAGGGCCTGCTACAAAATCATCACTCATACCAGTCAGTTGCAGAAAGGCTAAGTATATTAGGAGAAGACTGAAAGAGACAGATTGCTGTTCTTTCTGGGTATGTTTTCTCTATTGTCCATATTTGTATAAAATATCAGGTTAAGTAACATCAACATCACCCAGAGATACAGCAATTGCACATAAGAAAGGATTGGTTTTCTGATAGATCCCAGTTCAGATGGTTTGTACATCTCTCATTATATTACGCCCCCCCCCCCCCCCTACAAATTGCTCATGCAATCCTTATCAGCCAACCAACATTCCTTCACCATCTTCTCTTCAGGTCAGAAGGAACTTTCATACAACAATATTCCTCTCTCTGTTCCTAAAAACTTATTGAAATAACAGGAAATCCAAGGGACATCTAATCCATCTCCCTTCTGTCAAGCAGAAATGCAAGCTACAGTCCTATCATTCAGAACTATTTCTTTCACATTCTTTAAGTTGTTCCTCACAAAAGTCTCTCCTGCAATGACCAAAATAAGACTTACAGCTTTTCAGAGTTCGAAAATCTGAAATATTCACTTATTTATCTGCATGTTTACCTATTGGGTACAAAAATGGGGGTGCAAGACTTGGACTGTCTATAATAATCAAAATATGGAAATTATTTGAACTGGCTAATGTAGGAATGATCCAAAGGCACTTCCCCAATTTATCAACTACATCTTCCAATTTCAAGAATTGAGCTATATAGATCCAGGTAACATTCAAAGATAAAACACTCATTTATAGCGCAGAGCTTCAGAGTCAGAGTCAGTAGCACAGTAAGAAACTCTCTCTCATTCTCTCCCTCCCTCCCTCCCTCCCTCACTCCCTCTCTCGCCCCTTCTAGACTGCCATATAATCTAGATTATCAAAGCAGATAATCCACATTATCTGCTTTGAACTGGATTATATGAGGGCCTTTAAACATGTGCAGAAAATATAGTAATTGGGATAAAAGGGTGTATGTGGCTAAACAACATTAGGGGAAAGTGAGGGTGGAATAGAGTTGACAGCTGAAAAGCATGTGTTTTATAGGTGTGCTTAAAATCTGATTCTGCCCCAAAATGTGCATATTCACATGATTCTATATCCCTGTGTGGAATGCTCTAGTGCACGTGTCTTAAAAGCCCAAAACAGCTGATCAGGCTATCAAAAAATGGAGCCACGGACACACAGGTGGCTAAAGGGAAGCACAATTGGAAAGCAATTAGAACTCTCTGCAACCATTCCTTTTTTTCTTATAATATTAAACAGAGCTTGAATTATTAACAGTTGGGTGAAGAGAGAGATGATAAATCTACTTGTTTGCACATTGGGATATCACCATTGTGTACATGTGAGGTCCAGTGCATCTCAGAGAGAATAAAAAAACTTCCGCCGGATGTCCCCCATCTGCCCTCTGTCTTGATCCACTTCAAAGGAATGTGTGAAGATGGTGGGGGACCAGTTCCTGAGACTGACAGGTATGTGTGTGAACTTGATCAGGTCATGGGATTTTTTGCCCCACTTTGAAAACCCGCATTTTGACACTGTCTGGAAGCGCCCTGAGTCTACAGTGCCATATAATCTAGTTCAAAGCAGATAATCTGGATTTTATATGGCAGTGTAGAAGGGACCTCTCTCTCTCTTTCTTTTGCTATTGTTTTCTCATGGAAGCAGTGCTGCTCTTGCATCAGGGACCATCTTGACTACAATGCATTTAAAGAAGAACACAGTAAATTCTTCTACAGATGCACTGTGAGGTGAAATGGGCTTTGACAAGAAGGGTCACTGTCATAACAGGAAAGCAGTATCAAAAGTTGTTTAAAGCAGCAAGCTTTAAAAGATGTATCCTGCAACTGTCCTATCAGTTCGTCCTGTTGAAAAAAAATAGAATTCTCAAGTATTTCATATGTTAAATGGTGAGATTGCCATTTTATAGCAAAACTCATGAACACCAAGTCGTATTCTTATTTATCTTACTGGATTCAAGTTGACAGGTTGTTAAAAGAATAACATTATTTCTTTCTTGATTGTGCTTCAGGAGAAGGACAAGATATGCAGCTCTATCAAACACATATAAAATAAATTCTAATGTGCACATGCAATCCCGGGAGCTCTTCCTCTTGCTTTTTCGTAATGGTCACAGCCCAGGGTTGTATGAGCAGTGGATGTGCACTTCCTACTGTAGATATTTTCTTAGAATCTCATACATGTACGTATCTATGGTTATGACAGAACTTACTGTTTTACACATAACATCACTTACTCATTCTGTAATCTTATTTACAATTTTAAATGCAAATATTCACTATGTGTCTTCATTACAACCATGGACGTACATACATGATTGAGAAATTATGAATCTGCAATACTGACCAGAAAATTTGGGCAACCAGTTGCTAGATATTTTAACACAAAGCACTAGAGCATCTCTAATTTGTCATGTTTGGAACTGAGGTGCCATCAAGTAGTTTGGATGCAAATGAGAATATTTGGATTCACAGGCTTAAGACCTGTAAGGTTTCAACTTAAGATCTGTATGGTCTCATAACATCATCATCCACCTTTAGAACATGTGTCCTAACAGGCCCCTTGGGTTTATCTTACTTGTATTTTGAGGAACTGAGCAAGGCAGAAGTCAGAAGATTTTGCTAATATACTTATACATTTAGCTTTCTTAATCATTCTCTGCCTCTCATACACACACAGATAATTATAATCTCTCTCGCTTACATACTTTTACTATGACCATTCAGTCACTCTGTTAAAAAGGATTACTAATACATATTCTATCAGGACATATACTTGGGTGCTCAGTGAAGCTCTTTATGTGTTCCTCTAAAGCTGGAGCTACACTACCCTATATCCCAAGAACTGATCCCAGATTATCTTCTTATCCCAGATTATCTGGCAGTGTAGAGTCGGCTCCCTTCTACATTGCCATATAATCCAGATTATCAAAGCAGATAATCCACATTTGAATTGGATTATATGAGTTTACACTGCCATATAATTGAGTTTGAAGCAGATAAACTGGATTTTATATAGCTACATCCATCCTAAGAAAAGGCATTGGGAGGATGAAACATTAGTCAAATTAAAAACCAGCTAAATGATTGTATTCCAAATATTTTCTCCTTGTGAGGTAATTATCTTTATACTTATGGATCAGAGGCCAGCAGAAAATAGCAGCAATCTCCAAGTGTGGCTCGTAGAGAAGCCTAAAACCCTGGACAACCACTGCCAGTAAGATATGATGATGATGATGATGATGATGATGACAACTTTATTTTTGTATTGACCACCATCTCCCCGAAGGGGCTCGGGACGGCTTACATGGGGATGAAAGGCTTACATGGGGACAAGTTGTGAATGCTGGGCTAAACAGACCAGTTTTCTCACTCAGTATAAGACAGTTTCTGTTCCTATGCTGCTATATGAAGAAATGCAACTTTGGGTCACCATCTTGTCCCATGCTGGGCAAAAAGTAGTATAAAAACAAACAAAACAGTTTTTGTGCATAAAAGAAAGCACTTAATGTCATCAGTGCTCTATGGTTTGTTTAATCATCATCTGTTTCCTATGTTGAAACTGCATTAAATGATCAGTGTAGATGAGGCTAAAGGCATACTCAGAGTAAATCTACAGAGATCAGTGGGAGCTATTATGGTTAGCCATGGGTGATTTCAGTAGGTCAACTCTAAATATTCTAAGTCCAGACTTAAATCTCACTCCTACCTTATAACTGCAATAGTAACAGTACAGTTGTTTTGCCACTTGCAATGACTGTTCATCTCATTTAGTTTGTATTGGTTTGTGTCTGACCCGAGGGCCAAAGGGATGCTGTTTTAAAGACATTGGTAGGAGCAGAATATTTTTTCAAAAAATAATTGCTATTAAGGGTTTCTAATCCATTTAGATTAGAAACACACTGCGTCACCCTGGTGGTGGCGCAGTGTGTTAAAGCGCTGAGCTGCTGAACTTGTGGACCGAAAGGTCCCAGGTTCAAATCCCAGGAGCGGAATGAGCATCCGCTGTTAGCCCCAGCTCCTGCCAAACTAGCAGTTCGAAAACATGCAAATGTGAGTAGATCAGTAGGTACCGCTCCGGCGGGAAGGTAACGACGCTCCATGCAGTCATGCCGGCCACATGACCTTGGAGGTGTCTACGGACAACGCTGTCTCTTCAGCTTAGAAATGGAGATGAGCACCAACCCCCAGAGTCAGTCACGACTGGACTCAACATCAGGGGGGAAAACTTTACCTAATACATTTAGAATCTGTGGTGAGAATGTGTGTATGCCTCTCACAAACTCACACATATATACATAGAGGACAATGGATCTTTAATCTTTTCTTTTCTGTAAATACATATCTTGAAATACCCTCACCTCCCCGCTTCTGAAATTTGCATTATAAGATATTAATCAGTAAAGCAAACTAATTGGTTTTGCATTATATGTATTACAGTAAGAAGATCCAGATCAATTCTATCGTGGAGGCCAGGATTAAAGCTCCTTAATCCATTCTAGTTTCTCAAGCCATTTATGAAATCCCAAGAGTCCTATAGAATACAACTGGAGGGAAGACATAACTGCACCATTAAAATAATAACTGCTTTGCCCCTTAAAAAGTCATTGGTTGATTAAACAATGCTTTCGTCCAACTGTACTGATTGCAAATATCTAATACGCTCTTCTTTTGTCCAGCGTTGTTACTATGCAGCTTCAAGTTATTTCTGACTTATGGAGACTAGGCTTGAGCGATCCATGAAAAAAATGTTTCTAAACTCGCTTCAATAGTAGGGGGCTGTCAGGACACAGACCCCTTTGAAAAAGCCACACACAAGAAGTAAGGACAAAAAACGTTTATTAAATAATATTCTGAACCTAAGAACACTTAACTTCAGTGTTCCTGGTAAAAGTAAATGTCTTTTGCTTCAAGAAAGGCAAAAATGCAGGAACAGAAAATAATCTGGTTTATCCTGCTTGATAATCCACCTTCACTCCAGCCAAGAGTTTACTGAAACTACAGTCACACCCAACTACAGTATGGAAAGCCAAGAGAAGGCCAAATGCGCACCGTAGCGAGAGCAGACGACACCATTGTCCAAAAGCCAAGCCGAATCCAGGAACCAAAGGAAAGCCAATCGGGAGAAGCGATGCCGCCATCAAAAGCCAAGCCAAATCCAGGAACCAAAGAAAAGCCAACCGGGAGTAGCGATGCCGTTGTCAGGAGCCAAGCCGAATTCAGGAACCAAGGGGAAGCCAGGAAACACTAAACCAGGAACGAGCGATACCATTGTCAAGAGCCAAACCGAATTCAGGAACACGAAGCTGTACAGCCAGGACCCAAGCCCAACAGAAGAACAGGCAGCGGCAATCCAATGTCCAAAATGACACCTTGCCTTCTGCAAAGAGTCTTTACTTCAAACTCCACTTTTAACTTACACATCGTTATCCGACAATGATGAGGCCTCCGCCCTGTCATCATTATCCACAGCTGATCTTGATCCCATACGTGAACCTCGCCCATCATCTCTCCAGTCCCTCCATCTTTGTTCAAGACTTAGATCTCCCCATGTCCCTGGTGTATCAGTAGTTTGCCAATCCCCTGATGCACCCCCAGAAACTGGCTCTGCATTCACATTTACTTGAGTCCAATATACAGCACTTTCCATCTCGCCCCAAACCCATCATTCCCAGAAAAACCCTCAAAAGTTACATCCTCCGTGGGAGCAGTGAGTAAATCCTGGATTTTCTTCCTTTCCCTTTCCTCATCTGACTCTTGCTCCCGAGTTGTCCTTTTAGTTCCTCTACTCTCTGTTAACCCATCTTCTTCCAGTATTGACTCCTCATCGCTAGAGAAATATTCAAAATTAATTCGTTAATGGCGGACGTGCACGCGCAGTGGCCAAAAACAGCACGGGAGACTTTACAGGACTCTCCCACCCTCATTTTGAGCTATCGTCTTTAAGCTTGGTACAGCGGTAGAACACAGTTACCACTGCTAGCTCACAAAAATTCAGAACATTTCTCTGATTTTTGGCAAATTTTCATATCTTTTATAATAAAACCATTTTTAATAATTGCAGAAATCTGTTCCTGGTTTGAAATTCTTATTTCCAGTTTCATTGGGTTGTCTTTGCTTTGAAAGTCATTGTTCTACTACAGAAACTTTGTTTTTGTGGCTGAAACTTTGTTAAATTGGTGGACAGTGTCCCAGGAAACCATATGTGCTATAGCACCATGTCCCTTGTGCAAAGACAAAGTTCAGATTATATGCAGTGGGGATATATATTATCCTCCTTATCCTTCCCCTCTTCCTCTTCCTCCTCCTCCTCCTTCTTTCAGAGGAGGTTTGCAAAGCTTTGGAGAACTTTTGTGCAAAAGAGGGAGAGAGAAAGGGAAGCCAAGGGAAACTTCTTCTCCTTTTCACCCTCCTCCTCCTCCCTTCCTCCTTTATTCCAGATTATATGCAGTGGGTGCTCATATAATCCAGTTTAAATCAGATAATCTGGAATCAGATCCTGGGATATAAGGCAGTGTAGATCTTCAACACTCTATACCAAGATCTGATCCCAGATTATCTGCTTTGAACTGGATTATATGTCCACACTGCCAGATAATCTGGGATAAAATAATGTAGGAATGGATTTCTTCTGATGGGGCTTAGCCTACTTCTAACCAGGAGGGGAGGTAACTCGCTCAGGACTGGGGCTTATGTCACATACACACAAATATAGAGCAAATTTTAAAAGGAAAAAACATAGATTTAAAATGCAACCTTTTCTCTTCCCAGAATGAGACTATTAATATTATATATATACGAGGGTTATCCAGAAAGTTCATTATGTTTTGGAATTAAAAATAAAGTATAGAAGAAAACATTTACCATATTCAGTTGAAAGCCAGACCCAAATACCAGTTCTTACTATGGTCCCCATTGAAATCTAGGCAGTTATCATAGCGATAAAAGTGTTTGGAAAGCCCTCCCCCCTCCCAAACATTTCCGCCTGGCTTGCATCCTGAACCCGGCTGGCTTCCCTTCCCTCAGCTGCGCATGTGCTGCGCTCAGCTTTCCCCATGATCTTCCTGGATTGCTCTTCTGTTTTGCAAATGCTTGCAAGGAAGGTTTTTTGGGACAGGAAAGGTGTGCTTCTTGCAAAACCTTAGAATATATATATATAAAAGCTTTCCTTGCCCATTTCCAATTTTCTTCTTCCCCTGAAGTCACCAACCTGGGTGTAGAGTTCTAGTTTGGGGTTTTGCCAGCACAAAACCGGAGTGAAGTGATCTGGATCGTGGATTGGGATGGATCCCCCCTCCTTTTCCCCCTTTCCTCACTTAAAGCTTATGGCAAAAGCAGGAGGGAAGGCTGCGAAGGGGAAGAGCGGAGATCTTGCAATGTAACTCCCTCTTCTTGCAACCCAGTTTAAGCAACCACTCCAGGACAGGGAAAGGGGAAAGGGATTTCTCTCTTGCAATCCGGTTTAAGAAGCCCATGGAAAGCAACCACGGGGAAAGACAAACAAGACTCCCTCCCTTCTGCGATTGGCCACAGGGAGGCAAGGCAAGCCCAGGCTAGTCTGCATCTCCCTCAAACCAAGTTTGGGTGATTTGAAAATGCACTTGCTTTGCTTCTGACAAACATCCGACTCGATTAGAAAAATAGGCTATCGCGGTTCGATATCGCGGGATACAAACGACTGGATAACCCGCTTCAAAAGTCACTTCAAAAGCTACAAAAAAACCGAATTAAATCTGACATACGCAGGAATCAATTTTTTTGCCCAACCCTAAGGGAGACCCTAAGGCAAACCTGTCATGGAGTTTTCTTATCAAGGTTGGTTCAGAGTGGAATTCACCTTTCTCTCAGGAATGACTTGCCTCAGGTGGGTTTCCATGGCTGAACGGGGACTTGAATCCTGGTCTCCAGAATTGTAGCCCAGTTCTCAAACTACTACTACTGCTCCCCGTGGTTTTATTCTTATCTTTTTCTCACCCCAAGTTTTAACTGAGTGTTCATGCGGCCCGCCCTGTTATATTGCTTTTTTGATTTTGTGTTGTACTGTACATGATTATTTTTGTATTGTTGTAATTGTATTATGATATGTTGTTTTTATATTTTGCTATATTGTATTGTCCTGGGCATGGCCCCATGTAAGCCGCCCCGAGTCCCCGTTGGGGAGATGGTGGCGGGGTATAAATAAAGTTTTATTATTATTATTATTATCACACCCCACTGTCTCTCTAATACCCAGCCTGCCATCCAACAGGTAGCACAGAATGGTGCCAACTTCGACTAAATACTATTTGATGTGCATTAATCAATTATGAGTGTGGATGGAGAAGGAGAAAAAGTGGCAAAGAAGAATAGGAAGAAGCCATCTAGTTAGCAACTCTTCCGCTATCACCACAAAGATGCTGCTATATTATTTGTTTTGTACTATGTGTGGGTAACCTATGAGATGATTTGTGTCATTTTCTTCCCGAAAGATTATCCTTCATGTTGCTGAAAGCATAATTTTATTGGACAAGATATTGGCAACATTCTGTGTGGCCCACACACTAAAAAGTCTCTCAAGGCTCTGTAGCTGCAGCTGAGTCATCAAAGGTGGGAGTACCAAGTGTGCTATTATTCTCTTTCAAATGCCTTTTCCATGATTAAGGGAGTTCTGTGTGTAGGCAGTCTGTCTCCTCGGTTCATTTTAGCTATCAAAGAAACACTGTCACCTTGCAACAGTGAATTTCATGCTAGTGTTATTGCACTGTACAGGAGTAGTGGTTTAAGAGGGCTCACAACACTGAATTTCAGACTGAATAGGGATAATGGGGACATTTATTTCCCTTCACATGTTGTCATGTCCCTGCTTGGCTAATCTGTGGATGAGCAACAATATATAGTGGAACTTCTACTAAAGAGTATCCCAACTTAGGAGCATTTTGAGTTAAGAGCTTTCGCTCAGCCTAGGTTTTGCATTGGCATAAAAACCGTGTTTTGAGTTAAGAGTTAGTGCCAGTGGGAGCACTAGCACCGGGGGGTGGGGGGATTAGTGCTAGCATTGGTGGAGTGGGAGGAGCACTAGCACCGGGGCGGGGTAGTGCTAGCACCAGCAGGGGAGAACTAGCAGTGGGGGGGGAGCACTAGTGCCAGAGCCCCCTACCATACAGGAACACACAATCAAAGCATTCCTGACAAATGGCCATCCAGACTTTTAAAAAAATCCAAAGAAGGAGATTCCCTTTCATAGACTATAACGCTATCATTCTACCAAGTCTATGGTTTTGAAAGGTCAACTGTGTTGGACGCTGGCAGCTTTGAGCAGTTGGGTGGGCTTCATAGCGAATGGCAATGGGAAATCTTGCAAATTTCATACAACAAAAATTCTTCTCTGAAGCCTATTGAGAACCAGCAAAAGGCTATCACACAATCATGGGCATACAGAATTTCTTTCACCTGGCCAGGATGTCATATTTCAGATGGTATTTCAATTACAGGCAGATACAAACATACAACTTACATCTGACTCCTAGATACAAATAGGGGTGATACAACAAGAAGTGAGAGGAAATCTGCCCCACAAAAAGGAAATTCACTCCTGAAAAAATTCTCATGGGAAAAAGATGTCACCACTGAAACTTTCTTACCAATCCTTGTTTTAACAAGCCAAATTTTTCAAAATCCATTTGTCATAAGGACAGAAACTAAGGTGAAGTCTTCTGAACAGAGCACAGACAGCAAAGCAATTATTGGGCTGTTAACTCTTTCGTATTGTCCAAAACATCTCTTTTTTTTTGGCTGGAGTTACACTTTAAAATGTATTTGTTCCAACATATATACAATTTAAACTTAAGAACAAACCTTAAAAAAAACCCTATCTTGTTCATAACTCAGGGACTGCCGGTATGTTGCTTATTGAGAACTTTCAGGAAGTTAGAATCATGGCCAATCCTCCCATCTTTTTGACATTCTATGTTTTTTGGGGGGGGTCATAAATAATTGGAATTAAGATGAAATTGAAATAATAAGAATGGCTGGTAAGGGGAAAGAATAAATGATGACAGGCTTCAGACTTGATGGGTAATATACCAGAATCTCACAAGGTTTATATTGTTATGCTGTTCTGAACTGGAAGTTCTGATAGCTGAGAACAGGACTTCCTATAGCTATTTCTTAAGCCATCTGCTTTGTTCCATTAGGTAGCTAATGTTGCAGCTATACACAACTCTCAACTTTATTACTGCCTTCGCTTTATCTTCTGTACCAGCTTCTACTGTACCTTTTTTGCTTGACATAAAGGCATTCACACTCTGCCTAATTAAGGCCACTTGTTCTACAACTTTTTCCACCTGAGCTGGGTTCTTTTTATTATCTTGAAACCATTTCACTATCCAGGATTTCAGAGAAGCTTTCACAATCCAGGACATCAGAGAAATATTATGCCATTGCCTCCACTTCCCAAGATGACATCTGTTCTTTTTTAAAATAGAGAAAAGCTCCCATTTAGAAGGGAATCTCATCTCCGTTTTTGGTTTAAGGATGCTTCCGCAGCATCTGAATATCCGAAATTTCATCTTGGTGATAAGAGTGGACAGTTAATTATTGCCTTTAATAATTTTATTAAGACAACAATATGAAAATTACACTTAATGGGCTAAACTCATAGCAGTAATATGCTATATGTGTTGTGGACTGCTTTTCTCATTCTGACGGAGAAAGTGGACAGGTGGATGAAGCAGCAGCACTTGGGGATTTGGGGCTAAGTGGTGAGGAAGAAGAAGAAAAAGAGGTGGCAGACATATCACACATCCCCACATTTCAGGAATGAGGAAGGGAGAAAGAAGTCAGAAGGAGATCAGCTAAGTTAGCAGTGAAAACGCTGAGCAACCAGACTGTGCCCTAGAGACAGCTGTGCTGGGATCTCGGGCCTATTAATTAGCAGCAAAGTTAGGGACCCAGTGCTGACAGCAACTTACTTACTTCGGGGGAGTTTCTGTTCCAATCACCATGTCTTCATTCCAGTGTTGGTCCTTGCTATAGGCCCTTGGCTATTGACATTTGTTTCTGCAACCTGTCAGCCTGTTTATCAAAGACTCTAGTTTCTATCTGATGTGAACATTTCTGTTTTATGTTTGCTTGAAGACCATCGGGACTGTAGTTTCTGTTTCATTTATTGCATTATCTTTATTTTGGCTGAAGTAAAGCCTTTTCATTTACTTTTACTTGTGTAAGGTTGTTTCTGGTGTAAAACTGGACAAAATCCTTTTTTATTGTGTCAGAATCAACTTGCAAGTCACTTCTGGTGTGAAAGAATTGGTCATCTACAGAGACGTTGCCCAGGGGACACCAAATGTGTTATTGGAAGTCTTGTCTTATGTCCCTGCAAGCTAGAGCTGATAGACGGAAGCTCACTCCATCTTGCAGATTCGAACTGGCAACCTTCAGGTCAGCAACCCAACCTTCAGGTCAGCAGTTCACAAGGGTTTAACCCATTGCACCACAGTGGCTCCATATGCTGAATAACATACTTTATACATTGTCACTCACTATCTTTATTAATTGGTTTCCTCCAATAGGTACTAACAACATCTCTGATTCCAATATCACCCCCAATGTCTGTGTTCAATTTAAGAAATCTCTCTGGATCCAAAGAGGTCAATGTCCCTGGAAATGTTTTTCACAAATTCAGTAAATTATATCTATGTTTCAATAAATCTGCTTTTAATTTTATCCCAGACAGCTCTATTCCTATTGTTAATTTCTTGTTTAAAGCTATATTAGAAATAACTGCACCCAGTCTCTGGGCAGATATTCCATTGGAAATAAATGGCAGTCATATCCTTATTGAAAAGGAAAAAAATGTCATATCTGTTTGGCAAATGTGAATCTCAATGAACATGTGGAGACCTTCAGATGGATGCATTCAAATGAGGTTGACTTTGGGATGGGGCATCTGGTCAAGGAGATTAAATCCTGATAGACTACTGCTATCTCGCCTCCTTGCCCTTCAGGTCTAGCTTGGTGCTGCACAGAGAAGCCTGGCAGACAAAGCCGGGTGAGATTCACCTCCCCCCCAGCCTCATCCAACCAGGTCTCTATTATGCATGTCAAGTCTACAAACTCATCCAGTATTAGATCCTGGATGATTGTTGTTTTCCCATTCAAAGATCTGGCATTCAACAGCACCACCCTTAGACTGAAGAAGCCACCATCCTAGTGACCTAGGTTTACCAAATCAGGAGACCATTTTGGAACTGCTAGCACTCTTTTCCTTTCCCTAGGCTGAATTAGAAGTCTTCTGTAATGGAATAGGCATACCTTGCCAGACCGGTGTGTAGAAAGGTTCTAGGCCCTGAGAGGAAAGGCCGAACCAAGCAAAAAGGGAGGGAATCAGCCAGCTCATTATATGGTAGTGGAGTCTGATTGGTGGGTGGAGTTAAAGAGTTTTGCCTAACTACAAGAGGTAGAGGGTGCCAGAGAGAGAGAGAAAGAGAGTTAATCAGTCAGAGAGAGGAGTGTGAGGAGAAAGAAGGGTTTGGAGCTGGAAGAAAAGAACCTCTGTGAGGAGGAAAGTTAAAATAGCCTTTGGGGAGAAGTGCTATATATTGTAGAGAGCCTCTAAGGGACAGAGTGCTTATATTAAGAGCCTCTGGAAGGGAGGACTGAGGGGTTTTGAAAAGCCTGATTAGTTCTCTTATAAGTGAACATAGATCTGAGGAAGACAAGTAAAAAATAGCATTCTCTTTTACAAAAAAGGCTGTTAATCTTCTGAAACCAATACACAACCTTCATGTTCTAGTTCAAATAAACTTCACAAATCTGTTTTTACTTCACCACAAGTTTTCAGTGTGTCTTTCTGTGCATCAATATAAGTAGGGGGCCTGCTTGCACAACAGCCATCACTCTTTAAATTGGAGTTTTGTTTCAATTTTTGAGTGGTCTGTGTACTGACTCTGGTGGTTGGTGGGACATGGAAGAGTAAATGGTGTGGTCATAGACCAATACATTCAGTTTGGTGGCAGCAAAGTTATATCTTGATGTAACTGGGCACTGGGGTCCGACCATTGTAAATTGGTGGCAGCAGTGGCATATATACTAAATCTCCCTTTCCTGTATCTCCCTCTCCCCATTATTACTTCTATGGGGTCCCTCGGCTGGCGGGACTCCTCTACCACTCCATATCATTCATTCCCCTCCCTCAGTCCAAGGACCACCAGTGATCATTGCACAGAAACCTCACTTTTGATATCTCTCTCTTCTCACCTCCTCAAAAAGAACACTTTCCTCTCCTCCTCCAAGCCTTGAAGATCACAAAACTATAAAGACCTCCAGTTGTTTTCACCACCCTCCCTTCAGACTCTGCAATTGTTCTTAAAGTGCATTGTGCAATAATTGGGGGAGGGACTGGTTTATCAGGGCTTGGAATGATGTCCTTGGAGATAAGGTAGTTCAGATCATAGTTCAAACCAAGGTTGAGAAGCAGCAGAAGGTTCACAGTTAAAGTGTTTATAAATAATATTCTTATAGCCACACATCTCAGACTGTTCACAGGAGCATTCTGATTGGTAAATAAAATCCTAATTCAAGGCGCCTCTACCAAAGCTCTACCAAAGCATCTGTAGGGATCTGGTTGCAGTGGCAAAGAGTCAGAGAGAAAATACTATTGCAGCATGCTGTGATGTGTGGGCAAAAGTTCTATGGCATACCTATTTTATGTATGTTGTTCTTTTTATACATGTAAATATAGTGTCAGAGACTTATCTCTTACTGGAATACTTAGGTATATCTAAAGGAACAGAGATGAATCAATCACCTGAAGACGGTGTTCCAAACACCGAAACAAGGAATACTACCTGGGATACCTTGTTGTAACCTTAGTCAGCGTGTAGAACTCTTCTCTGACACATCCACAACCTCAGATGCCACATATGGTCCTTCAAGATACCTATAAGTGACTTTTTAAATCTTCAATATACTGGACTATTGTGTTTATTTAGAGGCGATTCATGTCTCCCATTTGAAATCTATATGAATACAGACATTTATTCAGGATAGAGATAAGTTGTACCTTTAAATTGTGTATATAAACAATAAATCTGTTGTACGATAACACATTTGATGTTTCAAAAATAACAATATCATAATACTTTGTGTATCTTAGTTATAGATATCTGTGTTCCAAATATATTGTGGGCAAGAGTGTTGCCAACATAAGATGAGCAGAAATTCAAATTCAGTGACTGTAGTTGTGCCAAAAGGAGAATGTGAAGTATGAATGGGGTCAGAAGTCTCCTCTCTCCATGATCTCAAGCAGTTCCTGGAGAAGGGAGCCAGCTCTTTCTATAGGATGATGGCTCCGGTTGGCCTCTCACATGCCTGCACAGTATCACCTGGAGCCTCCAAACTGGCATGAAGCCACCTGAAAAATATCTAATATTCAAATATTAAGATACTCTGATAATAAGAATTCTATGCTGAGAAGAATCTTCCCAGTTTGGGATTTGTTCTTTGCAAAATTGCCATGTTTATGTGAGTTTGTTTTTAGCAGAACACATTTTCTGCATAGAAAATAGATTTCATTAGTTCCTGTGCAGAAAATGCTCTAATAGAGGATATACAGTGCTGATTTGAATAGAAACCAACATTTTCTATGCAGAAACTATCCTTCACACTATAAAACAGAACTCCTATTTATGTCACATGATAGAATGAATAGGCTACCCCAGATGGCATACTTGGGGTGCTGTTGTTGTTACAATAAGGAGTGGTAGCGTTTGATGTCCTTTGGGAAATTTTCTCCTTCAGATGCTAAAGTAATTTGATGAGTTTGGGATACTAGGAATAAGCTGCTTTACTTATATTGAGAAAATATGGCTGGCTCTCTATATCTGCAGATTCTGCAACCACAGATTCAACTATTCTGAGCCTGAAGATTTTTTTAAAAAAATTCCAAAACCCAAATCTCAATTTTGTCATTTTATATAAAGAATGACACTTTACTACCATTGTATATGATGGGGCTTGAGCATTCACAGATTTTGGTTTCCCAGCAGACACCAAGGGTTCATAGTATTTTGTAGTAGACTTGCTGCAGGTCTACGATACATAACATCCTAGTGTTCATATTTGCAGATAATTTGCTATATAATGAATAATAATATATTTAGGCCTATCTCTATGAGAAGAAACTACATTCTAGACCTTCTTCAACTATACAGTGGATTTGGGAGAATCATGCTTGAATAAGGAGCAGATTATGCTAATTATCTTCTTTGCATGTCTTGACCTCCATTCATTACTATCTCATGCCTCAGGCAGCTGATTCTGAGAGTCATAAAAGGGCAGCAAACTGGTACTTATTTAATTCATTACTGTGGTATTTTTATTGCCTGGAGTGGGAAAGGAGCTTGTGGGATTCTCTGCCTCAGGTGCCAAAATAATTTGCCTAGCCTTAGCTATTACACATACACATATTGACCTTGGTGGAAGAGAGGGCAGAAAGCCATTTTCTGCTTCACTTTAGACATGGCCACTTCACCATTTTTAACAGATGTCTCATCATAGGTATCTGTTTCCCTCATGAACAAATTCTTGCTGGTTGTGAGATTTTGCACTATTGTCCTCTTTTCTCTTAATTAGATTTTTATCTTATGATGCAATATCTTACCGGTAAATATTTTAAAAATATTTTAAAGCTTACAGGTAAAGCTTGTCTTTTAAAGTGGTTGTGTGATTGATTGTAAATTAATGTCTTGGTGGTATTTTAGGTTTAAACAGAACTTGGAGAAGTCCATTTTTGATAATAACTGCCAGAATCCCCTAAGAAGTATGACTAGAATATTATCCCATTTCTACTCAATTATGGATTGCCTCCCAGCATGTCATTATGTTGATTCTTCTTCAACACAACTTTGCAAGCTCTTCTGCACACACAGATTCATTCCTAGCTGAAGCAACAGAACTGTTAGGGATTCAGGGTTGCTGTATGTTTTCTGGGCTGTATGGCCATGTTCTAGAAGTATTCTCTCCTGACGTTTCACCCACATCTATGGCAGGCATCCTCAGAGGTTGTGAGGGATGGAGAAACTAAGCAAGGAAGGTTTATATATATCTGTGGAAAGTCCAGGGTGAGAGAATAACTCTTTGTCAGTTGGAGGCCAGTTTGAATGTTGTAGTTAATCACCTCAGTTAGAGGGTTGTTGTATGTCTTTCGGGCTGTGTGGCCATGTTCTAGAAGCATTCTCTCCTGACGTTTCACCCACATCTATGGCAGGCCATGAAAGCCTTTGACAACACACCTCAATTAGCATTGAATAGCTTCATCTCCTGGATTCCTGCCTGGGGGCATCCTTTGTTTAGAGTCGTTAGCTGCCCATGGTTCCCATGTCTTTATTTACTGTTCTGATTTTTGAGATTTTGTTCATTTTCATGGTTTCTTCCTTTCTGTTCAAGTTGTCCACATGCTTGTGAATTTCAGTGGCTTCTCTGTGTAGTCTGACATGATAGTTGTTGGAGTGGTCAAGCATTTCTGTGTTCTCAAATAATATACTGTGTCCAGGTTGGTTCATCAAGTGCTCTGCTATGGCTGATTTCTCTGGTTGAGTTAGTCTGCAGTACCTTTCATGTTCTTTGACTCGTGTTTGGGCGCTGCATTTGGTGGTCCCTATGTAGACTTGTTCACAGCTGCATGGTATACAGTAGACTCCTGCAGAGGTGAGAGGATCCCTCTTGTCCTTCGCTGACCGTAGCATTTGTTGGATTTTCTTTGTGGGTCTGTAGATGGTTTGTAGGTTGTGCTTCTTCATCAGTTTGCCTATGTGGTCAGTGGTTCCCTTGATGTATGGTAAAAACACCTTTCCTCTGGGTGGATCTTTGTCTTTACTCTCCTGGCTTGCTCTTGGCCTTACAGCTCTTCTGATGTCCATGGTGGAGTATCCATTGGCCTGTAGAGGCCAGTTTAGGTGGTTTAGTTCACCTTGGAGGAAGTGAGGTTCGCAGATTCTTTGTGCACAGTCTGTCAGGGCTATGATTGTGCTTATTTTTTGACTTGGGTGATGGTTGGAGTTTTTATGAAGGTATCTATCTGTGTGTGTAAGTTGTCTGTAAACTGTGTGGCCCAATTGTTGATTGGGTTTGCGGATGACCAGAACATCTAGAAATAGTAGTTTTCCTTCCTTTTCTTTTTCCATGGTGAATTGGATATTTGGGTGGATGCTGTTGAGGTGGTCCAGGAACTTGCTGAGTTCTTCTTCCCCATGGCTCCAAATGGTGAAAGTGTCATCAACATATCTGAACCATACAGTTGGGGTTTTTGGCGCTGTTTCTAGGGCTTGTTAGGGATTCCTCTTCTTCAGAAGAGGAAGGGGAGCAGGAAAGTGTTCATGAGGGTGAGTTGGAATCTGAGGAGGAGATTTTGCAAGTACCCACATTTCAGGAGAGGCGAAAGGAAACAGAGCAGAGACATCGTTCAGCTAGAATAGCTGCCAGAAATGCAGCTGAGTTATTAGAAACTGCCCTAGCAGCTGGGAGGGGACTCAGGGCTATAAAGCAGAAGCAGGTGCAGCCAGCTCTTTCTGGTAACAAACTGACTCTTCGCTCCCCTTGTGCCCGCTTCAAGTCTTCATCTGGGAAACTGCTCCTAAGGTTTTATTGCTATTTCTTTGTCTGAAGTAAGACTGCTATTTGATTTGGGAATTTAACAGATACTAAGAACTATGTTTACCCTAGGACTTCCTTGCTTCCTTTTGCATTATTCCACTGAGTGTGCTGTATTTTATGTTTTGCTGAAGTAAACCAGTTTTCATTTACTTACCACAGTGTTTTAAGGCTGTTCTTGAAAGACAAAACAGGACAAGAACCATCCTAGTATATTCCAAGAAATACACTGAATAAACTATCAAAAGTACTGTACTCTATCCTCAAAATAGGTTTAGTATCTTGGATAAATCTAGGGACATAACTCGCTTCTGGATAAGGATGAAAAGAGCATGCAGTTATTCATTTTACAGCCAAAACAAAGTGAGTTTCTTCACAGACAGGAATACAAATGTGAAGAAAAACACAAAAAGCACATAGGTGAAAATTGTGGACAGTTTTTGGTTAGTATTTCAAATATCCCAAAGTGTTTTGGAAAATGATTCTGTATGGAAATCTACATTTATTTTTTCCTGAAAATCAAGGAGCAAATTAGGCGGGTTTCGTGGTGCACATGGTCCTGCAATACCTTGCCTCTATTCCTTGTTCCTTCCACCTGTTACTTCAGGTATCTGCCTCAATCTGTCTCATTTTAAATCTTAAACTCCTGGTATGTGACCATATAATAAAATCAATTCATTCAATTCCAAGCCTGGCCCTGACTAAAATTAAGAAATTCTACAATCCACATTTGCCTTATGTTGTCTTGTTAGTGTCACTGCTGAAATTGCACTATTGAAAATTGGCAGAAGACACTCAATTTGCATAGGAACACCAAATGTGACAGATATATGGTCCCTGATGCTTCATCTGACCTTGGAAGGTTGCCTGTCCATACTGAAAACAGCAGAGACAGGTAGACAGACTAGTGAGCATCTTCTTATTTACGCCCATTGAGAATACCACTCAATAGAAAACAGTCTTAGCATACTCTACATGGGTAACTCAGGTATTTACAACACTCCACTTTTTATTGCTATAATATGGTACCACATATTTATTTTCCTCTCCAGTCCATAATAGTCTGTAAATACCCTCATTATTTTAATTTCCAGGCTTTCTGCCAGAAAAGCAATGTAGAACACTTCTGATTGTTTTGCAGGTATGAATTTGCAGGTATGAACTGAAGGAATTATAGAATCATATAGTTGGAAGAAACTACACAGGCTATCTAGTCCAACCCCCTGCCATACAGGAAAAGGACAAAGTGCCCCTCACAGCTGATCATCCAGCTTCTGTTTAAAAGCTTACAAGGAAGGAGCTTCCATCACACACCCTCTCCATTGTAACTATAACTGAATCTATAGTTACTGTTAGGTTCTCCCTCTCCATTGGGAAAAGAAAACAACAGAGGTGGTGCCTGTTGTTTTCTTTTCAAAGCACACACAAACATACAAAAGTCTCGTGTACCTTATGTTGACCATTATAATACTTTGATTTTTGCTAATTTTTGCTGATCATCATTAAGAGAAACATATGCCAAAGTATGAAATTTACATACAGTGGTCTATGGTTTGTTTTACCATACTGATGTAATCAGCCATTTCCAAACACACAATAGCCTTATATGTTAAAATGAAAACCAATCTGATCGTTTTCTTATCAATTTGAACCACAGTATTTAGAGTAATTGTCCAACAATCAAACTACATCACATTTTCTTGCAAACTGTCTTCTGTTTGGAAAATGAATATGAAACAATAATGATAAATAGAAGTGATTCCACAATTATTTAAAAAGTGAAAAGATATGGAAGGTGGGATGTCTGAAAATCACTGTTGAAGACTGTCTGTTTAAATAACTTTATAATGGATATTTTTGTGCCCAAATAAAAATATAGATAAATTTCAGGAAAAAAATGTTCACCTCTATCTTAATATAAATGTGTACACATGATTGGTTGCATATCTTTCCAGGGCTTTGCTTTTAAAGGAAAAAAATAGCCTATACACTGATGTACAAGTTGACATCATGTATAACTTGAGGACAGGTTTTGGGGTCAAAATTCTGATTTTGAAGCTAAAAATTTGAGGTTTTCCAAAGTGCGGATACAGAGGGAATCCTGGCAAGTTTAGCTAACCACGAATGTTCTGATATAGAAATCAGGATCTCATCAGCACGAAGGTTAACAACATAAGCTTTGTCCAATCTGCAAATTGGATGCTTGTATGATAACAGATGCTCAAGGTGTACAAATATAAAGCACAAGGAAAAAACATAAGAATTTCCATGCATTAACACTGCTACAATTTGAAATTCCCTCCTTTTCCCCTGATTGGTCAGTGCCAGAAAACCAGCCGGCATTTCCCAGGCCTCTGATTAGCCTGGGGGTGGGTCTTAGCTGGTGTGAGCCCTGATTGATGGAGGCGGGGATTCCCTCCTAGGCAGTCAGGGAAGCCCTGGACCTTCCAAGGGGGCAACAGAGGTGGTTTCTGGAGTGGAAAGGTCTCCAGGGGGCTGGATCAAACCTGTATGTGTGGTAATGGAATGAAGGAAACAAAGAGTGTCCACATATGTGAATGATTAGATTATGTAGCTACTGGTTCCATGATGTGGGTACAATGGACGTTGGGTCCCCAGGCATTTTCACATGCTGGGAAGACAAAGAAAAGATCCAGAAAATGTCTATTGGTGATGAGTGTGACATCAAAGTTTCTTCCTGGGTCATTGTCCAGCAGGCTGCTTGGGTCCCACAAAGGGGAAGTTTTGGGTGACCCCTAAAGTTTCTGGACAATTGACATTCCCTTTTCTAGGTAGAATGGTTGTTCTGCAGCTGTTATTTTAGGAAGCATTTGTAGGAGGTTGTAACGTATATACCTCTGTGGTGAAGTGACTCACCACACTTTTACTTTTTGCCAGCAGTAAAGGTCTTTTTGCAGATTATAGTAATGAACAACAAAATAAGGTCTTGTCACTAAATGTGAGAAACTGTTCATGAAGTTATAAACTTGCACTAATAATATCACAAGACACAAACAAAAAATGGGGATGGACCAGCAGTTTTTAAAACGTAATGTTGCCTATTATTTGTTTCAGCGTTTGAAAATTAATCCGTGTTGTTAGGATTGCACTTTGGAAAAAAACCTCATATTGTTTATTGTAATACTATTACTTGCCTTTGACTTTCCATTAATTTTATTTTGGATGCAAGGGGCCACTTAGGACTGAGAAATAAATGGCACAAACTTTTAAAAAATCTGACTTCTAAAACTGCCCAAAGATTACTTTAAAAGTAACATTTAGAGGTAACTGGGGAAAGAAAATATTGTTTATTATATCAATACAATAACTTTGTTCCCATTTGTCATGTTACTTTTCAAATGTTATGGTGTTAACACAGTGGTTACATATCAAACAGTAAGCAATTATATTTCCTAAAATGTGTTACTTCCAAGGTATGCATAGACATGTCTGAGATAGAGCTGGTTAATTGTTTTGACAACTAGGGAAGAAAGGTCTACAAGCACCTTAACCCTTTCTATCACTTTTCTGTCCCTTTTGAGCAACACAAAATCAGATGAAAAGACTACTGTCATCCTATTAGTGGTAAATCCAACTCCAGATGTACACAAAATAGAAACAACATATTTGAAGCTATTCCCCATGGTCTCCCTGCTATCTCAGGCCCCTTCTACACTGCCATATAAAATCCAGATTATCTGCCTTGTATGGCAGTGTAGACTCATATAATCCAGTTTAAAGCAGATAGTGGATTATTTGCTTTGAAAATTTGGAATATATGGCAGTGTAGAAGGGGCCTTGGTTGTCATTCCTACTGTTCCTTTTTGTTTTATCTTCTTCTATTTTATATCTTTTCACTTCTGTACTGGCACAGTGCTAAATATGTTAACTCAAAGGTGCAGGGGTCTAGGTTACCAGAGAAGCTGCTAACATGTGACAAACACTCTGTATTCTAGGTCACTGGTTTGAATCAACATAAGCAAAGACCTACAAGTAGTTACTTTTTAAGGGTCAGTCAAATGACCTCGAGAAAATGAGTTTACTGGCTCAGACCAAAGCAACCTGTTGCAGAAAAGAAAGTGAGATTTCTCTGTGTGGTGACTGTGAATTACCTTTCAACAGCATTGCCACTAAATTTAGGTAATACTTGTGAAGCAGCTGTCAACAAATAGCACTTTTAGACTGCAGGGATTCCCAAAGATTCTTTCTAATACACCATGATGAACTTGCAAGGAATCTGATTCCAGGCCCAGGTTCAGTGGGCTAGTCCTTGTTGGAGGTCATGTCTGGGATGTTTTGATCTCCTAATAGTGATGGAATGCTGCAAACAAAGGTAAAAGAAGGGCAAATGGTTGGAACATGTGCATAAAAAGTTATGTATACTAAACTGCAAAACAATACTTTAAAACTACAGTATCTAGCAATAAGGGAATGTGTCCAAGCAATGCAAAAACTCTAAAAGGAGCACACAAGCATGCAGGCTTGTGTGGAGCAAGGAAAGAGACAGATTTTCCTCCATAGAAACAACAAGGCCAGGCATAGGATGGACATGGAGAGAAGGAAAGTGTTTTTCTGAAGCTCTGTGGCTGTACAGTGAAATAAGTAAAGGTAAAGGTTTCCCCTGACATTAAGTCTAGTCATGTCCGTCTTTGGGGGTTGGTGCTCATCTCCATGTCTAAGTCAAAGAGCAGGTGTTGTCAGTAGAAACCTCCAAGGTCATGTGGCCAGTATGACTGCATGGAGCGCCGCAACCTTCCCACTGGAGCAGTACCTATTGATCTACTCACATTTGCATATTTTCAAACTGCTAGGTTGGTAGAAGCTGGGCTAACAGCAGGTGCTCACCTCGCTCCCCGGATTCAAACCACCAACCTTTCAGTCAGCAAGTTCAACAACTCAGCAGTTTAACCCGCTGCACCACGGGGGGCTATATGCGTAATAGAGAGATGTCTAAGGCTTATGGAGTAATAACATTTTTAAAGGAGATGATAGGATGAATGATGCATCAGTACAATCCCAGTTTTGCATTTAGAACCTACCTTCAGATACATTCACTAAATATTAAGTTTTTAATTTTCATTCACCATGCCTAGTCTTGCAGATGAAATCTACATAGATAATTGCCTTACTATTTGCCCACCTTTAGATATTAAATAGTTACACACATATACACATACATACATACATACATACAGAGTCATTAAACTCTTCTATATTCCAACTGAATGGCAGGTATTTCTGGACTTTAAAATCAGAGGAAGACTGATACATATCAAACTGTTTAATCTTATCCCTAATATATGAAACTGATATGGAACTGATGGGGAGGTAACTCATATGATTTGCATCTTAAACATTTGCACAATAATGGCCTAAAAGTCTACTTCTGACCACAGTGAAATCAATTTATAAGAAAGCTGGTCAGTCATGCACTCTGGGAATCACTGGTTCATTTTATATACGTGACTGTCTAATATGTCTTGATTCCCATATTACTTGTTGTAAAATCAATCTCCCTCAAATAAAATGTGTGTGCTGAGCCTGGCATCACATTAAAGAATTGATGAGCATTCCTTCCATGCCCTCATTGATCCTGTGGGACCATTTCTCAAGCATTTGTCATTTTAATTTGATTAGGCAACATGTTCAGTCCGAAAAGTACTTAGAAAATTTTATTCAACACTGGAATAAATACAGCCAATACTGTATTGTATTGTATCAACAACATGATAGCAGAGTGTTAGTCTGTATCAGTGGACTTTGCAGGAAGTTATAGAGGTTGCTTCCCTAAATATATAAGAAGAGATGGAAGGCTGTTACTGATAAGCTTTAGGGGTGTACCCAGCTTTCTTCAGGTGGCTCTTGAGCCTGGAAAGAAGGACCAGCCTCTGCATCCAACAGGTCTTCATCCTTCTTTCCTCACTACTCAAAGTAGATGGAACAAGTCTGGATGCCCCCAAATCAGCCAGTGATATGAGATTGTGTTTGGCAGTTCCTTGAATATTATTACACACTGGGGTGAGGAACTTCTGGAAGGAAATATTGGCTATGCAAGTTATGTTTGATTTCAGACATATATGTCTAGGACTGAACATAAACAGTGCATGTGCAACTATCTCCATTTTTAAAGGATGATGAGTGAGAAATGTTCTGGATAGGATTGCCAGGTTTTATGGAAAACAACACAGGAGGCCTAAAGCAGGCCTTTATAAAAACCACTTCCAGTCTCATATGAGAATGACCTCTTGCAAAACCCTAAAGTCCATGCGCATCTTACAAGTTTGAACATCACACTATTATGATCTGAAGGAATTTTTAGAAGGTATATATGGCATTTTACTCCAGAAAGACTTTTTACCATGTATAAAATATTACTAATAAAAATGTGAGAATGTGAGACACTTTCTCATCTGCTTTGCTTTAGCAGGAAGTGCACAGATAGAAGGAAAAGTGAGACTTCTCTAGCCATAATCCCAGCAAACAATTCCCTGACATTTGAGATAATGAAATGGGAAGGATGATGATTAGAGCACAGATGGAGGAAAACTCAACTTTTACGTGATAAGACATGGTATAGAGAGCACCTTTACTGCTATAAAATGGCAAGATGTGCAGTGAAGAAAACTTTCTCTCTGCACGCATTGTGTCTGCAGATTCACATCCAAGATTGCTGTTCGGAGTGGTGATAGGATTAACCCAGGTGCCCTCCCCTCCGAACCCATTAGAATGTTCAGTGGCTCACAGTGATGCTTTTAACAATGATTTTGCAGATACAATCTCTTGCATAAGAGCTGACTCCTTGGGGAAGAGGCCAACAACGAGGTGTCCAGCAACTCTGTAAATGGGTGTGATGTCACAGAGACTTTCGGGTCCTGACCCGGTACTCGTTGTGGACCAGAGCGATGAGGATTTGGTAATTTTGCCGGCTCAGCAAGAGCCCATTTCCCAGATGTTCCCTGTTGACAATTCAAGCCCAGAGCTCATTAAAAGAGGCCTTGAAGCCGAGTCTGTTCCCAGCGGTTCCCCTCCTTTCCAAAGGCGGCTATTTTGGGAGTCGAGTTGCTCTGAGAAGGCCAGTCTGAGACGAAGCGCTAGATTAGCTGCCAGAGAGAATGTTAATTAAACCAGTTTCCTTTGGGAGTTTTCAGGGAGGTTTGCATCTGCTGAAGATGTTGTCTCCAGTCAGTTTTTCCCCTGGGAAAAGTGTTGGACACCTGTTTGAAAGGGAGATTTGAAGTCCCTTAAAAGTTCTGCGCGCTGGCCAGCCAGTGCGGTGTCAGCGTGTCAGTTGGAGTGATAACTTCGCCTCTAGTCCTTGTGGCGTTCTACTCGTGTGTAGATTGGGCGCGATGCCTCGCCTTCGAGCCAAGTTCGGATCGCGTTTGGATCCTCTGTCTCCAGCCTTGCCTTGTCTTGTCTTCTTGCCTTGCCTTGCCTTGCCTTGAATTCCTTGCCTTGGAACTCTTGCTAAAGATCCGGATTATTCCCCACTCAAACTGCTTGGAAGTTTGAGTGTGTTTCGGTTAACTGGATTTTCACCTTTAAACTCTAATATTGGACATTGAACTTTATAATACTGGACTATATTTGATCTTTCCCAGAAGGTCTATTGATGAACTATATATTCTGCTTATTTTTGTTCTATTTCTTCAATTCTTTAATAAAGATATTAGATTGTTTATTGGCTTGGTGTCTGGTTTCCAGTGCTCTCGCAGCCTAGAGTATCACAATGGGATTACACTGGATCAGTTTCAATTGGTGAGTACTGTTGATGTGGACAAGTTGCTGGGGCAAGTAAGGAAGACAACCTGCTTTCTTGATCCCTGTCCATCTTGGCTGGTCGTCCAGGGAGGAGATGCAATTTGATCTCAAATACAACAAATTATTAATGCATCTCTCAGGGAGGGAAACTTTCCATCCTGTTTAAAAGAAGCAGTAGTTAGACAGCTGCTGAAAAAGCCCTCCCTGAAAACCTGGACCTAAATAATTACAGAGAAGTGTCTAACCTTCCTTTTGCGAGCAAGGTTATAGAGAAGGCAGTTGCCACCAACTACAGGAAGTCTTGGATGACACACATTTCCTTGACCTATTTCAAACTGACTTCAGAGCAAAATATGGATTTGAGACTGCTATGGTCACCTTAGTGGATGATCTTTGTCTCAACACCGACAGAGGAAGCATGTTCCTGTAGATGCTTCTTGAACTCTCAATAGCTTTCAATACCATCAACCATGGTATCCTTCTGGAATGCCTGGGGGGGAAGGGGGGCTGGGAATCAGAGGCACTGTACTGCAGTAGTTCCAGTTGTACCTCTCAGACAGGTTCCAGATGGTAGTGCTTGGGGATAGCTGCTCCACAAAAAAAAAGTTGTTAAATGGCATCCCACAAGGTGTCATTCTATCTCTGATGCTCTTTAATATTTACATGAAGCCACTGGGAGAGATCATCCCTAGGCATAGATGGAGTGTTATCAGTATGCTGATGACACCCAAATATTTATTTATTTAGTTTATCCATGCCTCACAGCCTCTGAGGATGCCTGCCATGGATGTGGGCGAAACATCAGGAGAGAATACTTCTGTAACATGGCCACACAGCCTGAAAGACATACAACAACCCTGTGATCCCGGCCATGAAAGCCTTCGACAACACATTTATTTATTTATTTATTTATTTATTTATTTATTTATTTATTTATGATACTTTTACCCTGCCTTTTTCACCCAGGAGGGGACTCAAGGTGGCTTCACAACATGGCAATAATTCAATGCCTTTAAAAATAAAGTACAAAAACATTTAAATAATAAAATATTAAAAAGCAATTAAAACAGAATTAAAACAAAAAAAACATTTAACATTTAACAGAGTAATCACATGATCCAAGAGCATAGTCTAGGCCATTCCATTAGTCAGTTCCATATCTTCATATCCATTTCTGCACCTGATTTCCAAAGGCTTGGTCAAAGAGCCATGACTTCACTTTCTTGCGGAAGATTAGGAGGGAGGGGGCTTATCTAATCTCCCCGGGGGGGAGTGTCATAGCCGGGGGGCCACCTCCAAGAAGTCCCTGTCTCTCGTCATTTTATATTCTCCATGCCTTCAAAAATAGTTTCAACCAAGGATAGTGTGTCTCCTCTGAATGAATACCTGGAGGAGGCAATGGGCTGGATGACAGAAAACAAATGGAAACTGAATACAAACAAAACAGACATGCTTGTCATCAGGTCTTCTAATATGGGGATGGATGTGTATCAACCAGTTCTAGATGGGGCTACACTCCCCTGAAATACTGTTTTCACAGTTTGGAGTGCTCCTGGATCAGTCTCTCCAAATGTCAGCCCAAGTTGATGTGACAGTCAGGAGTGCTTAGATACGCCAGTAATAATAATAATAATAATAAAACTTTATTTATATATCACCCTATCTCCCCGAGGGGACTCAGGGCGGTTTCAATCAAAATAACAACATACATTACATAGTCAGCAATTGAGAAACAATATTAAAACAGATTAAACTATACAATTAAAATAGACAATAAATAACAATTACAAACCAGCCATAATCAAGAGGACAGGGATCATTAGCAAAGTATCCTAACAATCCGGTTAGGGATGGATGAATCTTATATAACATGTTTCAAGGCCAAAGGTCGGAGGTATACAGAGTGAATTACTCAAAAACCTGCCGAAACCACCAGGTCTTCAGATCCTTACGAAAGGTGGATAAGGTAGGGGATTGCCTGATCTCTTTTGGGAGTGCATTCCAGAGACGGGGGGGCCACTGCCGAGAAGGCCCGCTCCCTCGCCCCCACCAACCGTACTTGGAATGGAGATGGGAGCAAGAGAAGAACCTCCCTGGATAATCTCAAGGCCTGCACCAGTTCATAGGGGGAGATGCGATCACGGAGATAGGCAGGGCCTGAGCCATTGAGGGCTTTGTAGGTTAATACCTGCACCTTGAATTGGGCCTGGCAGTTGTCGGCAGCCAGTGGAGCTGTTTCAATAGGGGCACTGTATGCTCCCTATAACCAGCACCAGTTAGAAACCTGGCTGTCGACCTTTGAACTAGTTGGAATTTCTGGACCGTCTTTGGGGGAGCCCCATGTAGAGAGCATTGCAGTAATCCAACCTGGATGTAACTAAGGTGTGGACCACCGTGGCCAAGTCAGACTTCTCAAGGTATGGTCGCAGCTGGCGCACAAGTTTTAATTATGCAAAGGCCCTCCCGACCACCGGCGACACTTGAGCTTCAAGTGCCAACGATGAATCCAGAAGGACCCCCAAGCTGTGGACCTGTGCCCTCAGGGGGAGTGCAACCTCGTTGAGCACAGGTTGCCACCCAATACCCCGATTGGTCCCACGATTGATCAGGAGGGCCTCTGTCTTGTCTGGATTAAACCTCAACTTGTTAGCCCTCAGCCAGCTCGACACAGCTACCAGACACTGGTTTAGGGTCTGGATGGCTTCCTTGGAATTAGGTGGAAAATAGTAGTAGAGTTGAGTGTCATCTGCGTAAAGGTGGCACCGAACTCCAAAACCCTGGATGATCTCACCCAGTGGTTTCATGTAGATGTTAAAAAGCATGTGGGATAGAATAGAGTCTTGTGGGACACCACAGGTCAAAGGCCAGGGGTCCAAGCAGATATCCCCCAGCTTCACCATCTGGATACAACCCCCTAGGAAAGAGCAGAGCCACTGCAGAGCAATGCCCCCAAGACCCATTCCCAAGAGCTGACCCAGAAGGATACCATGGTCGATGGTATCAAATGCCGCTGAGATGTCCAAGAGAACCAGTAGGGATGCACTCCCCCTATCTAGCTCTCTGTGGAGTCATCCACCAAGGCGACCAAAGCCATCTCAGTCCCATGACCAGGCCTAAAACCAGTCTGTGACATGTCCAGATAATCAGTCTCAACCAAGAATTCATGGAGCTGAGAAGTGACCACCCTCTCCAAGACCTTGCCCAAAAAAGGGAGGTTGGAGATTGGATGGTAGTTGTTCAATAATGACGGATCTAAGACCGCCTTCTTCAATATAGGCCTCACAATTGCTTTTTTTGAGGCAAGATGAAATATGCCCCTGTTGAAGAGAGGCATTGATGATTCCCGTAAACCAATCCGCCAGTCTCCCACTGGCAAGTTTAATGAGCCACGATGGGCAAGGGTCTAGGGTACAAGTGATTGCTCTCACTGCTCCAAAAACCTTGTCAATGTCATCAGGCTGAACAAGTCGAAACGAATCCAAGAAAACCTGACAGACAGGTGCCTCAGTTACATCCTTAGGTTCTGCACTAAAGCTGGCATCTAAGTCGGAGCGCATTTGAGCGACTTTGTCTGCAAAATGATGTGCGAACTCCTCATATCGGGTTGTCAGGTGATCAGGCCCCCCCCCCCTCTTCAGGGGGGTGGAGAAGCTCCCTGACCACCGGAAACAACTCTCTTGGACTATTGGTTGCAGACGTGATGCGGGCAGTCGAAAAAGTCTTTCTGGCTGTGCGCATTGCCACGGAGTATGCCTTAAGAGAGGCTTTAGCCCGTGTTCGGTTGGATGCTCTTTGAGTCTTCCACCAGCAGCTCTCAACCCCCTGCCTCGTGCACTTCATCACAGCCAGCTCCCCAGTAAACCAGGAAGTTGGTTTAGATCATTGCGACAAGAGGGGGCACTCGGGGGCAATCGTGTCTACTGCCCTAGAGACTTCCAAGTTATAGAGGTCTACCATAACATCAACAGGATTGTCAGCCAGCATGGCAGGAAAACCCCCAAGAAATGTCAGGAATCCATCCAGATCCATCAGTCTCCTGGGGCGGACCAGCTTAATGGGTCCTCCACCCCTGCGGAGGTTAGAGGCTACGGTAAGTCTAAAACTGATCAGGTGGTGATCGGTCCATGACAATGGAAGAATTATTTGCTATTCCACACCGACATTACCCCCATCCTCAATAAAAACTAGGTCCAAAATGTGGCTAGCTACATGGGTGGGCCAAGATATCACTTGGGACAGTCCCATGGTCGTCATGGCAGCCATGAAGCCCAGAGCTGTGCCAGACAGGGTAACCTCCGCATGGACCTTGAAGTCTCCCAGCACAATTAGCCATTGAGACTCCAGCGCCATGACAGAGATCACCCTTGCAAGCTCTGGCGGGGAGACTGCTGTGTCGTGGGGTGGTTGGTACACAAGCAGAATCCCCAAACTGTCCTGGACACCCACTTTCAGCTGTGCCCCTTCCTAAATTTGGAGGACCTGAAGATGGTAGTGCACACACTGGCCACTTCAATGTTGGGCTTCTGCAATGCACTTTAAATTGGGATATCTTTGTACCAAGTTTGGAAACTCCAGTTGGTTCAAAATATGGCAGCCAGATTGGTTACAGGAAGATCTAGGAATGAGCATATTGCACCTATCCTAAAGTCTCTCCACTGGCTGCCAACTAGTTTCCATGCAAAGTACAAGGTGTTGGTTTTGACCTTTAAAGCCCTGCATGGTTTGGGTCCATACAATTCTCCCATACAATTCACCCCAAACAAGGAGGTCCTCTGGGGGGGGGGGGTATTCTAACCAACCAGAACTTACCTGGCAACAGTCAGTCATCTAGAGGACCTTTTCATCAGCCACCCCATGACTGTGGAAAGACCTGCACTGTCGGAATTTAAAAGCCATCTAAAGACCTATTTCTTCCAGCAGGCCTACCCAGCCAGTATTTAAGCATGAATTTTAAACATGTGCCCTTTGTTAAATCTCTGTTTTGTGTATTTTAAGATGTATTTTATAGAAATACATTTTAATATGTATATTTGTGGTATTTTATATTATTTATGTGTTTTAATTATTCTGTAACCTGCCTTGAGCTAGGGGGAGAGGTAAGAAATACTGTTGTTGTTGCTGCTGCTAAATACATATCAAATGCCCAGGAGTTGGTCTGATGGGAATGCCCCTAGGTGTCTGACCTGAATTTAGGACTCAAAAATGGGAGATCCTGATATTATACTTACTGAGTGTGCTTGTCAGTTTCCTCCTTCTTCCCAACACAGAAAGGCAATCCACAGCCAATGATTTACTGGGTGTTTTAAAAAAATCTATTTGAACTGCATACTAAAAAAATGAAGAGTGGTACGTATAGGGGATAATTATGGAAAGAGGTGGTTATTCTCAGGCTGTGAAACTCCTTTCTAATGCTTCCTCTGCACTGCCATATAATGCAGTTTGAAACTATATTATATGGTCAGTATGGACAGTTTGAAATGGGATTATATGGCAATATAGATGGGGCCCTTAGATGGGGCTATAGTTACAGTTCTGAAACTAGGGCAAAAATAACACAAATAAACTAATATATATACAGGGCACCACAAATGCCAGTATGTATTTTTGAAATAGCAAGCCCCTATAGAAATTTGTTCAGAGCTTCATTTCTGCTGATTTACCCTTTTCAGATTGAGGCCTAAGTTCAAAAGATGCAAAAAGGTTCTCACCTCCCCACCCTCATTCTGCATCCTCAGAAACCTATGCCCTGTCACCTGACAAAGTGTTTACAAATTGTATTGCTTCATTTAAAATCATTTCTCTATCGTGCTAGACTTAAGAAAAGTGTGGTGATAGGAACAGAACACAAACCATATGGCTGCTAGCTCAAACCAGCCCACGAACAATGTAGAAACAGATCAAGACAGCTGTGAGAAACCATGCGGCACTCTGAAGATCTTGGGGAAAAATGCTTTCGCTAACTGCGTGGGAAGCCTCAAACAAGAGTCACACGTATTTTGGTTTCCAGGCAGATAACATATTCATTTCACTCTACACACCAATCTAATAGGTCATATCGTAGGAAGAGTGTTTGTTACTCTGTGTAAATACATGGAACATATCTGGGCAAATTTTGAAATACAGCATTTTCCTTTCAATCAACTTGCTATTAGTAGCCATTTTGTAAACAGAAAAGCAAATGAAAAGGCTTTAAAAGTACAGTAGAGTCTCACTTATCCAACATAAACGGGCCAGCAGAATGTTGGATAAGCAAATATGTTGGATAATAGGGAGGGATTAAGGAAAAGCCTATTACACATCAAATTAGGTTATGATTTCACAAATTAAGCACCAAAACATCATGTTTAACAACAAATTTGACAGAAAAGGTAGTTCAATACGCAGTAATGCTATGTAGTAATTACTGTATTTACGAATTTAGCACCAAAACATCACGATGTATTGAAAACATTGACTACAAAAATGTGTTGGATAATCCAGAACGTTGGATAAGCGAGTGTTGGATAAGTGAGACTCTACTGTAAGTGTAAGAGCCAATATTATATGATATTAAACTTGGACTTTGGGACACTAGGATTTGAAATCTCTGCTCATCCATAGAAATGAATTGGGTAGCCTTAGCAAGTCACATACTGTCGGCCTTAGAGGCAGGCAATGCATATCCTCTCTGAATAAAGGCTGCTTTTCATTTTGGTGTGTATAGGATAGCCCTTATTGCACAAGAAAGCTGGATACAACAATGTGTAGATACTGGCTATAGAATCACAAGCAGCTTAAGAGTGCCTGCATTTTGGATTTAGATTGAGGGTCAAACTATGACTGATGTTGACCACACAATAGTAATCAACACTCTTATTTAAACTAACAGCAATAACCAGCAACCTTATTTAAAACAAGAAGTTGGAGAAGAAGTCTAGCGATATCACAGACTGCCTAAGATCGGGGGGGGGGGGGGGCTGGTCAAAGAGCAAGTCATACCCAGACTCTGTTGAGAAGCCAAAATGATTAAGCTGACATGATTGTACTTTGAGTATTCCATGAGATAACATGACCTATTAGAAAAGAAAATAATGCTGGACAAAATTCAAAGCAACAGGCAAAGAAGACACATTGCAGGTAGATTGACTCAATCAAGGAAACTACAGCCTTAGGGTTAGAAGATCTGAACAGGGCTTTTCGTAACAGGGTCTCTTGCATGGTCCATTCATGAGATCACCCGTCAAAGCTGATTCAGTGGCAGTTTACAGCAACCAATCAATCAATAATCAACAAAAGAGCATGCATATTTTTCTCTTATAACACTAATCAAGTAGTAGGCTGAACCAGAATGTATTTTTAAAGTATTACCACATGGTGTAACCTCTATGAAAATGTCAGATTCATATCCTTGGAGATATTGTAGTTGATAGCAGCTCATCGTGGACAAACTACTTATTTCTACCCTCAGCCCTATTTACATAAACAGGGGTGGGGGATGTGTGCTAATTGCTATCTATCAAGCAATTGCTGTAACTTATGATTTGGCTCTTGGGCTGAGAATTTTCCACCCATCCTATCGAGAACAAGATAATAAGATCGTTATATAAAAGGTATACATCTTTTCTCAGCACGAGTTGTTATTAAAATGAATAATTTGGCAGCAATTTATTAAATAAACACTGCACAATTTAGAGAGTGTATTTTTCAGAGAAGAATGGAAGTACAGTGAAAGCTACAGCTCCAAAAGCAGGCTTTTTTTTAAAAAAGGTGGGTGTTTGTTTTGCAATTATTCCTTGAGATTGTGTTATGCACCACACACAGTTACTTCATACTGAACTATCCTATTATTTCCAGCTAATACAGCACTGATTTTATCACAAATCTGATGATATTTCATAAGGGACATTTCTTTCTGAAGACATTCCAGCTTGTAGGGTCAAACTGTTATCTCATTTTCATTTTCAGGAAAAGCATATGTCTGGCTTAGCAACTGTCTCCTAGGCAAATGAGTTACCAGTAGTCTCTTATTGTAATGTATTATAAAGCAGTAACAACTGGCACTAGTTTCTGCAACTAAATTCAGGATACAATTGGGTGGTGAATGTACGGCGGTGACTAATGGAACCGGTACAACCACCATGACATTGTGGGTAAGGCATTTGCTAGAATGCCACAGATGTAGGGCCATTTAACACATTGTTTGTTTCCCTGGATGTGGTGACTTAGCAGATAGATAGATAACTTTGGAATAATACAAAACCTGCAGTGTCAAGGGAAAACTCTTGCAGGTACAGAAGCATTCACATTGCTCCCCAAAAAATTAAAATCATACAAAAGTTGTATTATGTTATCTGCCATAAAAAGTGACTCATCATGTAAAATGTCCGTTTAATAGCCCAGCCTAACGTTGCAGTAATGGAAAATCTTTGTTGAGCATTTCAGAAATAAGCAAAAAAAGGAGGCAGGCAGGTACTAAAGGAATGAGGTAATATCAAATACGCAACTTCTAGATGTGTATGATTTTCAGTGTCTTCCTCTCTGCATTTCTAGAAATTTGAAGATGAAGGAAAATTTCATGGGAGGCAGAATCATGTACTATTAGTATGCTTGTATTTCATTGGGCTTTTTTTTCTGCCTGCAGTATTATTACTTTCTCGTTATTTTTGTATACAAGGATTAAGGGCTGATTTTCACTAATTTGGGGGGGGGGGGGGTTGGAATATTTGAAAATATTAGAAACATGTTTGAAAAATGTGTTTCTTATGTTTGGGGATATTCTGATGAGGATGAACAATTATTGTTAGTATTAGTATGTATACATCACTTTCTTCCATAGGGAACTCAAAGTGCTATCACTGAAAACATAACAATGAGTAATATAATACTTAAAGCATATATGCATTAAGATATAATTAAATATATGAATATTAAAACACGTAGTTAAAACCAATGAACGATTTAAAATCTAGTCTTTTCAGTTCATGATTTATTCACACTGGTTTTGCATAGACAACATTTTGTACATAGGAAACAACATTTTGCATTGTTTTCAGCACAAAAGCTGAAATGGTGAACAGAATAACTTCTACAATATTTTCATGCACATACAAATAAAAACCTTACATGTGGATTTTAGAATAAGATATGCAGTTTTAGGCCCCTTCTACACTGTCATATAATCCAGTTTCTGATCCCAGATTATCTGTTTTGAATGGGATAATAGGAGAATTCATTTAATCCAGTTTCAAAGCAGGATCAGATACTGAATTATCTGGGATCAGATACTGAATTACATGGCAGTGTAGATCCAGCCTTAGAAGACTTACTTGCAGGAGGAAGAACATAGTTAAAATTACCTATTTGCGTGTTTCAAAATTAGCAGAAACTGTACACCAAGGATCCTTCTACATAGCCCTAAAACTCAGGCTGACAAATGGATTAGCCTGGGACATCCAGATGTTTCAGGACAATCCATGTAGTAAATCAAATGCACTTTGTTTATCCAGGTTTAAAAACATCTGCAAAGATCCAGACCTTCCAAGAAGGTCTGGGTCTTTGAAGGTATGTGGCCTGTGGAAACAGACTCCTGGGATTACCTTCTGTGATCCCCGTGTCTGTTTCCACAGCAATCCCTCCTCTCCCAGATTCAGGCAGCCTGGAGAAAAGGGATGGCACTGCCAGCCTCCCTCCCTGCCCACCATTTCCCTCTTAACTTACTGGAGAAAGGCTCCAATGTAGGCCTGGAGACCTTTTCCCTCTCCCTGGAAGGAATCCTCCCTCTCCTCCCCAAAGCCATATTTTGGCTCTTCCAAGGGAGGGGGAGAGAGAAAGGCTCCAGGCCTGCATCAGAGGGGGAGGTTGAGAGGGAAATGGGGGTGGGGGTGGGGGAGGGAGGAAGAGGCTAGCAGTGCCCTTGCCCACCCCTGCTGATCTCAGAACAGCAAGGGTGAGTATCTGGACACCACCTCTTCAAAAGTGTGGGATTTGGGCCAGCTGTGAGGCCTCAATTCTGAGAGAAAATGGGATTTAAAATCCCAATTTATTTTGGATTTTAGGCATATCTGGAAGGGCCATTAATGAGGGGTAACCCTCAAATCTCATCCATAGGAGAAATACCAAGAATAATCCTCGTTCCTCAGGTTTATGCTCCATACTTCTCACTTCCACTCAAACTAATACAGGTAATGAGGTCATTCCATTTGTTTGTCAGCATAATTAGAAAGAAACATGTAGATTTGGGTGTGGAATTATATTTCTGTTTCTTTAAAATCAGTTACCTGATTTTTTTTTCTGTCTCTCCCTGGGGTGTGTGTGAAATGTAAATTAATCAGAGGTGAACTTTGGGGGATTTGTTTATCTTTACTTCAGATACACCCTCAAACACATCAAAGAATATTGTAGAAACTCTCATTCTATATGGCAGCTGCTTGGAATAACTAACAAAAGGCCTTTTGCATTGAGAAGAGAAATATTTGTTATTTAGCTACACATGGGAATAGAAAGAAAGCTGAGAATTATTACCAGTGGGTTAATGAAGAATAAAGGTAGAAGAGGTGGGTGGGAGCATTAGGAGTATCAGTCTGTTAATAGCGTAGCAGAAGGCAACCAAGACAAAGAGGGAATGTTTTAGCAAATATTATCCATATCCTTGCCCCCTGGATATAGTTAAAATTAAAGTATATTTCCACATTTATTCATGCCCTGTTGATCCTCCCTGCAAAAGAAAGAGGAAACATTGATATGATCACAAGTTTTACAATGAGCACAATAAGGAACAATGTTAAAGCATCATCTTTATTTAACATAATTTCTTTGAGGATGACTATTATATCCATACAAGGGTTGCCAGGTCTTCTGGAAAGCCTAATTGTAGTAGATGTGGGCCCAATCCATATAAGTCCATCTCAAATGTCGAGTGGAGATTTCAAATTTCACAGGAACCTTAAGATCCATGCAGCCCTCATGATGGCAGATCAGCAATTGTGGGATGAAGCCTTTACTCTGTTTTCCACCCAGTCTGAGAAAAGAGCAGTGTCATGCCAGCCTCAATACTAGAAAGTAGTCCCATGGTATAATATGCATTGTTGCATATACGCAAATACATTTCTGACATCCACTCTCAAATACAGAATTAGATCCAACCCATTTTAATCTAATATGGGATGACATTTGGTCATGAAAACCCATTAATGATCATAGGCAATTAACACTCTCTCAGCAGCAGAAGAAAGAAAAGCAATTCCCTGTATGAACAAATCTTGTCAAGAAAACCCCATTATAGGTTTGCCTTTGGATTGCTATAAGTTTGAAGCAACTTGAAGACACACAACAACAACAACAACAACAACAACAACAACAACAACAACACATATTATGAAGACTGCACTCCTCCTTAACAATTAAAGCACACTGGTAGCAGAAATTAAAAACCAGTTTATTTTCAAAAGTATGTTTTGTGTGGAATAAATCAAGAGATACTTTCTGACAGTACTACAACCTCTTAGGATGCCTGCCATAGATGTGGGCGAAACGTCAGGAGAGAATACTTCTGGAGCATGGCTATACAACCCGGAAAACAAACAACAATCCTGTGATTCTGGCCATGAAAGCCTTTGACAGTACTATAACTGTACGGCCGTAAAGCTCAGACTGACACAGATATTTGTATATTCCTTTTAGATGGAATAAGATTTCATCATATTCCTAGTGGGCTTTTGTCTTTTTCTTTTTTTATAGTAAATTTTATTTAAAATGTTCAAACAACTTATACATCGAAAGAGGGGGAACAATATTTATAGGAAAGTTAAGAAAAATAGAAAGAGTGACAAAAAAAGGGAGACAATACAAAAAAATAAAAAAATAAAAAACAAAAACTTCCGCTCAACTCTTGTTCCTGTTCAGTTTTCTTTTATTCTAGTTCTTTTTAGTTCTCTCCCATTTGATTAAAAAGAAAATCTTTATTTTCCTTCTATTCTTCAAGGATTGTAATTTAAATTCATATACTCTTCAAATACCGACCAGTCTGTCTTCTTTACACCCTTACCAGTATTTTTTTTTCAAATAGTATGTTAGCTGGTCCATATCTTTTATCTCCCATACTTTTTTTAACCAATCTTCTCTATCTGGTATCTGCTCCATCTTCCACATCTTTGCAAAGACCATCCTTGCTGCCATTGACAAGAATATCACTAGTTTTTCTTTATTGATGTCCTGAAAAATGTCTTTATCCAGAATGCCCAAAAGGTAAGTCTCTGATTTCATTGAGTAGTTCATATTTAAAATTTTCTGACTTTCACCATGCACCATATTCCAAAATTCTCTTACTTTATTGCAAGTCCACCAGCAATGATAAAATGTGCCCCCCTTAGTCTTACATTTCCAACATTTATCATTGGCTTGTTTGTACATTACACTTAGTTTTTGGGGGGTCAAATACCATCTATGTATCATTTTTAGTCAATTTTCTTTTAGACCCATGGCATAAGTAAACTTCATTCTTCTTGTCCAAATCTCAGTCCATTCTGACAGAAAAATTGACCTACCTATATTTTTTGCCCAATTCACCATCGAATTCTTCACTACTTCCGTCTACATTTCTCATTCCAGCAATTTGTTATATAATTTTGTTATTAATTTTCTTTCCGACTTTAATATAGTTTCCCAAAAGTCCTCTTTAACCCCAAAGCCTAATCTTCGATCTGAGTTAAAATGTTCTTTTATCTGCATGTATTGTAACCATGTTACATCTTTGAAGTCTTTTTTCATCATCTCATGGCTTCTTAGTTTTATTTCATTGTGTTCCTCTATCAACAGATCTTTATATGTGGGCCATCTAGTCCATCCTAATAAATGTCTTTGATTGGCTTCTAAAGTAGATAGCCATCTGGGAGTTCTTTCGTAAAAATATCTTTTTCCATACCCAAATTAATGAGGAGCGTATAAAATGATTCCCAAATTTTTTCTCTTTGGCTAATTGTCCATACCAGATATATGCATGCCATCCTTTCCATAAATCGAAACCTTCCAGGGCTAGGATTTTGGGGTTTTCTAATTTTATCCTATCTTTAATCCAAATCAGAGCACATGCTTCATAGTATATTTTGAAATCTGGAAGGGCAAAGCCCCCTCTTTTTTGGGAATCAATCATTGTTTTATAATTTATTCTATCCTTTTTTCCTTTCCACACAAATTTCATTAAATCTTTATTCTATTCTTTGAACAATTTAACATTCTGAATTATTGTCAGGTTCTGAAAAAGATAAAGTAATTTTGGTAATATGTTCATTTTAATCGCAGCTATTCGCCCTAAAAGTGAGAGATTTAAATTCTTCCAGGACTCCAGTTCCTTTTTAATCTCTTTCCATTTTTGTATATAATTATTTTCCAATAATTGATTGTTTCTTGCCGATATCCAGATTCCCAAGTATTTAAATTTCTTTACTATTTGGAATCCTGCTTTTTGTTGCAATATCTCCTGATTCTTCTTGGTTATGTTTTTAGTAAGTAAAACTGTTTTCTTCTTATTAATTTTAAACCCCACCAATTCGCCAAATTCTTCAATTTTCTTAAGCCATTTCTGTATTTTATCTCTTGGATTTTCAATTATACATATCACATCATCTGCATAGGCCCTGATTTTATACTCTTGTTTATCAATCTTGATTCCTTTTAATTCTTGATCTTCTCTTACATTTCTTAATAAAATTTCTAAAGCAAAAAATGAATATTAGAGGTGAAAGGGGACAACCTTGTCTTGTTCCCTTACTAATTACAAATTCTTCAGAAGCTTGCCCATTTATTAGTATTCTTGCTGTCTGTCGTTGATATATTGCCAAAATTGCATTTTGAAACTCAAATCCCATATCCATTTCCTGAAAGAGTATTTTTTTAAAAATCCAATTTAAATTATTGAAAGCTTTCTCTGCATCCAGAGAAAGCAAGGCCAGTTCTTTTTGATGGTAATTTTCATAATATTCCAATGTATCTAATATAATTCTTACATTGTCTTTTGTGCTTCTTCCTGGTAAAAAGCCCACCTGCTCTACACCAATCCAGGTCTTTAGAAATTCTTTTAATCTGTTTGCCATAATCGTTGAAATTTTTTTTATAATCCGTATTCAATAATGATATTGGACTGTATCCTTTAACGTCTTCTCATTCAACTTCATCTTTGGGAATCATTACAATATCTGCCTTATTCCATGTCTCTGGCATTGTACCACTTTGTAAGATCGTATTCACTACTTTCTTTAAAATATATATTATTTCATCTTGCATTGTTTTATAAAATGTAGCCGTGAATCCATCCGGTCCAGGTGATTTATTGCTTTTTAAATCTTATTTCCTCTTCTGAGATTTCTTAGTTCAAGTCTTTCCTTTGGTCATCCGTTATCTTATTTAATTTTCGGTTACTCAGATACTCTGAAATTTTTTCAATGTTTATGTCCTCTTCCTTATATAGCTCTTTGTAATATGTTTTGAATTCTTCCAATATTTCTTTATCCGTTGTACAGATCTTATTCCCTTTCTTAATTCTCATAATACATTGAGTATTTCGTTTCTTCCTCAATCTTCTTGCCAACCACTTTCCTGACTTATTGGCATTTTCAAATGGTTAGCAAATCGTTCTAATTCTTCTGTATTCTTTTTCTTCATCAAAATTTCTAACTTTTTCTTAATCTCTTGATTTCTGGAATTTTCTTTTAGACTTTTCTCAGTAGACTCAGTCTCCTTTTTGATTTCGTTGATTTTTTATTCTTCAATTTATTCTTTCTCGCTCCTTGTTGTATTAAATGTCCTCTTAATACCGCCTTATAAGCGTCCCAGATAGTTTCTATTTTAATGTGTGGCTTATCATTTATTTCAGAATAACCTTTTGTAATATCTTTATTTTTGGTTATATCTTCTTCTGATTTAATTAGATTATCATTTAACTTCCATCTAAAGCTTTGTCTTTTTTCATTTATTATCATTTCAATTGCATTATGATCTGATAAGTCTCTTGGTAAGATTCTAATGCAGTCTATTTTGGTCAATAATGTTTTAGAAATCCAAATCATATCAATCCTAGACCAACTAGAATGTCTGTTTGAATAAAATGTGTAATTCTTTTGATTTTGATTATGTTCCCTCCAAGCATCTCTAATATTTCTTGGATTTTATCTGTTTTCAAACTTTTACCTTCCAAATTTTGCATTTTCTTTTGAAATTTCCACTGGGCTTTCTCCATTTTTTCCTTGTCTGTTTTCAATTCCTTAATATCTTCAGCCGCTTTGGTCAGATCAGTCTTAATAGAACTCACTTCTTCCTTAATCTCTCTCTTTTGTCTTTTTCCTTCTATTGAAAACTATTACAAATTCTACACAGCATTAGTTTTGACAAGCTTTAAGATTGACATGCTTTAACATGTCCAGAATTGTATAGCATAGACATACATGACTTTAAATATCACTTTACAATGGATCCATTTTTACTGTGAATCACTTAGGAATCAGCTTATATGTTATCCTTTTAATAATGCATCATATTTATGGGAACCTCACTGTGCCCACAGAGGTCACTCACTGGTTCAGATATCTACAGCAGGAATATACTATCAGAGTGTGTCCTTTCACTCTCCCTTGTCACAAGCAGATAACTAACATCATTCCTGCCCGCTCCATGGTATTATATATATTTTTTATTTTCTTGTTAGTGTGAATTGATCAGCTGTTTTGTTTTCTTTCTATTTAATGAATATAATAATGAACCATAGCATACTATTGAAACTCATTTTGCATTTGTAAGATTCCTGTATGTTTCAACTCAGGAAGGAATTAACAAACTGGCAGAGAATCCCTGCAGAAGTTGAAGAGGACAACCTATTTCCATTCCCAACTTTTCCAAGATTATAGGTCTTATTTGATAGAGATGTGTTTTAAATACAAAACTAATAAGAAAGTGAACCAAGTAGATAAGCAAACAGAAATGTAACCTATAATTTGGTTATTCAATAAGCAGGAATACAGATCCAACCATCAAAGGTTTTCCAATTTTATGTACATTTGCATTTAATGACCCTGACATATTATTACTGAAAGATTAAAGCATTTACATATATATTTGTTATTTCTGAAAGATAAATTAGATATTTTCTGTTCAATATGATTTACATTAATGTGAGTGAAATTTCAATATGGCACTGCCAAGTAGTTTGTATTTGAATAAATAATTGTGATATTCCTCTCTCCCCAACTGCTGAATAAGGAAATTATACATCCTTATAGTTAGAACAAACATAACATAAAAGATGTATTTAATTCAAAACCAAATTTTAAAAGTCCTGATGTTTTTGCTCATGTTCAGATATTTTATCACACATCTGAAAATATTACTAAATTTTGTTGTTTCCAGAATTTCAAACTGCATAATATCAGGTAGATTCAATTTTAAATGGTAGTGAAATCTTGTTGAATGCAGCAGCACTTTCTTTTAGTAACCATGGTTGCTTAATCTACAAGCAGTTCAGAGCGGTAATATTCCACAATGGTGCTATGGGAATACACATGTTCTATGTCTGACCAGCGGTGGTGGTGAGGTGCAGTCTACATGGTTCAGCCTTTCTGAAACTGGTTTAGCCTGCTGGATGTACTTTATTTTCCCTGTTACTGTCACACCTGCCAGATGACTGCGGAGCTTCAGGAGAGCTCCTGGCCACTGCAGACACACTGTGCTGATGTCAACAGAGGTTGATTCCCCCACCTTTTCCTTGGTCACACAGGTGCCATGTTGATGTCAACATGAGGCACCTGAGAAGGTCACGGGCTCTTCATGAGCTCTGCAACTGTCTGCAGTAGCTACAGGGGAGAACCAGGCCTAATCTTTCATCTTTTCTATGCACTGTTGAGTGAAAAGGAAGTGGTAGCAGCCTAGGTGGATAGTGGACCAGTCTGCATGGGAGCCAGTTCTTGTTCACAGTGTATCCAAAGTATGAGGCTCTTCTGGAGCATTTCTTGACTTTCCTTAGTGCTGGGTTAACCCTAAATTAATTTATTTATTGTTTGATTTACAGTATATTCCACCCTTCTCACCACAAAGAGGACTCAGGGCGTGTCACAATGTACATATACATGCCAAACATTCAATGTCATTAGACATACACACACGTAGACAGACACACAGAGGCTATTTAATATTTCCAGCTTCTGGCTTCATGAGGGTATGCTCGATTCCAGCCACAGGAGGAGCTGCTGCTTCATCACCCACTGTGATACCGAATCCTTGGTGAGTACTTCCTCATCTTCCAGCACGCACGCTGCTGGACATTTTATGGTGATGTAAATTAGTCAAATTAGCCTCCCCACATAAGCAGTCCCTAAATTTCCTACTTTACAGATGCAACAGTCTTTCGAGTTGCTTAGGTAAACAACGAGCTGGTGCTATTTAATGGTCAGGCACTCAATATGACACAGGCTTCGAACTCATGACCTCTCGATCAGTAGTGATTTATTGCAGCTTGCTATTAACCAGCCCGATATTTAGGGAAAAATAAATTCCCTAAATATCATTTATACATCCAGAAGTGACTTCTCAGTCATTACAGGATATTGGGCTTATGTAGACTATGTTCTAATTTCAGTTGTTAGTCCCAACTAGTTTGGAGCTAGATTAAAATGAACTCACTTTGCTGTGGGCCACCGACACAGATACCCCCAGAAACTGGCTCAAGGCTGGTTTGTTCACCACAATATCCACTGATTGCAAATCAGACTGAACCCAGGAACCTCTGCATCCGCATCTAGACAGCTGTAGGAAAGTGCTGGGCTTTCCTCCTAACAAATCTGCTGAAATGTGCTGTACATATATCTATGTCTGTCTAGACTGATCCCAAACAGTGGCAGTGCACAGAAAATGAGAAAAAAAGGAGCAGAGAATGATGCAGGGTCCTTCTACACAACCATGTACAGTAACCCAGAATATCAAGGCAGAAAATCCCACAATGTCTGCTTTGAACTGGTTATCTGAGTCCATACTGCCATATATTCCAGTTCAAACTGAGCTAAGATTTAAAAGAGACATGCACAAGAAATGGAAAAGGAGGGGTATCACCAAAGAGGAATTTTAAAAAACGAACTGATCAGTAGTGGAACTTTCTGCCTTTTAAAAAGAGGCTGGATGGAAATCTGTCAGAGGTACTTTTGGTTGTGCTTTTCTTGCATGGCAGGGGGTTGGACTAGATGACCTATGTGTTCTTTTCTAACTCAAGGTTATAAGAGCCATATGGCTTCATATTTATATTGATGAGTGAGGGCCTTTTTTGTTTGACTGTGTGTACTCCCCCCAGTTATGCATTGACAATCAGATGCCATATTTTCCTTCCTCACTCCCTGCTTGGCCATATAGAATCATAGAATCATAGAATAGTAGAGTCAGAAGAGACCTCATGGGCCATCCTAAAAAGCAGGAAATCGCATTCAAAGCACCCCCGACAGATGGCCATCCAGCCTCTGTTTTAAAGCCTCCAAAGAAGGAGCCTCCACCACAGTCCGGGGGAGAGAGTTCCACTGTCGAACTGCTCTCACAGTGAGGAAGTTCTTTCTGATGTTCAGGTGGAATCTCCTTTCCTGTAGTTTGAAGCCATTGTTCCGTGTCCTAGTCTGCAGGGCAGCAGAAAACAAGCTTGCTCCCTCCTCCCTATGACTTCCCCTCACATATTTGTACATGGCTATCATGTCTCCTCTCAGCCTTCTCTTCTGCAGGCTAAACATGCCCAGCTCTTTAAGCCGCTCCTCATAGGGCTTGTTCTCCAGATCCTTAATAATTTTAGTCGCCCTCCTCTGGACGCTTTCCAGCTTGTCAACATCCCCCTTCAACTGCGGTACCCAGGATTGGACACAGTATTCCAGGTGTGGTCTGACCAAGGCATAATAGAGGGGGAGCATGACTTCCCTGGATCTAGACGCTATACTCCTATTGATGCAGGCCAAAATCCCATTGGCTTTCTTAGCAGCCGCATCACATTGCTGGCTCATGTTTAACTTGTTGTCCACAAGGACTCCAAGATCTTTTTCACATGTACTGCTGTCTAGCCAGGCGTCCCCCATTCTTCACTTCACTTCACTTTATTTCTTAATTAGTCTCAACATAAAAACATTCAACAGTGACTATTTGGCAAATTAGATCTGATTTACTTAAATGCACAACCAAACAGCCAAGTCTGTATCTTTGCATTGTCAATTTGGTCTCTTGTTCCTCTGACTTTTCTAAACCCAGCTTGTACATCTGGCAACTCTCGCTCCATGTATTGCTGAAGTCTACCTTGCAGGATCTTGAGCATTGCCTTACTGGCATGTGAAATAAGTGCCACTGTATGAAAGTTTGAAAATTCTTTAGAGTTTCCCTTTTTTGGTGATTTTTTCCAATCGGGTGGACATTCTTGTGTTTTTCATATCTGCAGGCATATGGCATGCATCACATTGACAGCATTATCTTTCAAGATTTTAAACAGTTCAGCTGGGATCCCATCTTCTCCTGCTGCCTTGTTATTAGCAATTCTTCTTAAGGTCCATTCAACCTCACTCCTCAAGATGTCTGGTTCTAATTCACTCACCACATGATACTATTATCTTTCTTATACAGATCTTCTGTATGGTCTTGCCACCTTCTCTTGATCTCTGTAGTTTTTGTTAGGTCCTTGCCATCTTTGTTTTTGATCATGCCCATTTTTTCCTGAAATTTACTTCTGATGTTTCTAATTTTCTGGAAGAGGTCTCTTGTCCTTCCTATTGTATTGTCTTCTTCCACTTCCATGCATTGCTTGTTTAAAAGTAGTTCCTTATCTCTTCTGGCTAAAATCTGGAATTTTGCATTTAATTGGGCATATCTCCCCCTAAAATGATACAATGATAAAAAATATGGAAATAGACCTTTCTTCTCTTTAATATGAAATAAAATGTAATTGTATAAAAATAATTGTGTACTAAAAAGTATTGGTTTTTTTTTTCATTTCAGAGAATCAAACTGGTCCCCTTAGCTTACATATTTTAAATTGACAGTTTTCTTTTCTTTTTTTCCAAGTCTGGCTATGGGATATGATTAAATCACACTCCCAGTAAAAATAGGTAAGGGATTCTTCATCAGATAAAACAAATGTTGAATTGCCTTACTGTTAGGAAAGCCTGAAATATAGGGATGGGAATTCTGGATATATACCACTAGCTATTTACACAAACTGTTAGTAAAGGGTCATGAAAATGAAAATAAACATTGTGTGTGTGTGCACGCGTTTACAACACTAGCCTAAATACAGTTGAATTTGATTCCCACTAATTATAACAGTGAGGCATTAAAGCAAAATGCTGGGTGATTGGCATGATGCCAAGTTGGGAGCTGCTATCTAAAAGGCATCACTTCCACGCAAGCCAGCAAAATGAAGAAATGTCTGTCAGATGTACCTAAATGATAAGAGGGAGCACCAAAGTGAACTGTCTATATATTATGTTACATCTGACATTACGAAGTCTGTGTGAAGTTAATTAGCTACAGAAATCCCACCAGTCTATCAATTGTTTCTCACAGGTGCACTTGCTTAAGACAGCTTTGCTTGATACACATTACTTAGCCCCCTGTTTGCTTTTCTCCAATGCCTGCACAGAGTTTCTTCAACAGGAATAACTAAAGGAAATAATTCTGAATTTTGAAGAGAGATGTGGGCAAGGAGTAAAGGCAGAAAAGGAATGGCTATATTACTATTAAGCTGCAGAGTTATATTATTGTTTTGCTCCCTACTTGAATCGAAAAATTTGTCCAGGTGTTACAAAGGCGATCATTGTGTTAAATGTGATCATTGAAATGTATGCCACAAAGATGGTAAGAATCACTAGGAGAGATTTATGTACTCCTAAATAGTCTAACTTAAACTTAATTTGTTTCACACATAAGGCAGTGTTGACATTGACCTAATCATTCCCCCCACTATCCACTTTCTCCAAAATATTTTCTATTGTGCAAACGTGGGTAGTGGTTTTCTATTGCTTTCTGGGTTATAAGAAAAAGGTTTCTGGGATGAGAGTTTGATGCTATGGCAGGTGGCAGTTACCATTTGGTTTACTCTAATTTACAAGGTAAATGGCAATTCCTTCCCCCCTTCCTTGACCCACTTTTAAAACTTTTATTTAAAGCTTCACACACACAAATTGGCACTTTCTGTCTTAGAAGCAGGAGTGGCATAAGGATCCTATATCTCTTTTGAGCAGCAATATTACCTGAAAAGCTTTGGGAATGACATGATGCTGCTGCTCAATCACACAGTCGTTTCCGACTCTTTGTGATCTCATGGACCAGTCAATGCCAGAGCTCCCTGTCGGCCATCGCCGCCCCCAGTTCCTTCAAGGTCAAGCCAGTTACTTCAAGGATACTGTCCATCCATCTTGCCCTTGGTCGGCCTTTCATCCTTTTTCCATCCACTTTCCTCAGCATCGTGATCTTTTCCAAGCTTTCCTGTCTTCTCATGATGTGGCCCAAATACTTCATTTCTGCCTCTAGTATCCTTCCCTCCAGTGAGCAGTTGGGCATTATTTCCTGGAGGATGGACTGGTTGGGTCTTCTTGCGGTCCAAGACACTCTCAGGATTTTCCTCCAGCACCAAAGTTCAAAAGCATCTATCTTTCTTCGCCCAGCCTTCCTTATGGTCCAGCTCTCACAACCATAGGTTACTATAGGGAATACCATTGCTTTAACTATGTGAACTTTCGTTGCCAGTGTGATGTCTCTGCTCTTCACTATTTTATCAAGGTTGGCCATTGCTCTCCTCCCAAGAAGTAAATGTCTTCTGATTTCCTGGCTGCAGTCTACATCTGCAGTGATCTTCGCACCTAGAAATATAAATTCTGTCACTGCCTCCACATTTTCTCCTTCTATTTGCCAGTTATCAATAGGTGTAGTTGCCATGATTTTGGTTTTCTTGATGATTTTGGTTTTCTTGACTGCAGCCCAGCTTTTGCACTTTCCTCTTTCACCCTGGTGATAAGGCTCCTCAGCTCTTCCTCACTTTCGGCCATCAGAGTGGTATCATCTGCATACCTAAGGTTGTTAATGTTTCTTCCAACAATTTTAACTCCGGCCTTGGATTAGTCAATCCCCTCACACCGCATGATGTGTTCTACGTACAAGTTGAATAGGTATGGTGAAAGTATGCAGCCCTGTTGTACTCCTTTCCCAATCTTGAACCAGTCTGTTGTTCCATGATCTGTTCTTACTGTGGCTACTTGGTCTTTATACAGATTTCTCAGGAGATAGACAAGGTGACTTGGCATCCCCATACCACCAAAAACATGCCATAGTTTATTATGATCCACACAGTCAAAGGCTTTAGAATAGTCAATAAAGCAGAAGTAGATGTTTTTCTGAAATTCCCTGGCTTCCTCCATTATCCAGCAGATATTGGCAATTTGGTCTCTCATTCCTCTGCCTTTTCTAAACCCAGCTTGTACATCTGGCAACTCTCGCTCCATGTATTGCTGGAGTCTTCCTTGCAGGATCTTGAGCATTACCTTACTGGCATGTGAAATAAGTGCCACTGTACGGAAGTTTGAGCATTCTTTAGCATTTCCCTTTTTGGGTATGGGAATAGAAATTGATTTTCTCCAATCTGATGGCCAATCTTGTGTTTTCCATATTTGCTGGCATATGGCATGCATCACCTTGACAGCATCACAGCATGACATGATAACATCACACTTTGTCACTTGCACGTAGAAGTGGCCAAAGGCTTTAATGTCATGTGTGTAGTGGATCTGCTCTGAATTTCACTTCACATCCATTCAAGGTATTGGATCCTATTCCCAATATATATTTAACACCTTGGATAGCTGCTTGCAAATTTGGAGCATATCACCATACGCCCCAAGCTCCCCCTGCTGGGTAGTGACATAGAGTGATGTCACCTTGTGTCTTCTCCAAAGGATCCTTGGAAGTTTTGTTGGCTGGTAGAGACTGCCAAAGAGAAAACCTTATGCTACTGTGAATAGTGTAAAACGTAAGGGGAAAAATGCCTAGAAAAACAGGTACTTCTTTCCAAATCCTCAACCTTCTCATTAGGGTTACTTCACACACATAATTTCTCCCACCCTCACTTCACAATGTTTTTATTGTATTTCATTTGAACCAGCTTTACATTAATTACATTGGGTCTGCTTTATCCGTGAAGATTGAATCCATGCCCTAGATACAAAAAACATGGATGATCTTGCCCTGTATTACTAAAATAAAGGTATAAATGTAGGCATCTACAGTCGCATTGCTGCAATTTAATAATATGAGATATTGTAATCCATGGCCACTACAAATCATAGACATGGATTCCATGAATCTGGAGGGCTTACTGTATAATCTACCATTAACTGGCTGATCAAACTGATCATGTTTATGTGGGAAGGGTAGGGGTGGAAACAATGGGTCCCTTGGTGTACTTGGGCCCTTGTTTGTAAATCAATGGTAAAAAAAAACAGAGGGAAGAAATCATAGAAATCATATTCCTGCTCAACAATTAACCTATGCTGGTTGTGGGGCAGGGATAGACACTTGTTGCTTTTGTTTGCTGCTAGCCAGCTTGAACTTCCAGGGGCGTTGGAAAGAAGAGTTCCCAGATGGATTAAGCTGCAAGAATTCCTCATCCCAGCCCATCTGGTAGGTATTTAAAAGTGCTACAGCTAGGCTGCTATGTTCGGTCACCTCTGGCTTTTTATAACCCTCTCCCCTTAATGTCAGTTTTAAAAACACAGCCAATGTGTCTATCCACATGTACATGCTTTCAGTTATACATGTTCAGCATTTGTCATTTTAGTTCAACTTGTCATGACTTTAGGAAAGTGTTGACACTGGGCCCGTTCCTTCTTATATACTGGGAAATCCTGAAGAGTGGAATCTTGGATTGACATGAATCTTTAATATTTGGAGCTTAGTGAGTAAAAAAAATCACATGTGGCATTTTTGCACAGAAAACAGTATTTTCTATTTGGAAATGTTATTGTCTATGCAAAAAATACTATCTCTTGTGTAGAGAATGTGGTAGTTGGGGACATATTCTGTGCAAAATTTATACAGTACTTCTTCTAGGCAGACATTTCCCAAACTGAAAATAATATTTCTGCCAAGACATATTTCTCCCCAGAAAATGGTGCTCTATGTCCATTATTTGTGTTCCTGTGTGAACATTGACTAATAATAATAATAATAATAATAATAATAATAATAATAATAATAATAATTTTTACCCACCTCTCCAGGGGGCACAAAACAGTTAAAACACATTATAAAGCGTGATGTAAAATACATATATTAAAATGTATTTCTATGAAATATATATATTAAAATACACAGAACAAATATTTTTAAAAAGTAAACACAATGCATGAGTTTAAAATTCATAGTTGAAAATTGACTAAGTAGGCCTTCCAGGAGAGAAAGGTCTTCAATTGTCTCTTAAATTCCTACAGCTGATTTAGCTGTCAGATTTTTTCCAGCATGTCATTCCACAGTTCTGGGGTGGCCAATGAAAAGGTCTTCTGGGTGACAATTGCCATTTGGGTTCTGGCTGGCTGGAGTAACTATCCTCAGAGAACCTGCCTCCAATTCCCTCCTTCCCCAGGCTTTCCAGAAGGATGCAATGGTTGATGGTACTGAAAGTTTCTGGGCTCTTCCAGACAGGCTTTATATTCCAGGATCTGATCTCAGGTTTTCTGCTTTAACTGGATTATATGAGTCCTCACTGCCAGATAATCTGAGATAAACAGAAAACCTGGGAATAGATCCTGGGATATAAAGCCTGTCTGGAAGGGACTGCTGAGAGATCTAGAAACACACACACCCTTGTTAGTGTTAAGATGGTGATCATCTACTAAGGCTTTCATAGCAGTCTCAACTATGAATAATCATAAAAAACAATGCCGTTTTTGAAGTCTATCTTGTAGTGGAAGAAACAGAGCACATGAGACACCATCTTCCTTCTAACTCAGGTACAGTTTCCCTTTGTGCTGCCAACACTATCTCTCGATAAAGATAGCTTTTGCTTCATTTGAATTAGCACTTGACACATGGAAGCTTTTGCCTTGCTCCTCTTTTCCCATCGTTACTTCTCTCATGAGGAAAATAAACAGTATGAAGAAAAGTAATTCTTGTTCATCAAGAGACTTTGCATACAAACAAAGACACTGGGAACTGTAAAATCATACCCCCAATCTCAAGCAACCAGGAATCGTAAGAGCCAGTTTGATTCAACCTGTAAAGAGAATAGGACCTCATCAGACAGGACTTGGGAAGTGCCCTAGGATGCTTCCTCACCAGTCCTGTGATAGATGGGCACACTGCCCATTTTACGACGTTGCTGGACTTCCAGCCCACAATTGGAGTTGAAGCGCCGTACGACGCTTCCCTCCCAACATAGCCCTCTGCTCATGCTGTGTTGGCTCCAGTGAAGCCAAGACAGATCCTCGCAGCTTGGGCAGTGCTTCCCACATTTGATATTGAAAGTGTTATTGTGAGGAGGTGGCACATGGGGCAACGGATTTGCCCCATTGCCCCTCTGTTCTTCAGCAAAGCCAGGCGAAGCAGGACACTGGCTCATGTGATATGATTATGTGTTCATGGGGAGATTTTGTACACAAGCAAGAACCTTGATTTTAATGTCGCCTATGTTCTGTTTCTAACCTCATTCTGGACATACTCTTTTGTAGTACCTCACAAATATTATTAGATAATTAAAATAACAATTAAAAATAATAAAAAGTAATTTTAAAATAATATTACTAAATGCAGCACAGCACCCTATTATTTATTAAAATATTTCCGTTTTGTTCCTTAGCTGAAAATTTCAACACTAAAATGGTTTCATAAGGCTATAAACATATTGAACATGTTATGTTATGAACATGTTAAAAGAAGGCAGATTAAAACCAATTTAAGTAGTCAAAATTATTTAAAACCATACAAATATAGAGACTTGAGTAAAACTAGTTAGACCTCAATATCACCCAGTGCTGGGCCAGCATATTATAGTGGTTTGAGCATTGAACCATGACTCTAGAGACCAGAGTCTCTGCATCACCTTGGGCAGCTTATACTCCCTCAGACCCCTTCCACGCAGCTGTATAAAATCCACATTGAACAGGATTAACTGGCAGTGTGGACTCAAATAACCCACTTTAAAGCAGATATTGTGAATTATCTGGGTTATATGGTTGTGTGGAAGGGACCCCAGTTTCAGACAAAGGTGAAGGAAAAAAAACCCCTTCTAAACCAATTTTGCCAATAAAGCCCTCATGATAGAGTCACTTTAGATCTGCAATAAATCAGAAATGATTGGATGGAGCTCAATGATGTTACGCAGTGGTACAAGACCGGTCATGTTAGTTGCTTATGAAATATTGCTTTACTTGGCCCTAGAGACAATAAATGTAATATTTAAAACCCATATCAAACAGGATTCCTGGTTGGGGAACTGATTTCTGAGTATGTTCAGTTGAAACATGTAAAAGCCTTCAGTCTCAGTGCTTGAGCAAGGAATACATTTTGTGTGTGTGTGTGTGTGTGTGAGAGAGAGAGAGAGAGAGAGGGGGGGGGGAGAGAGAGAGAATGTGTATACAGAACGCAAAAATGCTAGAATATTGATGTTGGGTTAGAGAAGATTTATTCAACCACCGAAGATAGAAATGCAAGCATTTGCTATAATGGCAGCCAAAAAGAATTAGACTCACCAAGTACAGCGATACCTAATGATACCAGCAGAGCTTACAAATAGAAAGAGATTAAAGGAGAGTTTCTGTCCTTTTGCATGGTAAAGGAAAATAAATATTACACTTTAAAATACTTACATTTGTATGTTGTCATGGATAGAAAATTCCTAATGTTGTCATGATGTGCATGGAGAGCTGAGGAAGAGAAACAGGTTGGCAGTAAAAGAAAGTACACTGTGGCCCCTTTCACACTGCCTATATATCCCAGGATCTGATCCCAGATTATCTTCCTATCCCAGATTATTTGGCAGTTAATCCAATTTAATCCAATCCAATTGGGGCCCCTGGTGGCTCAGTGTGTTAAAGCGCTGAGCTGCTGAACTTGTGGACCAAAAGGTGCCAGGTTCAAATCCCGGAAGCGGAATGAGTGCCCGCTGTTAGCCCCAGCTCCTGCCAACCTAGCAGTTCGAAAACGTGCAAAATGTGAGTAGATCAATAGTTACCGCTCCAGCGGGAAGGTAACAGCGCTCCATGCAGTCATGCCGGCCACATGACCTGGAGGTGTCTATGGACAACGCCGGCTCTTCAGCTTAGAAATGGAGATGAGCACCAACCCCCAGAGTCGATCACGACTGGACTTAACATCAGGGGAAACCTTTACCTTTACCTAATCCAATTTAAAACAGATAATCTGAGATCAGATCCTGGGATATAGATATGTGTAGAAGGGGGTAAGTTAAATATGCCCATACTACTGTCTCCATCTATCCCTGGCCATCTCCTTCACTTCAACCAGAGTTGTTTTACTCTGTCAGTATTTTAGTAAAATGATAAAATAATGATAAAATAAATAAGAACCCCAGGATGTTTTAGCTGAAGAAAACCCTCAAAGGTTTAATACTCCCATTATGTATTTCCTCGGTATGTTTTTAGTAGAAATAAACCTTACTGAGTTGTTTAGCATTTCATCCCAGTAAATATGATATTGACTACAATACCATACTGACTTACTCCATCATAATTCATGAACAGAATTCCAGCCATTATTTGTACTGATCTGGGCCATTCAATCCGAAATTGCAATGATTTAACACTGTTTTTTAATCTATTATTCAGCTTTTAGCATTCTAATACTTCTACACATTTTTACCATGAAATCCTTTCATTACTACTAATAAAAAGCTAACTAAATGGGTTCCTGACTATGATCAAAACAGAATTTGCCCACAAGCACAAAGATATATACATCAATAGTAAATAAACTATTATATACAGTATAGACTTCTATTGAGTGAAATACACATAGTACAAAATATATAATTACAATGGTAATGCTCTGTATAACAAAGTAGTTCCTAACTTAAACAATGCGTGTTCTAATTATAAACTTGTCACTTGCACTTATGGGCAAATACTGTTTTGATACTAATAAAAAAGCCCCACTGCACTCAATTAGACTTATTTAGGAATTAGGACACAGATTTTTCTCTTTCACCTTCATCACCAACCAGGGATTTTAGCATCAGTTATTTCCACTACAGATGGAAACTAAATCTTGTAGACAATAAACAAATCTATAATTTACCTGGAATTTGAGCCAAGATCTCCTTTATCCAGGTGTTGATGCATGCTCAAAAATGGCCATTTGGACTATGTGTAGTCCATTGTTGCGTACACTTAGAGACCTTTTCTATTTTATTCTTAGAGAGAAATTATGTTTACAAAATCATTACCACATATAATAAAAATCTCTGGATTTGTCTTGATTTTTAGCAATCTTTGGTGCTACAAATTCCATTGCAATTGCAGAGGGTGAAAGAAACAGAGTCTGAGACTCAGCTCTACACTCCACTCCACTCCACTGCGGAGCAATCATTTATGATTTCAAGGGTTTAAAGGATTTCAAGAGTGTTTGCAAAGAGGTAAATCTTACAGAGATATGGCCTATTCCCAACTCCAGTCAGAAGGACTGCACATTCAATTTCTACTCCCATAAAACATTTAGGACTGAGGCATTTTTAATCTTTAAAGCTTAAAAACCAAATGTTTGGTGGCATTCTATAGTCGTGTAATATTCTAGGTTGGTACGCCTGAGCTAAATTAGCAAATAAGGATGTTTGCAAGGATTGGGTTTCATAAGCAATTTTTATAATATTGACACAGATGAATCCTTAGATGCCAGTTCTCAGCAGTGCAAATGATGAAAACACTGAAAATGATAACAAAATCAGTGCAGAGAGAACTGTTACTGCTCCATACAAAAGAAGGAAGAACAGCACTAATAGGGCCTTCTCTCTTACCTCCTTATTTTTTTTCCTGTCTTGTCTCCTAATTTGAAATTAACACTGAAAGAGCTTAGACATTTCTGAAGGGCAGGAGGATAGAGTCCCTATGAGTATTTATTAAATAAACATTTGAACTAGAGTGACTTATAAAGTGGACTGTTTCTGACTTCATCTCCTGCTGCAGAAGACTGGTTCTTCACAGACTCAGACCCTGACTGAAGGCGAGGTCTTGACTCCCAGCATCTGTTTGACTCCAGACTCAGGACAAAAGGAGCACTCCTGCAGGAGCCTCAACAGCACCATCCAGAAGAGCCAGAAAGACCATTAGCAAGGAGCTTGGCTCTTCATAGACTCAGCCTCTGACTGAAGGCAAAGCCTGGATTCCCAGCACTTGCTTGCCTCCAGACTGGGGACAAAGGCAGCATGCCTGCGGGGGAGCCACTTTGAGAGTGGCTCAAGGGTGAGGGCCTATTATTTTGCTTTTAAAAACTGTCTGCCTGATTTGTATAGGTTTATAATTGTTTTTGTTAGCCTGCCCCATACAAGAAGGATGTGTTTTTCTAATGAGGGAGTGAATTCCCAGACTTGTGGGGCAGCCACTGGAGTTTTACAGGGCAGGAAAAGATGTGGAAGTGAGAGATACCAACACAATGGGGAGCAAAATATGGTCTATGCTGCTCTGTACTGGTCTATACTGGGCAGTCTTGGCTATATTGGGCTATACAGAATAGCCTGGGCTATACTGGGCTCATAACCAACCAAGGCTACCAAAGGCAACAAGAAAGAAATGACCACCTCACTACATTTACTGTGCTGAGGGAAAGAGATGCCAGGAGTGAAAGAAAGTGGCTTCTTGATTCAGCTTGTTCTTAGTACATAGTAAATGCTATAGAGTTGTTGTTTGACAAAAGGAAGACTCTAACTGGTAATGTTGTTTTGGCAAATGGAGCTCATGAAAAAATCCAACTGGGTTGATAAAGTATACATTCCTTGATTAGGGAAAAATGTGGACAATGTTTCCTGTGTACCCATCTTGAGTTAACCTGGCTGCGCTTAATAAACAAATTTTTATTTCTGGTACACATGAAATATTGTCCACATTTTACCCTAAACCAAAGAGACAGACTATAGGAGATAGAGTCAGACAGAGTCCAGAAATGATGAAAAAGAAAAGAGAACCAAAGAGCCATAGAAGATGAGATGAGAGACCAAAGCAGAAGGGAGAAGGAAAATAAGGTGATGGTAAGAGTAACATGGAAGAAGAATGAGGGTAAAAAGACAGAGGGATATTGAAGAGATTACAGAGATCAAAAGGTAGAGAATGCAACATACTTCAAAAGCAGAGAAAAGGGAAGAAAGACAGGATTGGAGAGAAAGAAGCAAGGTAGATAAAGAAGAATATTGAGGAATACACAAGAACTGCTCAATACCTTCTTTGCCTCGGTCTTCTCAGAAAAAGAAAGCCATCTTCAACCTCAGCAACACGGAATGGACGAAGGATTGGGGGAAATCCAACCCCAAGTAGAGAGACACGTTGTCCAGGAACACCTGGCCTCTCTAAACGAATTCAAGTCCCCAGGGCCAGATCAGCTACACCCAAGAGTACTGAAGGAACTAGCGGAAGTTATTTCAGAACCACTGGCAATTATCTTCGAGAGTTCTTGGAGAACGGGAGAAGTCCCAGCAGATTGGAGGAGGGCGAATGTGGTCCCTATCTTCAAGAAGGGAAAAAAGAACGACCCAAACAATTACCGTCCGGTCAGCCTCACATCAATACCAGGCAAAATTCTGGAAAAGATCATTAAGGAAGTGGTCTGCGAACACTTAGAAACAAATGCGGTCATTGCTAATAGTCAACACGGATTTACCAAAAACAAGTCATGCCAGACTAATCTGATCTCTTTTTTCGATAGAGTTACGAGTTGGGTCGATACAGGGAATGCTGTGGATGTAGCGTACCTGGATTTCAGTAAGGCCTTCGACAAAGTCCCCCACGACCTTCTGGCAAACAAACTAGTAAAATGTGGGCTAGACAAAACTACGGTTAGGTGGATCTGTAATTGGCTAAGCGAACGAACCCAAAGGGTGCTCACCAATGCGTCGTCTTCATCATGGAAAGAAGTGACAAGTGGAGTGCCGCAGGGCTCTGTCCTGGGCCCGGTTCTGTTCAACATCTTTATTAACGACTTAGACGAAGGGTTAGAAGGCACGATCATCAAGTTTGCAGACGACACAAAACTGGGAGGGATAGCTAACACTCCAGAAGACAGGAGCAGAATTCAAAACGATCTTGACAGACTAGAGAGATGGGCCAAAACTAACAAAATGAAGTTCAACAGGGACAAATGCAAGATACTTCACTTCGGCAGAAAAAATGGAAATCAAAGATACAGAATGGGGGACGCCTGGCTTGACAGCAGTGTGTGCGAAAAAGACCTTGGAGTCCTCGTGGACAACAAGTTAAACATGAGCCAACAATGTGATGCGGCTGCTAAAAAAGCCAATGGGATTCTGGCCTGCATCAATAGGGGAATAGCGTCTAGATCCAGGGAAGTTATGCTCCCCCTCTATTCAGCCTTGGTCAGACCACACCTGGAATACTGTGTCCAATTTTGGGCACCACAGTTGAAGGGAGATGTTGACAAACTGGAAAGCGTCCAGAGGAGGGCGACTAAAATGATTAAGGGTCTGGAGAACAAGCCCTATGAGGAGCGGCTTAAAGAGCTGGGCATGTTTAGCCTGCAGAAGAGAAGGCTGAGAGGAGACATGATAGCCATGTACAAATACGTGAAGGGAAGTCATAGGGAAGAGGGAGCAAGCTTGTTTTCTGCTGCCCTGCAGACTAGGACACGGAACAATGGCTTCAAACTACAGGAAAGGAGATTCCACTTGAACATCAGGAAGAACTTCCTCACTGTGAGAGCTGTTCGACAGTGGAACTCTCTCCCCGGGGCCGTGGTGGAGGCTCCTTCCTTGGAGGCTTTTAAGCAGAGGCTGGATGGCCATCTGTCGGGGGTGCTTTGAATGCGATTTCCTGCTTCTTAGCAGGGGGTTGGACTAGATGGCCCATGTGGTCTCTTCCAACTCTACTATTCTATGATTCTATGATTCTATGAGAACATACCATTATATCCCTACATAAAGAAGTGTTTACACATTAAGAAATGGCAACCTCCAAAATCAGGCCAGACAAAAACAAAAATAAAGAGGAAAAGGCTTCTGAGAAGAGCATCCACTCCAGAGGAATTAAGTCTAAAAATATTATTAAAGAAATTCAAAAAATGTCAGGAAAACAGGACACATATCAACATCAATTTCAAAAACAAATGCTCAATATGAGAAAGGAGTTAATGGAAGAATTAGGAGCAATGAAAAATTATATGAATGCTCTACAATGACGTATAAAGGAAATCAAACGAGAAAAGCAAAAATTATAAAAATCACAAGATAAAATATATGTCAAGGTCAAAAAGTTAGAATCAATGAACATTAAGTTGGAAACTAAACAAGAAAGAATGGAACACAGGGAGATGGAATTTTAATTAAGATTCAGAAACATTCAAGAAGAAACCAAGGAGAATATTAGCCAAATAGCTATACAATTGACCACCGAAGTAATACAATGCACACAAGAAGAAATGGATCAAAATATTGACAGAGTATACAGAATAAATTAATCTAAATAATTAATTCAAATTATTTTGGATTACCAAAATAGATGAATTTAGGAGATTATCAGGATTTGAAATAAAGAAAACCAAGACATTGACTAAAAATATGACAAAAAAAGAGACATAATGTGATATCAGGACTCTAAATTGCAAATAAAATAAAGCATTTAAAATAACAGCAAAATCCCAACTTTGGAAAAATAACTATGAAACAAAATGGAAAGAAATAATACTCTTATTTCAAACTCTCCCAATAATCAGAAATGTACAAATCTTCAGAGATTGGAATAAAGATTTATCAAAATTTGTTTGGCAGGGGAAAAAACCAAGAATTAAATGTATTAATTTAACACATAAGAAGAAAAAAGGCGGCTTTGGCTTACCAGATTTGAAGTGTTATTATGAGGCTTGTGTACTAATATGGACGACCCTCAACAGAACAAAAATCATAATGTCTTTGATCTAAGAATCGGTTGGCACTCATATCTTTGGTATAAAAAAGAAAAATAGAAAAAATGGGAAACCTTTCATAAGAGCAGCGCTAATTAAAATTTGGGGAAAATATAAAAATAGGCTGTATCCTAAAACCCCATTGTGGATCTCGCCCTTGGAGGCGGAGCAGAGAAGGGAACTACAATGGGAATGGGGAAAATGCCCCACATATAGAGAAACACTGAAGAAAGAGAATGGAACTTATATCCTAAAAACTCAAGAAGAAATTAATCAAATATACAAGAATGTCTCTTGGTTTCAATATAGACAATTAAAAGAATACTACAACAAAGATAAAATTATAGGATTTGCCAAAAATGATCCCTTATTTTGGGGCAAAATAGTATCAGAAAAAAGCATTTACAAATATTTAGAAAAAAATGATAGAATGAGCTACAGAAACAGAGCAAGTCAAAGATTGCATAGTCAGATGGGTTGCCAATATAGGCCACACAATAAAATTAGAGGAATGGGAAAGGATACGGAATCATAAACTAAAATATACCTATGCCTACGATTTGAAAGAGAACTGGTACAACATGATGTACCAATGGTACATGACTCCCCAAAAACTAGTAAAATGCTATAAATATACAAAATAAATGCTGGAAGTGCTAATCCCATGTGGGCACCTTTTACCACATGTGGTGGACTTGTGAAGAAGCAAGGAAATATTGGAAGGAAATACAAGATAAAATACAGGACATAAAAATACATTTGAAACCGGAATATTTCCTACTTGGAATAATTGACATAGAAATGAATAAAAATAAAGATATACTCTTTATTTAATTACGGCTGCCAGAATAGTCTATGCAAGAAACTGGAGAACCAAAGAAACACCCACAACAGATCAATGGATTATAAAAATAATGGAAATTATGAATATGGACAAATTAACCCAGCTACTAGCGAAACATCAAGAAAGACCTAAGAAAGTCACAGATTGCTGCCCATATATGAAATGAGAAACTATATGAAATGAGAAAATATGACAACAATAATATAAGGAAAAACAAAAAGACAAAAATTGTCTCACATGAAAGAAGAGTGAAAGGGAAACCACTACAGTAACCAAAAGGAATGAATTAAGGACAATATTAAACCATGAAGAAGAAAGGAGGTTGAAAAACTTTCCCTCCCTACCTCTCTCCCCCTCTTCTTTTATTGTATTTCTTTTTTTTTCATTTTGGCTATTTTTATTTCCTAGCTCCTTTTCCTTTACTATTTTATAATATTGTAAATATTTCATTTCAATTAATAAAAAATATTCTTAAAAAAAGCTGTAGCCAGGTTGCTCAATGGGGCTGGCTACAGGGAGAGGACAACTTCCTGTTGCAGCAGCTCAGCTGGCTCCCAGTTTGTGCTAGGGCACAATTCAAAGAGCTGGTTATGACCTTAAAAGTCCTAGATAGTTTAGGTCCAGACTATTTGGCTGAGCACATCTCCTTGTATGAACTTGCCCGGGCCCTGAGATCTGCTCCACAACTCTGGAACTGCCTGGCCAGGGATGCCAGATGGGCCGCCTCCCTGCTGTCCTTCCGGCAGCAGGCTAAAACCTTTTTTATTCAAGCAGGCTTTTAAAGAGGAAGGTGTTGAAGATCTAGTCAGGAGGTGCTGTGGTTTTTAACTGTTTTGATGGATTTTAACTTTGAATGTTTTAGTGCCGTTTCTGTTTAATTGTATTGTCCTGTGGGGTTCCACAGGGTTCAACATTTTCCCCCATACTGTTTAACATCTACATGAAGCCACTGGGAGAGATTATCCAGATTTAGGAGTTTGGTGTCATCTGTACAAAGATGACATTCAACTCTACCACTCCTTTCCACCTGTGTCAGGACCCAGGCTGCAGAGCACCAATAACCATGCGCAGAGGCCAGAATCTATCTAATATCTTTATTAAAGGAATATATAAAGTCAGTAAAAACAAGTGTAGAATACAGTCCAGGAGTAGACCTTTCAGGAAAGTTCAAATATAGTCCAGAAAAACAATGTCCAATATGTGATATTAAAGTCCAAAGTTATAATCCACTTCACCGGAACACACACTATTTGGCAAGCAATAGTGTGGGGAACTGTCCTTTAGTCTTTGAGGCTTAAAGTAAATCCGAAGAAAACTGGGAAACAAGGCTTGAATCTGAGAAACAAGGTCCGTGGTTTAAAACGCAAGGCAAGGCAAGAATTGAGACTTGGCAAGAACCAACTTGAAGCAAGGCAAACATGAATCAAGAACTGAGTCCATAGAAGTCCATGGTACAAGGCTGGGCTGGAAACTTGATCCGGGATCTGGGAACTGGAGTACGAAGTCTACACACGATCTCACTCCTCAAGCCGACGAATTGACTCCGCAAGGATTCCTTTGCGGCCAAACACCTATATAGGATCTTGTTTTCCCGCCAAAGAACACTTTCTCTGGGGAACAAGAAACGAAACCTATTCTGTGTCCAGATGCAGGACTCCTTAAACTTTCCCAAGGGAAACAGACTTAATCATCTAATTGTCTGGCAGCTATCCTGGCGCTCCGGTGAGTCGCCTCCCGAGCGCTTCTATCTTGATTATAATAAAGACGGCGAGAAAATGGGGGAGATTTCTGCTCAAGGCTTGTTTGGCTGACTTCTTGTGGGCAAACATCTTGCAGCTGCAAGGGCTCCAAATCCGGCAGAAAAGGTGGGAAACCCAAGTTTTCCTCTTCATCTGTCACAACAGTACTAGGAACGGGACTACATGGCCCATGAGTCATCACACTATCCCCCTCCTCAAGGCCCCCCTCAAAAATGGGCCCTCTTCCCGAGGTGCGGGGCCGCGGCTTGGCAGGGTAGGCCTGATGGAAGCAGCGGGCTAAATCGGGGGCATGGACTGTGGAAGCGTCTTCCCAAGAGCATTCTTCGGGGCCAAAACCCACCCAGTCAATGAGATACTGAAGGCGGCGGCAGTGGAAGCGAGAATCCAAAATGTCCTGAACCTCGAATTCCTCCTCCCCATCCACCAAAACAGGAGTGGGGGCCGGCCGGTCTGCATCGGGGCGGACACCATCCGCCGGAAGGAGCAGGGAGCGATGAAACACTGGATGAATGCGCATAGAGCGCAGAAGTTGAAGTTTGAAAGTCACGGGGTTAAGTTGCGCCACCACTGGATAAGGACCAATGAAACGGGCATCTAGCTTCCAGCAGGGACGGTGGGAGGGCAAAAAGCGAGTGGACAGAAGAACCCGATCTCCTACCTTGATCTCTGGGCCCGGCTGGCGATGACTGTCAGCGTGGCGTTTATAGTCCTCCTTGGCTTGGTCCAGTTGCTGGAGCAATAGTTGTTGCACCGCTGTGAGTTCTTGCAGCCAGTCCTCCGCTGCGGGGACTTCTGAGGTTTCAATGACAGGAGGAAAGAAACGTGGATGGAAGCCGTAGTTTGCAAAGAACGGGGTTTCTTTAGTTGAAGCCTGGACACCGTTGTTGTAGGCAAACTCTGACAGAGGTAACAGGGAAGCCCAATTGTCCTGCTGATAGTTTACATAACAGCGAAGGTATTGTTCCAGAGTGGCATTGGTGCGCTCAGTTTGCCCATCCGTTTGGGGATGGTGAGCTGAAGATAAACGAGAGTCTATGCCCAATAGTTTTTGTAGTGCCTTCCAGAAACGAGAGGTGAATTGAGATCCACGGTCTGTGACTAAACTCTTGGGCAATCCATGTAGTTTGAAAACATGCTGAAGGAATAAATCTGCAGTCTCTTTGGCCGTGGGGAGGCCATCGCAGGGAATGAAATGGGCCAATTTGGTAAAAAGGTCCACCACCACTAGGATCGTGGTGAATCCAAGGGAAGGTGGTAGGTCAGTGATAAAATCCGCAGAAATTATTTCCCATGGACGAGATGGAGTAGGAAGGGGATGCAATAGCCCTGAGGGCTTCTCCCTTCTTGTCTTGGAACGCTGGCATACCGGGCAGGTATTGACATATTTTTCTACATCCTTGCGGATCTTGGGCCACCAAAAATCTCGTAGGATCAAATGCATGGTTTTAAATAGTCCAAAATGCCCTGCTGGCTTGCAGTCATGACACAGACGAAGTGCTTTTTCTCTGCCTGGTCCTGGAGGGATGTAGACGTGTTTTCTGTAGCAAAGTAACCCATCCTTAAGTGAGAAAGGAAAACGTAGTCCTTGGCGAATTTGGTCCTGAGCCCAGGCATCCGCCTGTTGACTGGTTCTGATTTCTTGAGCACAAAGGGGTCCTGGAGTAGAGGGAGTTGGTTCAACTGCAGTGGAATTGGTGTTTCCCACTGTGAGCGTGGCAAAGTTCTCGGGCTGCAGCAATTGGGATTCGAAAGTCTCTTTGCGCCCTGCAGCATACTCTGGTTTCCGTGATAGAGCATCTGCTTGCTTGGTCTGAGCTGGGGTTACATAATGGATCTCGAAGTCAAAGCGTTCAAAAAACAAAGCCCAGCGCTGCTGCCTCTGATTTAACTTGCGGGCAGTTCTTAGATGTTCCAAATTACGATGGTCAGTATGGACCTCAATGGGAAATTTGGCCCCTTCTAACCAATGTCTCCAATTTTCAAAGGCTGCCTTTATGGCCAAAAGTTCCTTCTCCCAAATAGTGTAATTTCTCTCTGGGGCTGTTAGTTGACGGGAGTAAAAGGCACAAGGATGAAGATGTTCTCCCACTGGTTGCATGAGTACAGCCCCAATTGCCACATCGGAGGTGTCAGCCTGCACAACAAAAGGGGTTTTAGGATCAGGGTGCTGTAGAATTGGCTGGGACGTGAACAACTTCTTTAGTTGCTGGAAACCTTTCTCTGCTTGCTCCGTCCAACGGAAAGGCTGCTTTCCACGGATGCAGCTGGTGATTGGGTCAGACCAGCGGGCAAAGTCTGGAATGAACTTGCGGTAGTAGTTCGCGAACCCCAAGAAGCGTTGCACCTCTTTCTTGTTGGTTGGCGCTCGCCATTCCAATACTGCTGAAACCTTTGCCGGGTCCATGGAGAGCCCTAGTGGTGAGACACGGTAACCCAGGAAATCTACCTCTTGTAGATCAAAAGCGCATTTTTCCAACTTGGCATATAGTCCATGATCCCGCAATCGTTGTAACACCATTCTGACGTGTTTCTCATGTTCTGATTGTGATCTAGAGAACACCAAAAAATCGTCCAGGTATATGATCAAGAACCGATCTAGATAATCCTGAAAAATATCTTTGACAAAGTGCTGGAACGTTGCGGGAGCTCCGGATAAACCGAAATTCATGACTAGGGACTCGAATAATCCGAATTTAGTCTGGAAGGCGGTTTTCCACTCGTCCCCCTCTCTGATGCGAACTAGATTGTAAGCCCCCCGAAGATCCAGCTTGGTGTAAACCTTGGCCCCTCGAAGCCGGTCTAATAGGTCCGAGATCAAAGGCAGGGGGTAGCGGTTCCGCTTAGTGATATTGTTCAGTGCTCTATAGTCCACAACCAAGCGTAGGTCCCCTGACTTCTTTTTCACAAACATCACTGGGGAAGCGGCTGGGGATTGAGAAGGTCTGATGAACCCCTTGCGGAGGTTTGACTCTATGAACTCCCTGAGAGCTTCTTGCTCTGGTTCAGTCAGGGAGTAGAGGTGTCCTCGCGGGATCGGGGCCCCCTCCACCAAGTCAATGGCACAATCATAAGGCCTATGCGGGGGTAGTTTCTCGGCTTCTTTCTCATTGAAAACATCCCAAAAGTCTGAGTATTTCTTGGGCAAGGTGATGATGGATTCAGCGTCTGTGGCATGGCAGACCTTGGCTACAAGACAATGGTTTTGGCAATATTTAGAAGCAAACTGCAGTTCTCTGTTGGTCCAAGAGATGCTGGGGTCGTGGAGTGTCAGCCATGGGATTC